>NC_088409.1:70323479-71523479 GCF_034236695.1 Oncorhynchus nerka
CGTGCCCTGGTGGTCATCTCCATCATGGTCGAACTCATCGCCATCCGGCTGTCTATGGCTGTGGGGAAATGCACCAATTGCATCGAGGACAAGCGGTCAAAGTCCACAGTCCCCACAGCAGATTTGTCATTTTCGATGGCATCCGGGTCTGCTTGCAGTACCGGTGCGTGGGTAAAATCACTGGGGAAGCCAACAAAATGTAGTCCAATCAATGTAAGCTAAATATGATGTGGCTGTCCATGGTTTTGATTTCTTTCTGTGGGGTTCAGGTAGAAAACATGTTGACTCACCCTACTTGTAGAGAAACGCCAAATGCCATCCTCATCTTCTTTCATGTTGACGAAAATGTATATGATTCTGTCATACAGTATACAATTGTATTTTTTGTTATATTAGGCTACCTGGCTAAAATGCTTGCTAATTTCCATTCATGGGCAACGTTAGCTAGTTAACGTTAGCCTTCTACATCTAGCTACATATTGAACTTCCATCTCAGACCAGGGGGACAAAAGTGTATGAAATAATGGTTGGATCAGAATTATAATCATTTGTCGTTATAATCATTGGCCAGTATGGAGAATTAAGTAAAACCACAAGTCCAAATCCCTATCTCCCTCCATAGCTAATTTAGGAAAGGTTCAATTTGAGCTAGTTGGTCAGCTAGCCACCGGAGGACAAAACAACAAGATGCATCAAATCCTGTTTTTCTGGATATAGATGTTCTGTATACACATTTCTCCTCTAGCCACTCCCAGTTACCACACGTTTAGATATTGTTCTGACATGCTTTGTTTCGCTTCTCACTTCGCTGCTAAAAATACATTGAAAATGTAATAACCCAGAATAGTTTTACTAGTGAATCCCAATAAACGATTTTGCAACAGTGAGCCTTCAATGGACAAAACAAGGTCAGTGATTCAGTCACTCAGTCACAACACTGAGATGCGATATATCTTGTTAACTTGACATGAGCTTGATTTGACTAAATAAAATGAGATACAAATTAAATGTATTAATTTCCGTGACTGAGTATCTTTTCCCATCAATGTTCCTATTAGATAAATATCATGGGATGTTTACAATGGTAGGTGGCATTTACACAGGCAGCCCAATTCTGATATTCTGAAAGCACCTAAGGCTAAGATAATTTACTGTTTTTATTTTATTTTACTAGGCAGGTCAGTTAAGAACAAATGATTATTTTCAATGACGGCCTAGGAACAGTGGGTAACTGCCTTGTTTGTCATAGTTTTTGTCATGTGGGTGGCAGGCAGTTTCTTCATCATATTAGAACTATGCTGAGAGAGGGCATACGTATATACCACTAGATAGCAGTAATGTGTCATCAGTGTATTTGATGGAGGGACATAACTGAGGTGTTGTACTATAATGCAGGTTTCTTTGAATAGAAAGAGAACAAACAGTCATTCAGAGTGAAACAATTATGCTATAGTTGATACTGGGCAGAATATGAGGATGATTTGGTCATTCAATGAACTGTCTCTGTAACACTACTGAATGACTTGATATTAGACTTCATCTTAACACAATAACAAAGCACCTAAGGCTAAGATAATTCACCGTTTATTTTATTGGGCAGGTCAGTTAAGAACAAATTCTTATTTTCAATGACGGCCTAGTCAAGTTACTAGTCCAACTGCCTTGTTCAGGGGTAGAAAGACAGTTTTTTTTTACCTTGTCAGCTCTGGGATTTGATCTTCCAACCTTTCAGTTACGAGTCCAACGCTCTAACCACTAGGCTACCCTGCCACCCCCACTTGTGAGACAAATTAGAAAAATAACTAAAGGAAGGGATGTCATTTTAAGCTCTTTCAACATTTTCTGCATGAGAACGGCATAACTCGAACCCCTCTCTCCCTGATCGACAGATCTGATAGCATGGGAACATTATACTGCTTTCACACAGTTTAGTGTGAACCGACTCAACTCACTCCAGTCTTTTCAAAAACTCAACCATTATTTATTATTTTATTGATTTAGATGCTACTAGAGTGGATTGATTGCCTCTTTACAATAATAGATTAGAATTGCCGTTATAATCATTGGCCAGTATGGAGAATTAAGTAAAACCACAATTCCAAATCCCTATCTCCAGCCATGGCTAATTTAGGAAAGGGACAAATTTAGCTAGCCACGGAGGACAACAACACAACGAGATGCAACAATTCAAGTTTTTCTGTCAATGGCGTGTGCTCTTAATGAGATTTGATAGTAGCTCGCTGGCTGCCCTTGCCTTCAGTGCTATGGTCGGCAACAATGTCATACTCGTTTGGACCAGACAGCATCAGATAGATGGCATACACGTAGAGAGATGCTGTTTCACTCGCTCAGATTTTTATTTTTTATAAATTGTATTTCACCTTTATTTAACCAGGTAGGCTAGTTGAGAACAAGTTCTCATTTACAATTGCGACCTGGCCAAGATAAAGCATAGCAGTGTGAACAGACAACACAGAGTTACATATGGAGTAAACAATAAACAAGTCAATAACACAGTAGAAAAAAAGAAAAAAAAGAGTCTATACACATTGTGTGCAAAAGGCATGAGGAGGTAGGCGAATAATTACAATTTAGCAGATTAACACTGGAGTGATAAATGATCAGATGGTCATGTGCAGGTAGAGATACTGGTGTGCAAAAGAGCAGAAAAGTAAATAAATAAAAACAGTATGGGGATGAGGTAGGTAAATTGGGTGCTTACTGTGAGATACATTCGGCCTCGTGCGAATTGAAGGAAAATTAGTTGAAAGATACGGTAACATTTTTTGTCCTTCCCTTGGCATCCATGAATACACGCCACTGTCTGCTTTTCAGCTTATTTTAATTGAAATTTAATTTAACCTTTATTTAACTCGGCAAGTCAGTTAAAAACAATTCCTATTCCTAATTCCTACCAAAAGGCAAAAGGCCTCCTGTGGGGACAGGGCCTGGGATTAAAAAATAATAATAAATACAATATAAATATAGGACAAAACACACATCACAACAAGAGAGACAACACAACACTACATAAAGAGATCATCCGAGACTTCTACAATCCTGTAATTGTTTACTCCATGTGTAACTCTGTGTTGTCTCTAGCCAGTATCCACCAAGCCAGGATCGGGGACAGTCCTCCTAATATATCGTGGCGAGATCTATAAAATCCTACGTGGCAAGAGCAGACTGTGTGAGCAGATGGCAATATTCTCTTTGAACATTGAATAGCCTAACAATGTTGCTTTGAGCCTTTGTGAACAGACTTTTTTGGTTTTTACTCCAATCATTTTAATTTCAAAGTTTTTACATTTGAAAATGTTTTTATTCCATATTTTAATGAGTGATAATCAAACTGTTGATTTATTGCATTGCTGGAATTGTGATTGGGTGTTGAGTAGTTGGACAGCTGTAGGATGAAGTCCTTGTTTAGGATGGGCTACTCAAGTGTGAACAGTTAACTTTTGCGGCAACAGGTAGCCTAGTGGTTAGAGCGTTGGGCCAGTAACCGAAAGGTTGTTAGTTTGAAACCCAAGGTAAAAATCTCTCGTTCTTCCCCCGAACAAGGCAGTTAACCCACTGTTCCTAGGCTGTCATTGTAAATAAGAATTTGTTCTTAACTAACTTGCCTAGTTAAATAAAGGTTCAATAAAAACCCAGAGGCAGTGTGGTAAGATTGTCCACAAAGTAAATTAAACCAAATGCCAATAAAACTATTTCAATCTCCTGAAGGGCTCACTTGCTGACTGCAAACTGTTCTGTATTATTCTGTCCGTAAATCCGTGTACGTCTATTTGTTATGTTTCTTTTTTAAATTTTTTAAAATTTATTTCACCTTTATTTAACCAGGTAGGCTAGTTGAGAACAAGTTCTCATTTGCAACTGCGACCTGGCCAAGATAAAGCATAGCAGTGTGAACAGACAACACAGAGTTACACATGGAGTAAACAATTAACAAGTCAATAACACAGTAGAAAAAAAGGGGAGTCTATATACAATGTGTGCAAAAGGCATGAGGAGGTAGGCGAATAATTACAATATTGCAGATTAACACTGGAGTGATAAATGATCAGATGATCATGTACAGGTAGAGATATTGGTGTGCAAAAGAGCAGAAAAGTAAATAAATAAAAACTGTGGGGATGAGGTAGGTGAAAATGGGTGGGCTGTTTATCAATAGATTATGTACAGCTGCAGCGATCGGTTAGCTGCTCAGATAGCAGATGTTTGAAGTTGGTGAGGGAGATAAAAGTCTCCAACTTCAGAGATTTTTGCAATTCGTTCCAGTCACAGGCAGCAGAGTACTGGAACGAAAGGCGGCCGAATGAGGTGTTGGCTTTAGGGATGATCAGTGAGATACACCTGCTGGAGCGCGTGCTACGGATGGGTGTTGCCATCGTGACCAGTGAACTGAGATAAGGCGGAGCTTTACCTAGCATGGCCTTGTAGATGACCTGGAGCCAGTGGGTCTGGCGACGAATATGTAGCGAGGGCCAGCCGACTAGAGCATACAAGTTGCAGTGGTGGGTAGTATAAGGTGCTTTAGTGACAAAACGGATGGCACTGTGATAAACTGCATCCAGTTTGCTGAGTAGAGTGTTGGAAGCAATTTTGTAGATGACATCGCCGAAGTCGAGGATCGGTAGGATAGTCAGTTTTACTAGGGTAAGCTTGGCAGCGTGAGTGAAGGAGGCTTTGTTGCGGAATAGAAAGCCGACTCTTGATTTGATTTTCGATTGGAGATGTTTGATATGGGTCTGGAAGGAGAGTTTGCAGTCTAGCCAGACACCGAGGTACTTATAGGTGTCCACATATTCAAGGTCGGAACCATCCAGTGTGGTGATGCTAGTCGGGCATGCGGGTGTAGGCAGCGATCGGTTGAAAAGCATGCATTTGGTTTTACTAGCGTTTAAGAGCAGTTGGAGGCCACGGAAGGAGTGTTGTATGGCATTGAAGCTCGTTTGGAGGTTAGATAGCACAGTGTCCAATGACGGGCCGAAAGTATATAGAATGGTGTCGTCTGCGTAGAGGTGGATCAGGGAATCGCCCGCAGCAAGAGCAACATCATTGATATATACAGAGAAAAGAGTCGGCCCGAGAATGAACCCTGTGGCACCCCATAGAGACTGCCAGAGGACCGGACAGCATGCCCTCCGATTTGACACACTGAACTCTGTCTGCAAAGTAATTGGTGAACCAGGCAAGGCAGTCATCCGAAAACCGAGGCTACTGAGTCTGCCGATAAGAATATGGTGATTGACAGAGTCGAAAGCCTTGGCAAGGTCGATGAAGACGGCTGCACAGTACTGTCTTTTATCGATGGCGGTTATGATGTCGTTTAGTACCTTGAGTGTGGCTGAGGTGCACCCGTGACCGGCTCGGAAACCAGATTGCACAGCGGAGAAGGTACGGTGGGATTCGAGATGGTCAGTGACCTGTTTGTTGACTTGGCTTTCGAAGACCTTAGATAGGCAGGGCAGAATGGATATAGGTCTGTAACAGTTTGGGTCCAGGGTGTCTCCCTTTGAAGAGGGGATGACTGCGGCAGCTTTCAATCCTTGGGGATCTCAGACGATATGAAAGAGAGGTTGAACAGGCTGGTAATAGGGGTTGCGACAATGGCGGCGGATAGTTTCAGAAATAGAGGGTCCAGATTGTCAAGCCCAGCTGATTTATACGGGTCCAGGTTTTGCAGCTCTTTCAGAACATCTGCTATCTGGATTTGGGTAAAGGAGAACCTGGAGAGGCTTGGGCGAGGAGCTGCGGGGGGGCCGGAGGTGTTGGCCGAGGTAGGAGTAGCCAGGCGGAAGGCATGGCCAGCCGTTGAGAAATGCTTGTTGAAGTTTTCGATAATCATGGATTTGTCGGTGGTGACCGTGTTCCCTAGCCTCAGTGCAGTGGGCAGCTGGGAGGAGGTGCTCTTGTTCTCCATGGACTTCACAGTGTCCCAGAACTTTTTGGAGTTGGAGCTACAGGATGCAAACTTCTGCCTGAAGAAGCTGGCCTTAGCTTTCCTGACTGACTGCGTGTATTGGTTCCTGACTTCCATGAACAGTTGCATATCGCGGGGACTGTTCGATGCTATTGCAGTCCGCCACAGGATGTTTTTGTGCTGGTCGAGGGCAGTCAGGTCTGGAGTGAACCAAGGGCTGTATCTGTTCTTAGTTCGGCATTTTTTGAACGGAGCATGCTTATCTAAAATGGTGAGAAAGTTACTCTTAAAGAATGACCAGGCATCCTCAACTGACGGAATGAGGTCAATGTCCTTCCAGGATACCCGGGCCAGGTCGATTAGAAAGGCCTGCTCACAGAAGTGTTTTAGGGAGCGTTTGACAGTGATGAGGGGTGGTCGTTTGACTGCGGCACCGTAGCGGATACAGGCAATGAGGCAGTGGTCGCTGAGATCCTGGTTGAAGACAGCGGAGGTGTATTTGGAGGGCCAGTTGGTCAGGATGACGTCTATGAGGGTGCCCTTGCTTACAGAGTTAGGGTTGTACCTGGTGGGTTCCTTGATGATTTGTGTGAGATTGAGGGCATCTAGCTTAGATTGTAGGACTGCTGGGGTGTTAAGCATATCCCAGTTTAGGTCACCTAACAGAACAAACTCTGAAGCTAGATGGGGGGCAATCAGTTCACAAATGGTGTCCAGGGCACAGCTGGGAGCTGAGGGGGGTCGGTAGCAGGCGGCAACAGTGAGAGACTTATTTCTGGAGAGAGTAATTTTCAGAATTAGTAGTTCGAACTGTTTGGGTATGGACCTGGAAAGTATGACATTACTTTGCAGGCTATCTCTGCAGTAGACTGCAACTCCTCCCCCTTTGGCAGTTCTATCTTGACGGAAGATGTTATAGTTGGGTATGGAAATCTCTGAATTTTTGGTGGCCTTCCTGAGCCAGGATTCAGACACGGCAAGGACATCAGGGTTAGCAGAGTGTGCTAAAGCAGTGAGTAAAACAAACTTAGGGAGGAGGCTTCTGATGTTGACATGCATGAAACCAAGGCTTTTTCGATCACAGAAGTCAACAAATGAGGGTGCCTGGGGACATGCAGGGCCTGGGTTTACCTCCACATCACCTGCGGAACAGAGAAGGAGTAGTATGAGGGTGCGGCTAAAGGCTATCAAAACTGGTCGCCTAGAGCGTTGGGGACAGAGAATAAGAGGAGCAGGTTTCTGGGCATGGTAGAATATATTCAGGGCATAATGCGCAGACAGGGGTATGGTGGGGTGCGGGTATGGCGGAGGTAAGCCCAGGCACTGGGTGATGATGAGAGAGGTTTTATCTCTGGACATGCTGGTTGTAATGGGTGAGGTCACCGCATATGTGGGAGGTGGGACAAAGGAGGTATCAGGGGTATGAGGAGGGGACTAGGGGCTCCATTGTGAACTAAAACAATGATAACTAACCTGAGCAACAGTATACAAGGCATATTGACATTTGAGAGAGACATACAGCGAGGCATACAGTAATCACAGGTGTTGAATTGAAAGCTAGCTAAAACAGTGGGTGAGACAACAGCTAATCAGCTAGCATAACAACAGCAGGTAAAATGGCATTGACTAGGCAACGGGGCCGACAGATAAAACGAACAAGCAGAATGGAGTACCGTGATTAATGGACAGTCCAGCGTGCATCAGCTATGTAGCCAAGTGATCAGAGTCCAGGGGGCAGCGGTGGATGGGGCAGGGGGGCTGGACTGGCGAGTGTTATCCAGGTTAAGAAACTAACAATGACTAAATAGCTTGTAGCTAGTTAGCTGGTTAGCTTCTGGAGGTTCTTGAGTGTGTTCTAAAAATTTAAAATAATAGCGATTCCGTATCACATTGGGTGAGGCAGGTTTCCGGAAGGTATAAACACATTTTTAAAAATCGGGAAGAGATAGAAAGTACATATGGGCCACTGCGTGTTTGGGACGCGGCGATGCAGACGGTTAGCAGGCCTGTGCTAACAAGCTAACAGATTAGCAGGCCGGGGTAAACAAGGTAGTAGTTAGCGGACCTGGGTTAAACAAGCTAGCAGTTAGCATGCCGAATTAGCAAGCAAGGAGATAGCGAGGGCTAGAGAGTTAGCCTTTAGAGGACGTCGTGGTGGGGTGAGTCTGTTTATTCCTCTTAATGCAGTGACATCGATAGACCGGTCGTGAGTCTGGGTATTGTAGCCCAGGATTATGCTAGGAGCACAGGAGGTCTGGCCGGGTTAGCTTCAAGCTACGTGGGTGGAAACGCTAGCCAGGAGTAATCGACCAGGGTTGCGGTTTAGCTCGATAGCTAGTTGTGAAGATCCAGCTGAAAAATGTTCCGTGTACGGTGGGAATCCGGGGATAAAAAATAAATAGGTCCGTTATGCTCTGGTTAGCGTCGCGTTGTTCGAACTGGCGAGAGCTTTCCGAGCTAAAGGTTAGCTGATGACCGGTTAGCCGAAGACCGCTAGCATAGCTGGTGGTTAGCTTCAGTTGAGGGGTTCCGGTTCCGAAGTAAATATAAATACTTTAGGAAAAGTAGCTACATTGGGTGAGGCGGGTTGCAGGAGAGTATTTGGAAGCTTAGGTTTAGCAAAATGTTTTTAAAGATATGCGAAGAAAAATATCTAAAACGAAACGAAATGGTATGGTATGTATGGTATGTATGGTATGTATTAATGTGTGGATGTCCATCACCCATTTTGTATGATATGTTACGAATTACAATTCGTATTATATGTTAAGAATTTGCAAAAAGTAGTGTATATGTAATGAATTTGTTTCATTATGACATGTTTCGAATTCTAGCTAGGTGGCTAACATTAGTTAAGCTAGGGTTTAGGGTTAAGTTTAGGAGTTAGGTTAAAAGGTTAAGGTTAGCTAAAAGGGTTAGAGGAAGGGTAGCTAATATGCTAAGTAGTTGCAAAGTAAAATGCTAAAGTTGTCTGTGATTCGAACTCGCAACCTTAGGGTTGCTAGACGTTCGCGTTATAAGTCCACTTACCCTACTTTTGTTTTTGCTTTAAAGTAACTATCTGTCTTATGTAACCATACCAAACGTAACATATCATACTAATATCAGTGTCTTGGATTTACATTGTTACGTTTAGTCTATGAGACCAGGCTGCTTAATCATATATATCTCACATGTGCCCTCCTCCTCTCCTTCTTCACCCCTCCTTGGTAGGCTAGGTCAATGCCTGACATAAATATTTCTAAATACTGTAGTGGTTTGGGGTCTCCATGTTTGAACCATTTTCTCAACACCATGTGCTCAATGTATCTTATGCATAATCTAAATGGCTCTTGTGATTAGATGAGAGCTTTTGGGATGAAGACATGTTATTATGTGGTTTGAACATGTCACCAATGCCATTTTCCCTAAATAGCAAGTTGTTGACAGTTTATTGTAACCTGCAGTTGATGAAATGCAACATGATCAGACTGCAGTGAGTCACTTGTGGAAACAAATAACACATTGACTAACTGTGAGTGGAATGTTACTTTCATCATAACACATCCTATCTTTGCATCTTTGAAGTATACTATTTCCCAATGTTGATACACGGTGTCAGTAAAACCAATTTTCTTATTTGTAAAATAAATAGCCCTGTCTATACGTGTATTTACATTTTCAAAGTCACAATGAAGGTTTGGGATTGAGCATTTTGACAGATGGTCATGCCTTCATGGAAGTGCCAGTTTCAGTGTCTATTGGTGGAAAGAAGTGTGACTATCTGAACTCCAGGTTGTTTTGAACCTGTCGCACATGAAAGAGAGCTTTCTGAAAATGACAGTATTGAGTAAAAGATTGCTACCACTCCTTCAGCTCTGTCTGTGTGTCACACAGTATCTACAGCGTGACAGTCTGAGGAATCTGGTCTGTCCAGAACAACTCACCTCGTGACAGGAAACTACTCCTCCTGCACATGTGTCCTCCTCAGCAGGCTCCAGTTGTTTCTGACCTAGGCAGCCAAATTGATATTTTTCCCACTCCAGACACAGCCTCTCATCATGGGGAGGATTGGCAAGGAGGTGTTGGGCCAACTGCTCAGATTAATCGGCTTCGTGGGGGTGGCAGTGACCATGGGTATCCCCATGTGGAGGGTGACCACGTACGTACATTGGTGCTAACATTGTGACAGGCCAGATCGTGTGGGATGGCCTGTGGATGAACTGCAAGATGCAGAGCACGGGACAGATGCAGTGTAAGATAAATGACTCAGTGATGAGGCTATCCATGGACCTCCAGGCAGCAAGGCCCTTGGTCATCATCTCCATCATCTTCAACTTTGTTGGCCTGTTTTGTTGTCACCTTCATCGGGGGCCAGTGCACCAGCTGCCTGAAATCGGATTCCTCCAAGAGTAAAGTGACGATCCTTGGATGCATGGTCCTCATCCCTGTTTGCTGGTCAGCGACGTTCACTATCTCCGACTTTAATAACCCTCTGACCATCGAGACCCAGAGGAGGGAGATAGGAGCCTCCATCTACATCGGCTTGGGCTCCACAGCGCTGCTCCTCATCGGGGGGATCATCCTCTGCACCTCCTGCCCGCCCCAGAAGATGTATGGGTACCCGAGCTATCCTCAAGGAGCGCCCATGTACCCCTATCCAGGCCAACCAATGGTTCAGGCAGGGCCCTATGGGAGAGTTTACACCCCAACCAGCAGGCCCTACTCAGGGACAGAGTTGTGTGCACCAAGCAAGCCGTATGCAGCACCAATAGAATACGCTTTACCTGGATGGCCTGGACAGTATCTGTAACAAAGTGAAATGGAAAGAAGAAAGTTAACCCTGAATATTGACTGGTATTCTCAACCTTGATGTTTTCAAGCTATTGTTTTGCTTTGCTTTGCCTCTGCAGAGTGTGATTGTGCCACCAAAATGTACTTATTTCATGTACTTTTGTCCACAATGATATGTAGATATTGTTATTGATGAGAATAACATGCAATTTATAGACATGAAAGTGGTTCAGAGTGAATAAAATTAATTTTGTTTACAAGTTTTTGCACCTGCACACAAGCGGAAGAATCTGTTCTTTCAAATGTTGACAATGTAAATCCTTAAGTATTGACTTCTAGTATGCAAACGTTATGAGAAATGGTTTGATAATGAGAATGGATGTAGCATAAATGTTCATTTTAGCAGCAGCCTGTGTTTTTCTCCCATTGTGCAACTGATGCTGTTGTTTTGTAAATAGCTGGTTGGTCTATAACTTGTGATGTATCAGTACACAAAAACAACACATTTTTCTGTAAATATTTTTACCAAAAATAAACACACTTTATGATATAATGTGAAGTCTTAATGTGTCTTTGTGGAAAAGTGGTGAAACAACAGCTGCAATTTTAAATGTTCATAAACTATGAGCAATAATCATACCAATAATCAAAGCCTATGCATTTTCAAACTTACAATTCATGTTTTAAAAGTTGCATTTTGAATTAAATTCTCCCTTAAATCATGAATCTAAAAGTCTAATCCTTTGGGGGCGGAAAAAGTACCCAATTGTCATGATACCTTAACAGAAAATGACTCAAGTAAAAGTGAAAGTCACCCAGTAAAATACTACTTGAGTAAAAGTCAAAGTATTTGGTTTGAAATATACTTAAGTATCAAAAGTAAATACAATTGCTCAAATATACTTAAGTATCAAAAGTAAAAGTATAAATAATTTCAAATTCCTTATATTAAGCAAACCAGACGGAACAATTATCTTGTTTTTTACTTAAGTACTTTACACTACTGATTGGGGGGGAATGGGTACTAAGATAACGTATGAAATTGTTTTAAGATGTTCATACCATGGATCATGTAGCTATTTGATTTGGAATTTTAGGACCCCTTCAGGTATCAAAAAGAAATATTAGAAAAATATTGCATTTGGCCTTTTCTACAAAAGCCAATAGAAGCACATTGAATAACACATTCATAAATGCCAAAAAACAGACAGAAAAGTACATCATGAGGAATAAAGTGTTGAAGTGTCTGTGCTACATCTAGAAGATATAAGAAAGCTCTGGATATATATACAGTGCCTTGCGAAAGTATTCGGCCCCCTTGAACTTTGCGACCTTTTGCCACATTTCAGGCTTCAAACATAAAGATATAAAACTGTATTTTTTTGTGAATTTTTTTGTGATAATTTTGCACGTCCAATTTTTCAGTTTTTGATTTGTTAAAAAAGTTTGAAATATCCAATAAATGTCGTTCCACTTCATGATTGTGTCCCACTTGTTGTTGATTCTTCACAAAAAAATACAGTTTTATATCTTTATGTTTGAAGCCTGAAATGTGGTAAAAGGTCGCAAAGTTCAAGGGGGCCGAATACTTTCGCAAGGCACTGTATATATATATTTTTACACATATTTAACCCCTTTATTTTTGTTGCCACAAAACCTTCTCCATACATCTTCTATTCTTTTGTATGGGTTACCTTAAGATGAGTCCCGTGACACATAGTTTGTAGCCCAAACAGTTTGGACGCTACAGAAAATGGCACATCAGCGTTACTGACATTAGACGAGTCCCGTGGGGCTTGTAGGGGTTGTAGAGCAAAAATGGAGAAGTCTCATCTTTCCATATTAGTTTTGTAGGCCAAACCGTTCGGACGCTACTGACATTTTCGTGAGAAGGCCAATTTTAGGGATGTCTCATGGGCTGACAAACACCGCTGTAGCTCGGCCACCTTTCACCGCAGATGCGGAAGGTCGACATAGGCGGATGTGGCTGATTGAGACACAGTCAGTGCAAAAAAAAAGATATCTATAAGCTTAAACTGATGGGTTTTGATGGGGTGCGTCAATAGACTCTTAAGGATTTTAAGGGATCAACATCTTTTAGTTACATAATGACGTAACTGGTCATTTCTGTTTATTTTGACGATAGCATGGTTTCTCATAAGCTACCTCATATCGCCTCTCTCCAAATATACAAACATCCCACTGGGCACACACTGGTTGAATCTACGTTGTTTCCACGTAATTTCAATAAAATTAGGTCCGTTGAACCAACGTGGAATAGATGTCTGTGCTCAGTGGGATAGTTTTGAGATTCTAAACTGTAATTCAAATCCGTTGTTTAATTAGATTACCGCTTTCTTTAAAATGAAGGTCTCTTAAATCTGAACCGGCTTAAAGGCAATGTTCTGTAATGTGTTTATTTAATGTATTGGTTTATTACATGAAAGAAATGGGTTCAGGATCAAAACCAAGAAAACAGAAAGTGAATATAGGCCTAAACTTACTTCTGGCTATGACAAATCACAATTCTGGTGTTATTAGCAACTTGACTAGAGGAAAAAATTGTTGCAATAAACAATGTCATCATGAAAACTAGTAGCTTCGAACTTCCGGCCATGACTAATTCAGGTGGCATTGTTGACAGTTTATGTCTCTACCATAACCTGTGGGCAGACAGGCCTAACCTCCCAGCTATCCAGCATTCACTACAGAGGCATTGTTTGAATGGACAAATGACTATCTCTTCACTGGTCTTGTTTTCGTTAGCGTGTCTCATCGAAACCGGTCGTCAACCACACATACCGACCAGGGAAGTGAAAGAATCTGGCCCAGCTTGAAAATTACCATGTCAACTGGTTTCAGGTCAGGGGGAAAGAAGTTGACTCCACCCTTTCAGGAGCAGAGAGATCCATATAACTTCAGGGGATGTGACTGAGCCATTAGTTAACAACGATTACAACCAAGCTGAGCTGACCTGCGGTTGACTCTCCTCTACAACCTCTGCCCCTAGCTTCATTGATTTTACAACAAAAAAGAAGTCTTCAAAATGGTGTCGATGGGAAGACAGATGCTGGGCTTCGTCCTGGCTATCATCGGGTTCCTGGGGACCATCATTGTGTGTGCCCTGCCTATGTGGAAAGTCACAGCCTTCATCGGAGCCAACATCGTGACTGCTCAGGTCATCTGGGAGGGCTTGTGGATGAACTGTGTAACCCAGAGCACGGGACAGATGCAGTGCAAGATCTACGACTCCCTTCTGGCCTTACCCCAGGACCTGCAGGCTGCCAGAGCTCTGAGCGTCATCGCCATCATCGCGTCATGCTTCGGCATCCTCCTGGGAATTGCTGGAGGAAAGTGCACCAACTTTGTGGAGGATGAGGCTTCCAAAGCTAAAGTAGCCATTGCCAGCGGGATCATCTTCATCGTGGCTGGCGTCCTCATCCTCGTCCCTGTCTGCTGGTCCGCCAACACCATCATCAGGGATTTCTACAACCCCCTGCTGGTTGAGGCCCAGAGGAGGGAGCTGGGGGCCTCGCTATACATCGGCTGGGGCACCGCAGGGCTCCTGATCCTGGGAGGGGGGCTCCTCTGCAGCTCCTGCCCACCCAAGGAGGAGCGTGACAACTACCCAGTGAAGTACTCACAGGCAAGATCCACAGCTACCAGCAGAGCTTACGTCTGAGCAGGAAACTGTTGAAAGAGAGACTATAAATTATTTGATTACCTTTGGTAATCCTCTGTGAATTGAAAATACCCTGCAAGACTTGGCATTTTCAAGTCTTGTTCTTCTGCATTTTACATTTTGAAAGTGATGTGAAATCAAAACAGAATGAATCTATGAAAACAAAATTACTGAGTACTTTAGGACTGCAAGAAAAAGACAAGACAGAACTCTTGTCCATAAGAGAAGTAGTGTGACTGTATATGCTGCCTGTAGAGATCATCTCAAGAATCAAGATAGGGATGACTGAAGTGAATTGAAGCCATTCCCATAACCCTAACTTCTCTTTTGCTGTATAAGGACACTGTACCAGAATGATAATATTGATATTCATGTAAGAACATGGGCAATATGATTTGAGAGTTAAACCATAGGTACAGTATATATGTATGATTCACTTGTCATAACTTTGTACTGTAGATCACAGTATGTTTTGCAAACATACAATATATGTTCATTGATTATGTCTAAAGAACTTGTTCAATTGCTAACTTTATTTTTCTATAAAACGTTTCCAACAAAGTTTACACATTGGTCTTAACTGTCTTTTTTAAATAAATAGACTCCAAGTTACTGTGATTTCCTTTATCTCAGCTGAAATCTTAAATGTCTAATAGCATAGTATTTAGGTGAAATGACCTTCTGATGATCCTTGCCCACTGCCTTCTGTTCGAATTACACCAAAAGTGGTTTTGGAAAGTGGGATTTTACATCCCATTGATTCGAGTAAGAAAGTGAGGAAAATATTTATAGTCCTGTCACACAATCCTGAGAACACCGATTTCTTCTAACGATTTGAAATAAATTGACCCCATTATACCCTCTTTACTGTAAGACTGGCAGTGACAGATTGACACCAATTAGTTTTCAAAATCTTTAAAGTGGGGCAAGAATGCACAGATTAACCAGTTACCCAATTTACGTCAGGTGGGATAAGAAAACAGTTCTGTATTTTAAACTGGCTTCCTCTCAGAACCAGCTATGTAGAATTTAGGTCCGCCAGACAAACATTAGAAAAACTGGTAGAACCGGGTTTTGTTTTCATTGTTGAATAGACTATAGTGCCTACTTTCTTTAACTGTGAAGCACTAACAACAGTATTACCTTATCACCCCTGAAACTACATCGTAATTCCTTGTGACATGTTTTGGTATAATTGGCATATCTTCTTGTGAAAGTGACACACTTTTTACATACTGTACATTACATAATGCTTTAGTTAACAGTGCACATGGAGAAATATGTTGTATGACTTTAAACAGATTAGATTATCTCTCGCTCTCTCCCCCCCTCTCTCTTCTGTCCATTGGTGTGCAGATGCTATGTGAATGTCTCCAAACCGGTTGGGGCATACTGCATGCTCTGGATACTGTGGTGACGTCTCGAAGCCAGTGAGAGTGAAGCTTGGCAATGGTGTGTAAAGCAAAGTAAAACACATCACTGTTGTTTTTTAAGTTGAGAATGTGTAAACTAAGAAGGTATGATGCGTTCAAAAATCCTCTCTTTTATTTTCTGCCCTCCAACAACTATATATAAACTTAATTCAGCACTATTTGCCATCTATTGCTGATAATGTCAAGTTTATTTTGCAGTTTGAGCTTTTAAGCTGCTGAGTTTTCTGGCACATACCTACATCCTCGTTCCTCATCGATGTGTTTGAACCATAACAGCTTTTGTAAACCGATCTACCATCTCCAAAAAGGAGAATAAAATGAAACACTCACCTTTATTGTCCACAGACAACAAAGAATCCTGTAAGGCTGAGATTCTTTGGCTGGCTCTCTGTTTCTTATAACAGCTAGTAACACTCTTCTTTCTCATTTTCAAATGTACATAAACACTTGATCAGCTTCCAATATTAACTTGGAGACACTTGGAGTGAGTCGACGAGTAGAGCAAGACAGAGAGTCACTGCATTCAGAATGGGTTCTATGGGCATGTAGATGCTGGGCAGTGCCCTAGCCTTGCTCGGCTGGGTGTGGACGATCATTGTCTGCGGCGTGCCCATGTGGAGGGTAACTGCCTTCAACGGCAACAACATTGTCACCTCGCAAACCATATGGGAGAGCATCTGGATGAGCTGTGTGGTCCAGAGCACGGGCCAGATGCCGTGTAAGGTAAATTACTGCTAGCCCTCAGCTCCGACCTGCAGGCTGCCAGAGCGCTGGTCGTGGTGGACATCGTGGTAGGAATCGCCAGCCTCCTCATGGCGTTCGCCGGGGGAAGTGCACCAACTTTGTGGTGGAGGAGGTAGCCAAGGCACAGATGACAGTGGGGGCAGGGGGGGGGGGGGTGCTCTATCATCAGTGGGATCCTGTGTCTCATCCCTGTATCCTGGACGGCCAGAATCTTCATCCAGGAATTCTACAATCCGCTCCTGGTGGATGCCCAGCAGAGGGACCTGGGGGCCGCGCTCTACATCAGCTGGGGGGCTGGGATCCCAGGTAACTGCTCCCCCAGGGAGCATGACAAATCCCCTATGTGAGGGGGCTTAGTCGTCAGGAGGTCACATCAAAGCAGCAGGTTCTGTGGCAAGCCCCTCCACCCCAACAAAGACCTACATTTAACATGACAGTTCATGGGACAAACTGGTCGGCATGAACATTTCAAAAGGTATTGGTGGTATAATGTCACGCCCTGACCATAGTAAGCTGTTTACTCTCTATGTTGGTTGGGACGTGATAGTGACTAGGGTGGGTGATCTACGTTTTTTGTATGTCTATGTTGGCCTGATATGGTTCCCAATCAGAGACAGCTGTTTATTATTGTCTCTGCTTGGGGATCATATTTAGGTAGCCATTTCCTCATTTGTGTTTGTGGGATCTTGTCTACATTGAGTTGCCTGAGTGCACACCAGTAGTTTCACGGTTCGTTTATGCCTTATTGTTTTGTTTTGGTGAGTTTCAGTTTATAAAAAATATGTGGAACTCTATTCACGCTGCGCCTTGGTCAACTCATTACGACGAACGTGACAGAAGATCCCACCAAATATGGACCAAGCAGCGTGTACAGGAGGAGTGGACTTGGGAGGAGACCCTGGATGGTAATGGACCCTGGACGCAGGCCGGGGAGTATCGCCATCCGAAGGAGGAGATAGAGGCAGCGAAAGCAGAACGGCGATGATACGAGGAGATAGCTCAATGAAGCAAGCACGAGAGGCAGCCCCAAAACAACTTGCCGTGCGAAAGGGAGCATCCAGCCAGGAGGGTTGTGCCGGCTCAGCGCTCCTGGTCTCCAGTACATCTCCTCGGTCCAGGATATCCTGCGCTGGCTCTACGCACTGTATCGCCAGTACGCTTTCACAGTCCAGTGCGTCCTGTGCCAGCGCCCCGCACTTGTCGGGCTAAAGTGAGCATCCAGCAAGGACGCATTGTGCCAGCTCTACGCTCCAGACCTCCAATGCGCCTCCACAGTCCAGTACATCCTGTGCCTGCTCCCCGCACTCGCCCTGAGGTGCGTGTCACCAGCCCGGTACCACCAGTGCCGGCACCACGCATCAGACCTCCAGTGTGGCAATTTTTTCTAAGTGTATGAGTGTATTAATATGCCACTATTTTGATATATGTAAATGTTATTTGTTTCTCGAAGTATTGCATGGCAATGTAATTTTCAACCATTTAAAGGAAGTTGATTATACAGTACACTGTTGCAAATTATATTAGTCAGCACGTTTATACTGTTGTATGACCTCTTTTATTACATAAACAATTTTTTCCATATTTATGGTGTGTGTGTTGACTCAGTACTCCCACTGATGTCCTTGTTTTCCCTAAGCATTCATCATCATCATAAAATGCTCTCTGTGAGATATAAAACAGTACACTGAGAAAACCTGTTTGACAGGATCTGGTGTCAAATAACTCTACCCAGGCTTCAAATCCAATAACTACATCACAGCCTGTAGGGAGGAGGTCAGAGAACTGGCAGTGTTGTTCCAGGACAACAACCTCTCCCTCAATGTGAACAAGACAAAGGAGCTGATTGTGGACTACAGGAAAAGACCGAACAGGCCCTGATTAACATCGACAGGACTGTAGTGGAGGGGGTCGAGAGTTTCAAGTTCCTTGGTGTTCACATCACCAATGAACTATCATGTTCCAAACACACCAAGACAGTCGTTAAGAGGGCACGACAACACCTTTTACCCTTCAGGAGACTGAAAAGATTTGGCATGGGTCCCCACATACTCAAAAATTCTACAGCTGCACCATCGAGAGCATCCTGACCGGATGCATCACCACCTGGTATGGCAACTGCTCGGAATCTGACCGTAAGACGCTACAAAGGGTAGTGCGTACGGCCCAGTACATCACTGGGGTCAAGCTTCCTGCCATCCAGGAACTTCAGTTGAAGTCTGAAGTTTACATACACCTTAGCCAAATACATTTAAACTCAGTTTTTCACAATTCCTGACATTTAATTATAGTAAAAATTCCCTGTTTTAGGTCAGTTAGGATCACCACTTTATTTGAAGAATGTCAGAATAGTAGTAGAGAGAATTATTTATTTAAACTACCATTATTTGGTAGCATTGCCTTTAAATTGTTTAACTTGGGTCAAACGTTTCAGGTAGCCTTCCAAAAGCTTCCCACAATAAGTTGGGTGAATTTTGTCCCATTCCTCCTGACAGAGCTGGTGTCAGGTTTGTAGGCCTCCTTGCTTGCACACGCTTTTTCAGGTCTGCTCACAAGTTTTCTATAGGATTGAGGTCAGGGCTTTGTAATACCTTGACGTTGTTGTCCTTTAGCCATTTTGCCACAACTTTGGAAGTATACTTGGGGTCATTGTCCATTTGGAAGACCCATTTGCGGCCAAGCTTTAACTTCCTGACTGATGTCTTGAGATATTGCTTCAATATATCAAAATAATTTTCCAACCTCATGATGCCATCTATTTTGTGAAGTGCACCACTTCCTCCTGCAGCAAAGCACCTCCACAACATGATACTGCCACCCCCGTGCTTCACGGTTGGGATGGTGTTCTTCGGCTTGTAAGCATCCTCCTTTTCCCTCCAACTTTAGTTTGTTAACAAGAAATTTGGGGAGTGGATGAAAAACTAGTTTTAATGACTCCAACCTAAGTGTATGTAAACTTCTGACTTCAACTGTATATACTAGGCGGTGTCAGAGGAAAGCCCAAAAAACTGTCAGAGACTCCAGTCACCCAAGTCTTAGACTGTTTTCTCTGCTTCCGCACGGCAAGTGGTACCGGTGCGCCAAGTCAGACAGCTTCTACCCCCAAGCCATAAGACTGCTGAACAATTAATCAATTGACTACCGGACTATTTACATTGACCCCCCCCCCCCCCATTTGTTTTGTACACTGCTGCTACTTGCTGTACCCCCTGTATATAGCCTCGTTATTGTTATTTTATTGTGTTACTTTTTATAATTTTTTAACTTTAGTTTATTTGGTAAATATTTTCTTAACTCTTTCTTGAACTGCACTGTTGGTTAAGGGCTTGTAAGCATTTTACGGTGAGGTCTACACTAGCTGTATTCTGCGCATGTGAGATATAAAGTTTGATTTTGATTCAATGTGTTTTTCGACCAACATATACAATTGAAGGCATCCAAACATTGGGTTTACTGTATGTTTATTATGACAGTTATTATTGTAAAGGGGAAATCAATCCACTCTTAACATCTAAATCAATAAAATAACCAATTATGGTTGAGTTTATAAAAAGACTGGAGTGAGTTGAGTCAGTTCACACTAAGTTGTGAGAAAAAAGTATCATGTTCCCATGCTATCAGATCTGTCGATCTGGGAGAGAGGGGCTCGAGTTACGCTGTTCTCATGCAGAAAATGTCTCACCATTAAATTCTCTTAGCCTTAGGTGTTTTGTTATTGAGTTAAGATAAAGTTTAATATCAAATCATTGATTGTCACGTTACATTCAGTTGTGTTACAAAGACAGTTCATTAATATTATGTAATCCTAATATTCCGCCCAGTATCAACTTTAGCATAATTGTTTCAATCTGAATGACTGATTCACTGCTTCTTGTTCTCTTTCTATTCAATTCAAAGAAACCTGCATTATAGTGCAACACCTCAGTCATGTCTCTCCATCAAATACACTGATGACACACTACTGCGATCTAGTGGTATATACTTATGCCCTCTCTCAGCATAGTTCTATTATGACAAATGATGAAGAAACTGTCTGCCACCCACATGACAAAAACTATGACAAAGCACCTAACAATGCTACCTACCTCCCTCACTAACTTTAAGCATCAGCTGTCAGAGCAGCTTACCGATCATTGCACCTGTACATAGCCCATCTGTAAATAGCACCCCAACTACCTCATTCCCATATTGTTATTTATTTTTTGCTCCTTTGCTCCCCAGTATCTCAACTTGCACATTCATCGTCTACACATCTATCACTCCAGTGTTTAATTGCTCAATTGTAATTATTTCGCCACTACGGCCTATTTATTGCCCTACCTCCCTAAATCTTACTACATTTGCACACACTGTATATAGACTTTTCTATTGTGTTATTGACTGTACGCTTGTTTATCCCATGTGTAACTCTGTGTTGTTTGTGTCGCACTGCTTTGCTTTATCTAGGCCAGGTCGCAGTTGTAAATGAAAACTTGTTCTCAACTGGACTACCTGGTTAAATAAAGGTGAAATAAAAATAGAAAATACCATTGTAAAAATCCTGTGATATTTATCTAATAGGAACACTGATGGAAACATCTGCTCAGTCATGGTAATTAATACATTTAATTTGTTTTGTATATCACTTTATTTAGTAAAGTCAAGCTCATGTCAAGTTAACGAGATACATCACATCTCAGTGTTGTGCTGACTGAATCATTGACCTTGTATAGTCCATTGCAGGCTCACTGTTGAATAATCAATTCTGGGAATTCACTAGTAAAACTATTCTGGTTTAGTAGATTTTCAATATATTTTTAGCAGCGAAGTGAGAAGCAAAACAAAGCATGTCAGAACAATATCTAAACGTGTGGTAACTGGGAGTGGCTAGAGGAGAAAACAGAACATATTGTAGTAAATCTATCTCCAATAATCATTATGGTAGTACCCCAAGTTCCACTGTAAAATAGATTATCCACTTCTGGAGTTTTCATGTGAAGTGGCAAAGATACTTCATAAAAGGTTATCTATCAATGGACTTTCCCTCCCTTCATGTCCAATAGGGAACAACCCCTTGTTAACTGCAGTTGGCAATGGAACCGGGCAAAGCCAAAACATCATTCAGACAGGGCAGGTTATAAGTGTCAGAGATACAGTATTACTCCAATTAAAGAGTTTATTCATTTTAAAATGAATTTCCTAAAAGGGTATTGATGTGGGATCTAAAGGTGTGATAGGCAATAAACTGAGGGGTGAAATGAACGGTTTCTGCATTATACAAGCTGATTGGCCTCTACTCCCCAAACAGAAACATCCCTACTCATCTCTGTCCTGTAGTGTGCCTGTTAGGAAGAACTGTAGGGTGGACAATGTCCAACCTAGAACCACACAATGCATCATTGCATTGGCGTTCCTTTCAGTCAAACAGACAATGTGCATAAACCTCAGTGCTTCAGCACGGACAATTGGAATTCATGGACTTATTGACTATGGAACAAGCGGTATCTTGTATTGCAACTTGCATTACCAGGGTTTTGGGTTCGATTCCCATGGTAGAGCAGTACGAAAATGAATGGAATCAGTACTGTAAGTAGATCTAGAGAGCGTCTGCTAAATGACCAAAACATTTTTCATGTTGTCTTTGTAAAAAAAAAAGTGTGGTAATTGCTAGGTTGTAATCACAGCGATAAAAGAGCAAACAGCCATGTTGAGCATATTTTTCCCTTTCTTTTATCCCCAGTTCTGTGCAAGCTGTAGCCCCCCCCCCACCCCCCATGGCTGTGGAGGAGCTGGGCATCACCTTGTCCATGGTGGGCCTAACAGGCACCATCCTGATCTGCGCCCTGCCCATGTGGAAGGTCACAGCGTTCATCGGCACCCACCTGGTGGTCATGCAGGTGTTCTGGGAGGGCCTGTGGATGACCTGTGTGTCTGAAACCACGGGACAGATGCAGTGTAAGATCTACGACGCTCTTCTAGACCTGTCCCCTGACCTCCAGGCGGCCCGGGGCCTCATTGTCATCAGCATGGTACTGGGCTGCCTGGCGTTCCTCGTCTTCCTCCTGGGGGCTAGGTGTACCAACTGCCTGAGCCATCCCAGGGTCAAAGCCTGCATGGTGCAGGCCGCAGGGATCACCTTTACCCTGGCTGGGTTAAGCATCATAGTGGCTGTGTCCTGGACAGCCCAGTCTATCATTAGGGACTTCTATAATCCGCGGGTCCCTGAGGTGCTGAAGAAGGAGATGGGGGCGGCCATCTATGTGGGCTGGGTGACCTCTGGGTTCCTGTTCTGTGGAGGAGGGGTGCTGTGTACCAGATGTCCTCCAGGGGGGAGAGAGGGCAGGCATGGTTCCAGCAATAGGTACACCCTGGCTAGGATGCCCACTCACACTCACAGCAGCTACGCCATAAAGAACTATGTGTGAGAGGAGAGTGCTTTATTTGCCTGTTAACTTCAGGTAAATCATGCAGGTGTTGGCACTCTGAAGAGACATGTCACAGCATGTTTTTCCCTCTTTTGAACATTGCATGTGCATGTCTGGTCGTTCAGTGTATTGTCTGACTTTGATGCATTTAAAATTGCCCTGGAACTATTTGATACAGTAGCTTTGGTGGAAGTTATTAAAAATAAGATCATATTAGTTAAATATTGTTATAAAATAAGTCTGGCTTAGGTAATTGTAGATATTCAAATGTTCACTATCCCCATGAAAAATGTTTGTTGAGGAAATATCTGTTATTGAAATATAATCACTGAAAATCAACAGGTTACTGTTATTGACAGTACAAGTACGTCCACTGATTGAACCTGATTGTTTTTACATCCCTGTGTTGTAATTCACATCATTTCATTTTTTACATCCTATTAAACTGTGGTTATTTCTTGTAATGTGTTTTAGGAACAATGTTTTTCACATTTGACTTTGTGACTAGAATCTGCTTTAAAAGAAAATAGATGCAGCATTTTAGAGGGCAGCAAATCATGTTCTTTGAATGATTTGCGATTTGAACCGAATATAAATAAACATTTTGATCCTAAATTACTTTTGTTGCATCTCTTTTATTTATGTTATTGGAAAAAGGTGTATCAAAACTGATTAGAAGGGAGAACATTGAACATTCAGAATTAAGTGTGAAAGACTAGATGCTGTACACGGTGAGGCACACAAGGCTTATTTCCTACAAGATCACAAAGTCAGAGGCTGAAGTCAACAGAAGACACAGTGGAATCTTTGTTTTAGTGGCTGTGGTGAAACTGAAAAAGACGAATTGTTGTGAAACCATGGCACAGTAAACAGAAGGAAACCCCTTTATTCCCCAGCTGTAGAGCTGCACTGCTGCCTCACGCCCTTTTCAGGAATTCGGGAGGAGTGGTTTCAAATCACACAGGCTAGACACACACACAAGCACATACTCACACAGACACCCACCCTGCTGTGCCTGCAGCTGGTTAAACCCTGCTGTTAGGCCTCTTCCTGTGAGGAGCTAAGCTCAGCTCAGTCATGAAGCGGCAGTTGGAGCTAGCGGCATTGGGCCTGGGCATTACAGGCTGGCTGTGCGCCATCCTCACCCGCTGCCTGCCCCTGTGGAAAGTCAGCGGCACTCTGGACAACTCCACAGCCACGCTGCCAGCATACTGGGATGGGGTGTGGCTGGAATGGGACCACTGGGACCTCAACCATGACGGTAGCCTCCACTGCTCCTTCTACCAGTCTTTGTTATCCCTCTCTGGAAACTTCCAAACATGGAGAAGCTTGATCATGGCTTCTATAGGTGCTGGAGCTTTTGCTGTGGTCATCAGTATCATTGGAGAGGTGTGGTTTCCGAAAAGGAATCAGGTGAAAGTTGTCTCCGGTGTGGTGTTTGTGCTGTCTGGAATACTGCTGCTTGTCCCTGTCGCTTGGACCTGCCACCACACTAATGAGCCACTGGAGGGCGCTGTGGTGCTGAGGAGAGACTGGGGAGCTGCTCTGTACATAGGATGGATCTCCTTCTCTCTGACGGTAGTAGGGGGAGGGTTTCTCAGTACTAGATGCCTCACGTTCCAGCAGCAGGATGAGTCAGAAAGAGGGAGTTACCCTCCAGGTTATCCTGTGGCAGAGCAGGAGCCAACCAACCCCCTGGATACTATCCACAGGACTGCTTTTAGACACAGCCAGTATGCTCGGGCAACAACACAGCCTTCATGAGAAGGGCCTTGAGTGAGGAACCTTCCACCTATGAATTATTCTTCTGTGAAATTCTACCTAAATTGCATGTGTACTAGGTATGAATGGATTTCTAGGTACTATAGACAATGTTAGAAGTCATTCTTCTACTGCAATGAAGCACTTTGAAAGATGTTGAAGAATTTATAATAGGGGTAAAGGAGTAGCACCATGGAGAGTTAATTGCGCTTTCAACTGTAATAATTGGGTCTGAAATGTTGTCAACTTGCTTAATTTTTGTATTGGTGGTGAGGGTTAAGCATCTAAGTGTTACATTGCCTTCAGAAAGTATTCACACCCCTTGACTTTTTCCACAATTTGTTGTGCTACAGCCTGAATTAAACAATTATTACATTTAGATTTTGTGTCACTGGCCTACACACAATGCCCCATATGTCAAAGTGGAATTATGTTTTTTATAAATTTATAAGAAATGAAAAGCTGAAACGTTTTGAGTCAATACGTATTCAACAAGCCTAAATACGTTCAGAAGTACACATTTGGTTAACAAGTCACATGAGCTGCATGGACTAGTGTTTAACATGATTTTTGAATAACTACCTCATCTCTGTACCCCACACATCTCTGCCCCAATTATTTGTGAGGGCCCTCAGTCGAGTAGTGAATTTCAAACACAGATTCAACCACCAAGACAAGGGAGGTTTTTCAATGTCTAGCAATGAAGGGCACCTATTGGTAAATGGGTCAAAAATAAAGCAGACACTGAATATCTCTTTGAGAATGGTGAAGTTATTAATTACAATTTGTATGGTGTATCAATACACACAGTCACTACAAAGATATAGGCATCCTTCATAACTCAGATTCCGTAGAGGAAAGAAACCGCTCAGGGATTTCTCGAGGGCAATGGTGACTTTAAAACAATTACAGTTTAATGGCTGTGATAGGAGAACTGAGGATGGATCAACAACATTGTAGTTACTCCACAATACTAACCTAAATGACCAAGTGAAAAGAAGGAAGCCTGTACAGAATACAAAATATTCCAAAACATGCATCCTGATTGCAATAAGGCACTAAAGTAAAACTGCAAAAAAATGTATCAAAGAAATGAACTTTTTGTCCTGAATTACAGCAAATCCAACACAACACATCACTGAGTACCACTCTTCATAATTTTCAAGCATGATGGTGGCTGCATCATGTTATTGGTATGTTTCTCATCGGCAAGGACTAGAGTTTTTTAGGATAAAAAGAAACGGAACAGAGCTAAGCACAGGCAAAATCCTAGAGGAGAACCTGGTTCAGTCTGCTTTCCAACAGACACTGGAAGACAATTTCCCCTTTCAACAGGATAATAACCTAAAATACAAACCAAGTATACTGTACACTGGAGTTGTTTACCAAGACAATATGGAATGTTTCTGAGTGGCCTAGTTACAGTTTTGACTTACAGTACCAGTCAAAGGTTTGGACACACCTACTCATTCAAGGGTTTTTCTTTATTTTATACATTGTACAATAATAGTAAAGACATCAAAACTATGAAATAACACATATGAAATCACAAAGTAACCAAAAAAGTGTTAAACAAACCAAAATATATTTGAGATTCTTCAAAGTAGCCACCCTTTGTCTTGATGACAGCTTTGCACATACTTGGCATTCTCTCAACCAGCTTCATGACGTAGTCACCTGGAATGCATTTAAATTAACAGGTGTGCCTTTTTAAAGGTTAATTTGTGGAATTTCTTTCCTTCTTAATGCGTTTGAGCCAATCAGTTGTGTTGTGACAAGGTAGGGTTGGTATACAGAAGATAGCCCTACTTGGCAAAATACCAAGTCCATGTTACAGAGTTTAATGGCAACTCAAATAAGCAAAGAGAAATAACAGTCTATCATTACTTTAAGACATGAAGGTCAGTGAATCCGAAATGTTTCTTGAATGTTGAAAGTTTCTTCCAAGTGCAGTCGCAAAAACCATCAAGTGCTATGATGAAACTGTCTCTCATGAGGACCGCCACAGGAAAGGAAGACCCAGAGTTACATCTGTTGCAGAGGACAAGTTCATTAGTTTCCAGCCTCGGAAATCTTTAATTAACTGCACCACAGATTGCAGCCCAAATAAATACTTCAGAGTTCAAGTAACAGACACAACTCAACATCCAACGGTTCAGAGGAGACTGTGTGAGTCAGGCCTTCATGGTCGAATTGCTGCAAAGAACCACCTCTAAAGGACACCAATAAGAAGACAAGACTTGCTTGGCCCAAGAAACATGAGCAATAGACATTAGACCTGTGGAAATCTGTCCTTTGGTCTGATGCGTCCAAATTGGAGTTTTGGTTCCAGCCGCTGTGTCATTGTAGGAAGTAGAGTAGATGAACAGATGATCTCCGCATGTGTGGTTCCCACCGTGAAGCATGGAGGTGTGATGGTGCTTTGCTGGTGACACTGTGATTTATTTAGAATTCAAGGCACACTTAACCAGCATGGCTATCACAGCATTTTGCAGCAATACGCCATCCCATCTGGTTTGCGCTTAGTGGGACAATCATTTGTTTTTCAACAGGACAATGACTCAAAACACACCTCCAGGCTGTATAAGGGCCATTTGACCGAGAAGGAGAGTGACGGAGTGATGCATCAGATGACCTGGCCTCCACAATCACCCGACCTCAACCCAATTGAGATGGTTAGGAATGAGTTGGACCGCAGTGAAAGAAAAGCAGCCAATAAGTGCTCAGCATATGTGGGAACTCCTTCAAGACTGTTGGAAAAATCAGTCCTCATGAAGCTGGTTGAGAGAATTCCAAGAGTGTGCAAAGATGTCAAGTCAAAGTGTGGCTACTTTGAAGAATCTCAAATATAAAATATATTTTCATTTAACACTTTTTGGCTTACTACATGATTCCATGTGTTATTTCATAGTTTCTGTTTTCACTGTTATTCTACAATGTAGAAAATAGTACAAATAAAGTTAAACTCTTGAATTAGTAGGTGTGTCCAAACTTTTGACCGGTACTGTAAATCAGCTTGAAAATCTATGGCAAGACTTGAAAATGGCTGTCTAGCAATGATTAACAACCAGCTTGACAGAGCTTGTAGACCTTTTTCAACAATAAATGTGCAAATATTGTATAATCCAGGTGTGCTAAGCTCTTAGAGACCTATCAAGAAATACTGACAGCTGTAATCGCTGCCAAAGGTGATTCTAACATGTATTGACTCAGGGGTGTGAATACTTACATAAATTAGATATTTCTTTATTTAATTTTCAATAAATTTGCTAACATTTATAAAAACATGTCTTCACTTTGTCATTATGGGGTAATGTGTGTAGATGGGTGAGAAAAACAATTTACAAAATGTGGAATAAGTCAAAGGGTATGAATACTTTCTGAAGGCACTGTACAATTTCTGCTCGAGTAATGTCAGTAATACATTCTTGATATTGCCACTTTACCTGCATAAACTTGGCATAGGGCTATTGATTCAGTTTTTGGAGAGACAATGCTATGTAATCACAAAAATGAATAAAAACAATTAAATTATTACATTTTTATTTGCAATTGTTTATAAGGAAAGACTTGTGAAAGAATATATAAATTAAGGGGTTATTATTATTATTAATAATAAAATATGACTTCACAAGTATGGTGAAATGCCACACTGGGTAAAATGAAAGGCAGGGTCAAAACCATATTAATTACTTGAGTAGAAGTTGACTCACAAAAATAACTTAATTCAATTATATAGAGCCATTTTTTGTTCATAAGCAAAGGTCACATTCAAGTGGTGCACGCACATGATCTCAGCAAAAAGCCCTGGCAAGATAGCTATACACTGTTGTCAGGGCCTTGACAAACTTAGCAGTGAGTGATCAAAACACAAGACTGATGGCTATAGCTATGTTCAACAAGTATATTATTCTTCTGGCTTTATCTAGCTCCCTTTGTGATATTTTACCTTGCCTTGATGGCTTGCTAGGTAATCAATCCTCCGATGTTGTAGACGTTAACCATCTGATTACGTGTTTATTAACATGCACAAGCTGCGTTTGATGTTGCATGGGTCAATATAATGATTGAAAATGGCTCGTCAGTGTTTGCCAAAACTCAGAATATGTAGTGGAAAAACTGGTCAATACCTGACAAGCCTCAAACTTGTTTTGTAAACTAAAGAAATACAGAGCATCTCAATGTTTGAATTCAGGTTTCCATCAACCTCCAGCTAAAGCATCATGCAACTTACAAGAGGTCATACATCCAGCAATCGAGACCCAGAGGCAAATCAGCTGTCACGAGAGACTATACATCCAGTAGTTGTACGTAGGGCAGGAAAAAATATATTCTGTTCAGTTAAATAATTATCTTCAAATAAACAGAGGCTGGAAATAAGATGGGATCCATTGGTATTAGAAATAGCGTTCTCTTTAATGAAGAGTTTGCAGTTTGTGTGGCAACGGTGGTGGTAAGATAGTGTATGTATGTAGTCCTATAGTGCTCTGTGTGAAGGTTATTCCAGCCTCTCGTCTCCCTCTTCCACATCCTTCAGACTGAGCACCTCCAGGGAACCTTTACCTTTCGTCTCACAGCGGATCAACTCATCTATCTCCCTGAAGCAGCCTGGGTCCACCAGACATACCTGGAGGATGGAGGGAGGGGGAGAGAAATATATATAGAAAGAAGGGGAGGGAGAGAGTGCTTGTTGATGCATTACTTGAACTATTTACTACTCATAGCATATACAATGTATTCCAAATTAGTTTGGATATGTCTAGATAAGATATAACCATTTTAGTTAAGAGCAAGGGTGTCAAACTCATTCCATGGAGGACCTAGTGTCTACATGTTTTTGTTTTTTCCTTTCAATTAAGACCTAAACAACCAGGCGAGGGGCGCCCTTCACTAATTAGTGACCTCAATTCATCAATCAAGTCTAAGGGAAGAGAGAAAACCCACAGACACTCAGCCCAGCATGGAAAGAGATTGACACATGCGCTTTAGAGACACACAGTGTAGGACAGTATAAACCAGAGGGATCTGTCTCTCACCATCTCTAGCTGGTCGTCAAAGTCTTCACTTTCCACCACCTTGAGGAGGGGTTTGAGTTTCTCCTTCAGCCTCTTGCCCTCCTTGGCCGGCAGCACCAGCCTCAGCCTCATGTGGGCCCTCTGGATCTCTATGGAATCCTTCAGCTGCCTGATCACCTCCAGAGCCTAGGAACAAACAAACAGCTGTTAAATTCATCTGCATTAGCATGACAAAGACTCATTTGTTGGTACGTACTAAAAGCCATCCATGTAAGTATTCTGGCTTATGTAGCTAAACAACATACAGGTTCAGAATGTTTGATATGAAAGATCAAACTCTTCACATTTGAAGGGAATAATTTATGGCTAAATCTTGCCACTGCTTGTACCCACAGTATGCACAGTGAGTGAGCATTAAAAACAAAGCCGGTCATTCATGTTTCCTTGCCAATATTAAAATAAGGAAAATGTCTAGACTCCAGTGTACTGTAGCAACAACACTGTGTCCCAGCCCTACCTGCTGCTTGGTGCTCTTGTTGGCCTTGACAGAGTAGTGGATATCCTTCATGGCCCGCTCTATGAGGTTGACTGTGTATGGTCGCTTGGTCTCTGGGTTCACACACTTCTCCGCCACGATGGTTGCAATGTCTCTGAAACTCGTCTCTAACTGGCTCTGCCTCTCCTTATCTGAAACCTGGAGTTCTCCTTTAGCTAAAATCTGACCGACAAAGAAAAAGACAAATACAGAATAGGCAAATATCATAGCAATACATAATGATGAATGTATTAGTTACTGGTGTTTGTATTTGTCAATGTATTTACTTCTTTGCATATCTCTGTCAGGTCATCTGTTCCAAAGGCTTTTGACAGATCATCTTTCTTGGCAACCTGACCCTTGGAAACATTATTGAAAACAGAACTGGTCTGCAACACTTCATCCAGGTCCTTCTCTCTGTGTAATTGGCAAATGGAAATTGCATGGAGATGTATTAAGTGTTTACAGTAAGTTTTGCTATCACTGTTTCTTAATCCTGGTCTTGGGGACCCAAAGGGGCACACATTTTTGCCCTAGCACTACACACCTGATTCCACTGATCAAAGGCGTGACAATGAGTTGGTTAGTGGAATCAGATTAATAGTGCTAGGGCAAAAATGAGCACACTTTGGGTCCCCAGGACCAGGATAGAAGCACTGTGCTAAATGCTTTCAATACCTAAAATCAAATATTGTATGAACTCTGAGCAGCTACTGGATTTGGTTCTGGGGGCGGTCGATGGAGTGTCCCATTTTTTTCTTATTCAGAAGATTCCAGAAGCAAAACACATGGCACATAGACTGTTCCTCAGATCCTCATTATCCCACAGCCTCTCGACACTGGGTAAGAATATGATGCAAGATTCAAGGCCAGTGATAGGTCATGACTTGCTCCTCCGAAACAGCACAACTTGTTTATATACATATTTAGTTACATTCGGAGCTCATTATCAATAAATAAAAGATGAAAACATACTACCATTAGTCTGACATACTCGTTGGGTATCAAACAGATCTAGCTAGCTATTATAGCTAGCTAGCCAAATTCCTTAAAAACACTCACGCTCCAGATCTCCAGCTCATCACTTTATTTTTGTAGCAGGCGATTTCAAATCGTTTTCCTCCCTTTTTCATCCTCACCACCGCCACATTTGTGAGTCGGATCTGGTTTGTTGGTGTAAATATAGACATATTTCTGCTTTACAAAACAGAGTAATCTGTCAGTAAAGCGATAAATTTCTTGCGGCGTTGGTGTGCTATGAGTTTCACATCAATTCTGCCGGACTGAAACGCATACTAGGTACAAAGGTTCCGACTTTGTGTTGATCTTCTTCGATTGGGTTTAATATGTTGCATTGCCGTCACCTACTACACTGGAGTACAACTGCCTTATACTTGTTAGCAATTGGATATGTAGATGGGTGAGCCGGTCAAGGATCGATTCAGACTAAGTGGTAAATTTTATGACAAGTAAACAGTTTATTCAGAGTGAAAATATGTATTACAACGTAATTACGGCTCTTCCGTTAGTTCGTGTGGAACGGCAGGCAGAGAGAGCATAAACAGTCAGCACAGCTCTTATATACGTCACAGAAAGTAGGTTGACCCTAGGAAGATCGGATCTCCGGATTGGTTCAGCTGGTTGTAGTCTGTAGTCTTCCGCCATTGGCTCAGTTGTCTGTCCATCATCGTAGGATCTTCTTCGGGCACACAGTGTTCGGTTACATAGGAGATTATGTGTGTAATGTGGGAGCTATCCTGTAGGGGACCCCACAGGCTTTACTGTGAGTTGTAGCCATGTAATTAGCAGTAAGTTAGTCACCTGCATACGAAATAGCAATTCCTTACATACTTCACTTGAAAAATAAATAAACAAATACCCTACCATCTAACTTTACCCTCACAAAAAATACAGCACCCTACTCCACTATTTAAATCAATTTAGTCCTACCTCATGCCAACAACCTGAAAGGATGGGACATCACCACGTAACACTTATCATGTAACTCTTCTGACGTCAAGTCTCGCACACTCAAATACTTCTCTGCAGCTGCCACCACAGCTTCAATTTTCTGCGACTTACGTTCTCTCCCTGCAGTACAGTTGATAACCATTGATATAAATGCTAAACATCTAATTTTACTGAAACATATCACTTGTTGGCCTATCCCTCTCTACTGGTACAGGTCTACTACTCACAACACTCAGGATTTCTCCCCCTTGACCAATATTCCTCTACTTCCTGCACCCCTACAATTAACATAGATCTAGCGTAGTTCGTTCTGCGTTGTGTACTTTTAATTGGGACGCTGCTACAACTGAAGGTCTGCTAGTTGAATTATTTTTATTTGCCCTGCACACGAAGAGACAACACACATTATGTTAACCCTTGGATGGAAATAACCCGCGATGGACCAAACCAAAATATACAAAACTTTTACAATCACATGTATGTACAATATTGATATGAAAAAGTGTTTGTACACCAAAGAAAAACATTAGCTATGCAGCTGTAATTAAATAAAAAAATACACTGAATTATTATTATCAAATTATTAACATCCCCTCTTGACCTGGCCTATTTGAATTGGTCCTTGTGTGCAATTTGGTGCATAATCTAGGGGAACAATATCACACTGCTACACATACAGTACCACTACTTTCCCCAATGCTACACATTCCCTCCTGTCTCATGCCCTTCTGCACACTTCTCACACCTAGAAACCTCCCTCCTACACATTGCTGCCACGTGCCCATAAGCTTGACACCTGCAACAACATAATGTATTCGGTACAAAAGCTCGTACAGGAAAACATATACAGTGGGGAGAACAAGTATTTGATACACTGCCGATTTTTCAGGTTTTCCTAGCATGTAGAGGTCTGTAATTTTTTTAATCATAGGTACACTTCAACTGTGAGAGACGGAATCTAAAACAAAAATCCAGAAAATCACATTGTATGATTTTTAAGTAATTAATTTGCATTTTATTGCATGATTTGTTTCTGTTGGAGAGTTTGTCCACCCTTTCTGTCGTGGTTAGAAGGATGGGTTCAGAGTGACATTCATTCATGGCGTTATGGATAGATGTTTCGGCGGTTGTCGGTCTTCGCGATAAATGATATCAAATTCCTAGCTGCAGACTAGTAATTCATATCAAAGACTTGTTCTTAATCTGTCTGTATCGATAGTCTAAGAGTTTAACCACATGGAATGGTTAAAAGATTCAGCAGTCTGGTCTCAAACCTTGGCCCTCTCGTTATCGAGGTAAGTGGTGGTTACAGCGTTGAGAAGGAGAAAGTGGTTCATGTTTCTGAAATAAAGATATTCTTTGCAAAACAGACTGGGATTGCAAAGGTAAGAGGTTGATTCTGAAACTATGGACTTTTTGTTGTGGTACAGGGGCTGATTTTTAAGAGAAACAATAGTTTTAGGGATACATGGTTTTTATTAGATCTCAAGAACCCAAGGGGTCATACCCAGCTCTTGGGTTCTTATTTTAACTTAAGAACCACAGCATGGTCCATGTGTACTACAGTCCCAACGCTTAGAAATGTTCATTATCTTCCCTTGAAATAAGGTTTTGGAAACCTTTAAGCCTAACTTTCATATTATTACTGAGACATAATTGTACAAATGCAAAAGGTAAACTTACTGTATGCAGTTTTAGCACAGATGCACATGGCCATATTTTGACTAATACATGCTTCCAGACAACAGAACACTTCCCACTTATCCTGACATTTCCATTGGAGCGCAAATGGGAAGGAAGTGTCATACATTGGCTGGAAGCGTGTTATTAAAAACAGTCGTGTGCTAAACCTGCGTACAGTAAGTATATTGTTTATATTTAAAAAATTATTTCTCGATGATATGAAAGTAAAGTTCCAAAGGTTTCCAAAACCGTATCGCAAGGGAGGATTATTAACATTAGACAGAGAGTCGGGGTGCTTATCATATTCCCCCCGCATGGCAGGTACAGTGCCTTCAGAAAGTATCCATACCCCTTGACCTATCCCACAATTTGTTGTGTTACAGACTGAATTCAGAATGGATTAAATATTTTAAAAATTCACCCATCTACACACAATACCCCATAATGACAAAGTGAAAGCATGTTTTTATATATTGTATCACATTTTATTGAAAATTAAATACAATAAATATCTAATTTACATAACTATTCACACCACTGATTCAATACTTTGTAGAAGCACCTTTGACAGCGATTACAGCTGTGAGTCTTTTTGGGCAAGTCTCTAAGATCTTTCCATACCTGGATTGTACAATATTTGCACATTATTATTTTCAAAATTGTTCACACTCTGTCAAATTGGTTGTTGATCATTGCTAGACAACCATGTTCAGGTCTTGCCATAGATTTTCAAGCAGATTTAAGTCAAACTCGGCCACTCAGGAATATTCACTGTCTTCTTGGTAAGCAACTCCAGTGTAGATTAGGCCTTGTGCTTTAGGTAGGTTATTGTCCTGTTGAATGGTGAATTCATCTCCCAGTGTCTGGCGGAAAGCAGTCTAAACCAGGTTTTCCTCTAGGATTTTGCCTGTACTTAGCTCCTTCCCATATATTTTTTTATCCTGAAAAACTCCCAGTCCTTAATGATTGCAAGCATACCCATACATGCTGCAGCAACCACCATGCATGAAAATATGGGGAGTGGTACTCGAATGTGTTGTATTTGATTTGCCCCAAACATAACACATAACACAGGACAAAAAGTAAACTGCTTTGCCAATTTCTTTGCAGTATTACTTTAGTGGTTTGTTGCAAAAAGGATGCATGTTTTGGAATATATTTCTCTACATGACTTCCTTTCACTGTCAATTAGGTTATTATTGTGGAGTAACTACAATGTTGTTGATCCATCCTCAGTTTTCTCCTATCACAGCCATTAAACTCTGTAATTGTTTTAAAGTCAACATTGGCCTCATGGTGAAATCACTGAGAGGTTTCCTTCCTCTACGGCATCTGAGTTAGGAAGGATGCCTGTATCTTTGTAGTGACTCGGTGTATTGATACACCATCCAAAGTGTAATTAATAACTTCACCATTCTCAAAATGTTATTCAATGTCTGTTTTTTAACCCATCTACCAATCAGTGCCCTTCTTTGCTAGGAATTGGAAAACCTCCCCGGTCTTGGTGGTTGAATCTGTGTTTGAAATTCACTGCTCGACTGAGGGACCTTACACATAACATAAGGGACCTTACACATAACATAAGGGACCTTACACATAACATAAGGGACCTTACACATAACAGAGATGAGGTAGTCATTCAAAAATCACGTTGAACACTATTTTGCATTGAGTGAGTTCATGCAACTTACGTGACTTGTTAAGCAAATGTGTACTCCTGAACTTATTTAAATCAAATTGTATTTGTCACATACACATGGTTAGCAGATGTTATTGCAAGTGTAGCGAAATGCTTGTGCTTCTAGTTCCGACAGTGCAGCAATATCTAACAACTAATCTAACAATTCCACGACAACTAACTAATACACACAAATCTAAGTAAAGGAATGGAATAAGAATATATACATATCAATATAAATATATGGATGCGCAATGACCAAGCGGCATGGGCAAGATGCAATAGATGGTATAAAATACAGTATATGTACATATGTGATGAGTAATGCAAGAAATGTAAACATTATTAAGTGGCATTATTAAAGTGACTAGTGTCATGGAAAATTCAGTACCGAGAGAGATTTGGTCATTTCTTCAAACAATCGTCTTTATTTAATATCGATGCATTATTGCAATAATGAGGCTGGTCGACCCCACAACCTTGAGTGTTGGACCGAGTAACCTAACTGTCACGGTTCATGAATCCACTGCCTCCTTTTCCTTTTCTCTCTCTCTCTCTCTCTCTCTCTCTCTCTCTCTCTCTCTCTCTCCCGTGTTTGTGTGGGCGTGGTTCCCAATCTCGGCCTGATTGTCTGCGCCAGCTGGAATCACTTATCTTCCCTTTATATGTTCTGTAACCAGTGTTTCTTGTTGTCAGATCGTTGTTACTTCCCTGAGGTTGTGTCGTGTGTCCGTGCTCATCTCTCGCCGCCCTTGTGTGGATTATCTGCTGTGCTCCTTCCTACCCATCCGGACACTCTCCCCTGGGTTTCTCAGCACGCTTTCATAGGAGGATGCGCCCTCGTCCCTGGGTCGGATTCCGTCTGAGTACAGTCTGTCTGTCCTGTTGCTGCTGTAACCTGTATTCATTAAACCATCGTTGCTTGCATCTTGCATCCGCCTCTGTATTGTTACACTAACCTTTACCCAAATGCAGAGTACTATATATAGCTGACGCTAAAAATGTTTAGTCATGATTGGTTTTACCCATCCCGTGCAGATTGGGGCATCATAAGCCACTCTGGGTTCATCATGTCATTATCTGCACGTGGGTTGTGGTCTTAACCCCACCCTGGTTTAGTTTCCCAGATGCAAGGATGATTTTGAGACAACGATGGATTGTTCTACTCCTAAACTATCCCTAGTAAAACACATTCTTGTCTATGTAATGCAGTCTTTAACTCATTTGTCAACTCAAGCCATCTCTGGTGACCATAAACCCAGATTAGCTGCAGGGAACTAGAGTGGAGACCATTAAAAAAACACTAGACACTAGTAGGACAGAAATGTCTTTACTATTAGTTAAATATGAATTGTTAACCATTAATATGAAATAAATCAGGTAAATTTAATTTTTTCCTCACATTACCCACTCAAGATAATCTTCTAGAAAAATTCAAGTTTGTTAAATACACATTTCATACATGGTAAACAACCGTCCTCTGGGTTTCTGAGCTTAATACCTTTATCAAAACACTGTCAATTTGTAACATAATGAAACCCTGAAAATGAACATCACACACAAGCTTAATCTCAACAGATAGGACAGTCATCATGCTGGCACCACGCACAAAGGTAGGGGTAAGCATGACGAAAATGTCCAACCCATTTAGAACAAAACCTTCCTACACCAGTGACAGACACCCCTCTCTGGACACTTTGTACACCCAGTAGTAACATGAGCTCCTTATGCTCAATAATTTCCCTGACCTATTCCTGACTACATCTCTGATGATCAGAGATGTAGTCAGGAATAGGTCAGGGAAATCATTCAGTTCCCAATCATAATCAAAACCCAATTAATTATCCAAACATAATTTAGAATGAAATTGCTCAGTGATTCACATTAGTTTTATCACCCAAAATGAAACCCCCCAATTTAACACAGATTATAACACAGATTAGTACCGGGAGAATGCACATTTATATTAATATACAATATATTCATCTCATAATTAACCCAGTGAACTAACTCATCAGGGTTATTATTACAGATCAGTATCCCAATGCATTCTTAAGCCTAAATCATTATAAATTTAGCAGTGTAGACCTCCCCCGTCAACCAGATACCCCAAATAAATATTTCAGACAAGTCTAAATCAATTACGGGCACAGTTGACCAACCCCCTTCCTTCTCCAGCACTCAATCTTCTGGCATTTCTTCATTTTTCTTCAGATAGCTTCACAGTTCAAAATGGATGGTCCATGTCAATGTCCCAATTTCAATGTCTCACCTGAACCCCAACACAACTCATGTCTTGCCCATTTGCATACCAGTATACCAGCGATATGAGAAAAGTTTTGGAACGTATCTCTATCTCTATGCTCACTCCGCATGGACTTCTTTTGCAATCTTGAGAGAAAAGGCAGTTGATGACTTCAACTGGATGCTGTACATCAGTTGCTGGCTCGGACTCAGGTCTCTCGATAAAAGTGGTGCAGGACAGGGCCTTAGTGAATGCTATTTCTTCAGCCATTTAGAGGGGGTTTTGAGGTCCACACCGTTTGGTCAAATTGTCCCTGCTTATGCATCAAGACGCCACCCGTAGTAACCTCGAGAGTGATGATAGATCAGATAGTTCAGTTCATTTCTGATTCAGAAAATCCAGACAAGCATTTTAAAGAAATCCAAACAAATGATCCATTGTGTGTAATTATTACCACTACCAATATGCTTCATGCAAACCTCTAAAACACATGTCAAAGAAAAAAATAAGATCACATTCTGTTGAAACAATTCTTCTAATTAGCATTTACTCCCTTATCACACCGTCAACCTCAATGCAGAGTCATAGGATCTGGAAATGATCCCGATCATCCAGCAGACCCAATCTTTTGAGATTTATCAAAACAGAACAAACAACGCAACAATACACTCCTTCATACATCACTCAATACATTTCTATATTTCCCTCAAGGTGTGTAAACTTCAATCCAAAACCCTCAAAAGACTGGTAATTCCCCCATTTTGACACATAATTCACATCATGACTGATGTGTAAAAACAACAATACTACAAATAAAAATTCGAATTACTACCCTTAATAACTAATTTGTAAAAAAACATTTGTACCCATAACTTCATAGTAAAAATAGACTAGACAGGTCTATCCTTCTCGTGGTCCAATTAGTTATAAAACCTCTCCGTAATTATCAGTATTATAAATGACCATCAAATCAGTATTAAATGTGACCTTTAAATCATCATCCAATGTCTCTCGGCATTCCAGTGAGGGCGATCAAACCACACTAGAAAGTCAGGACAGAGGTCATTCAAACCCTTCAAATAAGTGTTACTTTCTATATTAGACTTACTAATAAAAAACAGTAAAACATTATACATTTTGTATCCCAGGTTTACACTAAGTTTCTTCAGTACATTTTTTATCAAAATAATTAACGTTCAATTAAAACTTAAGATACCTAGGCACTAACCCATATTCATAACCAGTAAGGTGTGTGTGTGTGTGTGTGTGTGTGTGTGTGTGTGTGTGTGTGTGTGTGTGTGTGTGTGTGTGTGTGTGTGTGTGTGTGTGTGTGTGTGTGTGAAACCATTTGGTAAAAAACTAAAATGGCTAGGCCTTATTTAATTTAGTAAGTCCTCTTTATCACCGAATCCAGATACCTTTATACCTATAAAACTGCCAAATTTCACTATACTAATATCATAATCAGCAACCCAAAGGTTTTAACTACAAAAAAACATGATAATAATAAGTCCATCGTACTCCCTCATCATTAATTGTTTGTTTTAATTTACCACAACATTTATGTGCGCTTATTGTTTCTCTCCACAGAGTCTAACAATTCACTCCGAACTCTCCGTTGTTACCTTCACTGGTCTACATCTCTTCCCTCTGACTCTCCGTCTAACGTTATGTTACCAGGCGAACAATTAAAAAATAAAATAATTAAAGTCAAAACAAACATAACTTATTTTCACAGGGAGGCCACTTTAATTACTCTGTCATCTTCCTCCCTTTTGTCATTTCAATAAATCTATTTTAGAACACAACTAAATAAAATCCCACGAGTTTAAAACTGCTAGGGTTTTCCTGAGTCGCATTGTTCTCGAAACCCCAAAATATGTTCTCTTTTGTTTCGCCAGTTGTACTTTACCATATACCACATGACCCTGCTCTACCACATAGTTTACTAATGTGGCTATTGTTAGTGTTTAAATACTGGAGAGTCGAGACCAAATCACGGGTGCTGGACAGAGTGGATTTCAGTTGTAACAAAAGGCAGTTTTATTGAGTCAAAAGATATCTTGTCCCGCAGTTTTACGTGCACGGATCTAGTTCATATAACTCGGTAAGGAGTCAGGTGAAAAAGAGACTTAGACATTGGTCACAGCAGATTTTATACATGGAATATGTAGGTGGAGTCTTGTCGTGTTGGTCTTCTGACTGGTCCCGAAAGGGTTGGAGGCGGACCTGCTCTTGCCAGAGCAGGAGCCCCATTGGTGCACATCAGAGTCTTCTTGTTCTGAGCACCCGACCAGTAGAGGGGGGAGTAAGGTGTGTGTGTTCATTCAAGAAGGTATTTGTGTGTCAGGAAATCTGATACAGGAGAGCAGAGGGGGTCAGTTTTATGGCTGGGTGTATGTGTTCTTGCGATGGAAGATCTTTGTTTCCTGGGGTGGTGAGACAACAGAGCTGAGGGGGGTAGTTTTAGGGGGCTAGTTTTATTGCTGGCTGTGTGAGCTAGTTCCTGTTTTAGCAGGGGTACGTAAGATGACTTGAGTCAGGCGGTTTGGCTTGGCGCTGTATAATATATGAGCTATGTGTATGAATGTTTACATATATATATATATATATATATATATGACACTATGTTTGGTATATGAGTTTCGTCTTTTTACGCTAATAACAAATTCACTACGTATTGTATCAACACAGAAACCCAAAATCGACACCCTTTAGTGATTGTTTAAATGTGGCGTGAAACAACGTTTGACAATTTGTAAACATAATTCGTGCTCTCGCCCATATGTACTGTCAATTTTAATATGGTACGTAATGCACTGTCCTTGATTCTCACAAGGATTATTCAACCCCAAAATCTACTATGGAGCAGGGTTGATCCAAACTCTCTGATTCATAAAATATACTATTTTTCTTGCCTCACACCCAAGCTAACTGGCTAGAGTTGGCTAATTTGCTAGCTAACGCTACTTCCAGACACAGACAAGAGAATGCATTTTCACTCTCCATTCTACTCACCTAGCAGAGCTGGTTAGGCTTTTTTCATGTTTATTCAAAACGTTGGTGACTAACTGTGCTGCTGGCAATAATTCAAATTACGTTATTTCCCTAATGTTTACTGACACTGGCCCTATTCAACCGGTGTTGAGCATTGGTAAATTCATCAGTTATTCTGCGCTCTGGTACATTCAAACCAGTACTCTGGAATCCGAACAAAATAGCCTGAGCGATCATACCAAGTACGGATTTAACCATGTCCATTGAGAACACATTTAGCTAAGCTAAGAATGATGTGAGTAGTAAAGTCAACAAACGCTGGGTAGTTGAATAACATATAGTTAATATACTAGCTGTATGCAATGATATTGTTGGAGGAAATTATAGTTGAAATGATTAATAATGTATACATTTCAATTAGAACCATTTATTCTAATACTATTATGTTATGGTATGAAATGTATGGGTTCTTGGTTAAGCTGTTACTGAAAATGTAAGTAAAACGAATTAATTGTCTCTACCTTGCGGGGAGGTTAAGGGAGAGGGATGATATATCTTTTCTGACAGATAAGAATGGTCCTTGATATTCCATTAGTGGAGGAGAAGATATCTTTTAGACAGATTGGAATGTCTGGTTTATGAGGGGAGTAGAAGACATCCCCGGACCTGAAAACACTGTGCTATTGTGTGGATCGGAGAGAGTGTGAGAAACTGATGATGTCATTTCATGTCCTCTCTTTAAATGTAAGGTTCTTTGTATTTTTAGTTAGTACTCTCTTGTAATAAACGCTGTTACCTGGCTTTTAAGACTGGTCTCGATCTACTTCATGCATAATTAATGAATTTACAACTCATTAATGAACTAGAGAGAGTGCGAATTTGATTTTGGCTATAAAACATATAGGAATTTAGAATTCCTCTAACAGATATACTATGCAGTTCATAAAGATAGCGAAAGCAACACATTTGTCATACTTATTTAAAACAAATCATTTATGTCTTAAGACCAATAAGCATACTACATACTCAAATGACTTCACAATAGTATGCTCAGTGCGATTACGCTGATAGAACACTAAAATCGCTAGTGTTTTGAGCTAATTCTTCTTTTATATCATTGTGCCAAGTCACAATTGCATCCCTGAATTTTCTATTTCGATTAGCAATTTTTGTTCATATTCAAGCCAAATTGGTAGAATGCTTGTGGCTTCTATTAGTGTCTTTGTGGCTTTGCTATAGTGAACCTCCATTAATTTATTTCCTGTCCTCTCTCCTCGCGGTTTTAATATATGCCGAACTTTTCTGAGACTATCTCCCAGATCCTGTAGACAGTCATATAATGCTTTAACCTTAACTCTAACTATTTATCCATAAAAAAAACTACGTACATCTATGCATGGGTTGTTTAAGTTGCATCTCATATTCCCAGTATTACTTTATCAAATTTCAAGTAATCGATTATACACACACATACCATTTCTCTCTTTTTTTCTCCATGTCTTCACAGAATCAATAGATAACGTAGGAAATCTTAGATACTCACATTAATGAATCACTCCATGTGCGTTTCCAACAACTCTTTACACTCTCAGTGGAACCTAAAAATGTTTGTTTCTCGGACGCTGCCCTATGGGAATAATTCTCAACAGTTCTCCAATATTCCAGAAATTATAGAATAACATCTAGCACTTAATAATACCAGTCCATAATATTCTATGATGGGCAGTGTTGTACGGTAGTCAAAGATAACTCTACATATCTTATTATCCAAATGTAAGATGAACACTTTTCTAGACTCACAAAACTCTCATTCACATTCACACAGTACTGTTCCTAAAACATACTTCCCTCACACGCATTAAAAATCGTATCACACTCACAGAAAACACAAACAGAGGAGAATGAGACAGACAAGGAAAACTGGATAACGCTGTATTTAGATTTCAAAACCCTGTCTATATGAACAGGGAAACCCATACCATTATCAGAATGTTGCCTAATTAGTGGTCCCACAACCGGGTGTTGTATCCACACTGGGATATGGCATACTGTGATTACTATGGTAAATATTATTTTATGTCTATCCAAATGTGCAAAACTACCTACAGAGTACCCATGTCTGCTATCCAATTACGTAACACGGTCCCAAAAATGTCAATCTTACCTCGTGTTTTCTAGGTATCAGGAATAACAAAGCACTAACAATAGTAACCCAGGGCATACCTGTTTACCTTATTTAACAAAACATTTAATCAATTACATACACGTTAAAATTTGAACTTCAAATAAGATGCTCTCACAAGGCGTCATCTGCACTATGGTCCCTCATTCAATGAGTTTCACCAAACTGAGTTCTCGCAAGATTACCCGCGCTCTAGTCCTTTACTCAACATTAACCTCACCAATTCCTACTGTGATCAAGTCAGTACCACAGATTGGACTTTTGGTTGCCCGCAAATGGCAATTAACAATTAAGCCCAAGGATACCTCACTTAAGAACACTCTTATCAAGTCATCTCAGTCCTGCTAGTTCCCTCAGCTGTGGCCCTCTTAAGGAAGACCTCCTTCTGAGCGTACCCCCAACAGGGGCTATTCTTTTTTAAAATTATTTACATTTTTTATTTATAATTTCATCACTTATTGATTGTACAAGCCTACCTCTCTCAGTACTATGTCCGAGATCTGGTATCCACCTGTGCCTGCTACCTCTCCGATCATAGGCGGGTCCAGCTGCTCAATTAATAAGCATGGTTTATCCTTGTCTTGTTTTGCACGCTTTGTACAAAATAATTAAATGCAGTACGACAGGATATTTAGTCCCCAAATCCAGAACGAATTCAAGAAAACATACAGTATTATATAGAGCCCTTATTGCATGGAACTTCCATCCATCTCATATTGCTCAAATAAACAGCAAACCTGGTTTAAAAAAAAAACAGATAAAGCAACACCGCTACGTGTGCCTTTTTATAAATGTGTGTAGTTCTGTCCTTGAGCTGGTCTTGTCTAATGATGTTCTGTATTATCTCATTATGTATTTTTGTTTCATGTTTTGTGTGGACCCCAGGAAGAGTAGCTGCTGCTTTTGCAACAGCTAATGGGGATCCTAATCAAATACCCAATATTTCTTAACGTATTATTAGCTAGCTATAACTGGCATGTTCACGTGTCTCATACCATGATCAACTGACCATGACCTCACCACCTGGGTGGTCTTAACCAATCATAGTATGATAGGCGGTAAAACGCCTCCAATTACAATTCAGTATGTTTACACATATGAATATTACATCCCCCTTCTTTTAAAACAAAAAGAACAATGTTTTACATATTCTAAGCGTTTCTTTTGAATACATGCTCTGTAGTTTGAACTCAAGGTAACTAACCATTTATACTGCATACTGCACCAACTGAATCAACATAAAAGACAATGATTCAGGATACTGTTGTATTGTATTTATTAATGATCCCCATTAGCTGCTGCCAAAGCAGCAGCTACTCTTCCTGGGGTCCAGCAAAATGAAGGCAGTTTATACAATTTTAAAAACATTACAATACATTCACGGATTTCACAACACACTGTGTGCCCTCAGGCCCCTACTCCACCACTACCACATATCTACAGAACTAAATCCATGTGTATGAATAGTGCGCATGTTATCGTGTGTGTGTATGCATGTGTCTGTGCCAATGTTTGTGTTGCTTCAGTCCCTGCTGTTACATAAGGTGTTTTTTTTCTTCAGTTTTTAAAATTTTTAATTTTACTGCTTGCGTCAGATTCTTGATATGGAATAATGTTCCATGTAGTCATGGCTCTATGTAGTACTGTGTGCCTCCCATAGTCGGTTATGAACTTGGGGACAGTGAAGAAACCTCTTGTGGCATGTCTTGTGGGGTATGCATGGGTGTCCGAGCTGTGTGCCAGTAGCTTAGACAGCTCGGTGCATTCATCATGTCAATACCTCTCATAAATACAAGTAGTGATGAAGTCAATCTCTCCTCCACTTTCAGCCAGGAGAGATTGATTTGCATAGATTTTAATATTAGCTCTCTGTGTACATCCAAGGGCCAGCCATGCTGCCCTGTTCTGAGCCAATTGCAATTTTCCTAAGTCCTTTTTGTGGCACCTAACCACACGACTGAACAGTATGTCAAGGTGCGACAAAACTAGGGCCCGTAGGACCTGCCTTGTTGATAGTGTTGTTAAGAAAGCAGAGAAACACATTATAGACAGACTTCTCCCCATCTTAGCTACTACTGCATCAATATGTTTTGACCATGTGGCAGACCAGGGGGTTTGGTCAAGACGTTTACCAATATCAGACACAGACAGAGAAGGATTAGCTCAGTTTCAAGTGTGTTTATTTAAATAATAGATCAAAAGAAAATGATAGGTCTCCCCTGTGAGACCCTCTCCGGGATGCCGTCTTCTGGTATTCCGGGTCTAGCGGTATCCTGTTGGGCACAAAACTGAACTCCCTCTTCTTACCTTTGCAACCGTCAACCATGCCACGGGAGCCCTTTCTTCCCCCATTCCTCCTGTGTGCTGGCAGCTTTATGGGCCTTGCACAGCTGGTGAGCAATCTGCCCTTGATTACTCACCAGCTCCCAATCAGCCCCAATTAGTCCGGGCTGGGGAGCCCGTCGAGACCTGGCACGTCCAGCAGATGGAGCCATCACCTCATGATGTATACTTCATCTGTTACCAGGCCTCGACGATTCTCCCCCTGGTAGCTGACCTGCTGTACGCCACAACCATGACAGTTTACAATCTAAGATTACTCCAAGCAGTTTAGTCATCTCAACTGCTCAATTTCCACATGATTTATTACAAGATTTAGTTGAGGTTTAGGGGTTAGTGAGTGTTTTGTTCCAAATACAATAGTTTTAGAAATATTTAGGGTTAACTTATTCCTTGCCACCCACTCTGAAACGAACTTGCTCAGTTAATTTATTCCATTTCTTTATCGCTCTAAATCGAAATGTTCTTTTGCCTATTTCGCTTTTCTGTCTGGATAACGCATAGATGGTGGACAATCTATTCCTAGTATTAACGGAATGTCTGTCTCTTACCAACTGAATACCGTTGTGAATAGAACTTAGCCGTTTTAAATTATGTATATTATGAAATGAAATAAGCATGTTTTTTTCAATTATCCTGTCGATTGATGACCAACCAAGAACACTGCGCATGACTGCAACAGAAGAACCATATATCCACCTTAAAACAATCCTTGCTGCTTTGTTCTGTGCATTCTGCAGCCTTCTAACTTCACTTAATGATGCATTTCCCCAGACCACAGAACAGTAGTTCACCTGACTCTCAATGAATGATTGTGTTATTTGCTGAATAATTCTTCCTGTTAAACATTTAGCTATCCTTCTGATTATGCATGCTGTTTATTTTTTAAATATTTTTTTTTACATAGATTAGTTATTTGAGACGACCATGATAAGCAGTTGTCTAGCTCCACTCCCAATAGTTTGGTTTCTGCGACTTCTTCAATTTGTACTCCTCCCATACTTAATTGTAACCCATGCTGTTTTGTCCTTTTCCTAGTTGAACAGACCAACATAAATTTGTTTTTTTAAATGTTTAAAACCAGTTTGTTTTGGAAAACCATCTCCCTGATATTCTCAAAATTTCCTTGTAAAACTTACTGTACCTGTTTAACCGATTGTCTTGCTGCATAAATTGTAGTATCATCTGCAAATATAGTAGCTTGAGTTTCAGCTAAGGCATAGGGAAGATCGTTGGTATATATTAAATAAAGAAGTGGCCCAAGGCAGCTGCCCTGTGGTATTCCACAGTTTAACACATGAGGGGAAGAAAATTAACCATTGATATAGGTGGACTGTTTTCTGTCAGTTAGATATGACTGTACCCAATTCAATGCTACCTCCTTAAAACCATAATGCATTCATTTTATCAAAATTATTTAATGATCCACTAAATCAAATGCTGCACTGAAATCTAAAAATTGTACACCCATTATCCATAGTCATTATCCATAGCATTGAGCCACTGGTCAGTCATGTCAACCAATGCAGTGGTAGTGGAATGGTTTTTACGATAAGCATGCTGATTGGCTGTAATCAGATCATTCTTTTCCATGTACTCCCATATTTGTCTACTCACAATACCCTCCAATATCTTCTTGAGTGTAGGATGTAGTCTAATTGGTCGACTATTGGCAGGAGTAATGGGTTCTTTGCTGTCTTTCGGAATAGGACACAGTTTCGCATGCTTCCATACATTTGCAAACATCCCCTTTTCCAGTGACCAATTAAATATGTATTTCAGTGGAACTGCAATCTGGGGAGCAGCACAGCGAAGCAAAAAATTGTCCATAAGACCATAACCTGTAGATTTACCATCAGGTAATGACTTCAATAGGTTTAACACCTCCTCCACTGACACTGTTTGCAGACTAAAAGAGCAGATCTTGTTGCTCATAATATGATCATCAATCCATTGGACAATAGCTTGTTTGGAAGAATGTATGTTTACATTGTTGCTCAGTAATTTTAATTTTCTTTGTAAAAAAATCTGCAAAATGACTGGCAATATCAACTGGTTTTGTTATTATTCTCCCGTCAACCTCCACACTAGATGGGCATGATGAGATAGATGTACCAAGTAAGCCCTTAACTGTGTTCCATACCTTTTTAGGATCATTTGTACAATCAGTAAAAGCATCGTTGTAAAATCACTTTTTTTTCTTTAGATTCAATTTAACTGCATAATTACGTAATGTTCTATAATTCTGTTAATCAATTTCTAATCTTGACTTGGCTACTAAGACTTTTGCCATATTTCTTTGAGAAAAAGCCTCACCCAGTTCATCATCAATCCATGGAGATGGACGAGTACAAACTGTACTCTTTCTTATAGAGGCATGATGGTCCATTACCTCAGTGAGCAAATCAATAAAACATCCTGGAGTGTGATTTAAATCATCCTCTAGATAAATCAGCTCCCAGGGTACAGCAGCCAAATCATTTAGAAATAGCTCATGATTAAATGTTTTAAAATGTATTTTGACCACAATCCTAGGGGGTTTCTTTGGAACCTTGGTGTTCATGGTTATGGTCACAGTATTATGGTCTGTCCAGCCCACTGGCATTGATCTGGCTTTTAAGCATTGCAATGGTATATTACAGAAAATCAGATCAATGCATGTGTCTGAACGATGACCCAACTTAATTGAAGATCTAATAGTATCATTAACCATTTGTTTCAAACCACAGTTCTTGGCATATCTCATCAATTGTGTTCTATTCAAATGATTGTGATCCTTCCAATTTATATTAAAATGACCCATGATAAATAGATCTCTGTTGCTATCTGTGTCATCCAGATAGGACACCTCAGAGCTAGGAGGTCTATACACACATCCTACCAATATGGGTGCCTAGTGAGGCAGATGTACTTGGGCCCATAGTGCCTCTATTTGACATACATTAAGATCATCCCAGTGGCATGTCTTTAGTAAAAAAAATTAAAAAGCAAAGGGCCTAAACAGCTACCTTTGGGAATTCCTGATTCTAACTGGATTATATTTGAGAGGTTTTCATTAAAGAGCAACATCTGTGTTCTGTTAGACAAGTAACTCCATATTCACATTATAGCAGGGTGTGTAAAGCCATAACACAAGTTTTTGATCGATAATGTCAAAAGCTGCACTGAAGTCTAACAAGACAGCCGCCACAATTATTTTATCATAAATTTCTCTCAGCCAATCATCAGTCATTTGTGTAAGTGCTGCGTTTGTTGAGTGTCCTTCCCTATAAGCATGCTGCAATTCTGTTGTCAATTTGTTTACTGTGAACCCGCATTGTATCTGGTCAAACACAATTCTTTCCAGAAGTTTACTAAGGGTTGGTAACAGGCTGATTGGTCGGCTATTTGAGCCAGTAAAGGGGGCTTTGCTATTCTTGGGTAGCGGAATGATTTTAGCTTCTCTCCAGACCTGAGGGCACATGCTCTCTAGTAGGCTTACATTGAAGATGTTGCAAATAGGAGTGGCAATATCGTCTGTGTCACGTTCTGACCTTGGTTCCTTTGTTTTGTCTTTGTTTTTGTATGGTCAGGGCGTGAGTTGGGGTGGGCAGTTATGTTTGTTTTTCTATGTTGGTTTTTGTGTTCGGCCTAGTATGGTTCTCAATCAGAGGCAGGTGTTGTTAGTTGTCTCTGATTGAGAATCATACTTAGGTAGCCTTTTTCCACCTGGGTTTTGTGGGTGTTTATTTTCTGCCTTTGTGTTATGTGTGTATGTCACCAGACAGGACTGTTTCATTTCGTTCGTTCATTTTGTTATTTTTGTAGGTGTTCAGTGCTTTCTTTAATTAAAATGATGAACACTTACCACGCTGCACATTGGTCTGATCCTTGCTACTCCTCCCCGTTACAGAAACACCCAAGGACCAAGCAGCGTGGTAACGGGCAGCAGCAGCGGCTAAAAACACAGGACTCCTGGACATGGGAGGAGATTCTGGACGGCAAGGGACCATGGGCACAGGCTGGAGAATATTGCCGCCCCGAGGCAGCGAAAGCAGAGAGGCGGCGGTATGAGGAGGCAGCACGGCAGCGTGGCTGGAAGCCCGAGAGGCAACCGAGAGGGGGGGGGGGGGGAGTGTGGCGAAGCCAGGTAGGAGACCTGCGCCAACGAGCGAGAGGGACGGGCAGGCACCGTGTTATGCGGTGGAGCGCACGGTGTCCCCGGTGTGTATGCATAGCCCGGTGCGGTACATTCCAGCTCCTCGTATTGGCCGGGCTCGAGTGGGCATCGAGCCAAGTGCCATGAAGCCGGCTCTACGCATCTGGTCTCCAGTGCGTCTCCTCGGGCCGGCGTACATGGCACCAGCCTTACGCATGGTGTCCCCGGTTCGCCAGCACAGCCCAGTGCGGGCTATTCCACCTCGCCGCACTGGCCTGTCTACGGGGAGTATTCAGCCAAGTAAGGTTGGGCAGGCTCGGTGCTCAAGAGCTCCAGTGCAGCTTCACGGTCCAGTCTGTCCGGTGCCACCTCCACGTACCAGCACTCCGGTGGCAGCCCCCACACCAGGCTTTCTCTCTGTCTTCTGTCCGCCTAGCATGCTGCCAGAGTCCCGCTGTCCTGTCCAGCGCTGTCCTGAGCCTTCCTCTTCTGAGCCAGAGTCTCCGCTGCCAGCTGCCAGTCTCCCGTCTGTCCTGAGCTGCCAGAGTCTCCCTGTCTGTCCTGAGCTGCCAGAGTCTCCTCCAACGTCTCTCCCGTCCTGAGCTGCCAGAGTCTCCCGTCTGTCCTGAGCTGCCAGAGTCTCCCGTCTGTCCTGAGCTGCCAGAGTCTCCCGTCTGTCCTGAGCTGCCAGAGCTGCCAGTCTGTCCTGAGCTGCCAGAGCCACTAGTCTGTCCTGAGCAGTCAGTCAGCCAGGAGCTGCCAGAGCCATCAGTCAGCCAGGAGCTGCCAGAGCCGTCAGTCAGCCAGGAGCTGCCAGAGCTCCATCACTTTCTCTTTCAGGGGAACAGTTCATCTCGTCAGTGTATTGTTCTTTTGTGTTCAGTAGGTGACGACGATTGCGGCGGTACACCGCTTCTTCTGCTGTGCGGACGTGATATGAATGTTCAGTGTCAGCTGGCTGGATGACAACTGCTGGCTTTCAGTGGCCATGCTCCTGGATTCTAACTGACTCTCCGTCATTCAGTGGTGGTAGTGGTCTAGCTAACATGTCGTAGTATCGCTTTTGTTGTTGTCTCTGTGCACGTTTTTCATGCATTTCCTTGTAGCTGACGACTTCCAGTTGCAGCTGCTGGTTGGTGCTGGGAAAGATTGAGAGAAGTCTGTGGCTCATCAACAGCTGGGCTGGTGAATCGAAGTTGCCAAGTGGAGTGTTGCGGTATTCAAGGAGACAGAGGTAGGGGTCTCTTTTGTCCGCTTTTGCTTTGTCCATGAGTGATTTAGCAATATGCACAGATTTTTCAGCAATGCCATTACTTTGAGGGTAATGTGGGCTTGTGGTGACATGTGTGAACTCCCATGCCTTTTGTGAAGGATTCAAACTAATTTGATTTGTAACGGGCCATTATCAGATATTAAAGTCTCTACAATGCCATGCCTGGCAAAGATTGCTTTCTGCTTGTGTATCACAGCTGCAGATGTGGTGCTGTGAAGCTTGTCGAGTTCAAAGTATCTGCTGTAGTAGTCTACTGTTAAGATGTAGTTCTCGGTGTTCCAGGTGAACAGATCGGTTGCCACAACCTGCCAGGGTCGGTCTGGGATACAGTGAGGTAACATTGGCTCTTTGGTGTTTAAGAGGCGTCGTTCAAGACAGGTGGCGCATTTACCAACATGTCCTCTATTTGTTTGCACATTCCGGGCCAAAACAAAAGGTCCCGTGCGCTCTGTTTTCACTTTTCCAAGCCCATGTGTCCAGCATGGATCTTTGTCAAAATCTCTTCTCTGAGACTGGTAGGAATGATGATTTTCTCTCCTTTGAAAATTATTCCATTTATCACGATGGTTCCAGAACTCCAGAACTCTGAGGCATTTTCTCCTCTCCTCAGGTCATCCATCCTGTATGACTTTCCTCAGCTGTGTGCGTTATGAGCCCTTTTCTGTTTCTTCTCGGATCTCCTTCAGTTTTGTGTCACTAACTGGTAAGTTGCTGTACACAGTGTGCACTTGCATGCCAATGCCTTCACTGAGGCTGCTGTCCTTGTAGGTAAGTAATATCCTGTCGTACTGCATTTTATTATTTTGTACAAAGCGTGTAAATCAAGACATGGTGTCAGAGTAAAAGGACTAAAAGGTGTATTTTGCTGGAGTTCCTTCACCTCGAATGGACTGGGAGTCTACAAACTTACCTGACTCATGGCATAAGTTCAAACAGCATGTGGAGCTAATGTTCATGGGTTCTCTGAAGGAAAGAGGAGAAGAGGAAAAGTGCAGCTACCTGCTCCTCTGGACGGTGAAAAGGGGAGAGACATTTACAACACATGGACACTTACCGAGGCTGAATCAAAGGTACTGAAAACATACTACAACAATTTTGAAGCATATGTTGTGCCGAAGACCAATACGATTTTCGCTAGGTACAAATTCCATGAGAAAGTACAGGGAGCTAACAAATCATTTGAACAGTTTGTGACTGAGCTGTGTCTACTTGTGAAAAACTGTGATTATGCAAACAAGGATGAGATGGCGAGGGACCGTATTGTATTTGGAATACACTCACGGCGAGTGAGAGAGAAACTTTTGAATGTTTGGTCTGAGCTTAACGCTGGACAAAGCTATCGACATTGCCATATGGACATAGCCATACGAGCTAGCACAGGTTCAGATGAAACCATTTCAGTAAAAGTCTAAAAGTATTTGGTTTTTACATGTACTTAAGTATCAAAAGTAAATGAAATTGCTCAAATATACTCAAAAGTAGAAATAATTTCAAATTCCTTATATTAAGCAAACCAGTCGGCACAATTGTTTATTTTTTATTTACAGATAGCCAGGGGCACAGTCCAACACTCAGACATAATTTACAAACAAAGTATTTGTGTTGAGTGAGTCTGCCAGATCAGAGATGACCGGGGATGTTCTCTTGATAAGTGCCATTTTGGAACATTTTCCTGTAAAAATGTAACGAGTACTTTTGGGTGTCAGAAAAAATGTATGTAGTAAAAAGTTATGTATTTTATTTAGGGATGTAGTGAAGTAAAAGTAAAAGTTGTCAAAAATATAAATAGTAAAGTACAGATACCAACAAAAAACAAATTAAGTAGTACTTTAAAGTATTTTTATATAAGTACTTTTCAACACTGACCCAGATGACAGACTAGCTGATGAGGTATATGATGTTTCCTTTAACCTGGAAGAAAATGATTCTATAATTATGCTTACCTTAATTGGTATCTATCTGGGCAGTCCTGTTTAAATTTGTGAGTAACTATAACATATAAAAACAAGTTATCATTCACATACAGTGCCTTTGGAAATTATTCAGACTCCTTAATTTTTTCTGCAGTTTGTTACAGCCTTATTCTAAAATTGATTAAATAAAATAAAAAATCTTCAGCAATCTACACACAATACCCCACAATGACAAAGTGAAAACAGGTTTTTAGAAATGTTTGTAAATGTATTAAACTTCAAAACAGAAATACCTTATTTACATAAGTATTCAGACCCCATGATTCGAAATTGAGCTCAGGTGCATCCTGCTTCCATTGATCATCCTTGAGATGTTTCTACAACTTGATTGGAGTCCAACTGTAGTAAATTCAATTGATTGGACATGATTTGGAAAAGCACACTCCTGTCTATATAAAGTCCAACAGTTGACAGTGCATGTCATAGCAGAAACCAAGCCATGAGGTCGAAAGAATTGTCCACAGAGCTCAGAGACAGGATTGTGTCAAGGCACAGATCTAGAGAAGGGTAGAAAAACATTTCTGCAGCATTGAAGATCCCCCAAGAACACAGTGGCCTCCATCATTCTTAAATGGAAGAAGTTTGGAACCACCAAGACTCTTCCTAGAGCTGACCACCTGGCCAAACTGAGCAATTGGGGGAGAAGGGCCTTGGTCAGGGAGGCTACCAAGAACCCGATGGTCACTCTGGCAGAGCTACAGAATTCTTCTGTGGAGATGGGGGAAACATCCAGAAGGACAACCATTTCTGTAGCATCACCAATCAGGCCTTTATGGTAGAGTAGCCAGATGGAAGCCATTTCCCAGTAAAAGGTACATGACATCCCGCTTGGAGTTTGCCAAAAGACTCTCAGACCATGAGAAACAAGATTCTCTGCTCTGATGGAACCAAGATTGAACCCTTTGGCCGGAATGCCAAGCATCACGTCTGGAGGAAACCTGGCACCATCTCTACAGTGAAGCCTGGTGGTGTCACCCCCCTGCTGTGTGGATGTTTTTCCATGGCAGGGACTGAGAGACTAGTCAGGATCAAGGCAAAGATGAATGGAGCAAATTAGAGAGAGATCCTTGATAAAAACCTGCTCCAGAGTGCTTAGGACCTCAGACTGGGGCTAAGGTTCACCTTCCAACAGGACAACGACCCTAAGCACACAACCTACGCAGGAGTAGCTTCGGAACAAGTCTCTGAATGTTCTTGAGTTGCCCAACCAGAGCCCAGACTTGAACCCGATCGAAACATCTCTGGAGAGACCTGAAAATAGTTGTGCAGCAACGCTCCCCATCCAACCTGACAGAGCTTGAGAGGCTCTACAGAGAAGAATGGGAGAAACTCCCCAAATAAAGGTGTGCCAAGCTTGTAGCTATATACCCAAGACGACTCAATGCTGTAATCGCTGACAAAGGTGTTTCAAAAAAGTACTGATTAAAGCGTCTGAATACTTTTTTTTGTTATTATGGGGTATTGTGTGTAGATTCATGGGGGGGAAAAAAAGCAATTTAATCAAGCACTACTTGATTTCGTGCAGTAATGCGGTGCTACTATCGTAGCTTATTGGGAATTTGTCTTGTATTCGCTGACAGATAAACAGATGAAATAGCAAAATTATACAGTCTTAAAGCTTTGCACTGGCAAAGTTTGCCACTTTTTTATTATTACTTTTTTTTCCAACAAACCAATGGCTGGCGCAGGCATGTTAAATATATGTAAATAAATTCTGTTCCACCAGGAAAAATGTATTATTTTCAGCAATATTCCATTTTGTTGGACAATAATCCACTCCATCTGAATGGATTGGTTGCCTGGCGCAGCAACCTGATAGGAAATGGCCATTTATTCAACAGGGCTACTTCACAGTTTGGAGATAAAAATCCCTCTCCCCCAAAGAGAAATGACCACGGGTGCACGGCCCGGCCGGCGGCCCAGAGATCTAGTTGCAGATACTCTGTGCATTGACTCTCTCTACCCAGTGATCAGTCATGATGCTTTCTCCCTTGAGCAGCATAGATTGCTGCAGGCAGTTCTTTGCCGTAGGAAACCATGGGGCTCAGGGCACCATACACTGGCTGCCCTGTAGGGCTTATATCATTTACAATGTTGCTTTGCATTGGAGATTTGTTCTGCATTCAAGATGTTGTCCTCATACTTTATCATAGTGCTCCCAATGCAGCTTATCTTTTATTGATTCCTACTTTCACTCTGATTGCATGCAATGCAGTAGGTTGTCCATAGCTGCATCCTGTTTCCTATGAAGTGCACTTAATTTGGCTCTGTGCAAATGTATTGCATTTTATAAAGAAATGGGGGCCATTTCTATCTCTCACTGGAAATATATACCAGAGATATCCTTTATCCTTATTCTATATGCTCTATGCTACATATTCAGCATTTGTTTACCTTGTCATCAAAAATGTGGAAAGTGGCACATCTTTCTCTCCAGTGCTCCAACAAGTCGGTCTGTGTGTTACTATTGGCTACGTACACTAACGGACAGCCCACAGAGAATGCTGAATGGTTCTGTAAGTGGCTGGAGGAGGCATCCACTGACTTCAGATATGGGAACACCTACCTGAAAGGACTGCAATGTTTGGCCTGGGCAACTCTGTGTATGGCAGCCACTACACTATGGTAAGAGATCTGACAAATTATACATTCCTCTTTTTGAACACACTAGAATACTAAGCTCTTTCAGTTGATTATCATTACCACTATGACTGTTATCTCCTGTCCAATAGCTAACCATCCACATTCTCTAGACTCTGAAAACACATGAAAACACTTCCCTCTCCTTTTGGTGAGTAAGAATGTGGACAAGTGGCGGTGGATGCTGAGCGGCATCTGTGTTCTGTCCAGAGGAGATGGCAACTGCAAAGTTGTGAAGACTCATAATGGCAGCGTGCAGGCTGACTTCCTGGTCTGGAAGACCAAGTTCCTGAACTGCATGCAGGCCCTGGTTGCAGGACAGAAGAAGGCCTGTAGTGGAAACTGTAAGACGGACGGCTCCTGTAAGACCAGGAACAGGAAGAAACCACAGGAGAAGACTGAGGATGACCAGGCATATCCAGAACAGCTCAGCTCTGAGGTAACACTGAACTTAACTACTCTTAACATGCACACCTCCCATTACTAATGCTATCTCATAGAGCTGATTCATGGTTGACGTAGCTCGATGTAGGTTTATTCTGTCCACAATAGGGTATTTCTTATAACACTTTTATCTGGAGTGGATTCCTTGACACTACTGCTATACTGAAAACACATGTATGCACATACCCTCTTTCTCATATTGTCATGATAATGTGAGTTCGCCGCGCTACTTTCTCCTCCTGCTGTCTCTGGCAACTCTATGCAGCAGGGGTGAAAATGTACAAATAAACTAGTGTGAAGGCTAATCATTATGATTTATCTACCATGCATCCAGTTAGGCTTTATTTAATCTTGCCAACGCTGATGAACATGTGGTTGGAAACATAATTTTAATCATCCATGCACCCCGAGGAGTTCCCAAACTCCATGCATATGCTTATCTTTATTTAATCAAGCAGCTCCAACAAAATATAATGACTTTTAATCAAATGTATCCCATATTGGATCCTGGATGTGTTTAATCATGGATGTATTTAAGATTAGTTGTGGATTTATGCCTTCATAAATCTGAAGGACGTTCAATCTCTTTAGGAGATGCTTGAAGTAAGTGATGCAGGTCTCTCTTGTAGAAGGGTTGAGTGATCTCTCCCTATTTTTCTCCCACTTACTCTCTCTGTTCTCACCTACCTTTCTTATTCTGTCCATCTCTTTCTTTGTGCCACCACCTTTCACTATCTACTCCTCTCCCTCTCACGTGCTGCCTCCCCTCCTCCTCTTTCTCCTTCTTCTCTTTCCCTCTCCCTCTCTCTGCAGGAGGTGCTGATAGAGTCCAGTAGTGATGAGGAGACAACTGGGTCAGAGGTGAAAGACCCAGGCTCGGTCATCGATGTGGAGAATCTAGGAAACATGAATGGCATCAAGAAAGCCAAGGCCATTCAGACACCATACTCTGGGTTTCACATTAGCATACTACTTAGAATTATGCAATGTAATGGGCATGTGTTGTACGAGGTTTGCTAGTATGGACATTTACATTTACATTTACATTTAAGTCATTTAGCAGACGCTCTTATCCAGAGCGACTTACAAATTGGTGCATTCACCTTATGACATCCAGTGGAACAGCCACTTTACAATAGTGCATCTAAATCTTTTAAGGGGGGATGAGAAGGATTACTTTATCCTATCCTAGGTATTCCTTAAAGAGGTGGGGTTTCAGGTGTCTCCGGAAGGTGGTGATTGACTCCGCTGTCCTGGCGTTGTGAGGGAGTTTGTTCCACCATTGGGGGGCCAGAGCAGCGAACAGTTTTGACTGGGCTGAGCGGGAACTGTACTTCCTCAGTGGTAGGGAGGCGAGCAGGCCAGAGGTGGATGAACGCAGTGCCCTTGTTTGGGTGTAGGGCCTGATCAGAGCCTGGAGGTACTGAGGTGCCGTTCCCCTCACAGCTCCGTAGGCAAGCACCATGGTCTTGTAGCGGATGCGAGCTTCAACTGGAAGCCAGTGGAGAGAGCGGAGGAGTGGGGTGACGTGAGAGAACTTGGGAAGGTTGAACACCAGACGGGCTGCGGCGTTCTGGATGAGTTGTAGGGGTTTAATGGCACAGGCAGGGAGCCCAGCCAACAGCGAGTTGCAGTAATCCAGACGGGAGATGACAAGTGCCTGGATTAGGACCTGCGCCGCTTCCTGTGTGAGGCAGGGTCATACTCTGCGGATGTTGTAGAGCATGAACCTACAGGAACGGGCCACCGCCTTGATGTTAGTTGAGAACGACAGGGTGTTGTCCAGGATCACGCCAAGGTTCTTAGCGCTCTGGGAGGAGGACACAATGGAGTTGTCAACCGTGATGGCGAGATCATGGAACGGGCAGTCCTTCCCGGGAGGAAGAGCAGCTCCGTCTTGCCGAGGTTCAGCTTGAGGTGGTGATCCGTCATCCACACTGATATGTCTGCCAGACATGCAGAGATGCGATTCGCCACCTGGTCATCAGAAGGGGGAAAGGAGAAGATTAATTGTGTGTTGTCTGCATAGCAATGATAGGAGAGACCATGTGAGGTTATGACAGAGCCAAGTGACTTGGTGTATAGCGAGAATAGGAGAGGGCCTAGAACAGAGCCCTGGGGACACCAGTGGTGAGAGCACATGGTGAGGAGACGGATTCTCACCACGCCACCTGGTAGGAGCGACCTGTCAGGTAGGACGCAATCCAAGCGTGGGCCGCGCCGGAGATGCCCAACTCGGAGAGGGTGGAGAGGAGGATCTGATGGTTCACAGTATCGAAGGCAGCCGATAGGTCTAGAAGGATGAGAGCAGAGGAGAGAGAGTTAGCTTTAGCAGTGCGGAGCGCCTCCGTGATACAGAGAAGAGCAGTCTCAGTTGAATGACTAGTCTTGAAACCTGACTGATTTGGATCAAGAAGGTCATTCTGAGAGAGATAGCGGGAGAGCTGGCCAAGGACGGCACGTTCAAGAGTTTTGGAGAGAAAAGAAAGAAGGGATACTGGTCTGTAGTTGTTGACATCGGAGGGATCGAGTGTAGGTTTTTTCAGAAGGGGTGCAACTCTCGCTCTCTTGAAGACGGAAGGGACGTAGCCAGCGGTCAGGGATGAGTTGATGAGCGAGGTGAGGTAAGGGAGAAGGTCTCCGGAAATGGTCTGGAGAAGAGAGGAGGGGATAGGGTCAAGCGGGCAGGTTGTTGGGCGGCCGGCCGTCACAAGACGCGAGATTTCATCTGGAGAGAGAGGGGAGAAAGAGGTCAGAGCACAGGGTAGGGCAGTGTGAGCAGAACCAGCGGTGTCGTTTGACTTAGCAAACGAGGATCGGATGTCGTCGACCTTCTTTTCAAAATGGTTGACGAAGTCATCTGCAGAGAGGAGGAGGGGGAGGGGGAGGAGGATTCAGGAGGGAGGAGAAGGTTGCAAAGAGCTTCCTAGGGTTAGAGGCAGATGCTTGGAATTTAGAGTGGTAGAAAGTGGCTTTAGCAGCAGAGACAGAAGAGGAAAATGTAGAGAGGAGGGAGTGAAAGGATGCCAGGTCCGCAGGGGAGGCGAGTTTTCCTCCATTTCCGCTCGGCTGCCCGGAGCCCTGTTCTGTGAGCTCGCAATGAGTCGTCGAGCCACGGAGCGGGAGGGGAGGACCGAGCCGGCTTGGAGGATAGGGGACATAGAGAGTCAAAGGATGCAGAAAGGGAGGAGAGGAGGGTTGAGGAGGCAGAATCAGGAGATAGGTTGGAGAAGGTTTGAGCAGAGGGGAAGAGATGATAGGATGGAAGAGGAGAGAGTAGCGGGGAGAGAGAGCGAAGGTTGGGACGGCGCGATACCATCCGAGTAGGGGCAGTGTGGGAAGTGTTGGATGAGAGCGAGAGGGAAAAGGATACAAGGTAGTGGTCGGAGACTTGGAGGGAGTTGCAATGAGGTTAGTGGAAGAACAGCATCTAGTAAAGATGAGGTCGAGCGTATTGCCTGCCTTGTGAGTAGGGGGAAGGTGAGAGGGAGAGGTCAAAAGAGGAGAGGAGTGGAAAGAAGGAGGCAGAGAGGAATGAGTCAAAGGTAGACGTGGGGAGGTTAAAGTCGCCCAGAACTGTGAGAGGTGAGCCATCCTCAGGAAAGGAGCTTATCAAGGCATCAAGCTCATTGATGAACTCTCCGAGGGAACCTGGAGGGCGATAAATGATAAGGATGTTAAGCTTGAAAGGGCTGGTAACTGTGACAGCATGGAATTCAAAGGAGGCGATAGACAGATGGGTAAGGGGAGAAAGAGAGAATGACCACTTGGGAGAGATGAGGATCCCGGTGCCACCACCCCGCTGACCAGAAGCTCTCGGGGTGTGCGAGAACACGTGGGCGGACGAAGAGAGAGCAGTAGGAGTAGCAGTGTTATCTGTGGTGATCCATGTTTCCGTCAGTGCCAAGAAGTCGAGGGACTGGAGGGAGGCATAGGCTGAGATGAACTCTGCCTTGTTGGCCGCAGATCGGCAGTTCCAGAGGCTACCGAAGACCTGGACTTCCCTGGACAATTGATTGGAACATAGCCATGGTTTCAGTTTCAACATAGTTCATGGTACCCTATCTGTGAGGCTGAAGGGTAACCATAGCATTTTCTAACCTCCTACCATTGCTCCATAAGCCATTGTCATGACGTTGGCCTGGGGGTAGGTTTATGACAGTCATAAATACCTCTTCCCCCCTTTTTCCTCTCTCTACCCTACTGATGTTACATTTGAAAACCCCTTGGTTAACATAGAGATTCTGGGAACATCAGAAGGTGGGGGGAAATGAACTATATTCTGGTAAGCCGACCAATTGAACATATGCGGTGGTACTTGATGAATATGATGTCAGTTCGGTTGTCCTCTGAGACATTCTCTGTTTCAAATATTTTTTATTAAACACACACAAGAATGGTGTATACAGGACAGGTATACAATTCTTATCTAAACATAAAAGAGCATACAGGAACAACAAGACCCAGAGTTCTGGGTGCAAAACAAATAATACAAAACATGACATACAAAACAAGGACACGTAGAAAGAAAGAGGGAAGATGCCCCCCCACACACACTTATCCCCCCCCCCCAACTGCTCGGGTGGCAGGACCAGCACATGCTGCCCAAAGGTAGATTAAAATATTACAATTGAGAGTGCGTTAATAAGTACAAATTCACAGCGCCGACTCGTCCAAGTAGAAGAGGAAAGGCTGCCAGATTTCATCAGGTGTTGATAATTTATTGTTCAGAATATATCTAATTCTTTCTAAGTGTACAGTGTTTGCCAATTCACTGAGCCATAATTTGGTAGAGGGCACTTCCCTCCTTTTCCAAAACAACAAGATTTGTTTTTTTGCCGAAATGAGACCATACGAGATTAGTTGTTTTTGGGGGTTGGTTAATCCGTTTAGGGACTCAGATACTCCCAGGATTATCAGAAGCGGGTCTGGATCTATTGAAGTCTCCAAAACTTCAGAGAGGATCCCAAAAATTCCACACCAATAACCATGCAAGCTAGAGCATAGGGCAAAGCAGTGGAGTAGTGTACCCTGCGCAGCCTGACATTTATCACATGTAGGGGATGTATCAGGAAATATCCTATGCAGTTTAGTTTTGGAATAGTGTAATCTGTGTAATACCTTGAATTGTATGAGATGATGTCTGGAATTAATGGAGCATGTGTGGATATACTCCAAGCTCTCTTCCCAGTCTGCCACCGAAATGTCAGTCCCTAGTTCTTCCTCCCATTTTGCCTTGATGGCATCTGTAGAAGGTGTGCTAACAGTTTGAAAAGCAGCATATAGACGCGATATCAGTTTATCTGAGGTGGGGCATATTTTTATGCATCCGTCAAACATGGAAGGTTTAGCATTCCCAAATGTTGGGAGGTGTTTTCTAACGTAGTCTCTAATTTGTAGGTATCTGAGAAAATTACTTCTGGGAAGATTAGACCTCTGAGACATTCTCATCAATAATAAGATGACAAACTCTACAGTGGAAAGTCTACACATCAGAGTTATCAGATTCACATGGAATTGTTGTTCAATTTAAATGTTTGAATATGACATTATTTGTGATGGGTTTAAATGTGATTTTAGCTTCTAAAATGTGAGAATTGGGTTTTCATAAGGTTAGGGCTCTGCTCAATCAGTGGCCCGCCCCTGTGAAGAGTCATGGGTTATAAAACTTTTCAGACACACCCTTCTCGTTCCACTATAAAAAGCCTTGACGAAAATGTAACCTCCTGTTCCGAGGATGTGAGGACGACGGTCCGATGTCAGAATGGTTCAGATAATAACTACAGAACGAAGCCAACATCAGCGTGAGCTTGGGTTGTGAATAGTATGAACTTTGAACTCTTATTCACTACAGAAGTGATACCTCCTAGTCGTTGAGTTAGCAACAGCAGCTGCAAACAAGGTTAGGAAGGAACAGACAGAGTATCCCGTCTATCACACAACGACGTTACTACAACGTATCCAATTGACCACCAGAGACATTCTTCAAAGGACTCGGTTTGGCAACACGGCCTTCCATCTACCACCAACCTACCGAAGCGCAGCTCAGAGTAAATATTTATTGCACGGGCGATAATTTAGAATGCATAAGATGCTGTATTTACGATAGCACAGCTTCTTCCTTTGTTACTCAGTCTTCCCGCTCTTTTACTCAAACCCAGCCCCCCTTCTTTTGTGTAACAAGCTGTCATATCTGTTCCGCCCGCTAGGGACGTTTTCCTTTATGATGTAATTTGTAATCAAGTTGTGATTAATTATGTGTATGTGTAATTCTGCGTGATTAGTTAGGTATTTAGTAAATAAATAATTAAACCCAATTTTGTATTGCTGATTCAACTTGTTAGCCAGGGTTCGTGCAGACAACCAAGAATTTACAACTTTCAAATGAGACTGAATTAAGATGACGATTAATATTGACCGTTATTGATGTAAAATATTACTAGGTCTTTAACAGTTTATTCGGAAGATAACAGCTCTATAAATATTATTTTGTGGTGCCCTGACTCTCTAGTTAATTACATTTACATGATTAGCTCAATCAGGTAATATTAATTACGGAGAAATGATTTTATAGAATAGCATGTCATATCACTTAATCCGAGCATAGCCAAAGACATGACACCGTTATGTTTTATTTGTTTTAAAGCTGCTTTACAACTTCCTCTGCCTGTTTTTGACATAGTATTGTAGCACAACGCAGTCAAAGGCCTCCCATCCTCTGATTTGCCGACAAGCACATGCTCTATTTGTCTTCTGTGAACTCAGGCTCCATGGGGACACCAGAGTGAATGGTGTGAAGCCTCCCTGCCTTGCTTTAGCAGCTAACACATAAGCTGAACATGTGACTGTGGAGTAAATGTGGTTTCGTTGAAGGAAAAGCGGAGCGAGCGGCAGATGGTTTGGTAGACACCAGCCTGGGCAGGCGAAGTGGGGACTTGCGTAAAAGTGAGCTGTGGACGCCCACTCCCCAGACTTCTGGGGACGAGTGACTCAAGATGAGAAGTGGGAGAGGAGACATTTACTCCTCATCTCATTTTAGTCACACTCACTGGCGGAGAAAGAAGGGATGGAGAGAAAAAGTAAGAGCTGCAAGTACCCATCTCCTCTGTCTGCCTGCCCATTTGATTGGCATGTCCTTTATATCTGAACCAGAATGGGAACGTTTTCAACATTATATAGCGAGGTTGGATTCCTCAAAGATGATTACAGATAATTATTTATGTACACAAAATAATGTATAATGTGGTGCAAAATGTCTTTAAGAAGGTGTTTTTGTATTGTGTGATTATGAGGGGAAATCTGCGTGCTGTATAGTATAAAGACATTTCGGCCATCAGGAACTGATACTGGTGGGTTGTGCAGTGCAAACAGAATGAACACATTTAACAGGACTTTGCCGCTAATGATAAGGAAGTGTGTGTATGTATTGCAAAGTTAGTATCTTTACTACAGTACGAAACTTTAAAAAGTCAGCACAGCAGTGTTTTAGAGTGCCAGAAAGTTTTCTGGCATCCTTCTTGTTTAGGCACCATGGGATTGATATCGCCCCTGCTCCAGACCGATGTTGTTGGACTGAGAAGGAAAGGACAGCAATGTCAATGTCATCTCTGTTTGGGACATCCGACAGTCAAGCAGAGTTTTCTGCTCTGTTCTGGTCTCTGTGATGTCACTTTCCCTCAGTGCCACCTCCCTGCTATGACCCCATCCTGACCTCAATAACCAGGAAGGAGCACTTCTGTCCCAACTGTCAGTCTTTGTGTTTGCCCGCAGGTGTGTGTATGTGTGTGTGTGTGTGTGTGTGTTTGCTCAAGACGCGGTGTGAATTAAAGTTGTGTGTTTTCAGCATCTCAGGATGGCTGAAGGGCAGTAAAGGCCATGACTTGAGATTCTCTTTTTCACAATGTGTTCTGTTGAATGTATGACGTCTCTAGGTGTCAGTGATAGATTTGAGGAGAAAGATACATGAAAACGAGTGCAATGTGTTCAGACAGATTGAGAGCCTGCATCAATCTATTCAGTGTATCTAGGGAGATATGTGAGGAGGAATGTAGAGCGTATGGGAGAGATTAAAATAGACAGAGTTCTGAATAATCTTTTTTTTTTCTTACAATCTTTCCATGCTTGTCAATGTTCATCCACATTCAAAGAGAAGAGTTTATTTTGTAGCAATAATTAAGACCTATATGAGAATTTAGTCCAGGAGAGATCTTTTCAATTCATGACTGTTTGCTTCCTCATTGTCAAGAGATATGTCTTGAGTTTTGTTCCATTTTAAGTTTGAGTTTCCTCAGGCCCCTAGATGGACATATAAAAAATAAATCCGGCAATTTACCACAATGCTACAGTCTACATTCACTTAAATAACAGAAGATTAATTTCAGAACATTGACCCAGAGGGAACTATACATATGGAATATGGAACACTGAACTGAAGAAGTTCCAGAATGCTAAGGAGAGTTTTTAATTGGTCTCAACACAATGCAGTCATTACTTATTAAAATTCATCACCCATTTTGTGAGCTGGGTGGAGGAAAAAATACAAACACTTTCAGGTACATTGGCTGGCTGTGAGTGAGCAGGAGGTTTTGGGTTAGGATGTCACACATTAGATTTAGAAGCTGAGTAGTTTGGAATTAGCTGGTTCTATCCAGAGCCATATACAGTGCATTCGGAAAGTATTCAGACCCCTTAACTTTTTACACATTTTGTTAGATTACAGACTTATTCTAAAATTAATTAAATAGTTTTTTTCCCCTCATAAATCTACACACAATACCCCATAATGACAGTAAAAACGTATTTTTAACAAAGAAATAACTGAAAAATCACATTTACGTAACTATTCAGTCTTTTTGGGTATGACGCTACAAGCTTGGCACCCCTGTATTTGGCGAGCTTCTCCAATTCTTCTCTGCAGATCCTCTCAAGCTCTATCCGGTTGGATGGGGATCGTCACTGCACAGCTATTTTCAGGTCTCTCCAGAGATGTTCGATTGGGTTCCATTCCAGGCTCTGGCTGGGCCACTCAAGGACATTCAGAGACCTATCCTGAAGCCACTCCTGCTTTGTATTTGCTGTGTGCTTAAGGTCATGTTCTTTTTGGAAGGTGAACCTTCGCCCCAGTCTGAGGTCCTGAGCACTCTGGAGCAGGTTTTCATCAAGGATCTTTCTGTACTTTGCTCCGCTGAAAAACATCTATACATCATGATGCTGCCACAACCATGCTTCATTGTAGGGATGGTGCCAGGTTTCTTCTAGATGTGGTGCTTTGCATTCAGGTCAAAGAGTTCAAGCTTGGTATCATCAGACCAGAGAATGCTTCTCATGGTCTGGGAGTCCTTTAGGTGCCTTTTGCCAAACTCCAAGCAGGCTGTCATGTGCCTTTTACTGAGGAGTGGCTTCCGTCTGGCCACTATACCATAAAGCCACGATTGTTGAAGTGCTGCAGAGATGGTTGTCCATCTGGAAGGTTCTATCTCCACAGAGGACCTCTGGAGCTCTGTCAGTGACCATCGGGTTCTTGGTCACCTCCCTGACCAAGGCCCTTCTCCCCCGATCGGTCAGTTTGGCCGGGCGGCCAGCTCTAAAGTCAAATACACATGTTTGGCAGATTTTATTCAGGTGTAGCCAAATACTTGTGTTTCTAGCTCCCAACAGTGCAGTAATAACTAACAATTCACAACAATATACACAACACACACAACCTAAAAGTAAAATAATGCAATCAAGAAAGTGGCATAGACTAAATACAGTAGAATAGAATACAGTGTGTACATATGAGATGAGTAAAGCAAAAATATGTAAAATTTTTTAAGCTAATCCACAACAAACACATCGGAGCCAACACACTGGAGCCAACACCCTGCGCAGCCAACACCCTGCGCAGCCAACACACCACAGCCAACACACTGCACTATGCATCAAATAAAATATTAAAAGAAACAACTAGGTTGCGTTTGCAAGCCAAGTCGGTTAAAGAGCTCTATTCAATCTTCATCACTGAAGTGTGGCTCAGTTTGTAGAGCATGGTGCTTGCAACGTCAGTGTTATGGGTTCGATTCCCACGGTGGACCACTATGCAAATGTATGCTTTCACTACTGTAGTGGCTCTGGAACAGAGCCTATAGCAAATGTTGTGGATAGAAATGTAATTTTGTATTCAGCCAACATATGCAGTGTTTAACGTGAATGCAGTCTCCGCTAAGTTTCAGTGCCGCTGATCGTCGCCAATACAGATTGAATAGAGCCCATCAGCTGATGTACAAGGCCACAACAGCCCATCTGATGAGTGCCTTCTATTTCCAGTGTTCCAGTTTAATACCAAAAATGTGAGGTTGAGAGGCAAAGTGTTCCAGTTTAAAACCGAAGATGAGAGGTTGAGGCATGGAGAGTATTAATACCAAGATTACAGCAGGGGGTTCCTGGGAGCTGTGAAGAGAACAGTGGAGAAGAGATAACTGAGGAGAGAACCGAGGAGATACGAGGCGAGAACAGAGGGATAGAGTAGTGGAGAGGAGAGAAAAGCCAAGGAGAGGGGCATTCTTGGAGCATCGTGGAGTCTCACCGCAGAAAAAGATGTATTGGAAACACTAGCCAGCCTCCACAATGTTCACTTTAATTAGCATGATTCAGGGTCTAGAGCATATGAAAGTCAAACTTCTCAGGTGTTTCCCAGCAGAGGCCCTCAGGCAGCACACTGTTCTCATCATTCGCTCCAGGTATAAAGACAGAAACGTGTTGATGGCCACACCGCTGTTCATTGAAGATGTGTCATTTCTAAACATTGTTTCCTAAGCAAAACAAGTCATGGTAAGAAGCTTTAATCATAGAAAACACCAGACATAGACTGTCAATACACACCGTCTTTCCTGTGACAGATCAATGAAGCCAAGGTCCACCAGGGACCTATAGAGTTCTAAAACTATAACCCATTCATATTAGTTGCACGTTCCATATTTGTAATCACCTCAGAATGTTCTGCTGTACTCAGTGTCTCAAGTACAGCAGCATACCACCCTGCATCCCACTGTTGACTTGCTTCTGAAGCTAAGCAGGATTGGTCTTGGTCAGTCCCTGGATTGGAGACCAGATGCTGCTGGAAGTGAAGTAATTTTTTTTTTTAAAGTGGCCAATAATTTCAAGTCTATGTTTATGGGGCAGCAGCCTCTAAGTTGCAGGTTTACTTAACCGGGTGGAAGCCACCTAGTGATGGCTATTTAACAGTTTGATGGTCTTGAGATTGAAAAACAGCTTCTGTCTCTTGGTTGTCCTTGATGATCTTTTGGCCTTCCTGTGACATCGGGTGCTGTAGGTGTCCTAGAGGGAAGGTAGTTTGTCCCCGATGATGCGTTGGGCAGACCGCACCACCCTCTGGAGAGCACTGCGGTTGCGGGCGGTGTAGTTGCTGTACCAGCCGTTGATACAGCCGGATAGGATGCTCTCAATTGTGCTGTAAAAGTTTGAGGGTTTTAGGTGCCAAGACAAATTTCTTCAGCCTCCTTGAGGTTGAAGAGCCGCTGTCTGTGTGGGTGGACCATTTCAGATCGTCAGTGATGTGTATGCAGAGGAACTTGAATCTTTCCACCCGCTCCACTGCGGTCCCATCGATGTGGATAGGGGTGTGCTTCCTCTGTTTCCCGAAGTCAACAATCAGCTCCTTTGTTTTGTCGACATTCATTGATTGGTTATTTCCCTGGCACCACACTCCCAGGGCCCTCACCTCCTCTCTGTACAGCGTCTCGTCATTGTTGGTAATCATGCCTTCTACTGTTGTGTCATCTGCAAACTTGATGATTGAGTTGGAGGCGTGGGTGGCCACGCAGTTATGGGTGAACAGGGGGTACAGGAGGGCGTTGAGCACGCATTCTTGTGGGGCCCCAGTGTTGACGATCAGCGAAATTGAAGTGTTGTTTCCTACCTTCACCACATGGGGGTGGCCCATCAGGACCCAGTTGCACAGGGCGGGGTTCAGACCCAGGGCCCCGAGCTTAATGATGAGCTTGGAAGGTAATATGGTGTTGAATGCTGAGTGATCAATCAATCAAATGCAAGGAAATTCTTGAGGGATACCTGTTTCAGTCATCCAGAGATTTTGAAACTGGAACAGAGGTTCTCCTTCCAGTAGGACAATGACCCTAAGCATACTGTTAAAGCAACACTCGAGTGGTTTAACCTGTTATGGCTGCAATCCCGATACCAGGATCGATATGACAACTACCAGTGAAAATAGAGGGCGCCAAAATTCAAACCACAGAAATCTCATAATTACAATTCCTAAAACATACATGTGTCTTATATCATTTTAAATCTATTTTTGTTGTTAATCCCACCAAAGAGTCCGATTTCAAATAGGCTTTTCAGCGAAAGCACTACAAACGATTGTTAGGTCTCCACCAAACGACAATAAACACAGCCATTCTCCAGCAAAATATAGCCTTAACAAAAACTAGAAATAAAGATAAAATGAATCACTAACCTTGAATTATCATCAGATGACACTACTAGGACTTCATTTCACACAATACATGCATGTTTTGTTTGATAAAGTAATATTTATATTTTAAAAATCTGAGTTTACATTTGCGCATTAGATTCACTAGTTCCAAAAACATCAAGTGATTTTGCATAGCCACATCATTCAACATAAATACTCATCATCAATGTAAATGATATAGTTATACACATGGAATTATAGATATACTTCTCCTTAATGCAACCGCTGTGTCAGATTTTTAAAAACTTTAAGGAAAAAGAAATGCATGCAATAATCTGAGAATGGCGCTCAATTTAAAAACACCACAGCCGCAAAGATTGCGTCAACATAAACAAGAAATTACATGATAAATATTCCCTTACCTTTGATGATCTACATCAGAAAGCACTCCAGGAATCTCAGGTCCACAATAAATGTTTGTTTTGTTCGAAAATATCCGTTATTTATGTCCAAATACCTTCTTTTGTTAGAGCGTTTGTTATACATATCCAAACGCTAATTCTGGTCAGCAATATATCGGACAAAAACTTCAAATAGTGATATTACCGGTCGAAGAAACATTTCAAACTAAGTACAGAATCAATCATTAGGATGTTTTTAACATATAGCTTCAATAAAGTTCCAACCGGAGTATTCTTTCTTGTCTTCGTGAGCAATGGAATGCAAGTGACGACCATAAGGGATCACAAAATGGCTGCTTGATGGACAGCTAATACAGTGGGGCAAAAAAGTATTTAGTCAGCCACCAATTGTGCAAGTTCTCCCACTTAAAAAGAAGAGAGAGGCCTGTAATTTTCATCATAGCTACACTTAAACTATGACAGACAAAATGAGAAAAAAATCCAGAAAATCACATTGTAGGATTTTTTATTAATTTATTAGCAAATTACGGTGGAAATTAAGTATTTGGTCAATAACAAAAGTATATCTCAATACTTTGTTATATACCCTTTGTTGGCAATGACAGAGGTCAAACGTTTTCTGTAAGTCTTCACAAGGTTTTCACACAATGGTATTTTAGCCCATTCCTCCATGCAGATCTCCTCTAGAGCAGTGATGTTTTGGGGCTGTTGCTGGGCAACACGGACTTTCAACTCCCTCCAAAAGATTTTCTATGAGGTTGAGATCTGGAGACTGGCTAGGCCATTCCAGGACCTTGAAATGCTTCTTACAAAGCCACGCCTTCGTTGCCCGGGCGGTGTGTTTGGGATCATTGTCATGCTGAAAGACCCAGCCACGTTTCATCTTCAATGCCCTTGCTGATGGAAGGAGGTTTTCACTCAAAATCTCACGATACATGGCCCTATTCATTCTTTCCTTTAGTCGTCCTGGTCCCTTTGCAGAAAAACAGCCCCAAAGCATGATGTTTCCACCCCCATGCTTCACAGTAGGTATGGTGTTCTTTGGATACAACTCAGCATTCTTTGTCCTCCAAACACAATGAGTTGAGTTTTTACCAAAAAGTTATATTTTGGTTTCATCTGACCATATGACATTCTCCCAATCTTCTTCTGGATCATCCAAATGCTCTCTAGCAAACTTCAGACGGGCCTGGCGATGTACTGGCTTAAGCAGGGGGACACGTCTGGCACTGCAGGATTTGAGTCCCTGGCGGCATAGTGTGTTACTGATGGTAAGCTTTGTTACTTTGGTCCCAGCTCTCTGCAGGTCATTCACTAGGTCCCCCCGTGTGGTTCTGGGATTTTTGCTCACCGTTCTTGTGATCATTTTGACCCCACGGGGTGAGATCTTGCGTGGAGCCCCAGATCGAGGGAGATTATCAGTGGTCTTGTATGTCTTCCATTTCCTAATAATTGCTCCCACAGTTGATTTCTTCAAACCAAGCTGCTTACCTATTGCAGATTCAGTCTTCCCAGCCTGGTGCAGGTCTACAATTTTGTTTCTGGTGTCCTTTGTTAGCTCTTTGGTCTTGGCCATAGTGGAGTTTGGAGTGTGACTGTTTGAGGTTGTGGACAGGTGTCTTTTATACTGATAACAAGTTCAAACAGGTGCCATTAATACAGGTAACGAGTGGAGGACAGAGGAGCCTCTTAAAGAAGTTACAGGTCTGTGAGAGCCAGAAATCTTGCTTGTTTGTAGGTGACCAAATACTTATTTTTCTCATTTTGTCTGTCATAGTTGAAGTGTACCTATGATGACAATTACAGGCCTCTCTCATCTGTTTAAGTGGGAGAAATTGCACAATTGCACAAATACTTTTTTGACCCACTGTATATTCTGCTCTCATTCACTCCCACAACAACATAGAAGCCTCATCATAATTTATATTGATGGTTGCCATCTAGTGGAACCCCTAGGCAGTGCAACATCATTCATATCTCAAGGGGATTTCATTGGGGACTCTGGTGAATACATTCAAGCTCAGATTTCTGACTTCCTGTTTTGGATTTTGCCTGCCAATATGAGTTCTGTTATACTCACAGACATCATTCAAACAGTTATAGAAACTTCAGAGTGTTTTCTATTCAATACTAATAATACTATGCAAATATTAGCAACTATGACTGAGGAGCAAGCCGTTTGATATGGGCACCTTTTCATCCAAGCTACTCAATACTGCCCCTGCAGCCATAAAAAGTGAAGGGCAAACATTTAAATGTCTTGGAAATGGCCTAGTCAAAGCCCAGACCTCAATCCAATTGAGAATCTGTGGTATGACTTAAAGATTTCTGTACACCAGCGGAACCCATCCAACTTGAAGAAGTTGGAGCAGTTTTGCCTTGAAGAATGGGCAAAAATTCCAGTGGCTAGATGTGCCAAGCTTATAGAGACATACCCCAAGAGACTTGCAGATGTAATTGCTGCAAAAGGTAGCTCTACAAAGTATTGACTTTGCGGGGAGGGGTGAATAGTTATGCATGCTCGAGTTTTCAGTATCTTTTGTCTTATTTGTTTCACAATAAAAAATATTTTGTATCTTCAAAGTGGTAGGTATGTTGTGTAAATCAAATGATACAACCCCCCAAAATAAATTTTTATTCCAGGTTTTAAGGCACAAAATTGGAAAAATGCCAAGGGGAGTGAATACTTTCGCAAGCCACTGTATCCTTGAATCTTGACTCAAACTTCAACTTCAACTCTTCCATCACACGCACAAATGCAACATAGCTAAAATGTTGCAGTATGTCTGAGTTGGATGTGGCGACTGCTCTGAGTTTTGGGAAATTAACAAACTGTCTGTCAGGTATGAACAGTGTGGTGATTTTATTTTGAAATGCTGTGACAAACAGGCAGATTTTGCCTGGAGTTTTAGCTTTCCCCTGGAGCTGGAGATTCACCGTGTTCAGGTGGCAGGTGACGTCAGTTAAAAAAGCCAGCTTTACTATCCACTGTGGATCATTCAGCTCTGGCTCCTCTCTCCCCTTGCTTGCAACGAATTCACAGAATTCAGTTTATCCTTAATTCTCGCACAGCATCCAGCATAGCTGACACAATTCTAGATTTTTGCACACTTTTTTCTCTGGCCTCCATCAATTTAGTCACCCGAATGTTGCCCTTACAGAAGTGCAGTAACTGAGACTATGAGAATAACTGCAGTGTCCTGCAGTTGAACTGCAGTTATACTGCACTGTAACTGCAGTTACACTGCAAAAGTACTGCAGTAAAATGTTGAACATACTGCAGTTATACTGCAAAATTACTGCAATCTTTTTTTGTAAGAGTGGCAATCCTACAAGAGGTAAAAACTCCAATAACTTTGAATGGATTATGATAGAGACATGAGGTTTGGACCAGAGGTTTTCTTAGAGTAGTATACACAATTAACATTGGTCAAAAGATGCATTAATGATTGGACATCCTACTGGCAGTGAATATAGTAATTATAATAAATACCTTGAAAATGTCTGCCCGTCTCTTGATAATTTATAGAAGTAAACATAATTTACTGTTGTTAATATTAGTGTGAAAGGCACTGCTCTGGTTTACAGTATCTTTGTCCCAATATGCAGGAGGGCTGACTTGTCTCTACGTCATTGTACACATTTGACCATTTGACATCAGAAACAAAGTCAGCGACTATGGACTGTAGGTGTTAAACTCTGTTTTCATGTATCAACCCCTCTCTGGCTCTTGACTTTGTGTTGTTGACTCTGCCAGTCGGAAATACAGTATGATGCTTCACTATTGTTCCTCATATTGATTATCTTTGACTAATCACCTTGGAGAATAGCTTGGTCAAAATCTATACATAACTTTACTGCCACATTAAGTCCAGTGAGCTTTTCTGATACTGATGGCCGTGCATTAAAAATGTTGATATTTGCTAGCCTCTATCTGGGAACAATGCCAGACAGTGAGTGTTAAATGGATCTTTGGCCTTGCTGCTAGGCTGCTTGCTGGGTTGGGTCTGTTATGTTGTGTGAGGACCACTGTCATTAGTGGGTGAAGGAAGGGTCAGTGAGTACAGATATGACCTGTTTCATTGTTGATTCTCCTCAATGAGTATCTGGACCAGGTCTGAGTGGAGGGGAATAAGGTAGAGCAGCAGTTACAGCCAGAGTCGCTCAGCTTGGCTGTGTCTGTCTAACCATCAGCCTAAATAAAAGTAATATATGCCATTTAGCAGATGCTTTTATCCAAAGTGACATGTGTCTGAGCCCTTCCCAGTTTTCTCTCTCTCTTTCTCTGTCTCTCCTCTGTGTCTGTGAGCATCACACAGGGACATGCAGGGCAGTGGGCAATTGTTTGGACCATACAGAACTACAGGGATATATAGTGCTCACACTGACACTCAGTTGCAGTTGCAGTACTCTCAGACTTATGTTGTATATCTACTGAAAAATCGAATCAAAGTTTATTGCTCACATAAACAGTTTAGCAGCTGTTATAGCTGGTGCAGCGAAATACTTATGTTACTTGCTCTTAACAATGCAAAACAAATTACAATAAAAAACAGTAGTCATCTCAGATCTGATGTCCAGAAGTGCTTGTCAGTCATAGGAAATAATACTAGAAACCTTCTGAGCAAATAAAGTAAAAAATAAACAAGACTGCTAAGTTGGCTGGGAGATAGCTTGCAATCAATCAATCAAATGTATTTTTTACATCAGCAGCACAAAGTGCTTTACAGGAACCCAGCCTAAAACCCCAAACGGCAAGCAATGCAGATGTGGAAGCACGTGGCTAGGAAAAACTCCCTAGAATGGCAGGAACCTAGGAAGAAACCTAGAGAGGAAGCAGGCTCTGAGGGATGGCCAGTCCTCTTCTGGCTGTGCCGGGTGGAGACTATAAGAGTGCATGGCAATTTAAGGCCACATTGAACATCTAGAATAACAAACGTTCATAGATGACCAGCAGTGCAACAGGTCAGTACATCAGGAATAAATGTCAGTTGGCTTTTCATAGGAGAGAGAGAGAGAGAGAACTTACATTCACACAGGACACCAGATAAGACAGGAGAATAACACCAGATACCCCCCCCCCCCCTCATCCCCCAGCACATAGACTATTGCAGCATAGATCCTGGAAACTGAGACAGAGGTGGGTCAGGGGACACTGTGGCCCCGTCCAACGATACACCTGGACTAGGCCAAAAAGTCAGGATATAACCCCACCCACTTTGCCAAAGCACAGCCCCCACACCACTAGAGGGATATTAATAGACCCTCAACTTACTACCCTGAGACAAGGCTAAGCATAGTCCACAAATATCTCCTCCACCGTAATGAGCCAGCAAAACTGGACAGGAAGATCACGTATGTGACTCAACCCACTCAAGGGACACACACCTCTCCTAGGTACGACATGGAGGAGCAATAGTAAGTCAGTGACTCAGCCCCCGTAATCGGGTTAGAGGTAGAGAATCCCAGTGGAGAGATGGGAACCGGCCAGACAGAGACAGCAAGGGCGGTTCATCGCTCCAGTGCCTTGCTGTTCACCTTCGGACCCCTGGGCCAGACTACACTCAATCATAGGACCTACTGAAGAGGTGAGTCTTCAGTAATGACTTAATGGTTGAGACCAAGTCTACGTCTCTCACATGGGTGGGCAGGAGAAAGGATATAGGAGAAAGCCCTGCCTCCAGCTGTTTGCGTAGAAATTCTAGGTCTTGTGGTCTCTGCGTCTTGTGACCATAGCGTACATGTAGGTATGTACGGCAGGACCAAATCGGAGAGATAGGTACGTAGGAGCAAGCCCATGTAATGCTTTGTAGGTTAGCAGTAAAACCTTGAAATCAGCCCTAGCCTTAACAGGAAGCCAATGTAGAGAGGCTAGCACTGGAATAATATGAGCAAATTTTCTGGTTCTAGTCAGGATTCTAGCAGCCGTGTTTAACACATACTGAAATTTAATTTGATGCTTTATCAGGGTAGCCGGAGAGTAGAGCATTGTAGTAGTCTAATTTAGAAGTGACAAAAGCGTGGATTAGCTTTTCTGCATTGAAAAGTTTCTGATTTTTGCAATCTTACAAAGGTGGGGAAAAAGCTGATACGTTCGTCAAAAGAGAGATCAGGGTCCAGAGAAACGCAGAGGATCTTCACAGTTTTATTTGAGGCGACTGTACAACCATCAAGATTAATTGTCAGATCCAACAGCTAATCTCTTTGTTTCTTAGGACCTAGAACTAGCATCTCTGTTTGTTTTGTGCAAGATTAAAATAAAACATTTGCCTCCATCCACTTCCACTTAGAACCAGGAACAGATATAGCCCGTGGTTCACTCCAGATATCCTGTTGAGTGTAGGGGGCAGTATTTTGATGTTTGGATGAAAAACGTACCCAAATGCCTATTTCTCAGGCCCAGAATCTAGAATATGCATATAATTGTCAGATTAGGATAGAAAACACAAATATTGTCTGTAAGTATAACATAACTGATATTGCAGGTGAAAACCTGAGGAAAATCCAACCTAGAAGTGCTGTTTTTCCTGAAAGCTCTCTGTTCCATTGCCTGCCTTCGCTCCATTTAATGCAATATCAACCAGATTCCTTTTCCTTATTTTGAAAAATGAGCGAGAAAGATCACATCGCGTCATTGTATGGCTGGGTGCCAGCAGCGTTTTGCATGCGCAACAGTTTGGAGCAGACATTTTCTCTCTCTCTCCTATTGAAGAAGGTACAGTCCGGTTGAAATATTATCGATTATATATTGTAAAACCAACCTGAGGTTTGATTATTTAAAACGTTTACCATGTTTCTACGAACTTTACGGATACTATTTGAAATTTTCGTCTGCCCGGTCGGGACCGCTCGAGCCTGTGGATTTCTGAACATAACGCGCCAACCAAATGGAGGTATTTTGGATATAAAATCATCATATGGAACAAAAGGAACATTCATTGTGGAACTGGAAGTCTCGTGAGTGCAAACATTTGAAGATCATCAAAGGTAAGCGATTCATTTTATTGCTTTTCTGACTTTCGTGACCAAAATACTTGGCTGCTAGCTGTTTATAATGTTTTGTCTGCTGAGAGAGATGTCCTTACATAAACGCTTGATATGCTTTCACAGAAAAGCTTTTTTGAAATCTGACACGCCAGGTGGATTAACAACAAGCTAAGCTGTGTTTTGCTATATTGCACTTGTGATTTCATGAAAATTAAATATTTTTAGTAATTTAATTTGAATTTGGCGCTCTGCAATTCAGAGGATGTTGACGAAAATGACCCCGCTAACGGGATGGGTGCATCAAGACGATATAGCCCGTGATTCACTCCAGACTGCCCTTATCCAGCACAACACCCAGTGGTATATTGCATTACCATCGAAAAGCCTCTGCGATATGCAACTTTTCAGGGAAGTTATGAACCAATATACACAGGCAGTTAGGAAAGCAAAGGCTAGGTTTTTCAAACAGAAATTTGCATCCTGCAGCACAAATTTCAATAAGCATTTTTTTACAGGCTGGCCATGCTTTCCACCTTGCCACCCCTACCCTGGTCAACAGCTCTGCACCCCCCACAGCAACTTGCCCAAGCCTCCCCAGCTTCTCCTTCACCCAAATCAAGATAGCTGATGTTCTGAAAGAGCTGCAAAATCTGGACCCCTACAAATCAGCAGGACTAGACAATCTGGACCCTCTCTTTCTAAATGGATCAGCCGAAATTGTTGCAACCCCTATTACTAGCCTGTTCAATCTCTCTTTCGTATCATCTGAGATCCCCAAAGATTGGAAAGCTGCCGCGGTCATCCCCCTCTTCAAAGGGGGAGACACTCTAGACCCAAACTGCTACAGACCTATATCCATCTTACCCTGCCTTTCTAAGGTCTTCGAAAGCCAAGTTAACAAACAGATCTCCAACCATTTGGAATCCCACCGTACCTTCTCCACTATGCAATCTGGTTTCCGAGCTGGTCATGAGTGCACCTCAGCCACGCTCAAGGTCCTAAACGATATCATAATCTCCATCGATAGAAGACAATACTGTGCAGCTGTATTCATAGACGTGGCCAAGGCTTTCAACTCTGTCAATCACCACATTCTTATCGGCAAACTCAACAGCCTTGGTTTCTCAAATGACTGCCTCGCCTGGTTTACCAACTACTTCTCAGACAGAGTTTAGTGTGTCAAATCGGAGGGCCTGTTGTCCGGACCTCTGGCAATCTCTATGGGGGTGCCACAGGGTTCAATTCTCAGGCCGACTCTTCTCAGTATACATCAATGATGTCACTCTTGCTGCTGGTGATTCTCCGATCCACCTCTACGCAGACGATACCATTCTGTATACTTCTGGCACTTCTTTGGACACTGTGTTAACCTCTTAAGCCCACCCGACACGCATGCGTCCCATCTAGCCATCTGGAAATGCAAATGCGCTACGCTAAATGCTAATAGCACTCGTTAAAACTCAAACGTTCATTAAAACACACATGCAGGGTACTGAATTAAAGCTACACTCGTTGTGAATCCAGCCAACAAGTCAGATTTTTTAAATGCTTTTCGGCGAAAGCATGAGAAGCTATTATCTGATAGCATGCAACACCCCGAAATACCTGAAGGGGACGTAAACAAAATAATTAGCATAGCCGGCGCTACACAAAACACAGAAATAAAATATAAAACATTCATTACCTTTGACGATCTTCTTTGTTGACACTCCTAGATGTCCCATAAACATCACTATTGGGTAATTGTTTTCGATTAAATCGGTCCATATATACCCTAAATATCGATCTATGAAAAGTGTGTGATCCAGGAAAAAACTGTGTTTTAAAACGCAACGTCATTTTTTTTAATTAAAAAAGACGATAAACTTTCACAAAACACTTCGAAATACTTTTGTAATCCAACTTTAGGTATTAGTAAACGTTAATAATCTATCAAATTGATCACGGGGCGATGTTTATTCAATAGCTCCACGTCTTGAAATCATGTTCGGAAATTTCTCATCCAAAACATCCTGTCGGAGACCGGAAGGAATGGGCTCTCTCTTACTAGTTTGACCAAGAAACAAAGCCCAGGCAATTGACAAGACTGGCGACATCGTGTGGAAGCTGTAGGACTTGCAATCTCAGCCCCATGTAATTTGCTTTCCAATAGACAATACATGCAAGTGGCGCATTGATATATTTTCCAGATTTTGGTGATCAGTTTTTCTTGCGCTTTTCGATGAAACACACGTTATGTTATAGTCACAGCCGTGATTTAACCAGTTTTAGAAACGTCAGAGTGTTTTCTATCCACACATACTAATCATATGCATATACTATATTCCTGGCATGAGTAGCAGGACGCTGAAATGTTGCACGATTTTTAACAGAATGTTCGAAAAAGTAGGGGGTAGGCTTAACAGGTTTAACTAACCTCCAGACGAGCTTCAATGCCATACAACTCTCCTTCCGTGGCCTCCAACTGCTCTTAAATGCAAGTAAAACTAAATGCATGCTTTTCAACCGATCGCTACCAGCACCTGCATCACTACTCTGGACGGTTCTGACTTAGAATATGTGGACATCTACAAATACCTAGGTGTCTGGTTAGACTGTAAACTCTCCTTCCAGACTCACATTGAGCATCTCCAATCCAAACTTAAATCTATAATCAGCTTCCTATTTTGCAAGAAAGCATCCTTCACTCATGCTGCCAAACATACCCTCGTAAAACTGACTATCCTACCGATGTCATTTACGCAATAGCCTCCAACACTCTACTCAGCAAATTGGATGCAGTCTATCACAGTGCCATCCGTTTTGTCACCAAAGCCCCATATACTACCCACCACTGCAACCTGTATGCTGTCGTTGGCTGGCCCTCACTTCATATTAGTCGCCAAACCCACTGGCTCCAGGTCATCTATACGTCTTTGCTAGGTAAAGCCCCTTCTTATCTCAGCTCACTGGTCACCATAGCAGCACCCGCAGCACGCGCTCCAGCAGGTATATTTCACTGGTCATCCACCAAAGCCAATTCCACATTTGGCTGCCTTTCCTTCCAGTTCCCTGCTGTCAATGACTGGAACTAATTGCAAAAATCACTAAAGCTGGAGACTCATATCTCCCTCACCAACTTTAAGCACCAGCTGTCAAAGCAGCTCACAGATCACTGCACCTGTACATAGCCCATCTGTAAATAGCCCATCAACTACCTTATCCCCATACTGTTTTTTTTGCTCCTTTGCACCCCAGTATCTCTACTTGCACATTCATCTTCTGCACATCTTCTATCACTCCAATGTTTAATTGGTATATTGTAATTACTTCGCCGCTGTGGCTTATTTATTATCTTACCTAATTTGCACACACTGTATATATATATTTTTTAAATTGTGTTATTGACTGTATGTTTGTTTATTCCATGTGTAACTCTGTGTTGTTGTTTGTGTCGTACTGCTTTGCTTTATCTTGGCCAGGTCGCAGTTGTAAATGAGAACTTGTTCTCAACTAGCCTACCTGGTTAAATAAAGGTAAAATAAAAAAATTCTGAAACACAGGCTTCCAGGGTAGGCAATTTTGGGGCTTCACCATGCTTCATTGAAATGTACGGCTGTGTGTCATCTGCATAGCAGTGAAATTCTGTTTCCTAATGACATCACCAAGAGGTAGACTATATTGTGAAAACAATAGTGGTCCTAGAACAGAACCTTGAGGAACGCCGAAACATACAATTGATTTGTCAGAGGACAAACCATCCACAAAGACGAACTGATATATTTCCGACAGATAAGATCTAAACCAGGCAAGAACTTGTCTGTGAAGACCAATTAAGGTGTCTAATTTCTCCAAATGAATGTGGTGAACAATGGTGTCAAAAGCAGCACTAAGGTCTAGGAGCATGAGGACAGATGCAGAGCCTCGGTCTGACGCTATTTAAAGGTAATTTACCACCTTCACGAGTGCGGTCTCAGTGCTACGATGGGGACTATAACCAGCCTGAATTGTTTCGTATTCATTATTTGGCTTCAGGAAGGCAGTGAGTTGCTGTGCAATAGCTTTTTTAAAAATGTTTGAGAGGAATGGGAGATTCGATATAGGCCGATAGTTTTTCACATTTTCAGGGTCAAGGTTTGGCTTTTTCAAGAGAGGCTTTATTACTGCCACTTTTAGTGAGTTTGGAACACATCCGATGGATAGGGAGCCATTTATTATGTTCAACATAGGCTGGCCAAGCACAGGAAGAAGCTCTTTCAGTAGTTTAGTTGGAATAGGGTCCAGTATGCAACTTGACGGTATAGAGGCCATGACTATTTTCATGAATGTGTCGGGATACAGGATTTAAAAAACTTGAGTGTCTCCTTTGATCCTGGGTTGGTGCCCCCCCTTGGACTGTGCTGGGGCGGAGATCTTTGTGGGCTATACTCGGACTTGTCTCAGGATGGTAAGTTGGTGGTTGAAGATATCCCTCTAGTGGTGTGGGGGCTGTGCTTTGGCAAAGTGGGTGGGGTTATATCCTTCCTGTTTGGCCCTGTCCGGGGGTGTCATCGGATGGGGCCACAGTGTCTCCTGACCCCTCCTGTCTCAGCCTCCAGTATTTATGCTGCAGTAGTTTATGTGTCGGGGGGCTAGGGTCAGTTTGTTATATCTGGAGTACTTCTCCTGTCCTAGGTTTTGGCCTTTCTAGGGAGTTTTTCCTAGACACCGTGCTTCTACACCTGCATTGCTTGCTGTTTGGGGTTTTAGGCTGGGTTTCTGTACAACACTTTGAGATATCAGCTGATGTACGAAGGGCTATATAAATAAATTAGAATTGATTTTATTTTATTTTGATCCTAGGTCCTGGCAGTTCTGTGCAGACTCAGGACAACTGAGCTTTGGAGAAATACGCAGATTCAAAGAGGCGTCTGTCATTTGCTTTGCAATGATCATGATCTTTTCATCAAAGAAGTTCATGAATTTATCACTGCTGAAGTGAAAGCTATCCTCTCTTGTTTAATGCTGCATTTCAGTTAGTTTTGCAACAGTATCACATTTTTTATGGGGATTGTTCTTATTCTTCTCAATTAGGTTGGAAAAATAGGATGATCGAGCAGGTAATTGCACGCTAATGTCTTTCCAAGCTATTCGTAAGACTTCCAGTTTGGTGGGACGCCATTTCTGTTCCAATTTTCTGGAAACCTGCTTCAGGGAAGTGTACGAGGGAGCAGATTCTTTATTACAAACGTTTTTTGGGGTGAAACTGCATCTAGGGTATAACACAATGTTACATTTAGATTCTCAGTTATGTGGTTAACTGATTTGTTGTACTCCAACATCCTTGGGTAGGTGGAGGGAGTCTGAAAGGGCATCTAGGAATCTTTGGGTTGTCCGAGAATTTATAGCACAGCTTTTGATGATCTTTGGTTGTGGTCTGAGCAGATTATTTGTTGCGATTGCAAACGTAATAAAATGATGGTCCGATAGTCCAGGATTATGAGGAAAAACATTTAGATCCACAATATTTATTCCACGGGACAATACCAGATCCAGAGTATGACTGTGGCAATGAGTAGGTCCGGTGACATGTTGGACAAAACCCATCGAGTCGATGATGGCTCCGAATGCCTATAGGAGTGGGTCTGTGGGGGGTCGGGATTTATACTACTGTCTGTATTTACTGGTGGCACAGACTCTGTTTCATCCTTTCCTACACTTAAATTGCCCTTGCCTAACGATTGCATCTGAAGCTGTGCTTGAAACATGGCTATCTTCACCTGTATATTATGAGTAAAGCGACTGCAATTAGATGGCATAGTGTTAATGTTACTCCTTACCTTTTTTTCGGCTGGTGGAGGTTCTGTAGAACCATGTCCAGATAAAGCGTCAGGGGTGAAAAAGTTTAATGAAAAAAGTTGAGCGAGGAAAAAAACGAAGACGTTGGTAAATAAACAGCACAACAGCACTGAGACAAGTGCGGAAGTTGAGGGTGGAGGTGCGACTATCGTCGGCGCCATACTGATAGGCATAGTCAGGTCTATTAAGTCAAGGGATGAGGTGTTGATTGTGACATCATGTTGTAATATTTCTCACAGTGTGAAAATGTTCCCAGTTCAGTAATCTGCTCTGGGATGGCTGAGCTTGTGCGGATGTCTCTCTCTCAAACCCTCTCTCGCCCTTGGTTTAGCTAGCTAGCATAATTATCAGTCAGCTGGTTGCGATGGCTTGTTCTCAGAGGTGTGCAGTTTCAGCTTGTTTGTATAGCTAAATAAACAAATATAAAAGATAGGTTTCAGCCAAAGTATACACAACTGTTTTACATTGAGCTATTTTTACATGATACGGGACACAGTACAGTAATCCTTTACACGGTGGAGGAGGATGTGGGAGGACTGTCTGACACGGAGTGATGGGTTACTTATTAAGTCTATCCTACGACAAAAGCCCCCCAAAAGCCCAGTTCCTCAAACTTTAGCCAGCTAGCCCAGCAGTAAGCTAAAGTACTGCACAGCAGTATCTGTCTAGGAGGCAATATGCAGACAGAGACAGACAGTCTTCTCTGTACAGCCCCTCAAACCCAGGCAGATGCCAGCCAGAGCTAGACTGTTGATACGTTTGGATGCACAGGCATTGTTTGAGACACAACACCACTGAGGCTGTGCTGAACCGAGCTGTTGTTTTGTTGGCCCCTGCTTCAGAGATAACATGGACTTGGCCTGCTTTAGAGAGTTACTATGGGATGTTTGGGTCACTAGCTCTAGTCAATACGAGAGTAAGTGCACTGTCCAGTCGCCTGAATTGCAAAGAAGTGGGGGAAAAAAGGCATTTTTTTATTTTGAGTTTTGTTATTGCTGTATATAGTACACATTATCTTATAGGCCCCGGTTCTGAAACATGAATAATTATCATTTTAATTTTACAAATTGTTTAGTAGGCATCTTTAAATAATGATACTATGGTACTGTGATTAAAAACAGATGTGATGCTTAATAAAACAATAATTAAGATATGGGTTTTTTTCTGGTTAGAATGAGTTTTTTCTCATGTTTGGCTTAACAAAGTTGATTTACTTTCCCAAAATTCAGATCTTTTCCAGAAATCCTGGTTGAAAAATTCCAATAATAAGCAGGAAAACCAGGCCTCCTACCAGGATGTCACGTTCTGGCATTTATTTCCTTTGTTTTGTCGTTATTTAGTATGGTTAGGGCGTGAGTTGGGGTGGGCAGTCTATGTTTGTTTTTCTATGATTTTGGGATTTCTATGTTTCGGCCTAGTATGGTTCTCAATCAGAGGCAGGTGTCATTAGTGGTCTCTGATTGAGAATCATACTTAGGTAGCCTGGGTTTCACTGTTTGTTTGTGGGTGATTGTCTATGTTAGTTGCTTGTGTCAGCACAGTTCTTATGATAGCTTCACGGTCGTTATTTGTTTATTGTTTTTGTACAGTTTACTTCGTGTTTTTTTGTCATCTATTAAATGATGCATTCACACCATGCTGCGCTTTGGTCCGCTTCTTACGATGATCGTGACACAGGATTTCTGGAAAACCTGTGGTTCCTGTGACTGTCATTCCAAAAACATTATACCAAAAGACAAAAATCTCTTGAAAGGTCACTAGTTGTATTTTTTCATATCTTTTATTTATCTTTTATTGTTATTTGCTCGGTCACCACAATTATTTTACTGTTAAACAGGAAATCAACTTTCAATGGCCTTGTGTTATTTTATTCATAATTTGTGTACAGTCTCGTTTGTGTACAGCTGTTCTGCTAATAATCAGGACCAGTGGTTGGAGCTGTCGTGTGAACCTGCTGCAAGCAGACAGTCCCTGGTGTGAGACGTCACCTGTCTAAGAACAGCATTAGTCCCGAGCCGAATGTACAGTGCATTCGGAAAATAATTCAGACCCCTTCACTTATTCCACATTTGGTTACGTTTCAGCCTTATTCTAAAATGGATGAAATTGTTTCCCCCCTAATCAATCTACACACAATACCCCATAATATTGAAAAATGTGCAAATAAAATATTTAAGAAATCTGAAATATCACATTTACATATGTATTCAGACACTTTACTCAGTACTTTGTTGAAGCACCTTTGGCAGCGATTACAGCCTCGAGTCTTCTTAGGTATGATGCTACAAGCTTGGCACACCTGTATTTGGGGAGTTACACCCATTCTTCTCTGCAGATCCTCTTAAGCTCTGTCAGGATTTGATGGGGAGCGTTGCTGCATAGCTATTTTCAGGTCTCTCCAGAGATGTTTGATCGGGTTCAAGTCCGGGCTCTGGCTGGGCCACTCAAGGGCATTCAGAGACTTGTCCTGAAGCCACTCCTGTGTTGTTTTGGCTGTGTGCTTAGGGCCGTTGTCTTGTTGGAAGGTAAACATTCTCCCCAGTCTGAAGTCCTGAGCGCTCTGGAGCAGGTTTTCATCAAGGATCTCTCTGTACTTTGCTTTGTTCATCTTTGCCTTGATCCTGACTAGTCTCCCAGTCCCTGCCTCTGAAAAATATCCCCACAGCATGATGCTGCCACCACCATGCTTCATCGTAGGGATGCAGCCAGGTTTCCTCCAGACGTGACACTTGGCATTCAGGCCAAAGAGTTCAATCTTGGTTTCATCAGACCAGAGAATCTTGTTTCTCATGGTCTGAGAGTAATTAGATAACTTTGGCAAACTTGCTTGCTGTCATGTGCCTTTTACTGAGGAGTGTCTTCCGTCTGGCCACTCTACCATGGTTGTCCTTCTGGAAAGTTCTCCCATCTCCACAGAGGAACTCTGGAGCTCTGTCAGAGTGACCATCAGGTTCTTGGTCACCTCCCTGACCAAGGCTCTTTCCCCCCGATCCCTCAGTTTGGCCGGGCGGTCAGCTCTAGGAAGAGTCTTGATGGTTCCAAACTTCTTCCATTTAAGAATGATGGAGGCCACTGTGTTCTTGGGCACCTTCAATACTGCAGAAATATTTTGGTTCTCTTCCCCAGATCTATGCCTCGACATAATCCTGTCTCGGAGCTCTATGGACAATTCCTTTGACCTCATGGCTTGGTTGTTGCTCTGACATGCACTGTCAAGTGTGGGACCTTATATAGACAGGTGTGTGCCTTTCCAAATTATGTCCAATCAATTTAATTTACCACAGGAGGACTTCAATCAAGTTGTAAAAACATCTCAAGGATGATCAATGGAAACAGGATGCACCTGAGCTCAATTTCAAGTCTCATAGCAAAGGGTCTGAATACTTATGTAAATAAGGTACTTGTTTTAATTTTTAATACATTTGCAAAAATGTCTAAAATATTATGGGGTGTTATTTTTTAAACTTTTTATTTAATACATTTTAGAACAAGGCTGTAATGTAACAAAATGTGTACAAAGGGACGTGGTCTGAAATCTTTCCGAATGCACTGTATGCACGCTTGCATGAAAACACACACTGTCCACTCTCCACTTTCACACACACAAACACGTCCACAACTGGACAGAGTATATTAGAGATAACTAGCTCCTGAAGAGCCCTTCTACTTTGCTACTCTGAGAAGATGACATACAGTTCCCTGTAGTCAGGTTTGAGCAGTGTCAGCAGTACCCAATACAATAATTGGGTTGGACCGATGGCGGTGCGGGTGCCGTCACTAAACATGGTTAATATCTAAGGCCAGTCGTCCATCATCATGGCGTCTGAGAACATGACTCTGTAATACCTATTCATACATTCCGGGAAACTTTCCATTAGGACTTCATTAATCTTGTGTCTGTGTTGTCGTTAAACAGCGAGTCCCTGGAAGCATGGTGTATTTACGTGGTGTACTGTATGGTGTGCCTCTCTCCCATGCAGTGTAATTTACTGCACCAGTCTGGCAGATTGGCTGGAGGGAGTGTACCTGTCTTAAAGAGCCCAGAGCGGTAGCACTGGGTCGGGTACTGGAGAGGACTTCTACCCCTGGTCCCTGGAGCCCACGTTGTTGTGGTTGTGCTTGATGGCTATTTAACTAAGTTAAGTTTTGATTGATGAGCTCTGTTTAATTGATTGATTGACTGAAGGGATTTCCTATTGAAAGACAGACTTCTTCATATGGCTTGGCTATAGTAAGGAGTAGCTAATCTGTCAATCAAGAAGATGAGTGTCAACAACATTGATTTACGCAATTTGCTTTGCTGTTAGAAAGCTCTTTAAAGATTGTTGCAGCTTGGTTGATCAAGGTGGGAATCTGTCTGTTCCTATCTGTCAGGAATTGCTTAGTAGCTGCAAGGCGAGGCTTGGGAAAAGTCACTGCTCCATGTGAGATCTACAGTAAATTGCTGTGTGGGTGTCCATTGTCTTCCATGAAGTTGTGACACTTCAGATAGAATCACTTAAACCTTGATTTTCACAGTCCGGTCAAACATCAAAGAATGAACTTGGGAGTTATTTAATTTAAGAGGAAGTGCTTTCAACTTTGCTTGAATTTGTCTAGCAATTATCAAATGTCTTTATTTGCTGCCCCCCCCCCCCCCCCCGGTCATCCTTTGAAGAGTTATCCATCTGTTAGATGATAAATATTACATCACAAAAATTCAACAGGTGTTTGAAGTAATTGTCTGCCCTACTGTTGCTTAGAATCAATCTACCCTTTTTTGATTTGACATTGTAGTACTTTTTGTTCTATTGACCTTTCCCTGTAGCAGCAGACAATGTAACAGCCCTGAAGACCTTCTATTCTGTACCGTACACTAATTGCAGTGTATTACCGAGGGGCATGATTCATGTCTGTGATTGGTAGTGCAATGTCCTAAAGCAGGTTCTCTTTTGTCAGCATTGTTCTGGTAGTGAAATTTACAGCTGTAATATCAGTGGTGCTCAGTGACTCATAACTTCATGGACAACCCTGTTAGGCATAGAGCAGTTAGCAAGGCCAAGAGGGTTGATGATGTCTCAGATTGGCAAATGTGAGGATGTCCAACCTAATTTCACCCCATCCTGGGCACAGATCTGTTTAGTGTTGTAAAGACTATGGTGGTTGTCACACACAAACTGGTCAGAGTCCATTCTAATCCTAGCCTGTTCAGAGATGATGCCCATAGGGTCACACACAATGAAGTGACATCACATATCATTTGCTCTATAAATAATGTCTTGTGTATTATTTATAAATACCGGTTTAAAAGGCATCATGTTCTCACTGTCACTGTCTGTGATTTGCCCTGAGACAATTGACCCATTGGAATACATGTCCCACTGGTGTCTGTGATATAGGAATTTGCCTGTCGTGATTGTCACCCAAACTACAAAATGACATATGGGTTTCCTTACCATGTAAGCAGTCTATGGACAAGGTATGACAGTAATCCATGCTTTGGTTTAGTTTGGTAGTTTTGGTTTAGTCTGGCACTGTTTCCAAATACTAAAATTTTAGCATTTGTGGCAAAAATCCCATTCAAGTCTCTGCACCGATATTAGCATTTTACGTGTGACATGTTCAATTCATCGACGAGTGACTTTGTTGAGCTTCACAATACATTTTTGATACTTTCAGATGATTTGGAAATAATGTGTGAAAATACTAATATCGGTAACATGACACTGACACTGAGGAAAAAAAGTTATAATTTACTTGGAGAAAATTAAAGGGGTATTATGGTGGGGGGGGGGGTCTGTGTGTTGGTTGCCTAACGGGGTGAGGAACGGGACCGGGATGGAGTGTGTGTGGAGAGAGTGTGTGTGTGTTGCGTAACGGGGTGAGGAACGGGGCCGGGATGGTGTGTGGAGAGAGTGTGTGTGTGTTGCGTAACGGGGCGAGGAACGGGGCCGGGATGGAGTGTGTGTAGGGAGAGTGTATGCTTGTTGCTATGCAGAGAGGAGTGGGCTAGTGTCGGGAGTGTGTGTTGCCTAACGCAGCTTAATGATGCAGCCCTGTCCAATTACCTTCTCTTCCTCCTCTCCACTGCTGCTCCTGCCGAGGGCGTCCCAGGAGACTTCACTCTCTTCTCCTCTCCCCAACACAGGTGGTGTCTCTTTCTCCCCTATGGCTATAGCCTTGAATAGTGGTCCTCAACATAAGGTGAGCATCAATATGGCAGGTGTAATATATTTATATAGATTTCCTTCCTGCATTTGTAAGAAAGCTCCAATGCCAAGAACATGCTAATCAATACACTGGTTGGTTGACTCTGCTCTGCAAAAAAATACTTTTGTACCATCAGAAGTCTTAATTAGGAATACTTTTTCACCTGCATTTGGTTTGCAGTGCAGTATTTAGGATGGCAATATCATTCGATGCTCATGTAGTATATGGTAGTATGAAGGTATTGTAGATTGACATACAGTACCAGTCAAAGGTTTGGACACACCTACTCATTCCAGAGTCTTTATTTATTTTTTACTATTTTCTACATTGTAGAATAATATTGAAGACATCAAAACTATGAAATAACACAGATGGAATCATGTAGTAAGCAAAAAAGTGTTCAACAAATCAAAATATATTTTATATTTGAGATTCTTCAAAGTAGCCACCCTTTGCCTTAATGATAGCTTTGCACACTCTTGGCATTCTCTCAACCAGCTTCATGAGGAATGCTTTTCCAACAGTCTTGAAGGATTTACCACATATCCTGAGACCTTGTTGGCTGCTTTTCCTTTACTCTGCGGTCCAACTCATCCCAAACCATTTCAGTAGTTTATCCCCTCTTGCACCTTACTAGCTTACTGCTTGTCAACATGCTGCCTGAGCATGAGTAATGAACATTATAAACAATACAAATTAAAATACTGAGCTATATTTTATTTAAAAAAAGGGGGAAATTATCTTATTTTGTAATAATACTATTGCTCAGAGAAAGAGATTTTTTTCAAAAGCAGTTATTTTTTCCTCTCGCAAAGGTAATGATCAAAATAATGGACACTTAGACAATTCCTTGTCCATTCCTCCCATGATTCACCCCAGAAAAGGTCCACATTTTGTGCACCAATTAGTTTACATCCCTGTTAGTGAGCATTTCTCCTTTGCCAATATAATCCATCCACCTAACAGGTGTGGCATATCAAGTAGCTGATTAAACAACATGATCATTGCACAGGTGCACCTTGTGCAGGGAACAATAAAAGGCCACTCTAAAATGTGCAGTTTTGTCACACAACACAGATGTCTCAAGTTTTGAGGCAGCATGTAATTGGCATGCAGACTGCAGGAATGTCCACCAGAGCTGTTGCTAGAAAATTGAATGTTCATTTCTCTATCATAAGCCGCCTCCAACGTCGCTTTAGAGAATTTCTAAGTGCATCCAACCGGCCTCACAACCACAGACCACATGTATGGTTAAATTAAGGTTAAATAAATTAAAATGGCATTGTGTGGGCAGGCGGTTTGCTGGTTTCAACGTTGTGAACAGAGTGCCCCATGGTGGCGGTGGTGTTACAGTATAGGCAGGCAAAAGCTTCAGACACTGAACACAATTGCATTTTATCGATGGCAATTTGAATGCACAGAGATACCGTTACGAGATCCTGAGGCCATCACCTCATGTTTCATCATGATAATGCATGGCCACATGTCACAAGGATCTGTACACAATTCCTGGAAGCTGAAAATGTCCCCGTTCTTCCATGGCCTGCAGACTCACCAGACATGTCACCCATTAAGCATGTTTGGGATACTCTGGATTGACGTGTATGTCAGCGTGTTCCAGTTTCTGCCAATATCCAGCAACTTCGCAAAGCCATTGAATAGGAGTGGGACAATATTCCACAGGCCACAATCAACAGCCTGATCAACTCTATGCAAAGGAGATGTGTCAAGCTGCATGAGGCAAATGATGGTCACAGCAGATACAGATGAATATCTGTATTCCCAATCAAGTGAAATCCATAGATTAGGGTCTAATTAATTCATTTAAATTGACTGATTTCCTTATATGAACTGTAACTCAGTAAAATCTTTGAAATGGTTGCATTTTGTGCTTATATTTTTGGTCAATATATATCTATATCCATACACAGAGTGCACAAAACATTAGGAACACCTGCTCTTTCTATGACTTAGACTCACCAGGTGAAAGCTATGATCCCTTATTGATGTCACTTGTTAAATCCACTTCAATTGGTGTAGATGAAGGGGAGGAGACCGATTTATAGAAGGATGTTTAAGACTTGAGACAATTGAGACATGAATTGTGTATGTGTGCCATTCAGAGGGGAAGGTGCAAGACAAAGGATATAAGGGCCTTTGAGCAGGGTATGATAGTAGGTGCCAGGCGCACCGGTTTGAGTTTGTCAAGAACTGCAACGCTGTTTCCCATTTATATCAAGAATAGTCCACCACCCAAAGGACATCCAGCCAACTTGACACAACTGTGGGAAGCATTTTAGTCAACATGGGTCAGCATCCCTGTGGAATGCTTTCGACATATTGTAGTCAATGCCCCGACAAATTGAGGCTGTTCTGAGGGCAAAAGGGGGTGCAACTCAATATTAGGAAGGCTTTCCTAATATTGTTTTGGACACTCAGTGTATATATTTCTGTCTGGATGTGGATGTTAGCTAGAGTCCTACCTCTTTTGGAAGGGAAACTTCTCTGCCTCTAGTTAAGAACATAATGTAGTGAAGGCATAATGTGGCCTAGCACATCAAGATAAACTAATTTAAGTTTTGTATCAACAGAAATGTAATTTGGGCTCTATTCTCTACATATTTCATCAATATTTAATCTGTATTAGCCTAAAACTTGAGCCGCAATATGTGAAAAGTTTGGTATTTGTCGATGTTAAATGTTTTATTCATTCCAGTTGGGGAATGAACAGGTCTGTAGAGAAGCTATTCGACAGGACTGAGAAGGGGATAGAGATTGAGAAACTCAGCTCAGTTCATATCCTGTCCTGTGTATTGAGTGTATTGATAGTGTAGCGCTGTATTTTGGCCTTCAGGGTTTCCTAGAGAACCCAGCGTTATTGATAAGGGAGGAAGATCTCTGTGGAAAGTGAAAACATATGTTATTTTGTTGAAATGTAGTATACCTTCACGTCTCAATTTTAAGGATACGGCTTACTCTTGGTTTATGGGTAGACTGGTGACTGGCTGATTACTTTCATGTAGCCGTGGGAGATTAATACAGTGTGGATGACTGCAGTTGTTGTGGGTGGCTATAAGTCCTACAGCAGCCCATGTTTGGAGCTCATCTCTCTCTCTCAGATCCACTGAGAGAGAGAGGAGCAAAGCCTAGTCCCATCTACCTCCCCCTCGCTCATTCTCTTTCTGTGCAGAAACATAAAAGGCAGTTGGAAGTGAAGGTTTTTACCTAATGAACACAGGATGGGAAAGGCCCCTCAAATTAGACTCAACACTAACTCCCACTAGGCCTTGTTCTCTTTTCTGTGCTACATCCAGCACCGGCCAGTCGTGAACACGAATTGAAATAAATCTGAGTCGGATCAACAGCCCCAGCTCCCAGCACCTCCAGAATTTGCCCGCCATGGGTCGACAAACAAGTCATTAACAAAAGTTAGCCTATCCTCAGGGGGATGTGGATAAGAAAATGATTTTTTGTGTGTGTGCGCGTACGTGCGTGATACAACTGATTTCCTGCGGGTGTAAAACAGGCATCCTGGATCGATAGCCAGCCCTCCAGTGTTTGGGTAAATGGTAAGTGCATCTTAATCCCCCATCGTGCATCACACCATTGGGCCTTTGCTAGCAGTGCAATAAACTAAGGTTAAATTTCTTTCCATTATTTCACAGCATAGCTCAATTACACCAGGCTTTAACCTATCCAATAACAGGAGGACACCAATAATAACTCACTTTTGAAGAACATCAATTCTGACACAACTACAATACCTCTTTCGCCATCTGTCTTGGATCCTTAGTCAACACGGCGCACCGCCACACCACCACAACAGGTCTGCCGACGAATACTCCATCCGCTGTGCCTTCAAACGGCCTCCATCAAACGTCGGAGCAGACGCTTCCACTAGCCCCGGGCTACTAACTTTAAACGCTGTGTTGCCCGCGTGATAGCGTGGTAGCGACTACTTCGCGGCTCCCCTGTTCCTTCTATTGCTGCCCCCTGGACCCTATGATCACTTGGCTACATAGCTGATGCCTGCTGAACTGTCCATTAATCACGGTAATCCATTCTGTTTGTTTGTTTATTTATTTATTATTATTATTTATTTATTTTTATCTGTCGGCCCCAGCCGCGAACTCAGGCTCTGTGTGTAGTTAACCGACCCTCTCTGCCCAGTCATCGGCATTTTACCTGTTGTTGTTTTAGCTGGTTAGCTGTTGTTGTCTCACCCATTGTTGTCTTAGTTAGCTCTCCAAATCAACACCTGTGATTACTTTATGCCTCGCTGTATGTCTCTCTCTGTCTGTCTCTCTCATATGTCAATATGCCTTGTATACTGTTGTTTAGGTTAGTTATCATTGTTTTAGTTTACTTCAGAGCCCCTAGTTCCATACCCAGCTACAACATTTTCTGTCAAGATAGAACTGCCAAAGGGGGGGAGTTGCAATCTACTGCAGAAATAGCCTACAAAGTTCTGTCATACTTTCCAGGTCTATTTAAAAATGAACCTCTTCAGAAATAAGTCTCTCACTGTTGCCGCCTGCTATCGACCCCCCTCCGCTCCCAGCTGTGCCCTGGACACCATTTGTGAATTGATCGCCCCCCATCTAGCTTCAGAGTTCGTTCTGTTAGGTGACCTAAGCTGGGATATGCTTTTAACACCCCGGCAGTCCTACAATCTAAGCTAGATGCCCTCAATCTCACACAAATCATCAAGGAACCCACCAGGTACAACCCTAAATCCGTTAACATGGGCACCCTCATTGACATTATCCTGACCAACTTGCCCTCCAAATACACCTCCGTTTTTTTCAATCAGGATCTCAGCGATCACTGCCTCATTGCCTTTATCCACTGTGGGTCTGCGATCAAACGACCACCCCTCATCACTATCAAACGCTCCCTAAAACACTTCTGCGAGCAGGCCTTTCTAATCGACCTGGCCCAGGTATCCTGGAAGGATATTGACCTCATCCCGTCAGTTGAGGATGCCTGGTCATTCTTTAAAAGTAATTTCCTCACCATCTTAGATAAGCATGTCCCTTTCAAAGAATGCAGAACTCAGAACAGATATAGCCCTTGGTGCCCTTGACCAGCACAAAAACATCCTGTGGCGGACTGCAATAGCATCGAAGAGTCCCCACGATATGCAACTGTTCAGGGAAGTCAGGAACCAATACACGCAGTCAGTCGGGAAAGCAAAGGCTAGCTTTGTCAAGCAGGAATTAACACCCTGTAGCTCTAACTCCAAAAAGTTTTGGGACACTGTAAAGTCCATGGAGAAAAAGAGCACCTCCTCCCAGCTGCCCACTGCACTGAGGCTAAGTAACACGGTCACCACTGATAAATCCATGATAATCGAACATTTCTCAACTGCTGGCCATGCTTTCCTCCTGGCTACTCCAACCCCGGCCAACAGCTCCGCCCCCCCGCAGCTACTCGCCCAAGCCTCCCCAGCTTCTCCTTAACCCAAATTCAGACAGCAGATGTTCTGAAAGAGCTGCAAAACCTGGACCCGTATAAATCAGCTGGGCTAGACAATCTGGACCCTCTCTTTCTAAAACTATCCGCCGCCATTGTTGCAACCCCTATTACCAGCCTGTTCAACCTCTCTTTCGTATCGTCCGAGATCCCTAAAGATTGGAAAGCTGCCGCGGTCATCCCCCTCTTCAAAGAGGGTGACATCCTAGACACAAACTGTTACAGACCTATATCCATCCTGCCCTGCCTATCTAAAGTCTTTGAAAGCCAAGTAAATAAACAGATCACTGACCATTTAGAATCCCACCGTACCTTCTCCACTGTGCAATCCGGCTTCCGAGCCGGTCACGGGTGCACCTCAGCCACACTCAACGTACTAAATGATATCATAACCGCCATCGATAAAAGACAGTACTGTGCAGCCGTCTTCATCGACCTGGCCAAGGTTTTCGACTCTGTCAATCACCGTATTCTTATCGGCAGACTGAATAGCCTTGGTTTTTCTAATGACTGCCTCGCCTGGTTCACCAACTACTTTGTGTGTCAAATCGGAGGGCATGTTGTCCGGACCTCTGGCAGTCTCTATGGGGGTGCCACAGGGTTCAATTCTCGGGCCGACTCTTTTCTCTGTATATATCAATGATGTCGCTCTTGCTGCGGGCGACTCCCTGATCCACCTCCACGCAGACGACACCATTCTGTATACTTCTGGCCCTTCCTTGGACACTGTGCTAACTAACCTCCAAACGAGCTTCAATGCCATACAACCCTCCTTCAGTGGCCTCCAACTACTCTTAAACGCTAGTAAAACCAAATGCATGCTTTTCAACTGTTCGCTGCCTGCACCCGCCCGCCTGACTAACATCACTACCCTGGACGGTTCCGACCTAGAATATGTGGACAACTATAAATACCTAGTTGTCTGGCTAGACTGTAAACTCTCCTTCCAGACTCATATAAAACATCTCCAATCAAAAATCAAATCTAGAATTGGCTTTCTATTTCGCAACAAAGCCTACTTCACTCACGCCGCCAAACTTACCCTAGTAAAACTGACTTTCCTACCGATCCTCGACTTTGGCGATGTCATCTACAAAATAGCTTCCAACACTCTACTCAGCAAACTGGATGCAGTCCATCACAGTTGTCAACGGAATTTCATAATTCCTATATGTGTTCATTAATTAAAATCACTCTATTTATAAGAATTTGTAAAATTCTTATTTGCATAAAATAGACAGAGACCAGACCAAATTAGATAATAGTATTTATTCTCGGAGTGCGCTCCCATTGAACCACGAACAACAGTTTATATACAAATTATGACGTCATTGGTTATAGAATGAATCTCCTCCTCTCGATCAAGACAAAGCAGGTTCAAAAGTTCATTCCAACCCACTAGCACACTCCTGACACACACTATATCAAGATGAACTTCTGAAGTCTCACCATGCTCTAGTCGGCAGACAGTTCCAGATAACGAAAACCTAGGGAGGCCCTCGCTGTCTTAATCTAAAGGCCCCAGAGTTATAGTTGAGTCGGTTCAACCATAGGTTAATGACCCTCTCTGCTTACTCCAGACACATTCAACACATACCTCTCCAACTAAGTTGGAATGGTGTTTATTATGTTTAATTACTCCCTGTTCATGCTACATAATCTCTTCCTTAAGAATTAACATTATTAATCAGATATAATAAAACAGGGTATAGTTTAATTAGTTATAGTTCTATTTAAATGTAGATATTGTTTAGTCATTATTCCTAAAATTCCTATCAACAGTGCCATCCGTTTTGTTACCAAATCACCTTATACCACCCACCACTGCGACCTGTATGCTCTAGTCGGCTGGCCCTCGCTACATATTCGTCACCAGACCCACTGGCTCCAGGTCATCTATAAGTCTATGCTAGGTAAAGCTCCGCCTTATCTCAGTTCACTGGTCACGATAACAACACACGTTCCAGCAGGTATATCTCACTGATCATCCCCAAAGCCAACACCTCATTTGGCCGTCTTTCCTTCCAGTTCTCTGCTGCCAGAGACTGGAACGAATTGCAAAAATAGCTGAAGTTGGAGACTTTTATTTCCCTCACCAACTTTAAACATCAACTCTCTGAGCAGCTAACCGATCACTGCAGCTGTACATAGTCCATCTGTAAATAGCCCACCCAATCTATTTACCTCATCCCCATACTGTTTTTATTTTATTTACTCTTCTGCTCTTTCGCACACCAGTATCTCTACTTGCACATGATCATCTGTTCATTTATCACTCCAGTGTTAATCTGCTAAATTGTAATTATTCGCTCCTATGGCCTATTTATTGCCTACCTCCTCATGCCTTTTGCACACACTGTATATAGACTTTCTTTTTTCTACTGTGTCATTGATTTGTTTATTGTGTTATTGGCTTGGAAGTACAGTTCCCGCTCAGCCCAGTCAAAACTGTTCGCTGCTCTGGCCCCCCAATGGTGGAACAAACTCCCTCACGACGCCAGGACAGCGGAGTCAATCACCACCTTCCGGAGACACCTGAAACCCCACCTCTTTAAGGAATACCTAGGATAGGATAAAGTAATCCTTCTCACCCCCCCCCTTAAAAGACTTAGATGCACTATTGTAAAGTGGCTGTTCCACTGGATGTGATAAGGTGAAAGCACCAATTTGTAAGTCGCTCTGGATAAGAGCGTCTGCTAAATGACTTAAATGTAAATGTAATGTAAATGTTTATTGTTTACTCCATGTGTAACTGTGTTGTTGTCTGTGTCACACTGCTTTGCTTTATCTTGGCCAGGTCGCAGTTGCAAATGAGAACTTGTTCTCAACTAGCCTACCTGGTTAAATAAAGGTGAAAAAAACACAAGATGGCTGACTTATACAGTATCTCCCAGGTGGGCAAGGCTATAGTTAGTGCATTTGGAAAGTATTCAGACCCTTAATTTTTTCCATGTTTTGTTACATTACGGCCTTATTCTAAAAGCGATGAAATAGTTTTGTCACCCTCATTAATCTACACATAATACCCCATAATAACAGAGCAAAAACAGCTTTTAAGAATTTGTTGGTAATTTATTAAAAATAAAAACACTTAAATATTACATTTACATAAGTATTCAGACACTTTGTGGAAGCACCTTTGGCAGCGATTACAGTCTCAAGTCTTCTTGGGTAGGACGCTATAATCTTGGCAAATCTGTATTTTGGGAGTTTCTCCCATTTTTCTCTGCAGATCCTCTCAAGCTCTGTCAGGTTGGAAGGGGAGCATCGCTGCACAGCTATTTTCAGGTTTCTCCGGAGATCTTAGATCCGGTTCAAGTCCGGGCTCTGGCTGGGCCACTCGACGACATTCAGAGACGTGTCCCGAAGCCACTCCTGTGTTGTCTTGGCTGTGTGCGTAAGGTTGTTGTCCTGTTTGGAAGGTGAACCTTCACCCCAGTCTGAGGTCCTGAGCGCTCTGGAGCAGGTTTTCATAAAGGATCTCTCTGTACTTTGTTCTGTTCATCTTTCCCTTGATCCTGACTAGGCTCCCAGTTCCTGCCTCTGAAAAACATCCCTACAGCATGATGCTGCCACCACCATGTTTCACCATAGGGATGGTGCCAGGTTTCCTCCAGACGTGACACTTGGTATTCAGGCCAAAGAGCTCAATCTTGGTTTCATCAGACCAACTCCAAGCGGGCTGTCATGTGCGTTTTACAGAGGAGTGGCTTCCGTCTGGCCACTCTACCATAAAGGCCTGATTGGTGGAGTGCTGCAGAGATGGTTGTCCTTCTGGAAGTTTCTCCCATCTCCACAGAGGAACTCTGGAGCTCTGTCAGAGGGACCATCAGGTTCTTGGTCACTTCCGGACTAAGGCCCTTTTACCCCGATTGCTCAGTTGGTCCGCGCGTTCAGCTCTAGGAAGATTCTTGATGGTTCCAAACTTCTTCCTTAAGAATGATGGAGGCCACTGTGTTCTTGGGCACCTTCAATGCTGCAGAAATGTTTTGGTACCCTTCCCCAGATCTGTGCCTCGACATAATCCTGTCTCGGAGCTCTATGGACAATTCCTTTGACCTCATTGCTTGGTTTTTGCTCTGACATGCAATGTTAACTGTGGGACAAGTGTGTGCCTTTCCAAATCATGTCCATTCAACTGAATTTACCACAGGTGGACTTCAATCAAGTTGTAGGAACATCTCAAGGATGATCAATGAAAACAGGATGCACCTTAGCTCAATTTCGAGTTTCATAGCAAAGGGTCTGAATACTTATGTAAATTAGGTATTTCTGTTTTTTATTTGTAATACATTTCTTAACATTAATAAAAACCTGTCGTTGCTTTGTCCTCGTGTGTAGATTGATGAGAAAAAAAAGTGTAATTTCATCCATTTTAGAATAAGGCTGTAACATTACTGTGGAAATACTTTCTGAATGCGCTGAAGCTGGTCAGTAACCAAAGCACAGTGGGTATCCTACTAGGATGAAAGATGACCGGTCAATTTAGCCATTATGAGCACTCAACATTTCAACACCTGAACTGTCATGTGTTTTTTTTATACCTCTCATGGCATCTATATCATGCTGTGCTACAGTACCTCACACACAGGACTGAAATAGAACTTCCTAGAAATGCAGTGTCTTTTGAAATTGATGGGAAGACCCCCCTCAAATCCCTACGGAGAACCCTTGATACTGCACTGGCGTGTATCTGGATGATTAAAAGAGACAAATACAATTGTTCTGTTTGATGGGGCTGACTTCAGAGCAGAGGCTGTCAGATCATTAAAAAGTGTAAAGGAGTAGTCCAATCCACAGCTAGTATAGACAACCATTCATCATCATGTACACTTATATCTCACTCAGTTTCAACGCCAAATATGTCGATCATTTGAATATGTGTGCTATGCTATTGGGAAATCACACAAATTGTCACACCTGCTCCCTCTCCCTGGTGCTCAAGGGTGCCAGGCTACCCGTCATCATACGCGCCTGTTATCATCATTACGTGCAGCTGCGCTCATTGGACTCACCTGGACTCCATCACTTTGTTGACTGCCCCTGCATATATGTCTGCTCCTCTGTGTTGTTCCCTGTAGTAGCATTGTTTGTCCTGTCGTGTTTATGTCCAGACGCTGTTCTTGTTCTGTTGCATGGCAGTATATATTAAATGGTTCACTGTACCTGCTTCTCATGTCCTGCGTTGGGCGTAACACAAATACCTTCATTTATTTATGCTTTTGGCAAGTAGTCTGGTGACCTCTCACATGTTATGCAACCATTATTACCATGTTGTTACCATGTAACATTACACAAGTTGTAATCTATTCATGTATGTTGTTGTTGGGACAATACATTTGTTGTTTCTCTACAGAACCGAATTGAATTCCACGATCCGGTTGCTTTTTTCAGGGCAATGTGAACGCAAAGCTCCCCAGGTCCGTTGTCATTGTTCCCGCACCACACACGACTACTGAAACACTGTTTTCCCTGCCATAACCCCTTCACATTGGAGAGAGAAGATGGTGTGCTGGTCCGTTGTCATTGTTCCCGCACCACACACGACTACTGCAACACTGTTTTCCCTGCCATAACCCCTTCACATTGGAGAGAGAAGATGGTGTGCTGGTCCGTTGTCATTGTTCCCGCACCACACACGACTACTGCAACACTGTTTTCCCTGCCATAACCCCTTCACATTGGAGAGAGAAGATGGTGTGCAGGTTCGGGGAAAAAACGTGTACGGTTTTTTGGATATTGATTAGTGATTGTCAAGGATGCACAGAAATTCCAAAGTGTGTGGAGTTTTGTAATGACATGATCAAATTATTTCTTTGCAATATGTTGGTCTATAGGCTAAGAGCTTCATAAACTGTTTATTCTATTGTGGGGTTTGAATAGTGTGACAAGGCAACATTGGTGAGAATGACAACCTAGGTACAAAACCATTATAGCTCTTAAAGGGGCAGCAGCATACATTGGGTGTACAATTTTCAGTTAGGTCTTCAGCATGATTTAATCTGCAGTTATTCTACTGGTATTTAATCTCTTACCAATAATATTTACATGTTCATGTTATGTTATGATTATTATGTATTATGTCTAATCTTTTAACAAAATGCAGTCTATTAGCTTCCAAAATGTAAGTAGGATGGAATGGCCTGTCTTGTTGTCATTAGGTGTGTGCATAGGTGGCAAGGAAGTCAGGAGCAGGAGAATTTATCTTGGTAAAATGTAGTTTAATGACATAAAAACACAACTCCAAAACCATTAAATAATACACTAAACAAAGTGGGTACGAGGACCCGGCGCACCAATACAAACACAACAAAAATAATAACAAACAATCTCTGACCAAGACATGAGGGGTAACAGAGGGTTAAATACATAACAGGTAATGAATGGGATTGGAGCCAGGTATGTAGGAAGACAAGACAAAACCAATGGAAAATGAAAAATGGATCAATGATGGCTAGAAGACCGGTGACGTTGACCACCGGGCATCGCCCGAACAAGGAGAGGCATCGACATCGGCAGAAGTCGTGACAGTACTGCAGGCGGAGGGGCAGTTTTCTGGTCGAGAGCCAGACCCTGTCCCCTGGTGTGAACACCGGGTCCTCACTGCGGTGACGGTCTGCGCCAACTTTCTGGCACAGTATGGCGCTTGATGGTAGACGTGCGCGGCCTCCCAGGTTTCCTCTGAGTGCCGGAACCAATTGTCCACCGCAGGAGCCTCGGTCTGACTCTGATGCCAAGGAGCCAGAACCGGCTGATACCCTAATACACATTGAAAGGGAGAAAGGTTAGTGGAGGAGTGGCGGAGCGAGTTCTGTGCCATCTCTGCCCAGGGCACGAACTTTGCCCACTCCCCCGGCCGGTCCTGGCAATAACACCGCACAAACCTACCCACATCCTGGTTAACTCTCTCCACCTGCCCATTACTCTCGGGGTGAAAACCTGAGGTGAGACTTACCGAGACCCCCAGACGTTCCATGAACGCCTTCCAGATACTTGAAGTGAACTGGGGACCCCGATCAGACACTATATCCTGTGAAGGTGGAAGATCGGTTAGGAAATCCACCGACAGGTGCGACCACGGCCGTTGTGGAATGGGTAAGGGTTGTAACTTATCTCTGGGCAGGTGTCTAGGAGCCTTGCACTGGGCGCACACTGAGCAGGAGGACACATAAACCCTCATGTCCTTAGCTAAAGTGGGCCACCAGTACCTTCCATCAAGACAGCGCACCATCCGACCTATCCCAGGATGACCAGAGGAGGGTGACGTGTGGGCCCAATAGATCAGTCGGTCGCGGACAGCAGACGGAATGTACAGACGCCCTGCTGGACACTGAGGGGGAGAGGGTTCTACACGTGACGCCCGCTCAATGTCTGCGTCCAGCTCCCACACTACCGGCCCACCAAACAAGAGGCTGGGAGTATGGGAGTGGGATCCATGGACCGCTCCTCTGTGTCAAACAGCCGGGAAAGTGCGTCTGCCTTAATGTTCTGGGAGCCTGGTCTGTAAGAGAGGGTAAACACAAAATGGGTGAAAAACATGGCCCACCTTGCCTGACGAGGATTCAGTCTTCTCGCTTCCCGGATGTACTCCAGATTGCGATGGTCAGTCCAAATGAGAAAAGGGTGTTTAGCCCCCTCAAGCCAATGTCTCCACGCCTTCAAAGCCTTGACGACAACCAACAGCTCCCAGTCCACCACATCATGGTTTCGCTCCGCCGGGCAGAGCTTCTTCGAAAAGAAGGCACAGGGGCGTAGCTTCAGTGGCGCACCCGAGCGCTGAGAGAGCACTGCTCCTATCCCAGCTTCAGATGCGTCCACCTCCACTATGAACAGCAAAGAGGGATCTGGATGAGCCAACACAGGAACCAAGGTAAACAGAGCCTTGAGGTGCCTAAAAGCCCTGTTCGCCTCAGCTGACCACTGCAAGCGCACCGGGCCCCCCTTTAGTAGTGAGGTAATGAGAGCAGCAACCTGAACAAAACCCTGGATAAACCTCCGGTAGTTGGCAAACTCTAAGAATCGCTGCACCTCCTTTACCGTGGTGGGAGTCGGCCAATTACCCACGACTGCAATGCGGTCACTCTCCATCTCCTCTCCTGACGTGGAAATACGATGCCCTAGGAAGGAGACGGACTGTTGGAAGAACAAGCATTTCTCAGCCTTGATGTACAGTTCATGCTCCAACAGGCGACCAAGCACTCTGCGCACCAGGGACACTTGCTCGTTGCGTGTAGCAGAGTATATCAGAATGTCATCAATATACAACACCACTACACCCTGCCCGTGCAGGTCTCTGAAAATCTCATCTACAAAAGATTGGAAGACTGATGGAGCATTCATCAACCCATACGGCTTGACGAGGTATTCATAAATGCCCTGAGGTGGTACTAAATGCCGTCTTCCACTAATCTCTCTTCTGGATACGCACCAGGTTGTACTCACTCCCGAGATCAAGTTTAGGGAAGAAGCGCGCCCCGTGCATTGACTCAATCCCCGCAGTGATAAGAGGTAGCGGGTAACTGTGCCTCACCGTGATTTTATTGAGACCTCGATAATCAATGCATGGGTGAGACATATGTCTCCATAGCCACCTTCTCCGCTTAAGTTACGTTTATCCCCTGTCGCCTGGGAAGTGCAGCGTCTACCAGGAGATTTATCGCACAATCCCCACGTCGATGGGGTGGTAATTGAGTCGCCTTCTTTTTACAGAAAGCGAGAGCCAAATCGGCATATTCTGGGGGAGACCTGGTCTGGACTTTCCACCGTGGTAGCACTAACGGAAACCCCTAAACACCTACCTGAGCACTCTCGCGACCACCACGTGAGAGCCCTCTGTGGCCAAGAAACAGTGGGGTTATGACAAGCTAGCCAGTGTAAGCCCAGCACCACGGGATACGCAGGAGAATCAATAAGAAAAAGACTAATCTTTTCCCTGTGACCCCCCTCCGTCACCATTCTCAAAGGAGCGGTGGCCTCCCTGATAAACCCTGACCCTAATGGTCGACTATCTAAGGCGTGAACAGGGAAAGGCACATCCACAGGAACAATGGGGATCCCTAAACTGAGCTAACACTTTATTAATGAAATTCCCAGCCGCGCCTGAAACTACTAGCTCCTTATTCTGGGAATGTGGGGAAAATTCAGGAAAAGTGACAGAGAAACATATGTGCAACAGAGGGTTCTGGATGAGAATGGTGCCTACTCACCTGGGGTGATGCCAGAGTGCCCTACCTGCTGCCTCGATTCCCAGAGGAACCAACCCAACATATGGTGCCCGAGTGGGAACCCCCTCCGGTCTCCCTGCGCACCGTCCCTCCCAACTCCATGGGTACAGGAGAGGGGGTGCGGGAGGATGGAACAACCAGACCCCAATCTAGACGTCCACGAGTAGCCAGCATGTGGTCCAGCCGGTTGGACAGGTCCACCAGCTGGTCGAAGGTGAGGGTGGTGTCTCTGCAGGCCAGCTCCCGGTGGACGTCCTCGAGTAGATTACAGTGGTAATGGTCGATCAGGGCCCTGTCGCTCCAGCGCCGGCAGCCAGGGTCCTAAACTCCAGAGCAAACTCCTGGGCGTTCCTCGTCTCCTGCCTCAGATGGTAAAGGCGCTCACCCACCGCTCTGCCTTCGGGTGGGTGGTCGAATACTGCCTGGAAATGGCGGGTGAACTCCTCAAAATGGTCCAACGCCGCATCCTCTTGTCCACACACAGCGCTGGCACACTCCAGGGCTTTCCCGGTGAGGCACGTGACGAGGGCGAAACTCTTCTCACGGTCCGATGGAGCTGGGTGGACCGTGGCCAGGTAAAGGCTTAGTTGGAGGAGGAAACCCTGGCAGGTGGCAGAACCACCGTCGTACCCCTTTGGCATCGATAAACGTATCCCACTGGGTTCAGGTGGGAGAGGGGCGCTCAGGATAGACCACGGTTGTGCTGGTGGAGGCGCTGGAAAAACTCCCTCTTTCTCCCAGCGGTCCATATTCTGGACAACGCGATCCATGGCGGCGCTCAGATGGTAAATCCTCTCCGTATGTTCCTGGACGCGCTCCTCCACCTCCATGGCCGGGGTACCTTCTCCTGCTGACTTTATAATTTAGGTCAGAGATTCTGTCATTAGGCGTGTGTATAGGTGGCAAGGAAGTCAGGTGCAGGAGAATTTCTTGGTAAAATGGAGTAGTTTAATGACGTAAAAACAGATCTCCAAAACTATGAAAAAATACAAGAAACAAAGTGGGTACGAGGACCTGACGCGCACCAATACAAACAACACGAAAATAATAACAAACAATCTCTGACCAAGACATGAGGGGAAACAGAGGGTTAAAACCTCTACTGACTCCCCATCCCGCATGCGGGAGCGTAATCATCGCCTGACACGAATTAGCATAACGCAACGGACGTAAATATCCCTAGAAAATATTACTATTCATGAAAATCACAAATGAAATATATTGAGACACAGCTTAGCCTTTTGTTAATCACCCTGTCATCTCATATTTTCAAAATATGCTTTACAACCGCGAAAAATATTCCAAATTAGCTCCATAATACCGACAGAAACATGGCAAACGTTGTTTATAATCAACCCTCAAGGTGTTTTTCAAATATCTATCCGATAATATATCCATCCGGACAATTAGTTTTTCAGTAGGACCATTGGAGTAATGGCTACCTCTGTATTTTACGCAAGAGTCACCCTGGGAGCCATCAGGTGACCACTTGCGTAATGTAGCCGCCTACGGCTATTCATCAACATAAATGCATAAAACTAAGTCACAATGCTGTAGACATCTTGGGGAATACGTAGAAAGCGTAATCTGGTTGATAGCCCATTCACAGCTCAATAGGGACTCATTGGAACGCAGTGCTTTCAAAATCTGGGGCACTTCCGGATTTGATTTTTTTCAGGCTTTCGCCTGCAACATCAGTTCTGTTATACTCACAGACAATATCTTTACAGTTTTGGAAACGTTAGAGTGTTTTCTATCCTAAGCTGTCAATTATATGCATATTCTAGCATCTTGTCCTGACAAAATATCCCGTTTAAAACGGGAACGTTTTTTTCCAAAAATGAAAATACTCCCCCTAGAGTCACAACAGGTTTTAAATACATAACAGGTAATGAATGGGATTGGAACCAGGTGTGTAGGAAGACAAGGCAAAACCAATTAAAATGAAAAATGGATCAATGATGGCTAGAAGACCGGTGACATCGACCTCCGAGCACCGTCCTAACAAGGAGAGGCATCAACATTGGCAGAAGTCGTGACACTTGTACTTTTACTAATGTGCACGGGGGGGGCTAGATAGTTCAGTCCTCCAGTTAGTTAATGAGGGTGGATATTAGGCTTTCTAATTGATGGCTATACATTTTTTGCAGCAATTAGACCTAGATTATAAAACTTTCTCTATTGATAACCAATATTTACATTTCCCAACAGACATAATTGTGAAGATAGAAGGATATAAATTCCTAGACACGATGAAATGATAGCACATACATTATCCCAAAATGTTGTTAGTTCGTCACAGGACCACAGATGTGGCAAGGCCTGCAAACCATTACAGACTACAAAGGGAAGCACAGCCGAAAGCTGCCCAGTGACATGAGCCTACCGGATGAGCTAAACTACTTCTATGCTCACTTCGAGGCAAATAACACCAGCTGTACCAGAAGACTGTGTGATCACGCTTTCCACAGCTGATGTGAGTAAGACAGTTAGACAGATCAACATTCACAAGGCCGCAGGGCCAGACGGATTAGCAGGACGTGTACTCCGAGCATGCACTGACCAACTGGCAAGTGTCTTCACTGACGTTTTCAACCTCTCCCTGTTCGAGGCTTTAATACCAACATGTTTTAAGCAGACCACCATAGTGCATTTGCCCAAGAACACTAAGGTAACCTGCCTAAATGACTACCGACCCGTAGCACTCACGTCTGTAGTGTGGTAAACTGTGGGGTGTTGGGTTGTGCGTGCAGAGATTGACACAGAGACAAGGAGGCTTTAGTCCGCAAAAACAACTTTACTAAGACAGAAAATAAACATAACAAAGAAAATCACTTATGTTTGGCTCGGTCCTTCTTCTCTACTGTGGCTTGGTGTCGGTCTCTCCCCGTTCTCTCTCGCTGTGTGCCATTGTGCTCCTTTTATTTGGCCTTCACAGCTGGTTGGAACTTTCCTTTAATTACCTCCACTTAGAGCTGTCCGTGTCGGGGTGCCCAGCTCCCGTATTCCTAGCAGAGGGAGCCAACGTCGTCTCAAGTACCTCCCCTCTATTACCATCCCCCGGGTAGACCTCCTGGGATACCACAGTAGCCATGAAGTGCTTTGAAAGGCTGGTCATGGCTCACATCAACGCCATGATCCCAGAAACCCTAGACCCACTCCAATTTGGATACAGCCCCAACAGATCCACAGATGATGCAGTCTTTATTGCACTCAACACTGCCCTTTCTCACCTGGACAAAAGGAACACCTATGTGAGAATGCTATTCATTGACTACAGCTCAGTGTTCAACACTACAGTGCCCTCAAAGCTCATCAATGAGCTAAGGACCCTGGGACTAAACACCTCCCTCTGCAACTGATCCTCCACACAGGGGGCCATCAAGGATGTGTGCTCAGCCCCCTCCTGTACTCCTTGTTCACTCATGACTGCACGGCCAGGCATGACTCCAACAACATAATTCAATTTGCCGATGACACAACAGTGGTAGGCCTGATCACCGAAAACAACGAGACAGCCTATACGGAGGAGGTCAGAGACCTGGCCGTGTGGTGCCAGGACAACAACCTCTCCCTCAACGTGATCAAGAGAAAGGAGATGATTGTGGACTACAGGAAAAAGAGGACCGAGCACTCCCCCATTCTCATCGACGGGGTTGCAGTGGAGCAGGTTGAGAGCTTCAAGTTCCTTGGTGTCCACATCACCAACAAACTAACATGGTCCAAGCACACCATGACAGTACATCCCTGGGGCCAAGCTTCCTGCCATCCAGGACCTCTATACCAGGTGGTGTCAGAGGAAGGCCATAAAAATGGTCAAAGACTCCAGCCACCCTAGTCATAGACTGTTCTCTCTGCTACCACATGGCAAGCGGTACCGGAGCGCCAAGTCTAGGTCCAAGAGGCTTCTAAACAGCTTCTACCCCCAAGCCATAAGATTCCTGAACATCTAGTCAAATGGCTACCCAGACTAGTTGCATTGCCCCCTCCCCTCTCCACACCACTGCCACTCTCTGTTGTCATCTATGCATAGTCACTTTAATTAACTCTACCTACATGTACATACTACCTCAACTAACCAGTGCCCCCACACATTGAGTCTGTACTGGCACCTCCCTGTATATATTGTTATTTTTTACTGCTGCTCTTTAATTACTTGTTACATTTATCTCTTATTCTTATCCATATTTTTTGAAACTGCACTGTCGGATAGGGGCTCGTAAGCAAGCATTTCACTGTATCTTAACTCTACACCTGTTGTATTCAGCGCATGTGACTAATAACATTTGATTTGATTTATTTAACAGGGTCCCTTTGTGCTTTTTGCATCTCCAAGAGAGATCTACTCATTCATAATCCATGCTATTCGTTTAGACAGGTTATGATGGGGAGTAAAATGCGACTATTTGATATATTTTCTCTTGTACAGGATAAAATCCCATAGGATATCACCCAGGAGTCAAGATTTATCGTTGGACCAAGGTAAGGTAGTTAAGATGAGTTCTTTCTTATATGGGTAATCTCACATTCATAAACATGTACCTTTGAATAACTAAATGACATGTATTTTTCTTTCCGCCAGTCCATTCTAAGAGAAAGCGGAGGTTGTTACAAGCACTCCTTTTATGGCATTGAGTCCCACAGGTGTATGGAGACTACCTCTAGCATCGCCTGTGCCAACAAGTGTATATTCTGTTGGAGGTTGGTGCAACTGAACTATGATTGTTGGTGTGATGGATTTAGAGATTTTAGAATAAATCATGCACCATTTTATTACAGTATATTACATTATTCTCATACGCTCAGTGCAGTCATACTGTATCCTCATCTTAACCCAATAACCAGAGCTGCATTTCACAATATGGTTAAGAATTCCTAGACACTTTTTGTGAATTGCTGCAAGTTCCAGGAGACCATAGTATAGAGGAAACCTGTCAGTGCTCACCCCGTCATTGACTGATGGCCATGCAATTGCTTAGCGAACCAAATCTAACGAGGCAGCTAATGATTAACGTGTGGTTGATTAATGATCGTGCTAATTAGAGGGAGAGCGGTTAGAAGTTGAATCACATAATGTGATATTGGCTGGAACTAGAGAGGCCAGATATTTCTCCTCATGTTACCTTCGAAATAGCCTGGTCCCTGATCTGTTTGTGCTGTCTTCCTAACTCCTTATGTCTCCCACGGTAAGACTGCACAAACAGATCCGGAACCAGGCTAACTTTTGAAAAAATGAGGATAATAAAACTCCTTTCTGAAAGGTTCCTGTCAGTCCAGGCCTCTGGTGAATGGGGTGCTGTCAGTGTAGAGAGTCCCGTCTGGGTTGAGGTCCCTCTCCGGGGCAATGGGTAACAGCTGAACATAGTCAGACACAGAGGTATTGTCTTAGCTGTCCTTCAGCAGCAGGGGGCTCCAGAACTGATGGGTAAAGTGAATGTTCCTAGAGCCCCTGATGTGTGGGGATTTCCTCACTTTATATTTTTCCATATTTTATGTCACCTGTTGCAGTTCAGAGGTAACACACACACAGTAAAAACATGATCCAACAGTTCAGAGGTAACACACACACAGTAAAAACATGATCCGACCGTTCAGAGGTAACACACACACAGTAAAAACATGATCCAACCGTTCAGAGGTAACACACACACAGTAAAAACATGATCCAACAGTTCAGAGGTAACACACACACAGTAAAAACATGATCTGACAGTTCAGAGGTAACACACACACAGTAAAAACATGATCCAACAGTTCAGAGGTAACACACACACACAGTAAAAACATGATCCAACAGTTCAGAGGTAACACACACATTAAAAACATGATCCGACCGGTCAGAGGTAACACACATAGTAAAAACATGATCCGACCGGTCAGAGGTAACACACACAGTAAAAACATGATCCGACCGGTCAGAGGTAACACACACACAGTAAAAACATGATCCAACAGTTCAGAGTTAACACACACACAGTAAAAACATGATCCGACCGTTCAGAGGTAACACACACACAGTAAAAACATGATCCAACAGTTCAGAGGTAACACACACAGTAAAAACATGATCCGACCGGTCAGAGGTAACACACACAGTAAAAACATGATCCGACCGGTCAGAGGTAACACACACACAGTAAAAACATGATCCGACAGTTCAGAGGTAACACACACACAGTAAAAACATGATCCAACAGTTCAGAGGTAACACACACAGTAAAAACATGATCCGACCGGTCAGAGGTAACACACACACAGTAAAAACATGATCCAACAGTTCAGAGTTAACACACACACAGTAAAAACATGATCCGACCGTTCAGAGGTAACACACACACAGTAAAAACATGATCCAACAGTTCAGAGGTAACACACACCGTAAAAACATGATCCGACAGTTCAGAGGTAACACACACACAGTAAAAACATGATCCGACCGTTCAGAGGTAACACACACACAGTAAAAACATGATCCAACAGTTCAGAGGTAACACACACAGTAAAAACATGATCCGACCGGTCAGAGGTAACACACACAGTAAAAACATGATCCGACCGGTCAGAGGTAACACACACACAGTAAAAACATGATCCAACAGTTCAGAGGTAACACACACAGTAAAAACATGATCCGACCGGTCAGAGGTAACACACACACAGTAAAAACATGATCCAACAGTTCAGAGTTAACACACACACAGTAAAAACATGATCCGACCGTTCAGAGGTAACACACACACAGTAAAAACATGATCCAACAGTTCAGAGGTAACACACACCGTAAAAACATGATCCGACAGTTCAGAGGTAACACACACACAGTAAAAACATGATCCGACAGTTCAGAGGTAACACACAGTAAAAACATGATCCGACCGGTCAGAGGTAACACACACAGTAAAAACATGATCCGACAGTTCAGAGGTAACACACACAGTAAAAACATGATCCGATCGTTCAGAGATAACACACACACAGTAAAAACATGATCCAACCGTTCAGAGGTAACACACACACAGTAAAAACATGATCCAACAGTTCAGAGGTAACACACATAGTAAAAACATGATCCGACAGTTCAGAGGTAACACACACATTAAAAACATGATCCGACCGGTCAGAGGTAACACACACAGTAAAAACATGATCCGACAGTTCAGAGGTAACACACACAGTAAAAACATGATCCGACCGGTCAGAGGTAACACACACAGTAAAAACACGATCCGATCGTTCAGACGCAACACACACAGTAAAAACATGATCCGACCGGTCAGAGGTAACACACACAGTAAAAACATGATCCGACCGGTCAGAGGTAACACACACACAGTAAAAACATGATCCGACAGTTCAGAGGTAACACACACACAGTAAAAACATGATCCAACAGTTCAGAGGTAACACACACAGTAAAAACATGATCCGACCGGTCAGAGGTAACACACACACAGTAAAAACATGATCCAACAGTTCAGAGTTAACACACACACAGTAAAAACATGATCCGACCGTTCAGAGGTAACACACACACAGTAAAAACATGATCCAACAGTTCAGAGGTAACACACACCGTAAAAACATGATCCGACAGTTCAGAGGTAACACACACACAGTAAAAACATGATCCGACCGTTCAGAGGTAACACACACACAGTAAAAACATGATCCAACAGTTCAGAGGTAACACACACAGTAAAAACATGATCCGACCGGTCAGAGGTAACACACAGTAAAAACATGATCCGACCGGTCAGAGGTAACACACACACAGTAAAAACATGATCCAACAGTTCAGAGGTAACACACACAGTAAAAACATGATCCGACCGGTCAGAGGTAACACACACACAGTAAAAACATGATCCAACAGTTCAGAGTTAACACACACACAGTAAAAACATGATCCGACCGTTCAGAGGTAACACACACAGTAAAAACATGATCCAACAGTTCAGAGGTAACACACACCGTAAAACATGATCCGACAGTTCAGAGGTAACACACACACAGTAAAAACATGATCCGACAGTTCAGAGGTAACACACAGTAAAAACATGATCCGACCGGTCAGAGGTAACACACACAGTAAAAACATGATCCGACAGTTCAGAGGTAACACACACAGTAAAAACATGATCCGATCGTTCAGAGATAACACACACACAGTAAAAACATGATCCAACCGTTCAGAGGTAACACACACACAGTAAAAACATGATCCAACAGTTCAGAGGTAACACACATAGTAAAAACATGATCCGACAGTTCAGAGGTAACACACACATTAAAAACATGATCCGACCGGTCAGAGGTAACACACACAGTAAAAACATGATCCGACAGTTCAGAGGTAACACACACAGTAAAAACATGATCCGACCGGTCAGAGGTAACACACACAGTAAAAACACGATCCGATCGTTCAGACGCAACACACACAGTAAAAACATGATCCGATCGTTCAGACGTAACACACACAGTAAAAACATGATCCGATCGTTCAGACGCAACACACACAGTAAAAACATGATCCGATCGTTCAGACGTAACACACACAGTAAAAACATGATCCGACAGTTCAGAGGTAATTGTAAGAACACATTTGCTTTATTTACACTGATGACAGAACAATATGAACTCAAATGAAGTGAACATTTTTACTTCTGGAATAGTTTGGCCAAACAGCTCACCACAATATCTAATCTAGATTCAAGAGACTAAACTTCACCATCAAGTTGAGAGTCGTTCAAGAGCCACAACACATGCTACAATGAAGCTCGAACAGTGTCACAGACCTGGTCAGGCTAACAGACAGACAGACGCTGGGCCTGGGGGATATTTGGCTGACACTTCGGTCTCAACACTGCAGTGACATCATAGTGGCTGTGTCCAAAATGGCACCGGGACCAGAGTGTGACGCACTTGTCACTGGACTTGTCACTGGGCCTGTCTCTGATTTGTCTCTGGTTTGTAAAGCAACAGCTGAGTCAGCCATGATAGTTCCAGCAGTCAGTAAAGAGAAAAACACATGGCATCTGTCTTCATTGGTAATCAATGGGTCATGGGCACACTCAGCTTGACTGCAACATCCTCTCATTATGATATTACTCAGCAGTTTATTAGGTGGCCTTTGACTGTAGCAGTTGATGATTTATTCTAAGGTAACCCAAACACATCAAACATGACCCATCACAAAACACTCTTAAAAATGCTGCCTTATTGGGATCAAGGGAGTTCTCTCTCCCTGCTCTCTGTCGTGACTGCACTGATTCAGTCAATTTTGCCTGGAAGTACGCAAGTGTCACTTTGTCTCTCTTCATTAAGTGCCAATTACATCCAGTCATTCCAATTCCTTTCCCATACTCAACCCTTTGATGGACATCTGGATTGGAGTAGTTAGCGACATGTCTACTGGGACTGAAATGAACCCAACCCAAGTTCCATTTCTGATTAATGAGCTTGTGGTGGGACCAGGGGGTTGGTGTTGTCAGGGGAGTGGTGGGTGTGTGTGTGCGTGTGTGTGTGCGTGTGCGTGTGTGCGCGTGTGTGTGTACGATTGACTCAATTCTCTCTAATGATCCTGCTTGTCACTTTCTTCAATCGTGTTCATGTCTGTTTTCATTTGACCACTTAGTTTACTGGAGTTGTGTCGACACAGAATAAAGCCATTTGGAGTCTGTTTGGGTTTTTGATGTTTCTTAAATTAAACGTTCAGGGTTAATGCTTGACATTAGGTTAAGTCAATCTTAGGACTTTTGAGGACTTCTGATGGAAATGTTATCAGGCTAGTATGGTCGGACCCGATCACTAAACCAATTTGGCCAGAGTCCGGTCCCCACTACAGATTTTCCTTAGGATAATGGTCTTGGAGTTTAAACATTTCTATTGTAGAGAGCTTTAGAGGACAATGTAATGATGTGGATGTGTTCCTGCTAGACACTAATACCCAGATTCATAACCATCTCCATCCCTCCTCCCACGCTCTCATTAGAATAGATATTTCTAATGGGGTACCATGTCTGCGTTGATACAGTACTGTATGAACAATCCATTTGAGATTGAACAAGTGCCCCTCGAGAAGACAGCCAGCCACCCATGTGGAAGTGTAATGTGATTCCACATCACATAATATCAATAAAATGGACACATAATGAGGTCTGAGGGAAGTGTGTGTGCGTGTGCTGTGTGGTATGTGGTGTGTCCTTGCATGCGTGCTTGCGTGCATGTGTGTATGGTCATGCATGTGTGTGTTAGCCTGGGCTGGTGATATGACTGAATTAAAGTGTGATTTCTCCAAGGGCCCTGTGTGAGGGCTTGGGGAATGTACAATAATGTTTTTCAGCTTGATGTCTCTCAGTGTAAAGCTGTTCTGTGATGCGATTCACCATTCAAATGTATCAGAGACACCAGCCGTTTGCCTGGCAATAAATTATTTTATAGATTCGTTGTCGATTGCTGCCATTCTTCAGGTTTATGTTGTTTCATACAGCATTGATCCACAGTATATCACTTTTTGGGGCAATGCAATGATCTTCAGTGCATGAAATCAATCTTTCAACTCTTGAAAACGTGATCTATACATTCAAGAAATGTCAGTGAATCAATTTTGTGTGTGCATCTGTTTGTGTGCGCATCTGTGTGTTTGTTTGTGCATGCAAGGAGAAATACACTGAGTGAGTGGGGCGTGTGTTGATTCTAGGCAAGTTCAGCAGCATCTAGGCTCTGCCAGGAGAACCATAGTGATCAGTGGGAGCTGGAGAGAATGAGACCTCACAGTGGGGAGAGGAGAGGGACTGGGCCTGGATCCAACCTACCATCTCTCTCCCTCTCTCAATCTCTCTCTTCCTTTTCATTTTTGTGCACCTCTTTCCTTGGCTTCTCTCTGATTTCTCCTACTCCATATTTTCTTCACACCAGCCCATTCCTTTTGAAGGGTAATGGAAACATTACCCTAAATAATATCCCTTTCTTGCTTTTATTATTCATAATAAGGTATAAAGTTCCCCTTTAAATCCTCGAGGGAGAGTGAACGAGTGTACAACAAAGGCAGAAGAGGTGTGCATCGCCATTAGGCTCTCTGGCTCTCTGGCTCTCTCTTACCCTGACCTCTGACCTCTCTCGCTGTCTGTTCTATCACAAGGGCTCCTGGGGTGCATCCAGAGTGGGATGCACTGTACCCTGTCCCTGGTGGGAGAGCCAATCATGTACCCCAAAATGAATGCCTTCCTTTGCAGAGTCCATGCCCTGACGAATTGATGCTGTTCTGAGGGCAACTCAATATTGGGTAGGTGTTCTTTATTTTTTGTACACACACAAAGCTTCTTAGCACACACACACACACACACACACACACACACAGCCCCCCTTATCAACAGGAAGGGGCGTTGAGCACAATGAGAGAAGCAGATTAAGTGTCTGAGTCGGGGGAACAAGAGAATACGACAGCACACTGATGTCAGTTCAGAATGTCTCTCTCTCCCCTGTAGAAGACACTGTTCTGCTCTGCTAAGCATTCTGAGGACAGAACAGAACACTGTGGCAACACACAATTAAAACCTCTTTGGAACCGACTGCTGAATAGAGCAAAGCAGTCTTGGAGAGGCACTGACTGCTCCACTTGCCTGTGTCACTGACTCAACGTTCACCCAACGTTCCTACAACGCCCCCCTAACCTTTCTACAACATCCCCCCTATTGTTCCCACAGTACTACGTTTGTCTTCCGTTCCTATGAAAGCTGAAATGGCATTTGATTGAACATGTTAAAAGCAGGCTTGACGGCACTGTAAGTGCATTATTCATTGCTACAGCCAACTACCTGTACAATACTAGGGTTCCTCAGTTGCCATGTTATTGCCAAAGCGCTGACCTCCAGTCACGTATCAGTTTTAGAGGTAAATATCGACCCTCATACCCACATATTTACCTTCGTGGTCCCTGATTCAAAGCACCCTCTGACCTTTGAACCACATCCAAACAGATAATTCTTCCTAGGCAGAAGCCCAACCAGATGGCTTGTACCTGCCAGGTCATCCTATTGTGTCATTGGCTGTGGCCCTGCCTTGTCTGTCATCCTATTGTGTAATTAGCTGTTGCCCTGCCTTGTCTGCCTGACTTACAGTATGGTCTCTGCTCCCTGGTCTGTCAGAGCAGGGAATGGGGTAATTACTATGGTTGTACTGTGGGATATTTATTGGAGTGAAAAGTGTTTTTTGTTTTGTTCCAACCTCTATCAAACCTCTTTGACATTGTCTGTTCCCTTTGTGACTCATGTAGCTACATCCTACATGGGGTGGCAGGTAGCCTAGTGGTTAGAGCGTTGGAAGCTGACAAGGTAAAAATAAGTTGTTCTGCCCCTGAACAACGCAGTTAACCCACTGTTCCTAGGCCGCCATTGAAAATAAGAATTTGTTAACTGACTTGCCTAGTTAAATAAAGGTAAAATAAAAAATAAAATCCTCCTGCTGCTGTACTGGCAGTTTACAGCCATGAGCAATCAAGCCCCCTCTCTCAAAAAAGACTTGAATACTAATAACGGCTTTGCGCTCTCTCCTTTTCTATATCCTTCACACTCTCACTCTCTCATTCACTCACTCACACACTACTGAAAGACCTACTTCCTGTGCTTGGCCCTTCTTTGTTTAACATAATAAATGTCTCCCTATCCTCCGGATGTGTACCAAACTCACTAAAAGTGGCAGTAATAAAGTCTCTCTTGAAAAAGCCAAACCTTGACCCAAAAAATACATTTAAAAACTATCGGCCTATATTGAATCTCCCATTCCTCTCAATGAACAAAAAAAAAGGAAACTGTTGCAACTCACTATCAGAACTCAGGATAAGGCCCAGATGCAGACAGCTAGAGTCACAGATGTTTGTTGACCCAAACAGGGGCCAGGCAAAAGACAGGTCAAAGACAGGCAGAGGTCCGTAATCCAGGGCAGAGTCAATAAGGTACAGAACAGCAGGCAGGCTCGGGGTCAGGTCAGGCAGAGGTTTATAAACAGGTACGAGTCAGACAGGTACAGAATGGCAGGGAGACTCAGGGTCAGGGCAGGCAGAATGGTCAGAACCGGGGAAACTAGGAAACAGAACTTGAGAAAGCAGGGAAACGGGAAAACATGCTGGTAAGACCTGACATGACAAGACAAACTGGCAACAGACAAACAGAGAACAGTGTATAAATACACTGGGGATAATAAGTTTGATGTGCGACACCTGGAGGGGGTGGAGACAAGCACAAAGACAGGTGAAAAAGAGCAGGGTGTGACACTCACTGCCTTCCTGAAGACACACAATGTATACAAAACCCTCCAGTCTGGTTTAGGCCCCATCATATTACTGAGACCGCACTCATGAAGGTGGTAAATTACCTTTTAATGGCGTCAGACCAAGGCTCTGCGTCTATCCTTGTGCTCCTAGACCGTATTGCCGCTTTCTCCACCATCGATCACCACTTTCTTTTGGAGACATTGGAAACTGTAATTGGTCTACTCGGTCAAGTTCTTGCCTGGTTTAGATCTTATTTGTCGGAAAGATATTTGTTTGTCTCCCTGGATGGTTTGTCCTCTGACAATCAATGGTAAGTTTTGGTGGTCTTCAAAGTTCCGTTCTAGGACCACTATTGTTTTCATTATATATTCTACCTCTTGGTGATGTCATTTGGAAACACAATGTCAACTTTCACTGCTATGCAGACAACACAGCTGTACACTTCATTAACCTCTAGCGTCGAGCAATCCCGTATCCGGGAGCGTAATCATAGCCTCAAGCTCATTACCATAACGCAACGTTTCCTATTCATGAAAATCGCAAATGAAATGAAATAAATATATTCAAACACAAGCTTAGCCTTTTGTTAACAACACTGTCATCTCAGATTTTCAAAATATGCTTTTCAACCAAAGCTACACAAGCATTTGTGTAAGAGTATTGATAGCCTAGCATAACATTAAGCCTAGCATTCAGCAGGCAACATTTTCACAAACACAAGAAAAGCATTCAAATAAAATCATTTACCTTTGAAGAACTTTGGATGTTTTCAATGACGAGACTCTTAGTTAGCAAATGGTCATTTTTTCCAAAAATATTATTTGTGTAGATGAAATAGCTCCGTTTTGTTCATCACGTTTGGCTAAGAAAAAGACCGGAAAATGCAGTCACTTACAACGCCAAACTTTTTTCCAAATTAGCTCCATAATATCGACAGAAACATGGCAAATGTTGTTTAGAATCAATCCTCAAGGTGTTTTTCACATATCTATTCGATAATCTATCAATGGTGGCAGTTGGCTTCTCATCAGAAGCAAACGGAAAAATACTGCAGCTGGAGATTACGCAATAATTGCGACGGAGGACACCAAGCGACCACCTGGTAGATGTAGTCTCTTATGGTCAATCTTCCAATGATATGCCTACAAATACGTCACAATGCTGCAGACACCTTGGGGAAAACGTGGAAAACGTAAGCTGACTCCTAGCTCCTTCACAGCCATATAAGGAGTCATAGGCATGAGGTGATTTTAAAAAATGCGGCACTTCCTGATTGGATTTTTATCTGTTTTTTTCCTGTAACATCAGTTCTGTGGCACTCACAGACAATATCTTTGCAGTTTTGGAAACGTCAGAGTGTTTTCTTTCCAAAGCTGTCAATTATATGCATAGTCGAGCATCTTTTCGTGACAAAATATATTGTTTAAAATGGGAACGTTTTTCATCCAAAAATTAAAATAGCGCCCCCTATATCCAAGAAGTTAAAACATGGTGAAGCCCCAAAATGTCCTACTCTGGACGCCTGTGTTTCATACATAAGGAAGTGGATGGCATCAAATGTTCCTACCTATCTCTCTGATTTGGTCCTGCCTTACATACCTACACGTACGCTACGGTCACAAGACGCAGGCCTCCTAATTGTCCCTAGAATTTCTAAGCAAACAGCTGGAGGCAGGGCTTTCTCCTATAGAGCTCCATTTTTATGGAATGGTCTGCCTACCCATGTGAGAGATGCAAACTCAGTCTCAACCTTTAAGTCTTTACTGAAGACTCATCTCTTCAGTGGGTCATATGATTGAGTGTAGTCTGGCCCAGGAGTATGAAGGTGAACGGAAAGGCTCTGGAGCAACGAACCGCCCTTGCTGTCTCTGCCTGGCCGGTTCCCCTCTTTCCACTTGGATTATCTGCCTCTAACCCTATTACAGGGGTTGAGTCACTGGCTTACTAGGGCTCTTTCATACTGTTCCTAGGAGGGGTGCGTCACTTGATTGGGTTGAGTCACTGATGTGATCTTCCTGTCTGGGTTGGCGCCCCCCCTTGGGTTGTGCCGTGGCGGAGATCTTTGTGGGCTATACTCGGCCTTGTCTCAGGATGGTAAGTTGGTGGTTGAAAATATCCCTCTAGTGGTGTGGGGGCTGTGCTTTGGCAAAGTGGGTGGGGTTATATCCTTCCTGTTTGGCCCTGTCCGGGGGTGTCATCGGATGGGGCCACAGTGTCTCCTGACCCCTCCTGTCTCAGCCTCCAGTATTTATGCTGCAGTAGTTTATGTGTCGGGGGGCTAGGGTTTGTTATATCTGGAGTACTTCTCCTGTCCTATCCGGTGTCCTGTGTGAATTTAAGTATGCTCTCTCTAATTCTCTCTTTCTCTCTTTCTTTCTCTCTCTCGGAGGACCTGAGCCCTAGGACCATGCCTCAGGACTACCTGACATGATGGTTCCTTGCTGTCCCCAGTCCACCTGGCCGTGCTGCTGCTCCAGTTTCAACTGTTCTGCCTGTGATTATTATTATTATTTGATCATGCTGGTCATTTATGAACATTTGAACATCTTGGCCATGTTCTGTTATAATCTCCACCCGGCACAGCCAGAAGAGGACTGGCCACCCCACATAGCCTGGTTCCTCTCTAGGTTTCTTCCTAGGTTTTGGCCTTTCTAGGGAGTTTTTCCTAGCCACCGTGCTTCTACACCTGCATTGCTTGCTGTTTGGGGTTTTAGGCTGGGTTTCTGTACAGCACTTTGAGATATCAGCTGATGTATGAAGGGCTATAAAAATACATTTGATTTGATTTGAAATGTTTTACTTTCAAACTTGGACATAAATTAGATGCTAGTTCTAAGTCCCAAGAAACCTAGAGATCTGACGTCGGATCTGACAATGAATCTCGATGTACAGTGGTCTCAAATAAAACTATGAAGGGCCTCGTCGTTAGTCTGGACCCTGATCTCTCTATTGAAGACCATATCAACAATATTTCAAGAGCAGTCTTTTCCCATCTTTGTAGCATTGCAAAAATCTGCAACTTTTGGTCCAGAAATGATACAGTAAAGCTAATCCATGCTTTTCGTCCTGCCATACATACCTACACTTACACTGCGGTTACAAGACGCCAGCCTCATTATTGTTCCTAGAATTTCTAAGCAAACAGCTGGAGGCAGGGCTTTCTCCTAAGAGCTACAGTTTTAAGGAATGGTCTGCCGACCCACTCATCTCTTCAGGAGGTCCCATGATTACGGTCCCATTCTGATTTGCTTCTAACAGTACCACAAATTAGAACAGGACATGGTAGAAATTGTTTTAGTTACTTAGCTCCGTGGTCCTGGAATTCTGTCGTGAACATTTTAAAATGTGATTATCTAGTTTTGTTGTTGGAGTTTAAACACTTGATCGATGTATATATCATAGAAGAGTGCAATTGTTTTTAGGCCAGCTGTTTTTAGTCAAGATGTTTGTGTTTTTAATGTACAATGTTTTTGTTGTGCTGTATGTGTGTCTATAGGTTTGTTTAATGTTGTGTTAGTGTATGTAAGTTGTTTTGTCTGAAACATTGTTCCCTCTGCTGCTATTGGACCAGGTCTCTCTTGGGAAAGAGATGTTATCTCAAAGAGAAAAAACCTGTATAAATAAAGTTAAAATAAAACTAAAATAAAAAGGTGAATGGCAAGGCACTGGAGTGACGAACACCCTTGCCTTCTCTGCCTAGCCAGCTACCCTCTCTGCACTGGGATTCTCTACCTCTGACCCTATTACGGGGCTGAGTCACTGGCTTTCTCACGCTCTCCCATCCTTATCCTCGGGCTTGTGTGGTGGGGGAGATCTTCGTGGGCTATACTCGGCCTTTTCTCAGAGTAGTAAGTTAGTGGTCTGTTGATATCCCTATGGTTGTATGGGGGCTGTGCTTTTGCTGTGTGGGGTTAATTCCAGCCTGGTTGGCCCTGTCCGGGGGTAACTTTGGATGGGGCCACAGTGGCTTTATAAATTTGTATTTGTATTTATTATGGATCCCCATTAGCTGCTGTCAAGGCAACAGCTACTCTTCCTGGGGTCCAGCAAAATTAAGGTAGATTTCACAACACACTGTGTGCCCTCAGGCCCCTACTAGACTACAATCACATATCTCTTAGTGTGTGTGTGTGTGTGTGTGTGTGTGTGTGTGTGTGTGTGTGTGTGTGTGTGTGTGTGTGTGTGTGTGTGTGTGTGCTTCACAGTCCCCGCTGTTCCATAAAGTGTTTTTTATCTGTTTTTTAAATCTAATTTTACTTCTTGTGTCAGTTATTTGATTGATTGAATTTGATTGATCTCTCCGGAAAGAGGACCCAATCCTGTGGCCTTATTGAAGTCGACTGTAGTCCAGTAACATTTACTTGTTAACATGTTGAGGTGCAAAATCGTCTTGGCAGCCTGCCAAACTCGAGGAACAGAGAGCCGCAAACGAAAATGTTTCTCGCCTGCTGTGTCACACTGATCTCTCGCTATCTCTCTCTCTCTCTCTCTCTCTCTCTCTCTCTCTCTCTCTCGCTCTCTCTCGCTCTCTCTGTGATCTCTCTCTCTCTCGCTCTCTCTCGCTCTCTCTGTGATCTCTCTCACTCTCTCTCTCTCTCTCTCTCTCTCTGTGATCTCTCTCACTCAGATCTCTCTCTCTCTCACTCACTATGATCCCCTCATTCTCTTTCTCTGCCTATCTCTCCCTCCCCCCTCTCTCTTCCCCCTCTCTCGCTCTCTCTATCTCATTCCCATTTCGTATTCCTCTCTGGCCTCTTCCCCTCCAAGAGTCTAGTACCGGTGACCCATCCCTATGAAAATATACAGTGCCTTGCGAAAGTATTCGGCCCCCTTGAACTTTGCGACCTTTTGCCGCATTTCAGGCTTCAAACATAAAGATATAAAACTTTTTGTGAAGAATCAACAACAAGTGGGACACAATCATGAAGTGGAACGACATTTATTGGATATTTCAAACTTTTTTAACAAATCAAAAACTGAAAAATTGGGCGTGCAAAATTATTCAGCCCCCTTAAGTTAATACTTTGTAGCGCCACCTTTTGCTGCGATTACAGCTGTAAGTCGCTTGGGGTATGTCTCTATCAGTTTTGCACATCGAGAGACTGAAATTTTTTCCCATTCCTCCTTGCAAAACAGCTCGAGCTCAGTGAGGTTGGATGGAGAGCATTTGTGAACAGCAGTTTTCAGTTCTTTCCACAGATTCTCGATTGGATTCAGGTCTGGACTTTGACTTGGCCATTCTAACACCTGGATATGTTTATTTTTGAACCATTCCATTGTAGATTTTGCTTTATGTTTTGGATCATTGTCTTGTTGGAAGACAAATCTCCGTCCCAGTCTCAGGTCTTTTGCAGACTCCATCAGGTTTTCTTCCAGAATGGTCCTGTATTTGGCTCCATCCATCTTCCCATCAATTTTAACCATCTTCCCTGTCCCTGCTGAAGAAAAGCAGGCCCAAACCATGATGCTGCCACCACCATGTTTGACAGTGGGGATGGTGTGTTCAGGGTGATGAGCTGTGTTGCTTTTACGCCAAACATAACGTTTTGCATTGTTGCCAAAAAGTTCAATTTTGGTTTCATCTGACCAGAGCACCTTCTTCCACATGTTTGGTGTGTCTCCCAGGTGGCTTGTGGCAAACTTTAAACAACACTTTTTTATGGATATCTTTAAGAAATGGCTTTCTTCTTGCCACTCTTCCATAGGCCAGATTTGTGCAATATAGATTGTTGTCCTATGGACAGAGTCTCCCACCTCAGCTGTAGATCTCTGCAGTTCATCCAGAGTGATCATGGGCCTCTTGGCTGCATCTCTGATCAGTCTTCTCCTTGTATGAGCTGAAAGTTTAGAGGGACGGCCAGGTCTTGGTAGATTTGCAGTGGTCTGATACTCCTTCCATTTCAATATTATCGCTTGCACAGTGCTCCTTGGGATGTTTAAAGCTTGGGAAATATTTTTGTATCCAAATCCGGCTTTAAACTTCTTCACAGCAGTATCTCGGACCTGCCTGGTGTGTTCCTTGTTCTTCATGATGCTTTCTGCGCTTTTAACGGACCTCTGAGACTATCACAGTGCAGGTGCATTTATACGGAGACTTGATTACACACAGGTGGATTGTATTTATCATCATTAGTCATTTAGGTCAACATTGGATCATTCAGAGATCCTCACTGAACTTCTGGAGAGAGTTTGCTGCACTGAAAGTAAAGGGGCTGAATAATTTTGCACGCCCAATATTTCAGTTTTTGATTTGTTAAGAAAGTTTGAAATATCCAATAAATGTCGTTCCACTTCATGATTGTGTCCCACTTGTAGTTGATTCTTCACAAAAAAATACAGTTTTATATCTTTATGTTTGAAGCCTGAAATGTGGCAAAAGGTCGCAAAGTTCAAGGGGGCCGAATACTTTCGCAAGGCACTGTATATATATATTTTATAATCTGTCCAATAGCATGATCGTTATCGTTATCCATAGAAAGTGTCCTAATTTGAAGAGGCAACAGTAGAGAATCCTCATCATCTCCACGATTGACAATTGAAAGGCAGGAGAGTTAAAAAAGAAACTCCAAACAGATAAGAGTGGTTGCCGTGGCGATGATGTGCGCCTTCTGACGTCTTATCTTTTCACTCTCCAGGAGCCCAGTGCATCCTGGGAGTTTTCCTTTACCAGTCAATGCGGATAAAGCCTACAGTAGCACTCTCCCTGAAGTATCACTAGCTTTACATACTGGCTGGCATAACAGGAATATGCTATACTGTGTTTCTATCATATAGTGTACATGTAAATGCTGACATTCACATGCACAGACATCGCAATGTCACCTGCTGGATGGTTGAAGAGGTATGGTAGTGTGATGATAATATTTGTTCATACATCAGTATGCTGGTCCTTTATTGTGGCCGAGATGAGTGGAAATGTCGATTTCTTCTTGATTATAATGATATACAGTACCAGGAGCACTGTAGTGCAATGTGCTTCCATTCAATATCATACAATTATCTGTGCTTGAAATGAGAGAAATATGAATACGAAAATAGGAAAGGTCTGTTTATGCCATTGGGGAGTTTTGAGTGACAAATAATGGCAATAATCTCTGCAGCTTTCTACTCCAGCTTTCTTAGATCATCAACAACACGCCAGTGGAATGGGAATCTCAGTGTTTCTTTGTAATCCATGGTCTGTTGTTGCCAGACAGCTTCGTGAGGAAACTCAACTCAACTCTGGGACTGATTAGTGAACAGTAACCCCCAAATGAATTTTCTGAAATATGCAAGTCACTGCCGAAGTCTGGGTTTGAACCTGTCTTCATTAAGGAACTACAGATGTAGACTATTTTAGTCGAGTCGAGTTTTACAGCAAACCGCTCTTATTTCCCAAAACGTATGGCAGCAAATGAGGGCGGACAAAACTTTCACCAACTATTAAGTCTCTCTCTGTCTCTGAAACATGTCACTGGGAATATATCACACCTTTGAGCGGAAGAGAACCACTGTCTGCCATCTGCCTTGGAAACAGTTCATGAAGTTCGCTCTGCCCTGCCATGCACTGGAGAAATATAGAAGAGGGGGCATTTTGGTTCTAACTTCTAAGAAGAGGACCTTGAGTCCACTTGCAACACATGTTTTCCATCTGAATAGAATAGTTGGAACTCCAACGCCTTTGGTGACGTTCTGCAGAATAACTATATTTTATTATTCCTTTTGTTACATACTCACTCACCGTCTGACAGACACAGCCATTTAACACAACATTCTCTCCTTCTCCACACACACACACACACACACACACACACACACACACACACACACACACCCTTTGGAATTTCTGGATTGGATTTCTGCGTAAATTGGTCATACAATTCATCTAAGTCATAACAATAGACAAACACAGTCTGCTTAAACTAATAACACACAAATAATTATCATTTTTCTTATGTCTTTATTGAACACACCGTGTAAACATTCAGAGTGCAGGGTGGGAAGTATGTGAACCCTTGGATTTAATAACTGGTTGACCCTCCTTTGGCAGCAATAAACTCTACTAAATGTTTTCTGTAGTTGCGGATCAGACCTGCAGCTCAGAGGAATATTGGACCATCTTCAGCAATATTCTTAGGATGTTTGGTGTGAACCACTCTCGAGGTTGGGGTCAGGACTCTGACTTGGCCACTCCAGAAGGTGTATTGTCTTCTGTTGAAGCCATTCTGTTGTTGATTTACTTCTGTGTTTTGGGTCGTTGTCCTGTTGCATCACCCAACTTCTGTTGAGCTTCAATTGGTGGACAGATAGCCTTACATTCTCCTGTAAAATGGCTTGATAAACTTGGGAATTCATTTTTTCGTCGATGATAGCAAGCTGTCCAGGCCCTGAGGCAGGAAAGCAGCCCCAAACCACGATGCTCCCTCCACCATACTTTACAGTTGGGATGAGGTTTTGATGTTGGTGTGCCTTTTTTTCTCCACACATAGTGTTGTGTCTTCCTTCAAACAACTCAACTTTAGTTGAATCTGTCCACAGAATAGTTTGCCAGAAGCGCTGTGGAACATCCAGGTGCTCTTTTGCGAACTTCAGTTGTGCAGCAATGTTTTTTTTGTGGCTTCTTCCGTGGGGTCCTCCCATGAACACCATTCTTGTTTAGCAATTTACATATCGTAGACTCGTCAACAGAGATGTTAGCATGTTCTAGAGATTTCTGTAAGTCTTTAGCTGACACTAGGATTCTTCTTAACTTCTTGCGTCGAGCCATCCCGGATCCGGTATCGTGACTACAGCCTCAAACTCATTACCATAACGCAACGTTAACTATTCATGAAAATCGCAAATGAAATGAAATGAATCTATTTGCTCTCAAGCTTAGCCTTTTGTTAACAACACTGTCATCTCAGATTTTCAAAATATGCTTCTCAACCATTGCAAAACAAGCATTTGTGTAACAGTATTGATAGCTAATGTAGCATTTAGCGTAGCATTTAGCGTTAGCATTCAGCAGGCAACATTTACACAAAAAAACAGAAAAGCATTCAAATAAAATCATTTACCTTTGAAGAACTTCAGATGTTTTCAATGAGGAGACTCTCAGATAGCAAATGTTCAGTATTTCCTGAAAGATTATTTGTTTAGGAAAAATCGCTCCGTTTTCTGCGTCACGTTTAGCTACGAAAAAAAACCTGTATCCAGGATTGTGTAAATCTATCCGCAAGCTCATTAGCATAACACAACGTTAACTATTCATGAAAATCATCTCTGATTTTCAAAATATGCTTCTCAACCATTGCAAAACAAGCATTTGTGTAACAGTATTCATGGCTAACGTACCATTTAGCGTTAGCATTCAGCATGCAACATTTTCCACAAAAACCATAAAAGCATTCAAATAAAATAATTTACCTTTGAAGAACTTCAGATGTTTTCAATAAGGAGACTCTGTTAGATAGCAAATGTTCCGTTTTTACAAAAAATATTATTTGTGTCGACTAATCGCTCCGTTTTGTTCATCACGTTTGGGTAAGGAAAAAATAATAATAATAAGTCATTAAAACGCGAACTTTTTTCCAAATTAACTCCATAATATCGACAGAAACATGGCAAACCGATGTTTAGAATCAATCCTCAAGGTGTTTTTCACATATCTATCGACGATAACTGCCACGATGGATTTTTACTTTCTCTTCTGAAGAAATGGAACGCGCATGGACTTACAGATTACGCACACAGGACACCGGGCGGGACACCAGGTAAATGTAGTCTCTTATGGTCAATCTTCCAATGATATGCCTACAAACACGTCACAATGCTGCAGACACCTCGGGGAATAGACAGAAAGCGCGGGCTCATTCCTGGCGCATTCACAGCCATATAAGGAGACATTGGAACACAGCGCCTTCAGAATCTGGGGCATTTCCTGTATGAAAGTTCATCTTGGTTTCGCCTGTTGCATTAGTTCTGGGGCACTCACAGATAATATCTTTGCAGTTTTGGAGAAGTCAGAGTTTTGTCTTTCCAAGGCTGTCAATTCCATGCATAGTCGAGCATCTTTTCGTGACAAAATATTGCGCTTAAAACGGGCACATCTTTTTATCCAATAATGACACAGCGCCCCCATAGGTTCAAGAGGTTAACCTCATTGAGCATTCTGCACTGTGCTCTTGCAGTCATCGTTGCAGGACAGACACTCATAAGGAGAGTAGCAACACTGCTGAACTTTCTCCATGTATAGACAATTTGTCTTACAGTGGACTGGTGAACATCAAGGCTTTTAGAGATACTTGTGTAACCCTTTCCAGGTTTATGCAAGTCAACAATTCTTAATCGTAGGTCTTCTGAGATCTCTTTTGTTCGAGGCATGGTTCACATCAGGCAAGGAATAGCAAACTAACATTTTGTGAGTGTTTTTTATAGGGCAGGGCAGCTCTAACCAACATCTCCAATCTCGTCTCATTGATTGGAATCTAGGTTAGCTGACTCCTGATTCCAATTAGCTTTTGGAGAAGTCATTAGCCTAGGGGTTCACATATTTATTCCAACCTACACTGGGAATGTTTAAAAATACAACAATTTGTGTGTTATTAGTATAAGCGCACTGCATTTGTCTATTTTTGTGGCAAAGAGGAAGATCAGATCAAATTGTAGGATTCATTTATGTATTATTTTTCTTGCTACTGTACACATACACACTCATTCCCCCCATGTTTTTGTGTTGCTCTGACTGAGTCACCAAATGAATGAATTCCAAGATGTGACCTGAGGAACAGTAGGAAATGTAGACTCCTATAACCCTGGATGTGTTCTTTCTTTGGAGAATTTATATGACGACATGAAGTTAGTACATGTAAGGTGGTAACTGGGAAAACAGGACAGAGATGTTAAATATCTCGCCTGATAAGAAGATGCTGTTGTAGTGTTGTTAATCTATGTATGTAATCTATGGAGTCGGATTCTGTTTCTTTACAGTGGTCATCTATTAGAGGTCTCCCCTCCCATCCTCCTTTCAGGGTAGCCTGATTTACCCAGTATTATAAGAATACCCAAATGCATCTGTGTTTCTCTCAAAGCTTTTAACAGTGTGTGAGTGCAGGCACACACACGCACACACAGACTCCCTCTGACAGTGTATCTAATTCAATCGCCTTCATTAGCCTTTTTCTAGAAAGCAGCTGAAGAAAAACTGCACTCTGTGGCCTCGTAGCATAACAACCTTGAAAATAGATGTGGGCTGTAAAATGTTTTATTGGGATGTCTTCACTTCCTGGCTACAATCAGCCTGCCAGCTTCCCCCCTCTGAGGCTGCAGTCTATTCTACTCTAGATAATGGACAGGCTTATAACAGCTTCATGTGTGAACATCTTTTCACTGTACATCTTGTGGTAAATGCAGTCTAATGGATTGCTGTAACTGCGTCTGTATCAGGCGTTTCACCAGGTATCAAAGTGATTTACAATGCGTTCAGGTAGTCATCCTCATCACCTACCAATGAATGTTTTTAGCACTTAATAAAACACATTTCATGGCAGAAAAACGTTCACTACGCATCAATAATAGTCGTGGTTAGCTTATTATATATTTTTTGTTATGTGAGCAAATTACTGGTAGACTGTATAAACTGCTTATCAATTAGTGTTAGTACCTGTACCCAGTGGTTTTTATTCGGTTCTGCAGGGTTAGGTTTCCGCAGATCTCTCTCTCTCTCTCTCTCTCTCTCTCATATTTGGTAGCATTGCCTTTAAATTGTTTAACTTGGGTCAACAATTTTGGGTAGCCTATCACAAGCTTCCCACAGTAAGTTGGGTGAATTTTGGCCCATTCCTCCTGACAGAGCTGATGTATATGAGTCAGGTTTGTAGGCCTTCTTGCTCGCACACGCTTTTTCAGTTCTGCCCACACATTTTCTATAGGATTGAGGTCAGGGCTTTGTGATGGCCAATCCAATACCTTGACATTGTTGTCCTTAAGCCATTTTGCTACAACTTTGGGAGTATGCTTGGGGTCATTGTCCATTTCGAAGACCCATTTGCAACCAAGCTTTAACTTCCTGACTGATGTCTTGAGATGTTGCTTCAATATATCCACATAATTTTCCTGCCTCATGATACCATCTATTTTGTGAAGTGCACCAGTCCCTCCTGCAGCAAAGCACCCGCACAACACGATGCTGCCACCCCGTGTTTCACGGTTGGGATGGTGTTCTTCGGCTTGCAAGCATCCCCCTTTTTCCTCCAAACATAATGATGATCATTATGGAAAAACAGTTATATTTTTGTTTCATCAAACCAAAGGACCATCTTTGTCCCCATGTGCAGTTGGCAAATTGTAGTCTGGCTTTTTTATGGCAGTTTTGAAGAAGTGGCTTCTTCCTTGCTGAGCGGCCTTTCATTTTATGTCAATATAGGTCTCGTTTTACTGTGGATATAGATACTTTTGTACCCGTTTCCTCCAGCATCTTCACAAGATACTTTGCTGTTGTTCTGGGATTGATTTGCACTTTTCGCACCAAAGTATGTCAGGACCCGGTTACGAACCCGGGTCTCCGGAGTGAGAAACAGTCACAACCAACTGAGCCACGAATAGTCGGCAGAACCCAGAAGATGAGGCAGACACAGCAGTACTTGAGACGGTGTATTTAATGAAGTAAAAAGTGAAGTTCTTCAGGAAAACATGTAACTCCACAACCTCAAAAGGAATCCTACAAGAACAAAGGTAACCTCCAAGACAAAAAAGGTAAATCCACAAGGTGGAAGGTAAAGCACAAAAAGCCTCAAAAGATACTCAAAAAACAAACAAACAAGAACAAAAAACAGAATTCCACAAGAGAGTCCACCGGGATCAACAAGAGTTCTCAGAGTACTAGGGCTGGGTGCTAACATACAAACACAGAGCAAAGAACAGAGGAAAACAAAGGGTTTAAATACAATCAGGGGTAACGAGGCACAGGTGCAAATAATAATGGGGATGAAGGGAAAACAAAAGGTCAAAAGGCACAATGGGGGCATCTAGTGACCAAAAACCGGAACAACCCTGGCCAAATCCTGACAGAATCCCCCCCCTAGGGAACGGCTCCTGACGTTCCTACCAGCTCTCTCAGGGTGGAGGGCCCTGAACTGACGAATGAGGTCAGGGTCCAGTATGTCTTTGGCAGGAACCCAGGAGCGCTCCTCGGGACCGTAGCCTTCCCAGTCCACCAGATACTGCCAGGACCGCTGCACCCGGCGGGAATCCAGTATCCGATGGACGGTATAAGCCGGCTGGCCTCCAATGACACGAGGCGGAGGGGGAGGTCTGTCTGCCGGGACAAGGGGAGAAAAACAACAGGTTTTAATAAGGAAATGTGAAATGGGATTAATCTTAAGGGATCTGGGTAAGTGTAGGCGATAAGAAACTGGGTTAACTCTCCTGGCAACCTTAAAGGGACCGATGTATTTTTGGGACAGCTTGCGAGACTCCACCCGTAGTGGTAAGTCTCTTGTGGAGAGCCAGACTCTCTGGCCGGGCGCAGGGTAGGCCCGGGACGGCGACGTCTGTTGGCTTGTTGTTGGTACCTCTGTGAGGAACGCATAAGATTAAGACGGGTCTTCCTCCACATAAGCCGACAGCGTCTGACGAACTTCAAGGCTGAAGGCACTCTGACTTCTGCCTCCTGGTCCGGGAACAATGGAGGGGCATAGCCAAACTGACACTCGTGCGGGGACATACCAGTGGAGGAGGAGCGCAAGGTGTTGTGCGCGTATTCGGCCCAAACAATGAAGGACGACCATGTGGACGGGTTGTTACGAGTCATACATCGGAGGGTGGTTTCCAGCTCTTGATTCATCCTCTCAGTTTGGCCGTTGGACTGGATGGTACCCGGAAGATAGACTGGCAGAAGCCCCCATGAGTTGGCAGAAGGCCTTCCAAAACCTAGAGGCGAACTGGGGACCTCTGTCAGAAACCATATCTTGAGGAATGCCGAAGACTCGAACACATGATTAATTACCAACTCAGCCGTTTCCTTGGCAGAAGGTAACTTAGTCAGAGGGACGAACCTGGCCGCCTTTGAAAACCTGTCGATAATGACTAGGATAGTAGTATTGCCATGGGATGGAGGAAGGCCAGTAATGAAGTCCAACGAGATATGGGACCAGGGTCTGTGGGGAACAGGTAAAGGGTGAAGGAGTCCTTTATGGCGGAGGTGAGAAGATTTGCCCTGGCAGCACACGGGGCAGGCATTGACGAAAGTGGCAACGTCTTCTCTTATGGTAGGCCACCAGAACTTACGCTGGATGAACTCCAAGGTGCAACCTATGCCCGGGTGACAGGTGAGGCGAGAGGAGTGCCCCCACAGAAGGACCTGAGTCCTCACTGCCTTGGGGACAAACAACCGATTGGCAGGACTCTCCTTTCGGGTCCGGTTCAATAGCTTGAGCTCGTCTCACGGTATCCTCAACTTGCCACGAGATCGGAGCCACGATCTTAGCAGCAGGAAGGACAGGCATGTCCGTGTCATCTCGAATGGCAGGAGCGTAGACTGGGACAGGGCATCCGGTTTGAGATTCTTCGACCCGGGCCGATAGGTGAGGATAAACTGGAATCGATTGAAGAAAAGAGACCATCTAGCTTGTCTAGAGTTCAACCGCTTCGCCTGCTGGATATACTCCAGATTTTTGTGGTCCGTAAGCACTTGAAATGGGTGAGAAGCCCCCTCGAGCCAGTGTCTCCATTCCTTCAATGCCATCTTAACCGCTAGAGTTCACGATCCCCCACATCGTAGTTCCTCTCAGCCGGGGTAAGCCGGTGTGAGAAGAAAGCGCACGGATGAAGCTTCTTGTCTTCACCCTCTGAGACAGGACAGCTCCAACACCAACCTCTGAGGCGTCTACCTCCACCACAAACGGTTCATCCGTAGTCGGTAGTATCAGGATGGGAGCAGAGAGGACGCGCTGCTTGAGTCCTTGGAAGGCCGTCTCAGCTTCTCTTCCCACAAAAATCTTGCATTGCCACCCTTGGTTAAAGCTGAGAGAGGGCTGCCATCAAGCTGAAGTTCTTGATGAACTTGCGGTAAAAGTTAGTGAAGCCCAGGAAACGCTGAACTTCCTTAACGGATTTGGGGGTGGGCCAATCCGCTACCGCCCCTACCTTCCTGGGGTCCATTTGGACTCGACCGGTTCCACTACAAATCCCAGGAATTGTACTGGATGAATGGAATTCACATTTTTCCGGCTTAACGTACAGATGGCTGTCTAGGAGGCGTTTGAGTACTTGTCTGACATGCTTAGTGTGTTCTTGAAGAGAGCTCGAAAAGATGAGGATGTCATCCAAGTAAACGAACACAAATATGTTAAGCATATCCCTAAGCACATTGTTTATGAGCGCTTGAACACCGCTGGGGCGTTGGTCAGGCCGAAGGGCATCACCAAGTATTCATAGTGACCAGTAGGCGTGTTGAAAGCGGTCTTCCACTGGCCACCAGGTCTGATCCGCACAAGATGGTATGCGTTCCGCAGGTCAAGCTTAGTGAAAACAACTGCTTCCTGAGCAGCTCGAAGGCTGTGGCCATAAGGGGTAGCGGGTAACGGTTACGGACGGTTATGGCATTGAGTCCCCGGTAGTCGATGCAAGGACGTAATCCACCGTCTTTCTTGGCCACAAAGAAAAACCCTGCTCCCGCCGGGAGGTGGATGGACGCATGAGGCCTGCTTCCAGAGCGTCCTGATGTAGGTATCCATAGCAGCTCGTTCGGGTGGAGATAGGGAAAAGATCCGACTCCCTGGGAGGGCAAGTGCCCGGAAACAGTTTGATGGGGCAATCATAAGGTCTATGGGGTGGTAGCATGGTGGCCCTCTGTTTGCTAAATACCAGTTTGAGGTCATGGTAACACTCGGGAACTCGGGTCAGGTCGATGGATCCTAAAGACTCGGGAGTAGAACTCGGGGAATTCGGGAAAATACAAGTAGCTTGGCACGTAGGACCCCACTGCTTGATAGTGCCCACAGACCAGTCGATGTGAGGGTTATGGCTGTGAAGCCAGGGGTATCCAAGGACGAGAGGGAACTCGGAACAGGAGATCAAATGAAAGTTCATCAATTCCTGGTGTTGTGAAACTGAAAGTCGCAAGGAGGTAGTGACATGAGTGACAAGTCCAGATCCCAAAGGGCTTCCATCCAATGTAGTAACCCTCATGGGGTCACTAAGAGGTTCAGAGGGAACGCCATTCTCCTTCGCCCAGACACCATCCATGAAGTTACCTGCGGCTCCAGAGTCTACCAATGCTTGAAGGTGAAGCTTGTGGTTGTCCCAGGAAAGGGTAACTGGAATGAGCAGACGGGAGTTGGACGGATGGGAGGAGGTTATGTTTCCCGTTACAGTTCCCCCCGGTCTGTACGGGACAGAGCGTTTCCCTGGAGCCCGGGACACGTGGAACGGAAATGGCCCGGTTTGCCGCAATATAGACAGCGTCGCTCCCTCATCCGGCGGTCTCTCTCAGCCTGGGAGATGCGTCCAATCTGCATGGGTTCCGGTGGAGCCAGCGAGGATAAAGATGGGGACTCGGAGCTGGGACGGATAGGGGCTAGAGGTCTACGGTTGAGTTCTCTCTCTCTCAGACGCTGGTCAATGCGTGAGGCCAACTTGATCAGGGACTCGAGATTGTCCGGTGCGCCGACCTTGGTGGAGAGTCAGGAGCTGTTTGGCTGAGTCAGGACCACTGCTTGGGCCTTGAAACACTCGTTTGAATTCCTCAGCAAAGGCAGAGTAGCTGGCACAGCAGGAACTATGGGCATCCCACACAGCAGTAGCCCAGGCCAGGGCTTTTTCCGACAGCAGGGTGATGATATATGCGATCTTAGACTGGTCGGTGGGGAACGACGAGTGTTGCAGCTCGAAGGAGAGAGAACATTGGGTGAGAAACCCTTTACAAGCACTTGGATCACATGAGAACCATTGGGGAGGTGGAAGACGAGGTTCAGTCAGAGGGTTAACTGCCATGGGTACGTGAATCTGAGGTACTGGGACGGGAACTGTTGCCGGGGTAAGTCGATCAGATATCTGCTTTATGGAAGTCAGCATCTCCGACAGAAGATGAGAATGTCTAGCCATTAAGGCCTCTTGCTGAACCAGGGCGGCTTCGTGGCGTTGGACAGTCTCCTGGTGGTGGGACAGCATGGCAACAAGGTCCTGGGAACTGGCTGCCTCTGGGTTCATTTTTGGCTCTGTGTTTCTGTCAGGACCCGGTTACGAACCCGGGTCTCCGGAGTGAGAAACAGTCACTTAACCAACTGAGCCACGAATAGTCGGCAGAACCCAGAAGATGAGGCAGACACAGCAGTACTTGAGACGGTGTATTTAATGAAGTAAAAAGTGAAGTTCTTCAGGAAAACATGTAACTCCACAACCTCAAAAGGAATCCTACAAGAACAAAGGTAACCTCCAAGACAAAAAAGGTAAATCCACAAGGTGGAAGGTAAAGCACAAAAAGCCTCAAAAGATACTCAAAAACAAACAAACAAGAACAAAAAACAGAATTCCACAAGAGAGTCCACCGGGATCAACAAGAGTTCTCAGAGTACTAGGGCTGGGTGCTAACATACAAACACAGAGCAAAGAACAGAGGAAAACAAAGGGTTTAAATACAATCAGGGGTAACGAGGCACAGGTGCAAATAATAATGGGGATGAAGGGAAAACAAAAGGTCAAAAGGCACAATGGGGGCATCTAGTGACCAAAAACCGGAACAACCCTGGCCAAATCCTGACAAAGTACGTTCATCTCTAGGAGACAGAACGCATCTCCTTCCTGAGCAGTATGACAGCTGCGTGGTTCCATGGTGTTTATACTTGCATACTACTGTTTGTACAGATGAAAGAGGTACCTTCAGGCATTTGGAAATTGCTCCCAAGGATGAACCAGACTTGTGGAGGTCTACAATTCGTTTTTTCTGATGTCTTGGATGATTTCTTTTGATTTTCCCATGATGTCAAGCAAAAAGGCACTGAGTCTGAAGGTAGGCCTTGAAATACATCCACATGTACACCTCCAATTGAATCAAATGATGAAAATTAGCCTATCAGAAGCTTCTTAAGCCATGACATCATTGTCTGGAATTTTCCAAGCTGTTTAAAGGCACAATCAACTTACTGTATGTAAACTTCTGACCCACTGGAATTGTGACACAGTGAATGATAAGTGAAATAATTTTTCTGTAAACAATTGTTGGAAAAATTACTTGTGTCATGCACAAAGTAGATGTCCTAACCGACTTTCCAAAACTATAGTTTGTAAGTAACAAGAATTTTGTGGAGTGGTTGAAAACAAGATTAAATGACTCTAACCTTAGTGTATGTAAACTTCCCACTTCGACTGTATCTAATAAACGGTGTCAGAGGAAAGCCCATACAATTGTCAGGGACTCCAGTCACCCAAGTTACAGACTGTTTTATCTGCTACCGAACGGCAAGCGGTACCGGAGCACCAAGTCCAGGCCCAAAAGGATCCTCAATAGCGTCTACCCCCAAGTCATTAGGCTGCTGAACAATTCATAAAATTCGCCAGTCATTTCTTGGAAAATCCTCTTGTCCTTGGTAGTGCCTCTATCCACCCCCTCACTCACCTCACTTGCTTGTTTCTGTCTGTCTCTCTCCCCATCTTCTCTCTTTTCGCGCTCTTCCTCTCTCTCTCTCTGACAGTGCTGTGTTGTCATGTATATAGGGAGTAGAGAAACTTAATGACCAGACTCTCATTAGATCTCCTCATTACGATGTTTGTGTGAAAGCAAACCAACCAACATCTCTGGCACACTGACTGACTCTACTGCAAATTAACTCATTTGCTGGGTATTTAATGAAGTCTTGATCCACAACTGAAAATATTTGTGAACAGTGAAACGGTTGTGTGTTTTGAAAGCACACAAAATGTGGTAAATACCTCAGAAATACTATACAGCCCACCCCCCTTATATTCCCTGAAGTATGACAATAAATAACTTTTAATGACAATTGAATGGTGGAACTCCCATTTGAATACACTTTTAATGAAGTCTGAGCATGTCATACCCAATCATCTGCATCTTAATAAGCTGCACGTTTTCTTCCGACTCAACTTACTGACTTTTACAATAGCAGATGGGCAATGGATCACAGTTTCCCAACATTATCCCATTCAAACTCTAATATTTATCCTTCTCTAACAACGGTCAGCTGGTCCTGTTTTATTTGTTTTTTTATTTTATTTTTTTAACCTTTATTTAACCAGGTAGGCTAGTTGAGAACAAGTTCTCATTTGCAACTGCGACCTGGCCAAGATAAAGCAAAGCAGTGTGACACAGGCAACAACACAGAGTTACACATGGAGTAAACAATAAACAAGCCAATAACACAATAAACAACTCAATGACACTGTAGAAAAAAAGAAAGTCTATATACAGTGTGTGCAAAAGGCATGAGGAGGTAGGCAATAAATAGGCCACAATTACAATTTAGCAGATTAACACTGGAATGATAAATGGGCAGAGGATGATGTGCAAGTAGAGATACTGGTGTGCAAAAGAGCAGAAAAGTAAATAAAATAAAAACAGAATGGGGATGGGGTAGGTAGATTGGGTGGGATATTTACAGATGGACTATGTACAGCTGCAGCGATCGGTTTGATGTGCCCTTCATAAGAACTAAAGTACTAAGAGAACATGGCTGATGTATAATATAAAAATTGAATTATCTGAACGACTGAGTCCGATCTGATGGCTTTTTCATGACATCCCAGAGTCATCTCGCCGCACGCCAAACGCTGACACTTAGCTCTGCCCTGCTGTTTAATCAATATGTCCTTTAGATTTATGCCCTGTACAATTAGTCATTGTTGAGTGATCTCCCACCACTCAGATAGTGGCTGTGTCCCAAATGGCACTCTATTACCTTTATATTGTAGGGCCTAATACTTTTGTACTCGTAGTGCATTATATAGGGAATAGGGTGCTAATTGGGACACATACAGTGTGTGTGTAATTCATCTGACTGGCAGGGAGACTCACTACAGGACAGTACAGTACATTGACCCTGGCGTAGTAATTAGGCTGATAAAGTATTAATGGGATGGGAGGAGGAAGGCTGAGCCGTTCCCTTGTAGAACCGCCATCATCGTTTAATCTATCTGCAGGTGTCATAGTGGAAACTGCTGTCTGTTGGCCCATGCAATTATTTAATTCAATGCTGTTAAACGTGTAACATGCAGAGATCTCTCCACCGTTTCCTGGTTGTTAAAATTCTAATAGTTTGCCTAATTTCAGTTTATGTGTCAACACAAACAGTGTAGAGAATCATTGTACCATCAAAATGCTGTAAAATATCCTTTCAAAAACCAAAAGTATTGTATTTTCAGCTGTTTTAAGCTGGTCTACAAAACCGAAAGTAAAAGATGCAAAAACTGAACTTAAGAATGGGAATCATAAAAATAGCGCACGAACAACAGATCTACCGCTTCTTAGACTTGCTTTCAATGAGAATCACAGATCTATAACTCGCATTGCTATGTACATTTTGTCAGGTCTCCCAAAAAGTTACATATTGCAGCTTTAAGCTTTATTCTTTGTAGTGCTGTGGAGATTGTCTCAGTGACCTAAGTGTAGAGACTTGAAAAGACTCTGAAAGACAAGTCAAAGGTTGCCTTGATTTGAAGTAAACTAAAAAAGAAACCATGAAAGGATCCAGACTCTTGAGATACCTTGTCTGGCCAGCATGGCTGGCCATGCTTTCCACCTGGCTACACCTACCCTGGTCAACTGCCCGGCGCCCCCCACAACAATTCGCCCAAGCCTCCTCCATTTCTCCTTCACCCAAATCCAGATAGCTGATGTTCTGAAAGAGCTGCAAAATCTGAACCCCTACAAATCAGCCGGGCTAGACAATCTAGACCCTTTCTGCTGAAATTGTTGCAACCCCTATTACTAGCCTGTTCAACCTCTCTTTCGTATCATCTGAGATTCCCAAAGTTTGGAAAGCTGCCGCGATCATCCCCCTCTTCAAAGGGGGCCACATACTAGACCCAAACTGCTACAGACCTATATCTATCCTAACCTGCCTTTCTAAGGTCTTTGAAAGCCAAGTTAACAAACAGATTACCGACTATTTTGAATCCCACCGTACCTTCTCCGCTATGCAATTGTTTCAGAGCTAGTCATGAGTGAGACATGTGCAGCTGTATTCATCGACCTGGCAAAGGCTTTCGACACGGTCAATCACCACATTCTTATCAGCAAACTAAACAGCCTTGGTTTCTCAAATGACTGCCTCGCCTGGTAGAAGCGATAGAGTTCAGTGTGTCAAATCGGAGGGCCTGTTGTCTGGACCTCTGGCAGTCTCTATGGGGGTGCCACAGGCTTCAATTCTCGGGCCGACTCTCTTCTCTGTATACATCAATGATGTCGCTCTTGCTGCTGGTGATTCTCTGATCCACCTCTACGCAGACGACACAATTCTGTATACTCCTGGCACTTCTTTGGACACTGTGTTAACTAACCTCCAGACGAGCTTCAATGCCATACAACTCTACTTCCATTGCCTTCAATTGCTCTTAAATGCAAGTAAAACTAAATGCATGTTCTTCAACCGCTCGCTGCACGCACCTGCCCGCGCGTCCCGCATCACTACTCTGGACAGTTCTGACTTAGAATATGTGGACAACTACAAATTCCTAGGTGTCTGGTTAGACTGTAAACTCTCCTTCCAGGCTCCCATTAAGCGTCTCCAATCCAAAATTAAATCTATAAATCGACCTATTTCGCATCAAAGCATCCTTCACTCATGCTGCCAAACATACCCTTGTAAAACTGACCATCCTACCGATCCTCAACTTCGGCGATGTCATTTACAAAATAGCTTTCAACACTCTACTCAACAAATTGGATGCAGTCTATCACAGTGCCATCTGTTTTGTCACCAAAGCCCCATATACTACCCACCATTGCGACCTGTACGCTCTCGTTGGCTGGCCCTCGCTTCATACTCATCGCCAAACCCACTGGCTCCAGGTCATCTACAAGTCTCTGCTAGGTAAAGCCCCTCCTTATCTCAGTTCACTGGTCATCATAGCAGCACCCACCCGTAGCACACACTGTATATAGACTTTTTTTCCTACTGTATCATTGACTGTATGTTTGTTTATTCCATGTGTAACTCTGTGTTGTTGTATGTGTCAAACTGCTTTGCTTTATTCTTGGCCAGGTTCTGGTTGTAAATAAGAACCTGTTCTCATTTAGCCTACCTGGTTAAATAAATGTGAAATAATAAAATAATTTTAAAAAATGTGTTATGGATAGTTGGTTTGTATGAATGACAGTTTTCTTGATGCCTTTTTCAGTTTGTTTTTCAGTTGGACGTTTCCATTCATCCCTTGAATGGGATGCCTAACAACATCATACACCTGACTGCTCCCCAATTCACCCTGCAATATCCGTGATGCATGATACAGTTTAGTTCAATAGACTCAGGGACTTGGGGGTAAACTGTTGAGCAGGTCAAATCTCACAGCTAAGCTGTCCAGTGCAGTTAGGCTTCACACTCCAAAATGAAACATTCTCAAGTTAAAGAAAAGCACACAGGTAATTTTCTCTCCAATGTGCAAAAAGACATTTATATCACCAACATTGAAGCATCATTTCTGGTCTATCATCGTCTATTGGCAGTACAGTAATTGTCTTATGCTAGAGGTACAATACAATTGCCCCTTTCTCCAGGTCTTTATCTTATCTCCTCCATTAGACTTACCTCCCCTGAAGGAGAGGAGGAAAGGGAGAAGAGAGGTTACTCAAGATACCCCAATATATATCCTGTAAACTCTAAACAAGGCCTTCAGAATTCATACTGCACCTTCCTGTACCAACGGGGAGCCCTCGTTCCCCTCTTTAAAAAGGCATACCCCTCTCATTTCAAAACCAGGAGCATGCTTCGGCTGATAGGTTACATTTGGTTGCTTAGCAACAACTGTTTCTCCCTCTTTGATACACCACTGTGTCCTGAGTTTAGGATTTACACACAGATAGCAGATGTTCTGAAAGAGCTGCAAAACCTGGACCTGTACAAATCAGCTGGGCTTGACAATCTGGACCCTCTATTTCTGAAACTATCCGCCGCCTTTGTCGCAACCCCTATTACCAGCCTGTTCAACCTCTCTTTCATATCGTCTGAGATCCCCAAGGATTGGAAAGCTGCCGCAGTCATCCCCCTCTTCAAAGGACCCAAACTGTTACAGACCTATATCCATCCTGCCCTGCCTATCTAAGGTCTTCTAAAGCCTAGTCAACAAACAGGTCACTGACCATCTCGAATCCCACCGTACCTTCTCCGCTGTGCAATCTGGTTTCCGAGCCGGTCACGGATGCACCTCAGCCACGCTCAAGGTACTAAACGATATCATAACCGTCATCAAGAAAAGACAGTACTGTGCAGCTGTCTTCATCGACCTGGCCAAGGCTTTCGACTCTGTCAATCACCGTATTCTTATCGGCAAACTCAGTAGCCTCGGTTCTTCTAATGACATGCCTTGCCTGGTTCACCAACTACTTTCCAGACAGAGTTCAGTGTGTCAAATCGGAGGGCATGTTGTCTGGTCCTCTGGCAGTCTCTATGGGGGTGCCACAGGGTTCAATTCTCGGGCTGACTCTTTTCTCTGTATATATCAATGATGTTGCTCTTGCTGCGGGCGATTCCCTGATTCACCTCTACACAGACGACACCATTCTGTATACTTCTGGCCCTTCCTTGGACACTGTGCTATCTAACCTCCAAACCTTCAAACGAGCTTCGATGCCACACAACACTCCTTCCGTGGCCTCCAACTACATCTCCAATCTAAAATCAAATCTAGAGTCGGCTTTCTATTCCGCAACAAAGCCTCCTTCACTCACGCCGCCCAACTTACCATAGTAAAACTGACTATCCTACCGATCCTCGACTTCGGCGATGTCATCTACAAAATAGCTTCCAATACTCTACTCAGCAAACTGGATGCAGTTTATCACAGTGCCATCTGTTTTGTTACTAAAGCACCTTATACCACCCACCACTGTGACCTGTATGCTCTAGTCGGCTGGTCCTCGCTACATATTCATCGCCAGACCCACTGGCTCCAGGTCATCTACAAGTCCATGCTAGGTAAAGCTCCGCCTTATCTCAGTTCACTGGTCACGATGGCAACACCCACCCGTAGCACGCGCTCCAGCAGGTGTATCACACTGATCATCCCTAAAGCCAACACCTCATTTGGCCGCCTTTCCTTCCAGTTCTCTGCTGCCTGTGACTGGAACGAATTGCAAAAATCGCTGAAGTTGGAGACTTTTATCTCCCTCACCAACTTTAAACATCTGCTCTCTGAGCAGCTAACCGATCGCTGCAGCTGTACATAGTCTATCGGTAAATAGCCCACCCAATTTACTTACCTCATCCCCATACTGTTTTTATTTATTTACTTTTCTGCTCTTCTGCACACCAGTATATCTTCCTGCACATGACCATCTGATCATTTATCACTCCAGTGTTAATCTGCTAAATTGTAATTATTCGCCTACCTCCTCATGCCTTTTGCACACAATGTATATCGACTCTTTTTTTTCTTTTTTTCGACTGTGATATTGACTTGTTTACTCCATGTGTAACTCTGTGTTGTCTGTTCACACTGCTATGCTTTATCTTGGCCAGGTCGCAGTTGTAAATGAGAACTTGTTCTCAACTAGCCTACCTGGTTAAATAAAGGTGAAATAAAAAAAAATATTTTAAAAAAACACGCATATGCAGTTTACACATACACACACAGAGTTTGAGAGAGAGAAAAAGATAAACACTCACAAACACACACACCAATTAAAAAATGTGCATGGTGTAAATGCATCATTTTTTTGGGGTTGCTAAGCACAGTTGAACTTCATCAACAACACCCTCTGTTTTCCCTATGAGTCCTTGGCCTCCTCAGAGACCTAGCTAGCTTTTTTATTAAAACTCTGTTGAACGAGCTGTTATTGATCACTACATGGCACTTCATTAGAACTTGAAGATTGCAGCCATCTTAATCTCAAACCCTACACGGTATTGTACATCCATGCAATCTTTTGTCAGTGAGATGAAGAGGTGTTTTATATCTTTCAGTGACCCTGTGTATTCTGTTTGTCATTCAGTAGACGGAGTTCTTCTGTATGGTTTCTGGTGTGCTTTATTTTATCTTGAAAAGCCACTAGGCCTAGTTCAAATGCCAAGTTCACCATTGTGTACATGGACAAAAAGACAAGATAATTTAAAGACCATTATTTTCTGGTGTACTGGTGTTTCCCCCTCTCTCTTTCTTGCTCTCTCTCCCTCCCTGTCAATCAGTGTCACTCTAAAGCCCAGGGAAGCCTTTGCTCTGGGCAGGTATCGACTAAAGTATTATAGCCCAGCAATTAGTTTGTCACAGGAGGATTGGAGCTGACATCATGATAGAACACACCAGCCCTGGACACAAATTAGCCCCATTCACTGATTCATGACTGCACAGCTCACTGCAGGGGCGGGATCAATTTCAGTGAAGGTGTGTGGGTGGGGGTTGGGGAACATTATGGTATCTTACTTTATGGGTGTTATACATTTTAGTGTTTCTTTCTCTGTCTCTCTCTTTCTCTGTGTGTGTTTGTGCACCATATTTGCAATGGTTTTTGTATTATTATTTTGTGTGTGTGTGTGTGTGTGTGTGTGTGTGTGTGTGTGTGTGTGTGTGTGTGTGTGTGTGTGTGTGTGTGTGTGTGTGTGTGTGTGTGTGTGTGTGCTGCAGGAGGTAGGGGCTCCATTGCTGGAACATAACGTATTACCTTATCACACTCCCTGCGGGGCAATGCACTCCACCTTCCATACATCAAGGGTGGATGGGCTTGCTGTGTAATATTCATCACACAACGCTAAATATACAGTACCAGTCAAAAGTTTATAACACACCTACTCTGGGTTTTCTTTCTTTATACTATTTTATACATTGTACAATAATAGTGAAGACATCAACTCTATGCAATAACACATGGAATCATGTAGTAACCAAAAAAGTGTTAAACAAACCAATCAAAATATATTTTTTATTTGAGATTATTCAAAGTAGCCACCCTTTGCCTTGATGACAGCTTTGCACACTCTTGGCATTCTCTCAACCAGCTTCATGAGGTAGTAACTTGGAATGCCTTTCAATTAAGTGTGCCTTGTTAAAAGTTAATTTGTGGAATTTATTTCCTTCTTAATGTGTTTGAGCCAATCAGTTGTGTTGTGACAAGGTAGCAGTGGTATACAGAAGATAGCCCTATTTGTCAAAAGACCAAGTCCATATCATGGCAAATACAGCTCAAATGAGCAAAGATAATCGACAGTCCATCAGTACTTTAAGACATGAAGGTCAGTCAATCTGAAAAGTTTCTTCAAGAGAAGTCTAAAAAATCATCAAGCGCTATGATGAAACTGGCTCTAATGAGGACCGTCACAGGAAAGGAAGACTCAGAGATACCCTCTGCTGCAGAGGATAAGCTCATTAGAGGCACCTGCACATCAGATTGCAGCCCAAATAACTGTTTCACAGAGTTCAAGTAACAGACACATCTCAACATTAACTGTTCAGAGGAGACAGCGTGTATCAGGCCTTCATGGTCGAATTGCTGCAAAGAAACCACTACTAAAGAACACCAATAATAAGAAGAGATTTGTTTGCTCCAAGAAACACAAGCAATGGACATTAGACCGGTGGAAATCTGTCCTTTGGTCTGATGAGTCAAAAAAATATATTTTTGGTTCCAACCGCTGTGAGACGCAGAGTAGGTGAACTGATGATCCGCATGTGTGGCTCCCACCGTGAAGCATGGAGGAGGAGGTGTGACGGTGTGGGGGTGCTTTGCTGATGACACTGTCTGTGATTTATTTAGAATTCAAAGCACACTTAACCAGCATGGCTACCACAGCATTCTGCAGCGATACGCCAACCCATCTGTTTTCGCTTAATGGGACTATAATTTGTTTTTCAACAGGACAATGACCCAAAACACACCTCCAGGCTGTGTAAGGAGAGTGATGGAGTGCTGCATCAGATGACCTGGCCTCCACAATCACCCGACCTCAACCCAATTGAGATGATTTGGGATGAGTTGGAATGCAGAGTGAAGGAAAAGCAGCCAACAAGTGCTCAGCATATGTACGAACTCCTTCGATACTGTTGGAAAAGCATTGTTCATGAAGCTGGTTGAAAGAATGCCAAGAGTGTGCAAAGCTGTCATCAAGGCAAGGGTGGCTACTTTGAAGAATCTAACATATATTTGGATTTGTTTCACACTTTTTTGGTTACTATATGATTACATATGTGTTATTTCATAGTTTTGATGTCCTCACTATAAAGAAAACCCTTGAATGAGTAGGTGTGTCCACATTTTTGACTGGTACTCTATATACCCTCTGCCTTACCACCACTGTTCTGCAGGTGGGAAATAGGAATAGGATTGGAGCCTGGTTTTAACCTACAGAGATAAATACTGCCAACACACACACACACCCACCCACGCACACACACACACACACAATGTGCACGCACACTCTGGGGCTTTGAGAATGCAGAATATATCAATTCCATTACAGGTGTAAGGAGCTGTAATATTTGTGAGAGGAGCTCTCGCTGCCCCCCCCCGCTCTCTCGCTAGTCCTGGTGTGGTTTATACTCCAGCCAATGTAGGTAATCATTATAACAGGCCTACAGGCTGTGCTGATAACAGACTGGGTTCCTCATCAATTCTCAGGGCAGACAGAGAGGTGGTGTGGAGGGAGCGTGGAGAGATTGGAGCGTGGAGAGGTTGGAGCATGGAGAGGTTGGAGCGTGGAAAAGTGGAAAGGTTGGAGCCTGGAGAGGCTGGAGAGGTTGGAGGCTGGAGAGGTTGGAGGTGGAGGGTGGAGAGGTTGGGGGTGGAGATTGGAGGGTGGAGGCCAAGGCAAGCTCTTTTGAAGTCTCTATTCATTCCACCATCCTTTCTTTAGCTGCTAAATGTTACTGTCCATGGATGAGCAGTTTCAGCAGGTTGGGATAATGGAGCTAGCTCTACATCTGGGACCACTGTGGGGAGGGATGATGTCTTGTATTGGGAGCAGAAAGATTGATACTTACAATCCGTGAACTGGCCAACAAGGCAGGGATCAGATGATAGTTCTTAACCCAAGATAATGTCTGTGTGAGATTGGATTTTTAACAAACAGTAGGTCTACTCTAAAGGAAGATAAATGTGATAGTTGCTGAGTGTTGCGTCATGTTTTGTCCTGCAGAAGAGCACATCATTGTTCATTTATTTAACGACCTTTTGAACTGGTTTAGTAGCAGTTCCTTATGAAACATCAAAGGTTTCTGCACCGTGTAGTTCTAAATGATAATACTTTTCCAGTCCTCTTTATTTAGTGTCATACTTAAACTTGTGTTGGACCCACCACGTGTGTGTGTGTGTGTGCGTGCTGATCACACTCTAAATCATAGTTACTCCCCTGATTCCCTCCCTGTCTTTCTCTTTCCTTTTCCTTCTCCCTCCTCCCTTTTCCTTCTCTCTCCTCTCTTTTCTTTCTCTCTCCTTCTATGTTTTATATTTATTCTCTCCCCCTATATGGTGCTAGCCTTGGGAGATTGTGTGTTCTTTGTTCTGTACTTGTGTTCTATGTTAAGGGTCAGAGCAGCAGCATGACTGGCTGTCTGGGTGGCTGGCTGGTATTGTCCCTGCAGCCCTTGAGGACTTCTGAGACCCAGTTTGTGTGTCCCAAATGACACCCTATTCCCTAGATAGTGCACTACTTTTGACCAGAGACCTACAGTATGGGCCCTGTTCAAAAGTAGTGCATTATATGAGGGATAAGGCGCCATTTGGGACGAAGACAGTGTCACTGTTGCTCTCCGGCGCACCACCAAGACCACACCACCAAACCCGCAACAACACTTCGCCTTTATTGATTGTTACACGCTAAGGCCGTTCAGGCTCCAATGTGATTGATTTCTTAAGCTTGAGTTTTATACTTTCTATTGTTGTCCAGCTGTTACCATGCACCTGCAAAAAAGATTGCTCAGATGTGTGAGTGCCTTTTGAAATTTAAAATACTTGCTATTGTTAAATTCCACATTAGGCTGGAACTCAATCATGTAGCCTAGAGGTTAAAGAGTGTTGAGCCAGTAACCGAAAGGGTGCTGGTTTGAATCCCCTAGCCGACTAGGCAATAAATCTGTTGATGTCCACTTGAACAAGGCACTTACCCCTAATTGCTCCTGTAACTCGCTCTGGATAAGAATGTCTGCTAAATAACTAAAATGTAAAAAATGTCAAATGTAATCAAAACATGTATGTGCAAGTGTGAGCATGCATTTGCGTTATGAAATGTGTGTGTTCTTTAAGGACACAGTTTGAGTTGTTTTGCCTGAGTGTGCAATGCGAGTGGGTCTATTTTCAGTGTGTTTGGTTGTGTGTGGGTTTTGAACAGTAATGAGTGTGTCAGTGTCTCTCAGTACAGTAGAATATATGAACAGTAAGTAGCCCAGTGCAGCATGCACTAGGCAGAAGGAACAGTGAAGAGAGAGAGGCCTCCTACAGTCCACATTACCCCTCTCATTCTGAGTCTAAGCACACAACTCCTCTTTCTTCTCTCTCTCTCTCTTCTTTTGATCTCTCTCCTCTCTTTCTCTTAGCCCAGTAATCTATGACACGAGTGAGAGAGCTATGCAAGATGGAGGCTGCATTCCAAACACCTAAAAGACACAGCCCTCAAATTAAGTGGACACTTCTGTTGATATACCATGACGTATGATGAGTTGACACTTGCAGGGCAAGGGACAAGGGAAGAATTAATAGATTTTAAATGGACAGTCCTTGCCCAGAAATGTGTCACTTGTTCATCCCACAGTTGTGTTTTCAGTCATCATGGAACCACCGGTAGCTGTTGTGTGTGATTTATATGCACTACAGTCAATTATGATTGCATTTCATATCTTGGCTAGAAGACAATGATTCCGCAGACATCAAATGCTAGCCATCTGACGATATCAGGTAAATCGAAAAATACAATGTATAGGTGTGATGTCAGGGAAAGTTGTATGCGCTAGCTAACGTTTCCAAAAGCTAACCAAACAAAAACATCTGTGAGGATCGATGCTGGAGACGAGTAGCAGGTACAGGGAATGAACATTTAATGAAACACAGACATGAAACAGAACAGGAACAGCGTCTGGACAGGGAAAAAATAAAGACATTGATGCTGACACAGGGAACAAAGTGAGGAGCAGACAGATATAGAGGGGGTAATCAACAAAGTAATGGTAATGTAGTTCAGGTGAGTCCAAAATTGTGCAGGTACGCGTAATGATGGTGACAGGTGTGCGTAATGAAGGGCAGCCTGACGCCCTCGAGCGCAAGAGAGGAAGAGCCGGAGCAGGCATGACAACATCATTACTTTTACAATATGTGTTTGTGCCATCATGTGCATTAGCAGCACAATTTTTAACATTTGTTTTTACTTTGACTTCTCCATATTGATGTTGGTTTCCATTTTTGGCTGACTTTTCTTAGCGGATGTACAATCATCGGAAATCGATTTAAGGGGAGTTTCAGGCCCCAGAGTGAACAGAATTGTACACTCGCAAACTCGATCACAAACGAGGGCTGAGGGGTTTACGTTGCCAACTTCCCTTGCTTGGCTAATTGTTTGGACCAACGGCAAAATGGCCGCAGGGATTCCCCCAAGGGCATAAGGTGAGGGTAAGTGGAGGAGGGTGTGTCTTTTATGTGTTTGAAACGCAGCTGGAGATGCACATTTTGTCTGTTTATCCATCTCTTTCTCTCTACTCCTCCCTCTCTCTCTCTTTCTATTCACCCTCTTCTCATCTCTTTCTCGCTGGTTAATTAGTGTTTCTCCTCCTCTCTGTTGAACTTCAATTTGTAAAACCAAATATACATACCGGTAATGCATGTTTTGTTGTTTGTTGAATTTTCTGAGATTGTAGTTATGATGAAGATATTTCCAAATATCAACCCCCCTCTCCTCTTTCTCCCTCCCTCCCTGTCCCTCTCTCTCTCCAGGGAGTGACATATTTTGGGGAGAGCTAGCCTTACCATGGCCAACATGCCGTGGCATGAGGAGGTCATCCATTTTGTCCAGCAGCTGGCCGACATGTTCCCTAATTACCAGATCGCCTGTAAACATGAGCACTCTAATTGTCTGCACATCGTACACACCAAGGTGGCAGGGTAGCCTAGTGGTTAGAGCGTTGGACTAGTATCTGGAAAGTTGCAAGTTTAAATCCCTGAGCTGACAAGGTACAAATAGACCATCATTGAAAATAAGAATTTGTTCTTAACTGACTTGCCTAGTTCAATAAAGGTTAACCTAAAAAGGTAATACACTGCACCACCAACTGTGTGACCTTATTACTAGTTCATTTTTCATTTTTCATTACATTTCATTATAGTACAACGGTTTGATTTGTCTAATCTTAGCAATTTCTTCTTAGCTAGCTACATAGCCATCTTTGTATCAAAGATAATTGCGTAATTATCGTATTTCGTCGTCCTAACGTAGTCTACACTGCTATCTGCCCAGCAGCTAGCCAGCTAGCAAACGTCCACCGTCTACCGAATAGCAGCTCTGTAGAAACTATTACACTCAACTGAACGACTTGATTAGTGTAGTGTTAGCTAGCTACATAGTTGTCTTTGCTGTCTTCGTATCCAAGATAATTGTGTAGTTTAGAGTGTGTAGTTTTAGAGTGATTATCTTAATTTACCGAGGTTAGCTAGCCAGCTATTTGTCGTCCTTAATGTAGGAGACACTGCTAGCTAGCCAACAGCTAGCCAACGTCTACCGAATAGAACTTCCGCACTCAACAACCCGGTCGCATTCCGCTTCGCTCCACAGGTAGTATCACATTTTCATTTCATTTCATTACAGTACAACGGTTTGATTTGTTTGATCGTAGCTAGCTACATAGCTAGCTACATAGCCGTCTTTGTATCAAAGATAATTGTGTAGTCTAGAGCGATTTTCTAGGTTAGCTAGCCAGCTATTGTCGTTCTTTTAACGCAACGTAACGTAATCAACACTGCTAGCTAGCCAGCTAGCCCCCGAATAGCAGCACTGTAGAAACTATTACACTCAACGGAACGACTTTATTAATGTAGTGTCAACAACGCAGCCACTGCCAGCTAGCCTACAAAGTCAACAACGCAGCCACTGCCAGCTAGCCTACTTCAGCAGTACTGTATCATTTTAATCATTCTAGTCAATAAGATTCTTGCTACGTAAGCTTAACTTTCTGAACATTCGAGACGTGTAGTCCACTTGTCATTCCAATCTCCTTTGCATTAGCGTAGCCTCTTCTGTAGCCTGTCAACTATGTGTCTGTCTATCCCTGTTCTCTCCTCTCTGCACAGACCATACAAACGCTCCACACCGCGTGGCCGCGCCACCCTAATCTGGTGGTCCCAGCGCGCACGACCCACGTGGAGTTCCAGGTCTCCGGTAGCCTCTGGAACTGCCGATCTGCGGCCAAAAAGGCAGAGTTCATCTCAGCCTATGCCTCCCTCCAGTCCCTCGACTTCTTGGCACTGACGGAAACATGGATCACCACAGATAACACTGCTACTCCTACTGCTCTCTCTTCGTCCGCCCACGTGTTCTCGCACACCCCGAGAGCTTCTGGTCAGCGGGGTGGTGGCACCGGGATCCTCATCTCTCCCAAGTGGTCATTCTCTCTTTCTCCCTTACCCATCTGTCTATCGCCTCCTTTGAATTCCATGCTGTCACAGTTACCAGCCCTTTCAAGCTTAACATCCTTATCATTTATCGCCCTCCAGGTTCCCTCGGAAAGTTCATCAATGAGCTTGATGCCTTGATAAGCTCCTTTCCTGAGGACGGCTCACCTCTCACAGTTCTGGGCGACTTTAACCTCCCCACGTCTACCTTTGACTCATTCCTCTCTGCCTCCTTCTTTCCACTCCTCTCCTCTTTTGACCTCACCCTCTCACCTTCCCCCTACTCACGAGGCAGGCAATACGCTCGACCTCATCTTTACTAGATGCTGTTCTTCCACTAACCTCATTGCAACTCCCCTCCAAGTCTCCGACCACTACCTTGTATCCTTTTCCCTCTCGCTCTCATCCAACACTTCCCACTGCCCCTACTCGGATGGTATCGCGCCGTCCCAACCTTCGCTCTCTCCCCCGCTACTCTCTCCTCTTCCATCCTATCATCTCTTCCCTCTGCTCAAACCTTCTCCAACCTATCTCCTGATTCTGCCTCCTCAACCCTCCTCTCCTCCCTTTCTGCATCCTTTGACTCTCTATGTCCCCTATCCTCCAGGCCGGCTCGGTCCTCCCCTCCCGCTCCGTGGCTCGACGACTCATTGCGAGCTCACAGAACAGGGCTCCGGGCAGCCGAGCGGAAATGGAGGAAAACTCGCCTCCCTGCGGACCTGGCATCCTTTCACTCCCTCCTCTCTACATTTTCCTCTTCTGTCTCTGCTGCTAAAGCCACTTTCTACCACTCTAAATTCCAAGCATCTGCCTCTAACCCTAGGAAGCTCTTTGCCACCTTCTCCTCCCTCCTGAATCCTCCTCCCCCCTCCTCCCTCCTCCCTCTCTGCAGATGACTTCGTCAACCATTTTGAAAAGAAGGTCGACGACATCCGATCCTCGTTTGCTAAGTCAAACGACACCGCTGGTTCTGCTCACACTGCCCTACCCTGTGCTCTGACCTCTTTCTCTCCCCTCTCTCCAGATGAAATCTCGCGTCTTGTGACGGCCGGCCGCCCAACAACCTGCCCGCTTGACCCTATCCCCTCCTCTCTTCTCCAGACCATTTCCGGAGACCTTCTCCCTTACCTCACCTCGCTCATCAACTCATCCCTGACCGCTGGCTACGTCCCTTCCGTCTTCAAGAGAGCGAGAGTTGCACCCCTTCTGAAAAACCTACACTCGATCCCTCCGATGTCAACAACTACAGACCAGTATCCCTTCTTTCTTTTCTCTCCAAAACTCTTGAACGTGCCGTCCTTGGCCAGCTCTCCCGCTATCTCTCTCAGAATGACCTTCTTGATCCAAATCAGTCAGGTTTCAAGACTAGTCATTCAACTGAGACTGCTCTTCTCTGTATCACGGAGCGCTCCGCACTGCTAAAGCTAACTCTCTCTCCTCTGCTCTCATCCTTCTAGACCTATCGGCTGCCTTCGATACTGTGAACCATCAGATCCTCCTCTCCACCCTCTCCGAGTTGGGCATCTCCGGCGCGGCCCACGCTTGGATTGCGTCCTACCTGACAGGTCGCTCCTACCAGGTGGCGTGGCGAGAATCTGTCTCCTCACCACGTGCTCTCACCACTGGTGTCCCCCAGGGCTCTGTTCTAGGCCCTCTCCTATTCTCGCTATACACCAAGTCACTTGGCTCTGTCATAACCTCACATGGTCTCTCCTATCATTGCTATGCAGACGACACACAATTCATCTTCTCCTTTCCCCCTTCTGATGACCAGGTGGCGAATCGCATCTCTGCATGTCTGGCAGACATATCAGTGTGGATGACGGATCACCACCTCAAGCTGAACCTCGGCAAGACGGAGCTGCTCTTCCTCCCGGGGAAGGACTGCCCGTTCCATGATCTCGCCATCACGGTTGACAACTCCATTGTGTCCTCCTCCCAGAGCGCTAAGAACCTTGGCGTGATCCTGGACAACACCCTGTCGTTCTCAACTAACATCAAGGCGGTGGCCCGTTCCTGTAGGTTCATGCTCTACAACATCCGCAGAGTACGACCCTGCCTCACACAGGAAGCGGCGCAGGTCCTAATCCAGGCACTTGTCATCTCCCGTCTGGATTACTGCAACTCGCTGTTGGCTGGGCTCCCTGCCTGTGCCATTAAACCCCTACAACTCATCCAGAACGCCGCAGCCCGTCTGGTGTTCAACCTTCCCAAGTTCTCTCACGTCACCCCGCTCCTCCGCTCTCTCCACTGGCTTCCAGTTGAAGCTCGCATCCGCTACAAGACCATGGTGCTTGCCTACGGAGCTGTGAGGGGAACGGCACCTCAGTACCTCCAGGCTCTGATCAGGCCCTACACCCAAACAAGGGCACTGCGTTCATCCACCTCTGGCCTGCTCGCCTCCCTACCACTGAGGAAGTACAGTTCCCGCTCAGCCCAGTCAAAACTGTTCGCTGCTCTGGCCCCCCAATGGTGGAACAAACTCCCTCACGACGCCAGGACAGCAGAGTCAATCACCACCTTCCGGAGACACCTGAAACCCCACCTCTTTAAGGAATACCTAGGATAGGATAAAGTAATCCTTCTCACCCCCTTAAAAGATTTAGATGCACTATTGTAAAGTGGCTGTTCCACTGGATGTCATAAGGTGAATGCACCAATTTGTAAGTCGCTCTGGATAAGAGCGTCTGCTAAATGACTTAAATGTAAATGTAAATGTTAATTAAACCATAAACGGGTAACTTCATTCATTTGTTCATACAATAATTCATTAATTCATTAATTAAACTAATTCATTCATTATGAATTGATGAATTATGTAGGCTTACCGCTGAGAAGTTAAACAGCAACAGTTACAACCAGAACTCAGAGCCAAGCGAGTTAGCTGCTTTCCTGTGATCTTATTTTGCTTTCATACAGTGTTGTGGATTTTGCGGATTGACTAAAATGTCGCCCTTTGAGTTCCCACTGTTCTGGTTCTCCCTCTCTTCTTCCCACCCAACTTCACTTTTCTCTATGCATGTCTGTTTCTCTCTCTCTCTTCCCCCGTCTCTTCCTCTCTCTCTCTCTCTCTCTCTCTCTCTCTTCCCCCGTCTCTTCCTCTCTCTCTCTTCCCCCGTCTCTTCCTCTCTCTCTCTCTCTTCCCCCGTCTCTTCCTCTCTCTCTCTCTCTCTCTCTCTTCCCCCGTCTCTTCCTCTCCCTCTCTTCTCCCGTCTCTTCCTCTCTCTCTTCCCCCGTCTCTTCCTCTCTCTCTCTCTTCCCCCCGTCTCTTCCTCTCTCTCTCTCTTCCCCGTCTCTTCCTCTCTCTCTCTCTTCCCCCGTCTCTTCCTCTCTCTCTCTCTTCCCCGTCTCTTCCTCTCTCTCTCTCTTCCCCGTCTCTTCCTCTCTCTCTCTCTTCCCCCGTCTCTTCCTCTCTCTCTCTCTCCACCGTCTCTTCCTCTCTCTCTTCCCCCGTCTCTTCCTCTCTCTCTCTCTTCCCCCGTCTCTTCCTCTCTCTCTCTCTTCCCCCGTCTCCTCCTCTCTCTCTCTCTTCCCCCGTCTCTTCCTCTCTCTCTCTCTTCCCCCGTCTCTTCCTCTCTCTCTCTCTTCACCCGTCTCTTCCTCTCTCTCTCTTCCTCTCTCTCTTTATTGTGTTATAGGACTAGTCACGCATTACTCCTTATCCTCAGTAAATCTCTGTTCCCCCGAACACCCTGTCTAAAGGTGTTTAACACGCCTCAACACGTCTACACACACACAAACACACAAACACACACGTCATCCCCTGACAATAATGACATGTCTCCATGTCCATGCCTAATGGCTTTTTATGTATTTTATACCTCGCTACACGAGCCACCTGCAATCAACATCTATGATTCACATATATACAGTGCCTTGCGAAAGTATTGGGCCCCCTTGAACTTTGCGACCTTTTGCCACATTTCAGGCTTCAAACATAAAGATATAAAACTGTATTTTTTTGTGAAGAATCAACAACAAGTGGGACACAATCATGAAGTGGAACAACATTTATTGGATATTTCAAACTTTTTTAACAAATCAAAAACTGAAAAATTGGGCGTGCAAAATTATACCTCAATTCCCTCTAAACCCTATCAGTCCTAAGACCCATGAAAAAATCTGCTTTTCATTTATCTGCATGTCCAGCCCTTATATTTAGCCTCACAATTAAGTGTTTTACCACTTCATTTTCAGGACAACCAGGGCTACAAATTGTTATTTAGTCATAAACAGTTTTATTGACAAATGTCAATTTAAAAAAAAAAAGTCTGACAAAGTAAAAACCTGATAAAATGCATTTATATGAGTGCTGTAAATACAGATTTGGTTTGTTCAGTGGGAAATGAATGTCCAACTAGCCAGTGACAACTGTGTGGAGTTTGGAGTTTGTGACAGCAACTATGTGAACTTATTACAGTATTATAGACATCATGTCCTGGGATTTCCTATGATCTTCTATGTAGAAGAACCCCTGACCTTCTAATGACTATTGTGTCGCTTGTGAGCATCATAGAGCAAACCATTCTGACTCTACAGACGATTTTGTAAAAAATACCCGGCTCCTTTGGGATCCGCCATTGTCTCACAAACACCGACTAATGGTTGCAGAAGTAGAGGAATTCAATGGTACAGCCCAGAAGTCTGTATCTCAAACACACAATGTTTAAAATGAATTAACGCGACGGCGGGACACATTAGGTTAAGTCTCAGACACATGTAGAGTATGCATCTTTTCCTCATGGACTACTTTTCCAGCCAGAGAGGAAGAAATAAGTCATGACCGTTAGGGAGTGCATACATCTACAAATGGTGCATACTGCTTCAAGGGCGTTTGGCTTCGTTGTTGTTTTCTGTTGTATTTTCTCATTACTGTTTCCTATCTTCTACTTTAATGATGTCAACTATCGAAGAAATCCTGTGAGTTTTGGCTGTGATGTCCTGGCCCTGCTACAACAGACAGCAAGCTAGTGATGCAGAGCCAATTTTCCATTAATAATGAATTAACTATGATTAATCACGGCCTCTTTTCTCCTCTCTTACAGCACAGAAACAGCCCCCTCGAACTCCCCAAAAAGTTGTTTACTCATCAAAAATTCTGCTCTTTGTCGTCTATTTATTATGCACAAAAGTGCTGTCTTCACGCAAACTCCGACTTATAATCATCTTATTTCTCCCCAAATCTCAGTGTTCTTTACCCGCTTTTATTTGATGTTGGCTGGCTTATTAATTATCTGAATATCAACTTTGTTTGCCTCTCTCATTCCTCAGTCAGCTTTTCCTGGTTCCCTGCTGTCTGTGTGAGGGAGAGGGAGAGGGAGAGCTAGATGACAAGGGCGAGCACAGCCTTTGATTTGATCCTAATTCAGTCTCTGTTTCTGTGTTTAGTCACTGTGGGGTATTAGTGAGAAAAGTTCCTTTCTGATCCGTATCATTCCCCAATGAGTCTTCTAGGAAGTCACCACAGAAACAACAAAGATGATATGATCAACAAGGCATAACAAAGATAATACTATGACGGAGAGATGGGCAGCTCTAGCCCTCTCTCATAACAAGTGATTGTAAAATTATCTCTGTCACAAAGTTAACTCTTTGAACACTCTGTATGCATCAGGCACCCTGAGCTGTGATTGACAACCACCTCCACCAATGAGTGGGCAGGTTGGTCACCTGCCTGGAGGCACCTGCTTTTCCGGTGGTCTGAGGTGGTTTCACCTCGCTAATTAGAATAAACCCATGGGAAAAGGACAGAGGTGGGAGATTTGCTAACACACAGTGATGCCGAAACACACACTGTACACTGCTAATTATACTGCTCATTGCTAAATACTAAGGAAACGAAGTGGGAGATTTTTTTCCCTAACACACACGCAAGCACGCACAAACACTCAAACAATGCTCACCTCTCAAGTTGGGGGAAACAATGCTCACCTCTCAAGTTGGCCTCTCTCCCTTCCTGGTGCCTGTCAAAGTGCTCACTTACGAGAGCCTGAGTGATGATGATGGTGATAAAGAAAAGTTCTCGACTCGGAAGGCAGGTGACACTTCCATCTCCTTGATGACAATGTCCCTCCAGTGGGACTGAGTAGGTGGGCACGTTGCAGGTCACTGACATGCAAAAGGTGCAAAAAAGCCAATTGTTCCTTTAATTCATCTACATTTCTCACAAGGCCACAGTCAATATTTCACTGCATAGATTTCCTTCCTTCCTTCCTTCCTTCCTTCCTTCCTTCCTTCCTTCCTTCCTTCCTTCCTTCCTTCCTTCCTTCCTTCCTTCCTTCCTTCCTTCCTTCCTTCCTTCCTTCCTTCCTTCCTTCCTTCCCTCCCTCCATTTTCTCCATCCCCATTCCTCTCTCCCTCCCTCCTCTCCCTCCCTCTTCTCTCTCTCTTTCTTTCTTTCTCATCCGAGACACCAATTTAGACTCCTGTTTATTTAATGTACACCTTTTCAGGTACACTGCCAGTGTAACTTCATCTTCATAACTGAGTGCTTTTTTCCTCTGATGCTGTCTACAAGATTTTGTTTGTCCACCTTAAACAAGACCAAGCAGTATTATGGTCATTGTGCTGTAGCTCTAAGATTTATGGTCATCAGTTTTCCTGTTTTAACAGTTATTTATGTAGCCTGAGCATTGGGAAGGAGTTTTTAAATACACCTGATTGAGAGGTTTCAATCCTTAATTTAATTAATTTCACAAATCAGGGCACTTAAAACATTACAATCCACAGAGCATCTGAATGCTGTATCTGTATTTGTGGTGTTTTACAATGGAGGCCGTGCTTTTTCTGTAATGGCCGTGAAACATCCTTTTCCAGTAGAGGAACTGAATAGTTGTTCAGTTCTTATCATAAATTGGGATTCATGCAACAGCATGTGTAGCACTCCTGTTTTTAGTCTCGCTGCAGTGTCCTTGGTGACCGCAGAGCGGAGGAGATTTTGTGCTGTTCATTGACATTGTGGAGTGGTAAGCTTACACACACTGTGGTTGTGTGTGCTATTGAGCGAGCAAGCGATTTGGGTGTGTGTGTGTGTTTGTGTGTACTTGTGAGCATGAGAGTTCCCTATAGCTGAGAGTTCCCTATAGATTCCCCAGGGGACCAGGTTGTTGTAAATCCAGGGCCTGACTCTCTGTGTCTCTCTGTTTGTGGCCGTAGTGCTCTCATCCACACCAGCAGATTACTGTGTAATGAAAACAGCATGTTTACAGACAGTCTCCCCAGAAACAGCTCCTGGGCAGGAGGTGCATACTTCTACAATTGACATATTTTTTTTCTTCCTCTATCTCTATTTCTCTATGTTTCTTGCTCTGGTGCTTCGGCCCTACAAATGGTCTCACTCCTCATTAGCACAAACATTAGCGCCCAGTCAGTTTTTTTCCCATTTCTCTTAAAGGCTTCATTAGTGTAGCAACAAAGTGGCTAGCTGTCCTATAGACAGCCACTAGACAGTGAAAATAAAACATTACAGCTAATGGCTAACATGCTAATAAGTACTGTAGTTAGACTAACACGCTAATAGTTAGCACTAAAACTCCTCTGCTAACAGCAGGGTGTTCCCAGTGTTTACTTCCTGCTTATTTATATATTGTTTATGCACATAAATAAACACTAATGGCTAAGAACCAAGCACGCTTTAAAAATAATTGCACAATTGAGAGTATCACTGCCTGGTACGGCAACTGCACATCCCAGAACTGCAGAGCTTTCCAGAGGGTGGTGCGGTCTGCCCAACGCATCACCGGGGCAAACTACTTGCCCTCTGGGACAACTACAGCACCCGACGTCACAGGAAGGCCAAAAAGATCATCAAGGACAACAACCACCCGAGCCACTGCCTGTTCACTCCACTATCATCCAGAAGGGGAGTTCAGTACAGGTACATCAAAGCTGAGACCGAGAGACTGAAAAAGGCCATCAGACTGTTAAATAGCCATCACTGGCCACTTTAATTAACAATGGAATGATAGCCCCTTTAATAATGTTTACATATTTTGCATTACTCATCTCATTGTACAGTTGAAGTCGGAAGTTTACATACACCTTAGCCAAATACATTTAAACTCAGTTTTTCACAATTCCTGACATTTAATCCAATTCAAAAATCCCTGTCTTAGGTCAGTTAGGATCACCACTTTATTGTAAGATTGTGAAATATCAGAATAATAACAGAGAGAATTATTTATTTCACATTCCCAGTGGGTCAGAAGTTTACATACACTCAATTAGTATTTGATGGCATTGCCTTTAAATTGTTTAACCTGGGTCAAACATTTCAGGTAGCCTTCCACAATCTTCCCACAATAAATTGGGTGAATGTTTGCCCATTCCTCCTGACAGAGCTGGTGTAACTGAGTCAGGTTTGTAGGCCTCCTTGCTCGCACACGCTTTTTCAGTTCTGCCCACAAATTTTCTATAGGATTGAGGTCAGGGCTTTGTGATGGCCACTCCAATATCTTGACTTTGTTATCCTTAAGCCATTTTGCCACAACTTTGGAAGTATGCTTGGGGTCATTTCGAAGACCCATTTGCGACCAAGCTTTCATTTCAATATATCCAGATTATTTTCCCGCCTCATGATGGCATCTATTTTGTGAAGTGCACCAGTCCCTCCTGCAGCAAAGCACCCCCACAACATGATGCTGCCACCGCCGTGCTTCACAGTTGGGATGGTGTTCTTCGTCTTGCAAGCATCCCCTTTTTTCCTCCAAACATAACGATGGTCATTATGGCCAAACAGTTATATTTTTATTTCATCAGACCAGAGGACATTTAGTCCAAAAAGTACGATCTTTGTCCCCATGTGCTGCTGCAAACCGTAGTCTGGCTTTTTTACGGTGGTTTGAAGCAGTGGCTTCTTCCTTGCTGAGAGGCCTTTCAGGTTATGTTGATATAGGACTCGTTTTACTGTGGATATAGATACTTTTGTACCTGCTTCCTCCAGCATCTTCACAAGGTCCTTTGCTGTTGTTCTGGGATTGATTTGCACATTTCGCACCAAAGTATGTTCATCTCTAGGAGACAGTATGCGTCTCCTTCCTGAGCGGTATGATGGATTCGTGGTCCCATGGTGTTTATACTTGCATACTATTGTCTGTACAGATGAACGTAGTAACTTCAGACGTTTGGGAATTGCTCCCAAGGATGAACCAGACTTGTAGAGCTCTACAATTGTTTTTCTGAGGTCTTGGCTGATTTCTTTTGATTTTCCCGTGACGTCAAGCAAAGAGGCACTGAGTTTGAAGGTAGGCCTTGAATACATCCACAGGTATACCTCCAATTGACTCAAATGTTGTCAATTAGCCTATCAGAAGCTTCTAAAGCCATGACAGCATTTTCTGGAATTTTCCAAGCTGTTTAAATCCTCTTAGGGCTAGGGGGCAGTGTTCGGAAGTTTGGATATACTCAGGCCCAGAAGCTAGGATATGCATTAGATAGAAAACACTCTGAAGTTCTTAAAACGGTTAAAATAATGTCTGTGAGTATAACAGAAGTGATATGGCAGGCGAAACCCAAGGAAAATCCATCCAGAATTTTTTTTTTGAGGTCACAGTCCATTTCAATGTTTGTCTATGGGATATAAAAATAAATAACTCCCAGATTGCAGTTCCTATGGCTTCCACTAGATGTCAACAGTCCTTAGAAAGGGTTTTAGGTTTGTTTTTTCAAAGTGGCTCTCATTTTGACTGTAGTCTTGTGGCGCGCATGGATGAGGGCACGCACCTCGTTATTTATCTCCGGTATTGAACATACTACATTCCGTCTTAAATTTTATCGTTTATTTACGTATTAGGGTACCTGAGGATTGATTAGAAACATTGTTTGTCTTGGTTGGACGAAGTTTATTGGTAACTTTCGGATTATTTTGTCTGCACGTTGAACGAGTGGAACGGGTGGATTACTGAATCAAACGCACCAACTAAACTGTCTTTTTTGGGATATAAAGAAGGAATTTATCGAACAAAGCGACCATTTGTTGTGTAGCTGGGACCCTTGGGATTGCAAACAGAGAAAGATCTTCAAAGGTAAGGGATTTATTTTATCGATATTTCAGATTTTTGTGATGCCTCTGCTGGTTTGTAAAATGTTTTTAATGCTGGTGTATGCGGGGCGCTGTCCTCAGATAAATGCATGGTATGCTTTCGCCGTAAAGCCTTTTTGAAATCTGACAACGCGGTTGATTAACTTCTCTAGGATAGGGGGCAGCATTTGGAATTTTGGATGAAAAGCATGCCCAAATTCAACTGCCTGCTACTCATCCCCAGAAGATAAGACATTCATATTATTGGTAGATTTGGATAGAAAACACCCTGACGTTTCTAAAGCTGTTTGAATCATGTCTGTGAGTATAACATAACATATGTAGTAGGTGAAACCCAGAGGACAAACCATTCAGATTTTTTTTTGAGGTCACTCTCTTTTCAATGAGCTTTCATTGGGAATCCAGATTTCTAAGGGACTTTCTTGCAGTTCCTACCGCTTCCACTGGATGTCTCCAGTCTTTAGAAATTGGTTGAGGTTTTTCCTTTGTGTAATGAAGAAGTAGCCCTGTTCAAAACGAGGGTCACTTCATGTGTACTGTTTGATAGAGGCGCATGACCAGAAAGCTAGCGTCAGTTTGTTTTCTTCCTGTATTGAACAGAGATCATCCCGTCTTCAATTTGATTGATTATTTACTTTAAAAATACCTAAAGTTGTATTACAAAAGTAGTTTGAAATGTTTTGGCAAAGTTTACAGGTAACTTTTGAGATATTTTGTAGTCACGTTGCGCAAGTTGGAAACGTTGTTTTTCTGGATCAAACGCACCAAATAAATGGACATTTTGGATATATATGGACGGAATTAATCGAACAAAAGGACCATTTGTGATGTTTATGGGACATATTGGAGTGCCAACAGAAGAAGCTCGTCAAAGGTAAGACATGATTTATATTTTTATTTCTGCGGTTTGTGTCGAGCCTGCAGGGTTGAAATATGTTTTCTCTCTTTTGTTTACGGAGGTGCTATTCTCAGATAATAGCATAGTTTGCTTTCGCTGAAAAGCCTTTTTGAAATCTGATATGTTGGCTGGATTCACAACACGTGTAGCTTCAATTTGGTATCTTACATGTGTGATTTCATGAAAGTTAGATTTTTTAGGAATTTATTTACTTTTGGCCAGAGAGGTTTTAACAAGAAGTTAAGTGTTTAAATTATGTTTAAATGATGTAAGACACTTGTATTGTTCATACATTTTTAATATTACAATTTTGTCATTTGAATTTGAATTTGGAGCGCTCAAAATGTTGTCGATTTTGATCCCGGTAACGGGATCCTTGCGCTAAGAGGCACAGTCAATTTAGTGTATGTAAACTTCTGACCCACTGGAGTTGTGATATAGTGAAATAATCTGTCTGTAAACAATTTTCAGAAAAATTACTTGTGTAATAGCTATTTGGTTAACTATTCAACAAACTATTTAGCAGTCTTATGGCTTGGGGCTAGAAGCTGTCCAGGGTCCTGTTGGTTCCAGACTTGGTGCATTGGTACCGCTTGCCATGCAGTAACAGAGAGAAAAGTCTATGACTTGGGTGGCTAGTGTCTTTGACAGTTTTTAGGGCCTTCCTCTGAAACCACCTGGTATAGAGGTCTTGGATGGAAGGGGCTCGGCCCCAGTGATGTACTGGGCCATACGCACTACCCTCTGAGAACCTGAGGGGCCTATGCCAAACATTTTCAGCCTCCTGAGGGGGAAGAGACGTTGTCATGCCCTCTTCACGACTGTTTTGGTGTGTGTAGACCATGATAGATCCTTAATGATGTGGACATCGAGGAACTTCAAGCTCTCGACCCGTTCCACTACAACCTTGTCGATGTGAATGCTCGGCCCGCCCTTTCCTGTAGTCCACGATCAGCTCCATTTTCTTGCTGACGTTGAGGGAGAGGTTGTTGTGCACCACACTGCCAGATCTCTGACCTCCTCCCTACGGGCTGTCTCATCGTGATCTATGATCAAGCCTACCACCGTCGTGTAGTCAGCCAACTTAATGATGATGCCTGTGTTGAGGGTCAGTGTGGCGGATGTGTTGTTTCATACTCTCATTACCTGGGGGCGGCCCGTCAGGAAGTCCAGGATCCAGTTGCAGAGGGAGGTGTTCAGTCCCAGGATCCTTAGCTTAGTGATGAGCTTGGAGGCCACTATGCTGTTGAATGCTGAGCTGCGGGGGTCGGAGCCTGTGTAATAGGATTCCTGTGGAGGTCATAGTGGTGTAAACTACTTAAGTTTTATGGAGTATTTTACTATTTATATTTTTGAAACTTTTACTTTCACTTCACTACATTCATAAAGAAAACAATGTACTTTTACTTTTCCCTGACACCTAGAACTCATTACATTTTGAATGCTTAGAAGGACAGGAAAATGGTCCAATTCATGCATTTATCAGGAGAACATCCCTGGTCATCCCTACTGCCTCTTATCTGGCGGAATCACAAAACACAAATACTTGGAGTGGGCCCCTGGCTATCCGTAAATTTAAAAAACAAGACAATTGTGCTGTCTGGTTTACTTAATATAAGGAATTTGAAACGATTTATACTTTTACATTTTGATACTTAAGAATCAAACAGGCAAACCGTCAATGCAGGTCTAAGACTGAATCCTACTACACTGGCTCTGACGCTCATCGGATGTTGCAGGGTTTGAACAGTATTACGGACTACAAAGGGAAACCCAGCCGCGAGCTGCCCAGTGACACGGGCCTGCTGACCAGAAGAGCTAAATGCCTTTTATGCCAGGCTTCCTGCCATCCAGGACCTATAGAATAGGTGGTGTCAGAGGAAGGCCCAAAAAATTGTCAAAGACTCATCACCCAAGTCATACACTTCTCTCTGCTACTGCATGGCAAGCGGTCCCGGAGCACCAAGTCCAGGACCAAAAGGTTCAGTTTCTACCCCCAAGCCATAAGACTGCTGAACAATTAATCAAATGGCCACCCAGACTATTTAGATTGATACCCCCCCCCCTTGTTTTTACACTGCTGCTAATCGCTGTTTATTATCTATGCAGTCACTTCACCCCTACGTGTACAAAATAACTTGACTAACCTATACCCCTGCAAATTGACTCTGTACCGGTACCCCCTGTATATAGCCTTGTTATTGTTATTTTTATTGTATAACCTTTCATTTATTTTTACTAATTTTACTTAATTTATTTAGTAAATATTTTCTTCACTCTTTCTTGAACTGCATTGTTGGTTATGGGCTTGTAGGTAAGCATTTCACAGTAAGTTCTACACAAGTTGTATTTGGAGCATGTGACAAATAAAATTTGCTTTGATATTTTAACAATTACATTTATGTTTGATACTTAAATATATTCCAAACCAAATACTTTTAGACTTTTGCTCAAGTAGTATTTTACTGAGTGACTTTCACTTTTACTTCAGTCAGTTTCTATTAAGGTATCTTTTACTCATGTATGACACTGGGAGGTCATAGCAGAACTTTTTGTACTTCCTTGTGTCCTCAGCCGTAGCTTCGGGGTTGACTGTGATAGCCCTGTGTGTGGTAGCCCTGTCCTTTAATTTAGCACGAACCTTGATGTTAATCCAGGGCTTTTGATTGGGGAAGCAACGAACCTTCGCTGTGGGGACAACGTCGGTGATGCATTAACTATTGAAGTTGGTGACTGAGATGGTTAGCTCGTCGACGCTATCAACGGAGTCCCGAAGCATATTCCAGTCAGTGCTAGCAAAACAGTCATGTAGCATAGTCTATAAATTGGAGTTCGTTAAGTTGTTGTTTTTCTTGGCCTGAGGTGGAATATATACAGAAGTCACGATAACACCTGAAAACTCTCTCAGGAGGTACACGGGTCTGCATTTGACCATCAGGTATTCCAAGACGGGTGAACAATTGGTTGAGACTTCCACTGTGTAAGAGTCAACACACTATTTGCTGTTGATGAAGAGGCATAACCCTCCCCTTCTCGATTTCCCGATGAGAGAGTGAAAGAGTGATAGTGAGTGAGAGTGAGAGAGACCTTTACTTCCACACGGTTCAACTTTTACCATTCACAATAAGTTTTAAGAATTGAGAGACAAAGAGCTAGAGAGAAAGAGAGAGGATATGAAGATTCCGTCTTTTCATCCACACTTGAGTTACTGTACGCATGAACAGGGCCGACAAAGGCAAACATATATTTAAAAATAATAATAATTAGGACCACAGTCAGGGACTCAACATACTGTTGAGCATTAGAATACTACAATACACAACTGCATCAGCAGTTTTCCTGTTATGTCAGTCACTGACAGTCATTCAATTACCTCAAGTCAGCTAGGTCTTTTTTAGATTGGTAAGTTAGTCTACCCAGCTATCTAAACTTATAGTAATCATGACAGAATTACAGACCGGGCACAAAGGGCACGTGCCCAGGGGCCCTGAGTTCCAGGGGGCCGCCATCACTCTCACTCAGATATCATATTAACAAAATCCTTTCTGGTAATTAGCTGTATAACTGCAAATGGAGTACATCGGCAGAGTGAATTTACCAGCTACGTCTATCAACAATTGTCGCAGTGACATTCTATTGAAATGGTTACTTGTATAGTGGAGTCATTTGTTAAGATATGTAGCTAACTAGCTAGGTAAACAATCAACCATAATCCCAATTTATGACATTACTACCCTGCATGAATCTGCAGGTAGTGAAGCAACCAGGTCCAATGTTAGCTAGCTAACATTAGGCTATAACTAGCAAAGCAAATGACTCTGAGATACGAATAATAAGATCATACATGTAACTTTAGCTAGCGAGCCAGCCAGCTAATGTTAGCTCGCTAGCTAACAGTACACTTTAACTTGAAATTAAAGCAACTTTAGAAATGTGTAATATCTGACAATGTAGCTTGTTAGATTATTTTACCCGTATACATCATGGATGGATGCTTCTCCCTGTCACAGATGCCATGGTTGCCCTTAGTTTGGAGATGTGATCCAGAGACAGTTTTTTTCTCCATCTCCTTAGCTATCATACTGTAATTCCACTGATTTCAAAACTCTGTCCTCCAGAAAGTGGAGAGCAACACTTATGAAGTTCTACTACACAATATATATTTTTAAAGCTGCTTTAGACAGGATTACCTAAACATACTGACCAGTTCAAACAGAGAGAAGCGCGCTACATGGCAGACCAATTCGAACTCATCTCTCGGCATGTCCAGCCCACTCATTATCTTAGCCAATCATTGATCAATCAAGGTTCCTTACTTTTTCTGTGGCTAAACCAACTAGGCTCGTAATGTAACAGTTTTATTCATATTTACAGATGGCATACAAGTTTGTTATTAAGGCACATGAAAGTTCACATGTTCCAGAAGACATTTCTGCCCCCAAAACATTTATAAAAAAATTTGATTAAAAAAAATGTACATTCAAATGGCTCTCCTGTGAAGTAGTGACCTGTGACATTTGCCTAGTTTCCTGAAACGAGACACATATCATGGACAGTAATGGTTTAAGAACATTCCAATATTTTAAAGATACATACACATTACCAGGTAACTCATTTTTTTCTATATATACAACTTAGGTCAGCTATGCTGGCCTGTGGAGTCCATTGGGAAACCCAACTACCAAACCATCCAGTGATGTTGTAATCAATGATCCCAGTTCCCTAAAGGACTGATTTCCATAATATATAAACAACTTTTGGGAAGCTCATAAAAATGATGGTCCACAGATCTAATTGAATCAGAACAACCTTTAACTGGAACAGAATATGGGAAAATATTACCTTGGAATCCTGTAATCTGAAGCATCAGTTTATACATTTTCAGTTTGTTCACAGACTATATTTAACAATGATAGCCCCTTGAATCTCTCCATCAATCAGAGAAGATTTCTGCTGGCAGGCAGCACTGCTGAATTGTTTTTGTTGTCTCTAAGATGGCTACCACCTCAGTCTCTCCCATTTAACCAGTGGATACAGTTATTATTAGAAGTTATAACATTGAATTATTGACAGAGAGAATGGAGAGTGCTAGTCAAGGAACAATTAGGTCTGGACAAATATACTTGACTCTGTAAAAAACAATCTCAGCTAAAGCCCCACACATACAAACCAATTACATATATTGATTGAGACTTTTGTTACTTTCTTTGCTTTCAGGTCTATGGGGAAGGGGTGGTATGGGGGGTCTCTGGTCGTTGTGTGGGAGGGCGGGGGAATCGGGGACAGATGGGTGGGAGGGGGACTGATGGGCGGGATGGGAAGGGGTGGGAGGCATGCTTTCTTCGGGTCGGGTAGAGAGGATGTGGGCAGGTGGATGGATGGGGACTGAGGGGGGAATGAGTTGGGGTTATCTTTGTATGCATTTTTTGTACCTGTAACACCCCCCCCCCAAAATAAAAGACAAAACTAAACCAAAGTTGGTCACAAAAAACAAAGTTCCTTTGAAACTGCAGCATTTTGTCTATGCCTATGGCCCCCAAAAGGCTGGGGCCTATCTTGCACATGAACTTTTACATTTACCTTCACAATCCATTTTAATGACTTGATATTTTGTGCCTTCTCTTGGGACTATTTTGCAATGAACTCCCTCAGACTTATCCTGTTTATAGCTTGTATCTATTGGCTTAACCTCAAAAGAGCAGCTCAAACCAGCGAGGATCAATTCCTCGACTTCTTACTCACATTCTTCCCTCCTACACCTTTTCCTTTACTACCCCCTCTCTACACTCGTATGTATAGATATTCAATATTTCCCTCCTTTTTTATATTGTCATTATTATAAATGTCACTCGTTTGATTTTTATAGCTATGCTGGCAGTGGTTATGGAGGATTGCAGTATTTAAATTGAAACATCGGTTCCTCATCTCCTTCTTCCTAACAGCTTTATGTTCTATGTTCTGTCCTCTGGATTGCTGATCATACTGACTGTACTAGCCAGCGGAACTGGCACGTGCTCTGAGTGTAAGCCATGAAGGCTACAGCTCTATCCCAGGGGACTCTGGCTGCTTTCATGGAGGCCAAGGGAAGCCAGGCTTTCCTCAAAAATGTACAAAGAAAAAAAACATATAATTGAACTTTTGTCTCTGTGCTTCAAAATTTTCATTCAATTCGCAAGAGCGGAGAAAGCATCCGAGTGAGTGAAAAAGCGCCCCTTTTTCTCTGTATGCAATACCCATCTATCTAATGCTGTCTGGTCAAACATAATTTGATATTGTTGCCGCCCGTAGCATTGACTACAAAGGAAGCCAGCGAGCATTTGGCCTTCTTCGATAATAAAAAATAATTACCAATCAGCGTTGAGCTAAACTGAGTGAGCTTAACTATGAATTGTCCTGGCACACCAAAAAAAAGTGTAAATGTTAGCCTATTTGGCTTCAGACCAATCCCATCACCCCCAAAGCCAAACGTCATTCAAGGAAAAACTTGTATTGTTGCATCTCATTGTGTCTTCCGGTGGCTAGCTGGCTAAAATTGGCCCTTTCCTAAATTAGCCATGGATGAAGAGAGGGATATGGACTTGGACTAATTCTCCGTACTGTCCAATGATTATAATGGCGATTGTGAACCAACTATACATTTATACATTGTGCCCCTGACCTGAAACGATGGAAGTTCAACATGTCGCTAAATGTACAGTAGTAAGCTAATGTTAGCTAGCTGGCCTGACATTTTAGCCAGGTAGTCTAGGACAACAAAAACTAAAAGCGCGCACTGTATCATGACAGAGCCATAGACTGTCAGCAACATAAAACTGGAGGATGGCATTGGCATTTCTCTACAAGTAGGGTGAGTCAACATGTTTTTTTCTACTTGCACGCACGCACACAGAAACACACACACACAGAAATCATTACAAGGGACAGCCACGTCATATTTACCTTTCGTTACTTAGAGTAAATCATTTTTGGTATATTTTAGTTGAGGCTGTTTTTGGCTAAGCATAGGCGGTTAGATGATGAGGAAGTTGAAATGGTGCTGGAAAAGCACCTGTTTTCTTTGTGACTTGTGGTAACTCTCCGTGGTAACTCTCCGATAGTTGTTTAGTAGTCTGAAAATGTCGTAAACATTAACTTGCTTGACCTGTAACTGTTTGTTACATGCCATATGTTTTGTGGACTCCACCGGACAGATGTTGCTCACCGGTTTTGTGATGAAACAAATATGTGGTTGAATTTATTCAGCCATTTATTGTTTCGGCCTTATATATCACAGTGTCAAGGCATATGAACTATCAGGTTATAAAGCAAACAACACAATTATCACAACACATACAGTAGGTTGTAATATGGCTTTTCTTCCTGGCTTGGCTTCCCCAGTGATTTTACCCACACACCGCTACTGGTTATACAGATGATTATACCTGGCTGCTGGATGGTGTGAGGCTCAGACAGAGAGGTGGTGGGGTTGTAGGGAAGGATGGGAATTAGGGGTGTCTGAGAGAGGATGGTGATTGTCAGAAGAGGAAGAGTATTTTAGAGAAGGGGAGGGTGGACAAGAGGCTGGTGGCACTTTAATTGGGGAGGATGGGCTTGTGGTCATGGCTGGAGCGGAATAGGTGGAATGGTATCAAATACATCAAATGCATGGTTTCCATGTGTTTCATGCCATTCCATTATTATTAGCTGTCCTCCCCTTAGCAGCCTCCTGTGCCCTATAATATAGGGAATAGGGTGCCATTTGGGACTGAACCGCTGATACATACAATGCAAGTCGAGCATTAACCTCTAGCTCTTACTCCTACTTTCCCTGGACTCAAATCCAGCATTAATCTCTAGCCCTTACACCTACCTTCCCTGGACTCAAATCCAGCATTCATCTCTAGCCCTTACACCTACCTTCCCTGGACTCAAATTCAGCATTAATCTCTAGCCCTTACACCTACCGTCCATGGCCTCAAGTCCAGCATTAACCTCTAACACTTACTCTTACCTTCCAATCTTCAAGCCTGTAGTGTAGGCAAGTGCATGCATTCACAACCAGGCCTGCCTGCACCTCTTAAATTTAGCATGTAAACTACTGATTCATATCAAAGTTACTGGTCGCATACATAATTTAGCAGATGTTATAGCGGCTGCAGCGAAATGCTTGTGTTACTAGCTCCTAACAGTGCAGTAAAATATTGATTAAGTACACAAATAATTTAAAAAAACTCAAATCAAGAAATGTCAGAACGAAATGTCAGAACAGATTATTCTGTAGTGAATGGGAATCGGACAGATTGAATACACTTGACCACAAAGTAACTTCTGGTTCTATCAATCCATATTGTACTTAACTCAGTGTGTCAAACCAACGCTGGCACACACAAACCGACGCCTGCACTAAGACCGCAGTCAACAAGCTTTATAAGGCCATAAAAAAACAAGAAAATGCTCATCCAGAAGCGGCATCCTAGTGGCCGGGGACTTTAATAAAGGCAAACTTAAATCTGTTTTACTTCATTCTAGACCACCTTTACGCCACACACAGAGGCGCGTACAAAGCTCACCCACCATTTGGAAAATCTGACCATAATTCTATCCTTCTGATTCCTGCTTACAAGCAAAAACTAAATCAGGATGTACCAGTGACTCGGTCAATACAGAAGTGGACAGATAAAGCGGATGCTATGCTAAACGTAGATAAAAGGAACACCTATGTGAAAATGCTGTTCATTGATTACAGCTCAGCGTTCAACACCATAGTGTTCACGAAGCTCATCACTAAGCTAAGGACCCTGGGACTGAACACCTCCCTCTGCAACTGGATCCTGGGCTTCCTGATGGGCCACTCCCAGGTGGTAAGGGTAGGTAACAACACATCTGCCACGCTGATCCTCAACATGGGGGCCCCTCAGGGGTGCGTGCTTAGTCCCTCTCCTGTACTCCCTGTTCACCAACGACTGCATGGCCAAGCATGGCTCTAACACCATCATCAAGTTTGCTGACGACACAACAGTGGTAGGCCTGATCACCGAAAACAATGAGACAGCCTATAGGGAGGAGGTCAGAGACCTGGCAGTGTGGTGGAAAACAACCTCTCCCTCAACGTCAGCAAGAGAAAGGAGCTGATCGTGGACTACAGGAAAAGGAGGGCCGAACACGCCCCCATTCACATTGACGGGTCTGTAGTGGGGCGGGTCGTGAGTTTCAAGTTCCTTGGTGTCCACATCACCAACAAACTATCATGTTCCAAACACACCAAGAAAGTTGTGAAGAGGGGACGACAATGCCTTTTCCCCCTCAGGAGACTGAAAAGATTTGGCATGGGTCTTCAGATCCTCAGAAAGTTTTACATCTGCACCGCCGAAAGCATCACCGCCTGGTAAGGCAACTGCGTAAGGCGCTACAGAGGGTAGTGCGTACAGCCCAGTACATCACTGGGGCCAAGCTTCCTGCCATGCAGGACCTATATACTAAGTAGTGTCAGGGGAAGGCCCAAAAAATTGTCAAAGACTCCAGTCACCCAAGTCATAGACTGTTCTCTCTGCTACTGCATGGTAAGCGGTATCAGAGCACCAAGTCTAGGTCCAAAAGGCTCCTTAGCAGCTTCTACCCCCAAGCCATAAGACTCCTTAACAATGAATCAAATGGCCACCTGGGCTATTTGCATTGTGGATGTGTTACTGTAAGCCTTACAGATACATCGGCCACTGTGTGTCGTTATATTAGGCCTCCTCGAGGAAATACGATACTACTGCTACTGTTTACTGAAGTGGAGCGGAGAAGAAGGAGAATTGCTCTAAAGAGAAGGCGTGTGTGTGTGTGTGTGTGTTCTCTTGGAGGATGCAGTGTAGAGAGATGTGGAGGCTTAGACATAATTTCCTCCACAGGATAGAAACAGACTTTTTTATTGTTCACCATTTATCAGCCAGACAAAACTGTTCTGAATCCAGCCATTACTAATTACTGTAGGCAGCTTTTGATCAAGCACTCACAAACAATGGGTACTGAAATTTCGTGGGGACCACCCACAAGGTCTGAGCCAGAGCAATTATGTTTAGAATATCTACAAAAGTGCGCATTAAGGGAGGTGATTTCTTTGGTTGTTTTGTGTGTGCATGTTTCGTTAATCCGTGTGTGCGTGTGTGTATGCGTGCATGTGTGCATGTTCATAGCGTGTGCGAGGGTGTGCATCTCTTAGGGAGATGGAGAGGGTGGGCTAGGATTAATGGTTACTTCTATTCAGATTACCAGAGGCACGCATCAACACTAGTGAGATTGGACTGGTGGTGTGGTTGGTTCAATTAATTTCTCTAAGTGAATTATGTGATGTGTCCTCTCTGAACTCATTTTAGCAATGCACTGCTATTTAGCATATGGACCAATTTTTTAAAACTGAGAATAATAATAATAATTATGATGGACTAGCACTATCATGGTTTATGAAGAAATCCTAAGTGTGTTGATATCTGTTTGTATATTGTTTTTAATAAAGGTTACTCAGGCCTTTAACAACCGATAACAGTGTGTTTGTGTGCGGCGTGTAGGTGTTCATTCATCTAAGTTGTCTCCATAGTAATGTGGAGCCTATAGTCAGCTTCCTCACCATCCTTAAGTCCTCAGAAGCAATGTGTAGATTCTAAAGTTAGCCCATAGAGTTCAAGGAGAGGGTATGACCAGAGAGAGACCAGAATCCTCAGTTAGTTCATGTGTGTGTGTGTGTGTGTTATGGTACACACACACTAGTCATGTTTTTATCTCTGATTAAAATGCAGTCTCACTCTCCTCTGAGTTGTGTAGTTTGTTTACCATACATTTTTAAAGACAGATTTAGCTTTAAACTGGCACCCTCCCACACACTGCCTTTAGAAAACCTGCTGCGCCACAGTTTATATTTAATTTAGTCAACAACAACAGTGTGATTTGGAAACCAATCCAACTTTGAGAAAACATATGGTCCACTCTAGGCAGGCTTAGGTTTGGTTCCGAAAAAATGTATTGTAATAAAGTATATCCTTAGGCCAGCTAGGCTACTCGCCAATATCCATACAAGTATACAACTTTGAATACATGCCAAATACATTGCTTTATTCTAGGTAGAATGCTAGTGTGGACATTGTGTGTCTCTGTGACTTCAGCCAGCCAGGCATAGAGAGACGCAGGACTGGATAAGACAGGACAGCAGGCAGGATGGCAGAATGAGCCTGGTGATGCCAACATTGTTACATCCATTCCTGCCCTGGCTTCAAAATCAGAACCCATCCTCAGAATGTTTTGTACCATCATCACAAAACATCACAGAGTTCCATCCAGACCCAACCCTTCCCTTCCTTTATTATCCAACAACCGAAAACATATGGGGGACGATCAAAATGGCCACTTGGCCAGGACCTCATAAGGACAGATGGAAAGTAAATGTGCTTGGGTTTGTTTAAACCGTTTTGTATCCCAGTTGCCATTTGGGGGACGATTAAGGAGAGTTTGGAGTTTGGAGAGGAGATCTAAATTTGTAGCCATAATGCTGGCTCTTTTATGAATAAGGTATTTTTGGCATTCAAAATATGGGAACCAGTTCATGTTCCCATGGGTTGATTTTGTTACTCAGCAGATTCATAGTTACTGTATAACTGCATAACCTGCATTTGGCAAGGTGAAATCTTCATACATTTTCAGGCTGCCATTGTGGCACCCATGTGAATACTCAGCCTGAGACGGAGGGACTACTAGTGTGTGTGTGTGTGTGTGTGTGTGTGTGTGTGTGTGTGTGTGTGTGTGTGTGTGTGTGTGTGTGTGTGTGTGTGTGTGTGTGTGTGTGTGTGTGAGTGTCCTGTTTCTGAGCAGACTCATTGGGAGAGGGGTGTTGAGACAGTACCAGAGCCATGAGGCACACCCCATTCTGCACCCCTCCATCGGGCTTGTGCTGACAACACACTGTCTAATGCCTGTGTGTGCACGCATGCATGCATGCTTGCGTATGTGTGTTATGACACACTGTCTAATGCGTGTGGGCTCAGCAACCTGTTCTGAAGCAAGGTCTTTGATGCTTGTGTCAATTACATTTGATAAGAGGATACACTAACCCCTTTTTACTTTGTCAACAGAGGGGCTGATTAGCAAATTACTTTTTTTTACTCTCTCATTGCAAATAACACCATTCTTGTCTTTGAATAGAATAGCTTGTGCGAGTTCATGCTTGTGCATGAGTGTGTGTGTGTGTGTGTGTGTGTGTGTGTGTGTGTGTGTGTGTGTGTGTGTGTGTGTGTGTGTGTGTGTGTGTGTGTGTGTGTGTGTGTGTGTGTGTGTGTGTGTGTGTGTGTGTGTGTGTGTGTCCTGTTTCTGAGCAGACTCATTGGGAGAGGGGTGTTGAGACAGTACCAGAGCCATGAGGCACACCCCATTCTGCACCCCTCCATCGGGCTTGTGCTGACAACACACTGTCTAATGCCTGTGTGTGCACGCATGCATGCATGCATGCTTGCGTATGTGTGTTATGACACACTGTCTAATGCGTGTGGGCTCAGCAACCTGTTCTGAAGCAAGATCTTTGATGCTTGTGTCAATTACATTTGATAAGAGGATACACTAACCCCTTTTTACTTTGTCAACAGAGGGGCTGATTAGCAAATTACTTTTTTTTACTCTCTCATTGCAAATAACACCATTCTTGTCTTTGAATAGAATAGCTTGTGCGAGCTCATGCTTGTGCATGAGTGTGTGTGCGCAATATACATACGTGCCTGTGTGTGTGTGTGTGTGTGTGTGTGTGTGTGTGTGTGTGTGTGTGTGTGTGTGTGTGTGTGTGTGTGTGTGTGTGTGTGTGTGTGTGTGTGTGTGTGTGTGTGTGTGTGTGTGTGTGTGTGTGTGTGTGTGTGCGTGTGTGCGTGTGTGTGTGTGAATTTGCATCAGAGGGGAAGAACTCTGGGCTCTCAGTCAAGCAAACAGATTTGAGGAAACGGGAGCCAAATTGAAAGCTGCCCTCTGCCAAAGAGGAAATTGCTGGAAATGACAGCAACAGCCCAAAACGCATTAGAACACTGACACCAATGGAGACCCTAACAGAATGCAGTGCCACTTGGTGTCTGTGTGTGGGAGTGGTGGAGTTGGGGACACTTGACTTTCAGTCAGTCAATCTTTTATTCATTTTCTTTCTGAACCCAAAGCTTAAAAATCACATCATCTAACACTCAGATGATAATCTGATGCTCTAATAATGACCGCGGGTGATACTGCAAAATGATTTAGGATCACACTGTCCACCTTGCACTGCACTCTGCTGCAGTTTGCAATCAGAGCTGCCATCTGGGAACATTCATTATTTGACAGCAGGTAACTGAATGAATAACATTTTATTTGCGTGTGAAATCGGCAGTTGGCAACCCATCCCCTATGGGCTTAATTGACACACAAACAAACATTACAATAATTCACTGTGATAATTTTTCTTCCGGTGTTCTCTGCGGTGCTCATCACATAAAGAGTTGAAAAATAAATAATTATAATACTTATAATAATAATCTATAATAAATAAGGTTATCCAAACAGTATTTATATCCCTAGAACAGTAAAAATATACATACTGTACATACAGTGTGTTACAACTTCTAACAATGGTGAGTGGAGGAGTCAAGCGCAGAGAGCAGGGAATTCAGTTGTGGATATTTTATTCCATAGACTGTGGAGCCACAACATGCAAAACACCAGGGCGCATGAAACAACCTGTCCCAAAATACAACAGACTAAACTGTCCTGAAAAAATACTGATTACACTCATACACCAGATAACAGAAAACAAGCCTGCACAAATACCTAGTGCCCTTAAATAGCCTACAAACAAAAACTAACTCAAAACAGGTGTACCCAATAAACAGAAACAAACGGAAAGGGAATCGATGGCAGCTAATAGGCCGGCGACGACGACCGCCGAGGGCCGCCCGAACAGGAAAAGGCACCATCTTCGGCGAGATTCGTGACACAGTGCCTTCGGAAATTATTCAGACCCTTTGACTTTATCCACAATTTGTTACGTTACAGCCTTAAAATAAAATGGATTAAATAACAAAAGATACTCAGCAATCTACACACAATACCCCATAATGACTAAGCCAAAACAGGTTTTTAGAAACGGTGGCAAATAAACATTTTTTTAAAACAGAATGTCCTTAGTTACATAAGTATTCAAACCCTTTGCAATGAGACTCGAAATTGAGCTCAGGTGCATCCTGTTTCCATTGATCATTCTTGAGATGTTTCTACAACTTGATTGGAGTCCACCTGTGATGAATTCAATTGATTGGATCTGATTTGGAAAGGCACACACCTGTCTATATAAGGTCCCACAGTTGACAGTGCATTTCAGAGCAAAAACCAAGCCATGAGGCCGAAGGAATTGTCCCTGGAACTCCGAGACAACTGTGTCGATGCAGAGATCTGGGGAAGGGTACCAAAAACATTTCTGCAGCATTGAAGGTCCCCAAGAACACAGTGGCCCTCATCATTCCTAAATGGAAGAAGTTTAGAACCACCAAGACTTTTCCTAGAGCTGGCACCCCTGGCCAAACTGAGCAATTGGGGGAGAAGGGCCTTGGTCAGGGAGGTGACCAAGAACCTGATGGTCACTCTGACAGAGCTCTAGAGTTTCTCTGTGGAGATAGGATAATCTTCCAGAAGGACAACCATCTCTGCAGCACTCCACCAATCAGGTAGAGTGGCCAGACGGCACATGACAGCCCGCTTGGAGTTTGCAAAAAGGCATCTAAAGACTTTAGAAGCAAGATTCTCTGGTCTGATGAAACCAAGATTAAACTCTTTGGCCTGAATGCCAAGCGCACATCAAGAGGAAACCTGGCACCATCCCTACGCTGGAGCATGGTGGTGGCAGTATCATGCTGTGGGGATGTTTTTCAGCGGCAGGGACTGGGAGACTAGTCAGGATCGAGGCAAAGATGAACAGAGCAAAGTACAAAGAGATCCTTCAAACCCCTTAAGGATCAGACCCATTTTTTCAATTTATGCTTAAAATGACACCCAAATCTAACTGCCTGTAGCTCAGGCCCTGAAGCAAGAATATGCATATTATTGGTACCATTTGAAAGGAAACACTTTGAAGCTTGTGGAAACGTGAAAGGAATGTAGGAGAATATAACACAATATATCTGGTAAAAGAAAATACAAAGAAAAACTTACTCCAACCTATCTTTCCTATTTGGTCCTGCCGCACATACAGTGGGGCAAAAAAGTATTTAGTCAGCGACCAATTGTGCAAGTTCTCCGACTTAAAAAGATGAGAGAGGCCTGTAATTTTCATCATAGGTACACTTCAACTATGACAGACAAAATGAGATAAAACAATCCAGAAAATCACATTGTATGATTTTTAATGAATTTATTTGCAAATTATGGTGGAAAATAAGTATTTGGTCACCTACAAACAAGCAAGATTTCTGGCTCTCACAGACCTGTAACTTCCTCTTTAAGAGGCTCCTCTGTCCTCCACTCGTTACCTGTATTAATGGCACCTGTTTGAACTTGTTATCAGTATAAAAGTCACCTGTCCACAACCTCAAACAGTCACACTCCAAACTCCACTATGGCCAAGACCAAAGAGCTGTCAAAGGACACCAGAAACAAAATTGTAGACCTGCACCAGGCTGGGAAGACTGAATCTGCAATGGGTAACACCTTGGTTTGAAGAAATCAACTGTGGGAGCAATTATTAGGAAATGGAAGACATACAAGACCACTGATAATCTCCCTCGATCTGATGCTCCACGCAAGATCTCACCCCGTGGGGTCAAAATGATCACAAGAACGATGTGCAAAAATCCCAGAACCACACGGGGGGACCTAGTGAATGACCTGCAGAGAGCTGGGACCTAAAGTAACAAAGCCTACCATCAGTAACAGGGACTCAAATCCTGCAGTGCCAGGCGTGTCCCCCTGCTTAAACCAGTACATGTCCAGGCCAGTCTGAAGTTTGCTAGAGAGCATTTGGATGATCCAGAAGAAGATTGGGAGAATGTCATATGGTCAGATGAAACCAAAATATAACTTTTTGGTAAAAACTCAACTCGTCGTGTTTGGAGGACAAAGAATGCTGAGTTGCATCCAAAGAACACCATACCTACTGTGAAGCATGGGGGTGGAAACATCATGCTTTGGGGCTGTTTTTCTGCAAAGGGACCAGGACGACTGATCCGTGTAAAGGAAAGAATGAATGGGGCAATGTATCGTGAGATTTTGAGTGAAAACCTCCTTCCATCAGCAAGGGCATTGAAGATGAAACGTGGCTGGGTCTTTTAGCATGACAATGATCCCAAACACACCGCCCGGGCAATGAAGGAGTGGCTTCGTGAGAATCATTTCAAGGTCCTCAAGTGGCCTAGCCAGTCTCCAGATCTCAACCCCATAGAAAATATTTGGAGGGAGTTGAAAGTCTGTGTTGCCCAGCAACAGCCCCCAAACATCACTGCTCTAGAGGAGATCTGCATGGAGGAATGGGCCAAAATACCAGCAACAGTGTGTGAAAACCTTGTGAAGACTTACAGAAAACGTTTGACCTCTGTCATTGCCAACAAAGGGTATATAACAAAGTATTGTGAGATAAACTTTTGTTATTGACCAAATACTTATTTTCCACCATAATTTGCAAATAAATTCATAAAAATCCTACAATGTGATTTTCTGGATTTTTTTTCTCATGTTGTCTGTCATAGTTGAAGTGTACCTATGATGAAAATTATAGGCCTCTCTCATATTTTTAAGTGGGAGAACTTGCACAATTGGTGTCTGACTAAATACATTTTTGCCCCACTGTACCTACAAGTTCACTACGGTCACAAGACGCAGTCCTCCTTACTGTCCCTAGAATTTCTAAGCAAACAGCTGGAGGTAGGGATTTCTCCTACAGACCTCCATTTTTATGGAATGGTCTGCCTACCCATGTCTCGACCTTTAGGTCTTTATCGAAAACTCATCTCTTCAATATGTCCTATGATTGAGTGTTGTCTGGCCCAGGAGTGTGAAGGTGAACGGAAAGGCACTGGAGCAAAGAACCGCCCTTGCTGTCTCTGCCTGGCCGGTTTCCCCTCTCTCCACTGGGATTCTCTGCCTCAAATGATATTACAGGGGCTGAGTCACTGGCTTGCTGGTGCTCTTCTATGCCTAGGGGGGGTGCGACACTTGAGTGGGTTGAGTCACTGACATGATCTTCCTGTCCGCGTTGGCGCCCCCCCTCGGGTTCGTGCCGTGGGGGAGATCTTCGTGGGCTATACCTGTCCTTGTCTCAGCGTAGTAAGTTGGTGGTTGAAGATATCCCTCTAGTGGTGTGGGGGCTGTGCTTTGGCAAAGTGGGTGGGGTTATATCCTGCCTGTTAGGACCTGTCCGGGAATATCGTCAGACGGGGCCACAGTGTCTCCCGACCCCTCCTGACCCTCTATGGTCAGTCTGTTATATCTGGAGTATTTCTCCTGTCTTATCCAGTGTCATGTGTGAATTTTAAGTATGCTCTCTCTAATTCTCTCTCTTTTGCTCTCTCTCTCTCTCTCTCTCTCTCTCTCTCGGAGGACCTGAGCCCTTGGACCAGGCCTTAGGACTACCTGGCCTGATGACTCCTTGCTGTCCCCAGTCCACCTGGTCGTGCTGCTGCTCCAGTTCAACTGTTCTGCCTGCGGCTATGGAACCCTGACCTGTTCATCGGACGTGCTACCTTGTCCCAGACCTGCTGTTTTCAACTCTCTAGAGACAGCAGGTACGGCAGAGATACTCTGAATGATCGGCTATGAAAAGCGAAATGACGTTTGCTCCTGAGGTGCTGAACTGATGCACCCTCTACAACCACTGTGATTTATTATTATCTGACCCTGCTGGTCATCTATGAACATTTGAACATCTTGGCCATGTTCTGTTATAATCTCCACCCGACACAGCCAGAAGAGGACTGGCCACCCCTCATAGCCTGGTTCCTCTCTAGGTTTCTTCCTTGGTTCCGGTCTTTCTAGGGCGTTTTTCCTAACCACCGTGCTTCTACACCTGCATTGCTTGCTGTTTGGGATTTTAGGCTGGGTTTCTGTACAGCACTTTGTGACATCAGCTGATGTAAGATGGGCTTTATAATTACATTTGATTGATCTTTGAAATGCAAGATAAAGGCCATAATGTATTTTTCCCAGTGTCACGTTCATCCTCTTCTTCTGACGAGGAGTAGCAAGGATCGGACCAAAGCGCAACGTGGTATGTGTTCATGACGATATTTATTCAACTCAGAACACTAAAACAAAAATAACAATGAGAATGATACGAAACGAAACAGTCCTGTCTGGTGACATACACAAAGACAGAAAATAATAACCCACGAAACACAATAGAAAACAGGCTCCCTAAATATGGTTCTCAATCAGGGACAACGATTGACAGCTGCCTCTGATTGAGAACCATACCAGGCCAAACACAGAAATAGCAAATCATAGAAAAATGAACATAGACAACTCACCCAACTCATGCCCTGACCATACTAAAACAAAGACATAACAAAAGAACTAAGGTCAGAACGTGACACCCAGCCCAGGTGCAATTTAGATTTTGGCCACTAGATGGCAGCAGTGTACGTGCAACATGTTTAGACTGATCCAATGAACCATTATATTTCTGTTCAACATTTTGTATCAAGACTGCCCAAATGTGCCTCATTTGTTTATTAATAACTTTTCATCTTCAAAACTGTGCACTCTCCTCAAACAATAGCATGGTATTATTTCACTGTAATAGCTTATTTTTAGATTAAAAATCATTTAAGTTTTCTGCCAATATCAGACATGTCTCTGTCCTGGGAAATGTTCTTGTTACTTGCAACCTCATGCTAATCGCATTAGCCTACGTTAGCTCAACCATCCCACAGTGGACCCACCAACCCTGAAGAAGTTTTAAAGATACTTCCAGACATATATTGAGAGCCTAGTTCTTCGACTCTGCTCATCCATTGTTGACACTAAGCATCTGGCAGGCTGTAGTCGTCATTGGCTCAGTTTTGACCCTGAGCGTTCAGCGAACAGTGTAGTGTTTTTACCTGGGATCACAGACTTCACATGGTGGCATGGCACACACTCAGGGGACGGCCTTGATTGGCCTTAAGGCTAATCCTCTTGTTAACTGAGAGGAGTCAATTAACCAAATGACCGCCATTTGAACAAAGCGTCAAACATCTTTGTCTCTGTGGCATATCAATGCTTTTCTGAAGAGAGTATTTGCATTTTAGCAGCATAATTAACTCAACAGACTAATGACTTGCAGTGAATCACAATGAATCACTGATAAATATATAATCCGTCTCAATAGTAAGCAGAGGAATGCGGGATGCCATACTCATTAGTACAGATTTGATAATTGTGTGTTGTGTGTTCTTGGTTTCTGTCAGTCACATGTGGGAATGTGAACCAGTCAGGGGTGACCCATGTTCTGTCTTTTAATGCATGATGGTTGCATGTGTGGGATCTATAAATGTTTATTGTCCCCAAAGGACAATCCGTTTGCAACAAATACATTCACATCCGGTTTCTATACTTTTGTATATATAGTGTATTTATACTCCGGACTCCGATATTACTCGTCCTAATATTTCTACATTTCTTAATATTATTAGTTTACTTTTAGATCTGTGTGTATTGTTAGATATGACTGTACTGTTGGAGCTAGGACAAACACAAGCATTTCGCTACACCCGCACTAACATCTGCTAAACATGTGTATGCGACCAATACAATTTGATTTGATCAGAGGAGAGTGGTGGGAGGAGCTATAGGAGGACGGGCTAATTGTAATAGCTGGAATGGAATAAATGGAACGCTATCAAACACATCAAACATATGGAAACCACTGTTTAATTTTTTCTATTCAAGGCCTTACAATGAGCCTGTCCTCCTATAGCTCCTCCCACCAGCCCCCTCTGGTACACATGTGTTTGTGTGTGTGCAGATTTAGTATGTGTTATGGTATTGTGTTTCCTACAGACGTGTTTTCAGGCAAGGAGGCAGTAGCTTTCTAGACTGAATCACACCACTGATTAAGACACATCACATTGTATGTGTCGAATTGCTATGCTTTATCTTGGCCAGGTCGCAGTTGCAAATGAGAAGTTGTCCTCAACTAGCCTACCTGGTTAAATAAAGGTGAAATAAAAAAATAAAAATAAACATCACACTAATGTAATAATAAAGGTCTGCTTTAGTGAGAGGTGGGTTTCTGATGCCACAGTGAGAGATGGGTTTCTGATGCCACAGTGAGAGGTGGGTTTCTGATGCCACAGTGAGAGGTGGGTTTCTGATGCCACAGTGAGAGGTGGGTTTCTGATGCTACAGTGAGAGGTGGGTTTCTGATGCCACAGTGAGAGATGGGTTTCTGATGCCACAGTGAGAGATGGGTTTCTGTTGCCACAGTGAGAGATGGGTTTCTGATGCCACAGTGAGAGGTGGGTTTCTGATGCCACAGTGAGAGGTGGGTTTCTGATGCCACAGTGAGAGGTGGGTTTCTGATGCCACAGTGAGAGGTGGGTTTCTGATGCTACAGTGAGAGGTGGGTTTCTGATGCCACAGTGAGAGGTGGGTTTCTGATGCCACAGTGAGAGGTGGTGTAACGATGTACGCTGAGAGTGGGGAAGCAAGTTCAGGGAGTGAATACATTCAATTAATAAATGAACAAAACACAAAACACAAACAGAACACCGAAACAGGAACAATGACGACTGGGGAAGAAACCAAAGGGAACATATAAAGGGCAGGTAATCAAGGAGGTAATGGAGTCCAGGTGAGTGTCATTATGCACAGATGCGCGTAATGCTGGTGACAGGCGTGCACCATAACGAGCAGCCTGGTGACCTAGAGGCCGGAGAGGGAGCACATGTGACAGGTGGGTTTCTGATGCTACAGTGAGAGATGGGTTTCTGATGCTACAGTGAGAGATGGGTTTCTGATGCCACAGTGAGAGATGGGTTTCTGATGCCACAGTGAGAGGTGGGTTTCTGATGCCACAGTGAGAGGTGGGTTTCTGATGCTACAGTGAGAGGTGGGTTTCTGATGCCACAGTGAGAGGTGGGTTTCTGATGCCACAGTGAGAGGTGGTGTAACGATGTACGCTGAGAGTCGGGAAGCAAGTTCAGGGAGTGAATACATTCAATTAATAAATGAACAAAACACAAAACACAAACAGAACACCGAAACAGGAACAATGACGACTGGGGAAGAAACCAAAGGGAACATATAAAGGGCAGGTAATCAAGGAGGTAATGGAGTCCAGGTGAGTGTCATTATGCACAGATGCGCGTAATGCTGGTGACAGGCGTGCACCATAACGAGCAGCCTGGTGACCTAGAGGCCGGAGAGGGAGCACATGTGACAGGTGGGTTTCTGATGCTACAGTGAGAGATGGGTTTCTGATGCTACAGTGAGAGATGGGTTTCTGATGCCACAGTGAGAGATGGGTTTCTGATGCTACAGTGAGAGATGGGTTTCTGATGCTACAGTGAGAGATGGATTTCTGATGCCACAGTGAGAGATGGGTTTCTGATGCTACAGTGAGAGATGGGTTTCTGATGTTACAGTGAGAGATGGGTTTCTGATGCCACAGTGAGAGATGGGTTTCTGATGCTACAGTGAGAGATGGGTTTCTGATGCTACAGTGAGAGATGGGTTTCTGATGCTACAGTGAGAGATGGGTTTCTGATGCTACAGTGAGAGATGGGTTTCTGATGCTACAGTGAGAGATGGGTTTCTGATGCTACAGTGAGAGATGGGTTTCTAATGCCACAGTGAGAGATAGGTTTCTGATGCTACAGTGAGAGGTGGGTTTGGGTGCCAACTTTGCATCCCCATGTGGTTCTCAGCTTCCAGAACCAACATACCTGTCAATGTCCAGGTCACAGTGTTCTCAGATTCCAGAACCAACATACCTGTCAATGTCCAGGTCACAGTGTTCTCAGCTTCCAGAACCAACATACCTGTCAGTGTCCAGGTCACAGTGATCTAAGCAAATAGGCTCTCAACAGTAGGAGTTTTCACACTGAGCTACTATTGCATAAGAAGCATCACAATTACAAGTTACGCAAGGTTGCAGAATTGGTATGCATTTGAGTGTCTAGTAAGACATGGTGGGTGATGGGGATGTGAAGGTGGGAATTGGGTGCTTTGTACGTTAAATGCTTAACTGCCTCTAGTCTCAGTCACACTTCATGACCTCTCACTCAGAGCGGGTTGAACTATGCTCTGCCATGAATGGATTTTAATGCATACGTGGACTCTACTGAGGGGTTATGAGAAAATGTTCTTTGGGCATTGGTTATGTCTGTCATATGAATAACGTCATAGATTTCCTTGTCCACCTTAGACATGATCAAGGCACACCTGTGGCATCTCGTAAGCTGGCAGATTTACACTGTATATATCTCAAATAAAATAAAATGAAGGCGAGGAATTAGAGGAGAAGCTGGATAAGACTGTCTGCTAAATGACTAAACTGTCCATGTAAATAGTTATATTCCAGTTCCTGAGGCCACTAACAACACATCATCAGGGCAGTAAGACAGGCCTGAGATGCCTCCTGCTTTAACAAAGATACAGCCTCTTGTTAATGTGTTGATGCACAGCTCCTACAGCAGCTATCAGGGATCCTCCCGAGATGGCAGGGTGAGGAGAACACATGTTTTATTTACTTTTAATGATCAGGAGCACGAGTCGTTTTTAACGGAACCTATTTTTTGTCCATTTTCGTTGCCGTGTCTACCGTATCTACAGTAACAGTCAGTCTGAGTGGCCAAGGACTGGTTCCCTACCTCAACTCTGTTGCTGCTGTGCCAATCAGCCTGTGAGATGTTTTTGTTGTCAACCTGTGTGAGCTGTACAGAACATCACATTCTTTCCACCTTGGTGCACCAAGTTGTTAATCTAACAATTCAGCCTGAATATATTGTTGGATGTACTTCTATTTTATCTAGTTGTCTCATCTGTTGGCTAATTGGGTTGGGTTAAAGTGCAATGCAGTCAGGTGGGCCATCAGCTGTTGCAGCAACAGCTAGGTTCTGGTCACAAAACCAAGCTAATTGATGATAATGGTGTGACGTAAACTACTGCTCTAAAAAGTGTGTCAATTGACAACATCCCGGCTCCTTTCATCTGTTGACATAATGGAGATAAGAGAGACTGTTGAGATGTTTTCATCTTTCTTTTTGACAAATGTTTTGACACGTTTTAATTTTACAATTGCTTTGTTCATTTCGGAGTCAAATGATTGTGAAGGAAAAACATTCAGTGAATACAGAACACTCTGACGGCTCCCTGGTTTAATAACTAGGTGTTGGTGGGAGTTGCATTATATGCCACTTTGCCTTCTCCTTACCTCAAATCCTCATCTCAGAAGCATCTCTAGCTGTGCAAAAGCCATGGTCACTGGACTGTAAGCACAGTCCCATGTCAAGGAGGTCCCATCTTTCTGTCACCTGGTGGTGGAAATAGGGCAAGTTTTACATTTCCACTCAGTTACCTCCCTCTGCCCTAGTTATTAAACCAGGGAGCCATCAGAGTGTTCTGTATTCACTGAATGTATTTCCTTCACAATCATTTGACTCCGAAGGCTGTGGGTTAACTGCCTGTTCAGGGGCAGAACGACAGATTTGTACCATGTCAGCTCGGGGGTTGGAACTTGCAACCTTCCGGTTACTAGTCCAACGCTCTAACCACTAGGCTACCCTGCCGCCCCGCAAGACCAGTGGGTCTTGCGAAGGGTATACAGAGATTACCAGTTTACAGAGGAGTATAGAGTGCAGGGATGTGTCCTATAAGGAGCATTGGCGGCAAATCTGATGGCCGAATGGTAAAGAACATCTAGCCGCTCGAGAGCACCCTTACCTGCCGATCTCTAAATTACATCTCCGTAGGACAGTGTCCTTCTAGCCATACTCCCAAGTACTTGCATGAGGTGACTACCTCAAGCTCTAAATCCTCAGAGGTAGTAATCACACAGGTGGGGAGAGGGGTAATTCTTCTTACCAACCCACATGACCTTTGTTTTGGAGGTATTCAGAACAAGATTGGGAGCTTTTGAGGGACAGGAGGCCTATCTCCAAACGCCCAGACATGGTTTGATTAGAGTGGGAGTGGTAATGCACTAAACCTACAGGGATGCTCACTCACTTTAAAAACACCCGTAGCATGTCAACTCGGTTTATAGTCAACCTTCACATCTGCACCACAATAATGTAAATCCTAAAGGGGACCATTTTCTTAACTCCTAAACTGTATGGAGGATTTCTCAGGACATAATCCATAAATGTACTCTGTCCCTTGACACTATAGCTTCCCTCTCAGAATCCATAAATGTACTCTGTCCCTTGACACTATAGCTTCCCTCTCAGAATCCATACATTTACTCTGTCCCTTGACACTATAGCTTCCCTCTCAGAATCCATACATTTACTCTGTCCCTTGATGCTATGACTAAACCCAATTGAAATGTCTTTGCAGGTCATCTTGGCTTTCACTGATTGGCCGAACAACCTATTTCAACAGGGTTAGCAGCAGACCTGATGATATGATGCAGCCTGCCTGGCACCATGTCCAATGGCCAATGTCTCATGGTGCCGTTTGATTGGCAGGAAGATCCTACGTTGTTACAGAGATGGTGTAGAGATGCCAACATATCTCCTCAGCTGTTGTCAGGTGTTTTTGGGCCAGATTTGATATTTCAAGTCAGCTAATCCACAGCTTCCATAGGCTCTAGATCCAGCCTCCTTCACATGATATAGGCTAACCTTGGCTATGACCCTACTCTCCAAGGTTGTCTCAGTGGGAGTTGGGATATCCAAAAAAACATATTTCCAAATGACACATGTGTATAATACACACTTATATGTGTGAAACAGGACACATATAAGTACCTACCAAATGATATGATCATTATTATGCACACACAGGGGTCACTCTGTTATTTCAGCAAGCCATGACGCCAACCATCTCAGATTGTTCTAAAATTGTTTCTGTAGATAGAAACATTATTCTCTCACACACACACACACACACACACACACACACACACACACACACACACACACACACACACACACACACACACACACACACACACACACACACACAGTTCTCATGAGATGAGCCTTCTGAGGCAGCTGGTGGAGAGATTGAGCTAAGAGCTAACGGAAGGTGTGAGAAGTGTGGGGGATTCTCATTTGCGCGCCTGCGTGTGTGTGTGTGTGTGTGTGTGTGTGTGTGTGTGTGTGTGTGTGTGTGTGTGTGTGTGTGTGTGTGTGTGAGAGAGAGAGGAAAAGGTTATAATGAGGAGTGAATTAGCAAAATCTTGAAAAGGAAAACAATCTCCACTGTACTTGAATATTATACTTAATTAGCTTTTGCTGTATGCTTAATTTGCCTTAATAATGAGCTGTCAATAGTTTCAGTTGCTTACTGCAAATATTCCCACAGCACAGACAACACAGCAGCCAGAAAGGATTCACAATTCTATCTGGTATTTTGCCACGTTTTGCCTGGATCCACATGGTCTCTGTAACACCTACAGTGATGAAAGACTGTAAGTTAAGGTATTCATGAAACTAATGATTGTGGATACAAAAACTTTGTGGGTGTTAAAAATTATTTTTACAATTCCCCACTATAGCTTAACATTGCCATGTCCACAGCAGACTCATGAAGAGTCTTTCTCAGTCACACAGGAGTGAACAATTATGTGGAACCTGACGAGGATAGAGATGCTTTCTAATTTAACTGTCTAAATGACCATGAAATGAAAAATGTGATAAGTATGTCAAACTTAAAGCTGGCTGCCTCTATACTACAGGCCTCTCACAAGTTACAAATCAGAACTGACTTTTATTATGACATAAGCAACTTTTCTCTCCCAATCCAGACACATGGGAATTAGCCGCACATTTAATGTAGTCTTTATTATGAAGCTACACGAAATCCCTGGGATATATTTTAATTAAATATTAATAGAAACCAACTTATTACTGATAGTGGGACCACTCAGCTATAGAGCCATAGGGAATGTGATGTTAACTGGGTACATTCTTTTTGATCAGGGGGTCTGTCTAACATGAGTTTTTAGGACAAAAAATATCATTAACTGGCAAGAAAAATGGGCCTTTGAGGGGGCCTCTAGGAAAAAAAATTGGCCGTGAGTGGCATAACAGAAAATAATTGCCTGGTGTGTCAGAAATGCCAGAGACCATTTTTTGGTCCCAGTCTGCCCCTGTTAACCAGGGAGCAGTGCCTGTCTAGAGAATTTCTGGAGATACGGTTCAGTTTAGTGGGGAAGATGAAAATCATTCTGTTGGTGACTGTGAAATCCATAGCAGTCTTTATTCATGCAGGTTATAATGTTACAACAGGAGTCTCTGGAATGTTAAATATACCGTGCATTTAATCTTCTGAAAATGAATAGCCTGAAAGTCTAAAACAGCTAAAGGGAAAATTAAACGAAGTATTGAAGAACATGCATGAGCTGGATTTAGGTGACCAATGACCATATCATATAAATTTACTCAAACGTATGGATGAGAATTGATAGGCTATGTTAGCCCTTTGTAAACTCAAAAGGGCGTAGGCTATGAATAATAAAAAAGAAAAAAGAATAGTTAAGTTCCCTAATGGTTGCAGATTGGGATGCAAATGAGCCCACATTTCAATAAGGCGCGCAGATCTAACGGATGTGCAGTGCTAAACCAGAGTAATGACTCTCCGCTGGTCAGTCTGTCCTTGTTGAGCGCGGGCGACACATTGGTTAACAACAGCCTGTGGAAGAAGAAATTATGACTGAACCGTTTTTGCAAGGATAAGACCTGTTTTTCAGTAGAAAACCCTAGAATTGACACCGAAAGGTGGATTGGAGAGGCAAACAACCGTTAAACACCGAACTCTAAAGCGTCCTGAGAAATTGATTGTGTAGGAGCTTCGCCTTGAACGCCGCCGAAGGCTCTATCATCAATCTCTCCAGGCGTTTGGCACCAATAAATCTGGCAGCTATAGGACAGTTACACGAAACAAACGGCTTGGGTTACTTAGACAACATTTTCTGAGCGGCGAGAACCTATATCACTGTAGCATATGGATATGGTGTGGACGGATAGGGGCTGTGAAAATTGATGGGACTTGGTCCAAAAGTGCAACTGTTTGATTGCGCCGGCTGGAACTGGGGCAGTGAATGTTCCCAGTAAGCTACGCATGGACTTGTCAACAGAAAGACGATCAACCAACGCATCCTTTTGTTGTGGTAGAAAAATGGTTCCACATTGTAGCTTATTGCAACAATAAAAAAACAACCATCATTTACCTCAGGCGAGGTATTTAAACTGGATCCCAGTTCGTCTAATTAGGGGATCCTATCGACTACGGATTTGATTAATCGCTTTCAAAGACAACCCACTGCTCCCCTGAAAGGTACATCTGGAATTCAAGATAACATTTGAGTCATATTCAGTAACATTTGAACTTATCTGTACCCATTGGAAATAGCCTATTTCTGACTGCCTAAGTATTTACTGGTTCTTCTGCACCTGTTGTTATTTAATAGCCTAAGTTCCTCTGTCTAGCATGATTGACAGAGGAACGTGCCGATCATTTTGAATGGATTGACAGTTTCGGTATGATGTTTGAATTTTCAAATCGCTTAAATGTGTGCTATATCTTTCAAATGTAATCGAATTTATCCTCTGAGTAGGCTTAACAGAACAGTCTTCATCAGACCATCATACTTACATTTTTCTATTGGTGTTATTATGATAGAGAATAGGCTTGATTCTAAAATCGATAAATATAACATTTATTTTGATATTGTGGAGTAGATAAAGAAAAAAACTGTAGACTAATCACAGAACTGCATCATCATTTCGATCTTGTAGGGCAGGCCTACCATGGTATGAATGTAAATACGAAAAGACCCATCAAAATGCCATGACATTTCAGTGACTGACGGAGATGAATAATTGATACCAATGCATTTTGATTATCAGATCATTCCATGTCAACACTGACCCTCTATCATACTGATGATGAGTGTGTGGTTAACAATATACCAGAAATTATTCTGGATAGCTGTGTTGTTCTGGAGGTGTGAATTTCTATTTTCACACATCTCATTAGAACAGCGAGCTGAGTGTCCCTCCCGCGGGGCTGTGAGGCGCTATCGGTGCTCCTCTACCGCTGAGTCTTCCGTGACGCCCGCTTGTCACTTTTTATTTTATTTATTTTTTTACACATGTGGCGCACCAGGTAGACTTTTGCAACATTTGTTGTCGCGACGCACTGTGAATACACTTAGCTAGGTATGAGCGGGAGCGCAGCCGCAGACTAAAGGCTATTGCAGTCATTGGGAGTCAGGACTCACTAATGAGTCTTCAACCTTGTTCCACATGTGGAGGAATGTTTGCCTGAGTGAGTGAGTAAAAGAGAGAGAGAGAGAGAGAGAGAGAGAGAGAGAGAGGGGGAAATAGAGACAGAGAAAGATAATGGGAGAGGGTGAGAGAGTCAGTGAGTGGATGAGTGAGTGAGTGAGTGAGAGAGCCACTATACTGCCTCTTCCACGGCTCATATATTATCAACGTATTTCCGGATACTGATGCTGCTGCTTTGGGAGAAGCCCAAATTCGTGAGGCAGCAGTCGGGCTCAGTTGTCCGGGGACAGGCAGCCTGCTGCTGCAGCTGTGTTTGGGACTAGGAGTCTGCCTGCAGAAACGTCTGATGGAAGTGACGGAGCAGGAGCCTCAGAGTCGGAAAGAGGAACCTGTACCTGAGGTAGGAGGAGAAGGAGAGGGAGAGTTACCGGGTTCAGGAACCCCTACCCCCAGAGACATGATGGAGAGCCCGGTGAAGGAGCCTGTTGTGCTACATCTGTACCCCACCACAGAGTATGGGGATCAGTATGGGTAAGCAACAGAACAGCAGGGACTGGGATCTCTAACAACCTTCTGCTCATATACACGTATAGCCTGTGTAGTGGGCTGGGCTGGCAGTTAGGATGGCTGTGGGATTCATATTCTCATTTTCGGAAGTAATACTTCCCTTGCCATGTGGGACCAGAATATATGTTTTTTTTTAAATCTTTTTCCTTTGTCACTTGACTATAACAGAGTTGTAATCAATATTGGTGGCATACTTTAACATCAGTTGTCTTCAATCATAGTTTAGTGTCTGTCCTTCTGTGGCTAATGTTTAATGGCATCATAGATGGGTTTTTAGAGTTCAGATTAAAACTGTAGAGCTCATAGCAGATGATTACTCAAAGAGGACGTTCCATTTCAGCAAGCCATGACACCCACCATCTCATATTGTTCTAAAAAAAATTATGTCGATAAAAAAACGATAACTTATAAGTATTCCGGAAACATTATTTTGTTGAAATATAATTTCATCTCTGAGAAATTAAGCTAATTGATTGCACCCAAATTGGCCATTTTTATTTATAGTATTCATATAATATTCAACAATTACAGTACCTAACATCAGATTTGGACCAAACTTTTTTCTAACAATGAGAAAGACATGAGGATCCAAAGAAATGGTCCAAAGTCACCCACTTCAATCCCACCCCATTATATAGTATCACATCTCTGTCTGACAAGTAGTATGGAGCTGCGGCTCTGAGTATTGTTTTTTCATCCTATATAATGTATTTTCAGTGAATTTGGTGATTGTTTTTTGCTCTGTTCAGAGAAATTAGTCATTGAAGTTGGGTTTATGTCCCATTCAACATCCTGATATTACAAATTCAGACCACTAGATGGTGCTGTTTCTGCTATTAGGTGATTATTTTTTAAGGATGTTAAAGGGATCGTTCATCCAAATTACAAATGGACATATTACTTTTCTTACCCTGTAAGCCATCTATGGACCAGGTATGACAGCAACCAATGCTTTGGTTTAGTTTACCTGGCCACTGTTTCAAATGTAAACTTTTTAGCATTTGTGGTACAAATCCAATGCAAGTCAATGGTACCTACAGTACCAGTCAAAAGTTTGGACACACCTACTCATTCCAGGGTTTTTATTTATTTTTTACTATTTTCTACACTGTAGAATAACAGTTAAGACATCAAACCTATGAAATAACACATATGGAATCATGTAGTAACCAAAAAAGTGTTAAACAAATCCAAATACATTTTATATTGGAGATTCTTCATAGTAGCCACCCTTTGCCTTGATGTCAGCTTTGCACACTCTTGGCATTCTCTCAACCAGCTTCACCTGGAATGCATTTCCAACAGTCTTGAAGGAGTTCCCACATAAGGTTGATCACTTAGTGGCTGCTTTTCACTCTGTGGTCCAACTCATCCCAAACCATCTTACTCTGGGCCCCCGAGTGGCGCAGAGGTCTATGGCACTGCATCTCAGTGATAGAGGCGTCACTACAGACCCTGGTTCAGCGGTCTATGGCACTGCATCTCAGTGATAGAGGCGTCACTACAGACACTGGTTCAGCGGTCTATGGCACTGCATCTCAGTGATTGAGGCGTCACTACAGACATCTGTGGGTGGCTTCAGACCATTTCTTTGGATCCTCATGTCTAACTCATTGTTAGAAAAAAGGGGTTTCCAAATCCGATGTTAAATACTATATTTATTGAATATTATATAAATCTTCTAAATTAAAATTTGCAGTTTGACTGCAATCAATTAGCTTAATGTGTCAGAGATCAAATTATTTATCAACAAAATAATGTTGCAGGAATGCTAATCTTTTCTAGTTCTAACAATATATACGATTTCAGAACAATTTGAGATGGTGAGTGTTGAAATCCTATTTTCTAGTGCTTTTTGAGGTGGAACGACCCAACCAGACTACACTTCACATAAGGTGTCATGAGGAAATATATCATGTCATTGTGCCATTTAGACTTGTCCACTGGAGGAAATGCAGCAGAGGTGCTACTGTTGTCACCCCGCTGCACCTTACCTTCAGTGGTTGGCTAAAGGCGTTCTACTGTATACTGTATTTATTTACACCAGACTAGTCATGGTGAAGGAGGCATCATGTTGGTTCTGGGTTTAGTTACTCTGTTAATCATATATTCTGATGCCTAGTCATCATACCCATCATATACATGTCAACCTCTATCACTCCAGTATCCCTGCACATTGTAAATATTGTATTGGAACTGACCCTGTATCTAGCTTCTTACTTTCTAATGTTCTTATTTTTATTTCTTGTGTGTTTTTGTTCTACCTTATGTTATTTTTAGTGCTACATTGATATTAATTACTGCATTGTTGGGTTTGGAGCTTGCAAGAAAGGCATTTCACTGTACTTGTGCACATTACATTAAAACTTGAAGCTTTCGTTATGTGTTGACATGGGTCATCAATAGAGAATGCTGAAGGACTGAATTGTGTCGTCAAGTATGGACAGGTTATGACCTTAGATTAGTTATCAGGCATGGCCACATTGACCAGTGTCAAGCCACAACCTTAATGTAAAGCTTCAGCTCTCTCTCATTGATACCTCATCTATCATTGCTTACTGTACAGTATGTGTAGGATCGATCAACAAAAATATAATATTTTGGGGGGGCTATATATACTGTATACACACCGGTCAAGGGTTGTCATAACTAGAGATGTGTTGAGGGTTTGTCTTTTGAGCTCTCATGAGCAGAAGGAACTATCAATATAAACTACATGATGAATATTCAGCACCATACATCTTTAACTATATAACAGTGACGACCTTGGCTATAGGCTGTCTTGCATTGTGCTGTACAGCTGTTGCTGCACTGTAACTTACAGTACAGTATGTGAGAATCAACTTAAGTTTGATCATATTTGACACATGAAATGCATCTTTCAGAAGTTTGTTGGGAATTTTGTTTAGTGTGACCCTATGATCATTTTGTGTTGGTCTGATCCAATTCAGAGTATTCTCAACATCATACCATACCATGTCCAACTCCATCATACAATTTACTTTGTGTGTGTGCGTGCTGTGGGTTTGGAAGTGAGGAATGGCCATCGGGTATCCCCGGGCATCACACAGAAGGCTAATGCATAACACTGCTGCTGCCTGTAGTAAGGCTGGAGTTTGATTAGTCATGCCTTCCCGTAGGACAGGACACACACACAAACACAGTTGGGGTCTTCACTGACACAGCAGGTTGATTGGTCATGCCTTGCTCCCCTCTATATGCCTCAAGACATTAGTGCGGTTTTGGGAGATATAACAGGTTGATTAGTCATGAATAGCCTCTGGACACAGGCACAAACCTAAATGAGACGACAGGTTAATTAGTTATGCTTTCCAGCACTCCCTTAGGTCTGAGGTTAGGTCCCCCTGTAGGTGGCAGGCTAGTGGTCACACCTTTCCTCCCCCTCTCTCCTCCAGGACATATGCATATGCATAGCCTTCTGACCCACTCCTTTAGGACAAGCCAGAATATACAGTATAATTTGTGGTCTAGTGAATCAGTCGGCCCAGATGCATAATATTCCAATCTGGAGGAATGTAGCTTCTCGCTCTCTCTGTCTCTCACAGGTTGGTTTCAAAGCACGCCATTAGTAATGAGTTTGCCATTAGTAATGGGTATATGACAAATAACAAATTGTTATATACAGTACACTGTCAGACCACCTCTGCTTTCTCTATTGTACGCCTATATAGTAAATAATGGGGTACCATTATGCATTTGAATCATAAACAAATAAAATAAGAAGTGGGTTTTATTGCCACTTCTGGTCGATCTACTGCAGTGTCTGCAGCACAACTCTGTGTGTGTGTGTGTGTGTGTGTGTGCGTGCGAGCGAGTACACTGTTTCCCACTTATGTTTGTTCAACACTGTCCTGCTGTTAGAACAATGCATACAATACAGTAGCGGATGGTTTAGTTGGTCCAACACTGCGCTGTCTCTCTGGACTCATACACACATCTTGTTTCAGTTACATGTAGTTCTGTTTTATCCATGGTCATAGATTTACTAACCTATACTCTCACTTGCCAGACTCACAGTGCTACACCCGCAGAGATATAGGGGCTGTGGGAAGAGAATCACTAACCTACCCCTGGGTCTGGAGGAGACCCCAAAAGTAGGAAGGACCTCTCTAGTTATCCTCTCCCTGCTCTGTATTCTACTCCATGTCTGCTGCAATGCTCTGGGTTACACAAGCCTTTTAAACAGAGTAGCTCTTAAAGTGTCAGAAACGTGAGACAAATCCTAATGTATAGTAGGACCATAGAGTTACAATATACTGTATATAAACACCAAAGTGAACTAATTATATTTCTTTGCACAAGGGGATGCCATTGATTGATATTAAATACCCAAGATAAATTGAAACTAGCACCCAATGTGGCCCTACGATAAGTAAAACATTTCAATAATTGTATGAATACTGTTCATATGGGGTGCATCAGTATTTCAGAGATCAGAGTGCAGTAGTATGTTACATTCACAGAGAAATAATGCCACAAGACAAATGAGTTAGCCTAGTTATAGAATTACGGGAAAATAGACAAGACTTTATTAGCAGTGACAGAGTACTGTTTTTTATTCTTTGATTGTTCCAATTCGATTTCTTTTATTCTTAATGAATCAATCTTAAAATCTCACAAAAAGTGATCTCTTGGACAGTAGCAATCAATGGTACACTCACTTTCCCGTTTACTGACAAACTGTCACAGGTCAAGTTTTCTCCCTTGAGTGTACTATTTGAGGTTGCCACTGGAGAGCACCCTTGGGTTACTTCTAGTATCCAGGTGACCCTGATTGGGGTTATTAGGATCACCCGCTGGATGACTATTTAGGTTCCTCTGTGGACTGGGCCAGTTTCTCAGGTCTCATGTTTGTTCAGTGTTCTCGTGTGCCCTTGATTTGTTGTTTTGCTAAGAAGACCTTAAGTAAATATTCTGGATTAGCCCTCACCTCTGCCTGCTGTGTTTCTCTGAGCCTGCGTCTGAGTTCATACTAGCACTAATGTCACAGTAGACCTGAGCCTCAAAATGGACCCAGCAAAGATTTCTCTGTCGTCCGAGGGACATTCCGAGCTCCACCACTTACGGTCGGCTCTCACTCACCATGGAACAGTGATTGGTCGCCATGAGGCACGGCTGAAGACATTGTCGGAGGATTTAGGAACTCTTGTGTTCACTCTACAGAGGGGACAGACAGGAGCAACTGTTGCTGAACCTGTGGTGGTTTCTAACCCTCCACTTCCTACCAACTCATCGTTTTCCTCCCCTCGGGAGCCTCATCTCCCAGCACCGGAGCTCTATGAGGGGCAATCTGGGAGGTGTCGTGGGTTCCTGCTCCAATGTTCGCGGCCTTTGAGCTGTAAGCATCAACGTTTCCCACTGAGCGTTCCAGAGTGGCATATGTCATCTCCTTGCTCTCAGGACGGGCTCTGGCCTCGGCCACAGCCATCTGGGAGCAGCAATCAGACATTTGTTTCAATTGGCAAAGCTTCACTCAGGAGATGAGGATGGTTTTTGATCACCCCATCAGTGGTAGGACTGCTGCTCAAAGACTCATTGCACTTTGGGCGGGCAGCCGGAGCGGAGCTGACTACGCCATTGATTTTCGGACGCTCGCCGCTGAGAGCGGTTGGAATATAGAGACACTTCACTCAGTCTTTCTGAACGGACTCAGCGAGGTTCTCAAGGACGAACTTGCTTCCCGGGACAACCCTGACACTCTGGAGGAGCTTATCGTTCTGGCCATCCGGATTGACAACCGGTTTCGGGAACGTCGTCATGAGAGGAAGGACAGGTTCCGAGTTGGTTCCAGTGTTTCGTGCCCCGCTGAGGGAGTCGATTCTTCATTTGTTCCACTGCCGTATGCTGGGCCTGCTTGTCCTGTACCTCGTCAGGGTTCTCAATTCGTCTATGGTTCTCCTTCAAATCCTTCAGAGGATCCGATGCAATAGGGAGGCACCAGACTTGCCGCTCTGGAGAGTCAGATACAGTCTCCTGCGGCCGATACGGTACGCATCTTGCTTCCGGCCAACCTGTGTTGGGACAATGAACAGTTGGACATTCCTGCTTTCATAGACTCTGGGGATACTGGCTGCTTTCTGGATTGCACATTAGCTCACCAACAGAGGCTGCCGCTCACTGAGCTGGACACTCCGTTGTCGGTCACTGCGCTGGATGGTCAACAACCTAGGGTCTGGGAAGGTGAAGCAACACACCATGCCTATTCAGCTACAAGTTCTGGATGACCATGTGGAGCTTATCCAGTTACATCTGGTGGACTCTCCTGAACTTCCCCTGGTTCTTGGACATCCGTGGCTTTCCACCCATAATCCTCAAATTGACTGGCCTTCGGGAAGAGTTCTGGGATGGAATCCGTCATGCCAGTTCACCTGCCAGGAACTCTCTCCACACCTTTCCGGCCCTGCTCGTCTGTAGACTTCCGATCCTCCTGTTCCTCTGGCTGGGTTTGACAAGCCTGACCTTTCCCGCGTACCTCGGGATTACTGCGATTTGGGTCAGGTCCTCAGCAAACAAAGGGCCAGCAAACTGCCTCCTCACAGGCCCTACGATTGTGCCATCGACCTCCTGTCTGGTACCACTCCCCTGAGAGGAGGGCTGTGTTCTCTCTTAGATCCAGATACTGCAGCCATGAACAGTTACATTGAGAAGGCGCTGGCGGCTGATGTTATTCGGCCGTACAGTTCACGTGCAGGAGCGGGTTTTTTCTTTGTTGGGAAGAAGGATGGGGGATTACGTCCCTGTATCGATTACCAGGGTTGAAATAACATTACCATCAAGAACCGTTACTCCCTTCCTCTTATGTCATCAGCTTTTGAGAGACTCCAGGGAGCTATGGTTTTCTCTAAATTGGATTTACGGAATGCGTACAATATGATGCGCATCAGACAGGGAGATGAGTGGAAGACAGCGTTCAACACTCCTAATGGACATTATGAGTAAAGGTTCATGCCGTTTGGACTTACTAATGTTCCAGCCGTTTTCCAGGCCCTGGTTAATGATGTGTGCAATTGCGCAACCTCCTTCACCAATTTGTTTTTGTGATGCATCTCTGAATCCTGAAATTAGTTCCCCTGAAGTTGGAGAGTGGTTGCAAGTCAAAGCATGACAAATATCCCTCTATTGAGAGTGGTGGTTGGGGGAGTGTTCAGTTGAAAATGTGTACACTACCTTACCCGTTGGCCTATGAGATTTAAAATATATTTTTCTATATCACACATAGCCTCTTTCTTTCTTTCAACTCCTCATTCGAACGAAGTGCAAAAATCACTGAAGCTGGAGGCTCATATCTCCCTCACTAACTTTAAGCATCAGCTGTCAGAGCAGCTCACAGATCACTGCACCTGTACATAGCCCATCTGTAAATAGCCCATCCAACTACCTCATCCCAATTTTTTTATTTTTTTGCTCCTTTGCACCCCAGTATCTACTTGAACATTCATCTTCTGCACATCTATCACTCCAGTGTTTATTTGCTAAATTGTAATTACTTTGCGGCCTATGTATTACCTCCCTAATCTTACCTAATTTGCACACACTATATATAGACGTTTTCCTATTGTGTTATTGACTGTACGTTTGTTTATTCCATGTGTAACTCTGTGTTGTTGTTTGTGTTGCACTGCTTTGCTTTATCTTGGCCAGGTCGCAGTTGTAAATGAGAACTTGTTCTCAACTGGCCTACTTGGTTAAATAAAGTTGGGGGGATTTATTGATTTATTTATTTTCAATTTCAAGAGGCATTCACCCATTGGCAGCGATTACAGCCTTGAGTATTCTTGGGCATGACGCTACAAGCTTGGCACACCTGTATTTTGGGAGTTTCTCCCATTCTTCCTTGCAGATCCTCTCAAGCTCTGTAAGGTTGGATTTGGATTGTCTATGCACAGCTATTTTCAGGTCTCTCCAGAGATGTTCGATTGGGTCCGGGCTCTGGCTGAGTCACTCAAGGACATTCAGAGACTTGTCCCAAAGCCACTCCTGCGTTGTCTTGGCTGTGTGCTTAGGGTCATGTTGGAAGGTGAACCTTTGCCCCAGTCTGAGGTCCTGAGCGCTCTGGAGCAGGTTTTCATCAAGGATTTCTCTGTACTTGGCTCCATTCATCTTTCCCTCGAAGTTGACCAGTCTCCCAGTCCCTGCCGCTGAATAAAATCCCCCCCAGCACGATGCTCCCACCACCATGCTTTACCTTAGGGATTGACCAGATTTCCTCCAGACGTGACTGTTGGCGTTAAGGTAAGAGTTAAATTTTGGTTTCATCAGACCAGAGAATCTTATTTCTAATGGTCTGAGAGTCCTTTAAGTGCCTTTTGGCAAATTCCAAGCAGGCTATCATGTGCTTTTTACTGAGGAGCGGCTTCCGCCTGGCCACTCTACCATAAAGGCCTAATTGGTGGAGTGCTGCATAGATGGTTGTCCTTTTGGGTGGATCGCCTATCTCCACAGAGGAACTCTGGAGCTCTGCCATAGTGACCATCGTGTTCTTGGTCACCTCCTTGACCAAGGCCCTTCTCTCACAATTGCTGATTTTGGACAGACGGCCAGCTCTAGGAAGAGTCTTGGTGGTTCCAAACGTCTTTGATTTAAGAATGATGGAGGCCACTGTGATTTTGGGGACCTTCAATGCTGCTGAAATGTTTTGGTACCCTTCCCCAGATCTGTGCATCGACACAATCCTGTCTCGTAGCTCTACGGACAATTCCTTCCACCTCATGACTTGGTTTTTGCTCTGACATGCACTGTCAACTGTGAGACCTTATATAGACAGGTGTGTGCCTTTCCAAATCATGTCCAATCAATGAATTTACCACAGGTGGTCTCCAATCAAGTTGAAGAAGCATCTCAAGGATGAACAATGGAAACACGATGCACCTGAGCTCAATTTTGAGTCAAATAGCAAAGGGTCTGAATACTTTTGAGAATAAGGTCTCTAAACCTTTTGAAATGTTCTAAAAACCTGTTTTACGCTTTGTCATTGCAGGGTATTGTGTATAGATTGATGAGGAGAAAATACAATTTAATACATTTTTTAATAGGTCTGTAATGTTACAAAATGGGAAAAAAGGGAAGAGGCCTGAATACTTTCCGAATGCACTGAATATATATTTTTGTAAATATATATTATTTAAAAAATATTTTTATTATTAAATATGTTTTCCTTATTTATTATTTTCCCCTAACCCTACCACCCCTCCCCTAATTGGAGTAAACTAATGGACAACAACACTTAGGCTTCTACTTCCAGCTTATACATACTACAGTATATACATTTTTATCTGTGAAAACCCTCCAGTTTTGATTTGTAATTGCCATTTACACTACATGACCAAGTATGTGGACGCCTTGTAGTCAAACATCTCGTAAAAATGTATGGGCATTAATATGGACTTGGTCCCCCCTTTGATGCTACTGTATAACAGCCTCCACTCTTCTGGGAAGGTTTTCCACTAGATGTTGGAACATTGCTGCAGGGACTTGCTTCCATTCAGCCGCAAGAGCATTAGTGAGGTCAGGCACCGATGTTGGGCGATTAGGTCTGGCTCATAGTCGGCGTTCCAATTCATCTCAAAGGTTTTTGATGGGGTTGAGGTCAGGGCTCTGTGCAGGCCAGTAAAGTTCTTCCACACAGATCTCGAAAAACCGTTTCTGTATGGACCTTGCTTTGTGCACAATGGCATTGTCATGTTGAAACAGAAAAGGGTCTTCCCCAACTTTTGCCACAGAATCGTCAAGAATGTCATTGTATGCTGTAGCGTTAAGATTTTCCTTCAACGGAACTAAGGGGCCTAGCCCAAACCATGAAAAACAGCCCCAGACCCATTCCTTCTCCACCAAACTCTACGTTTGGCACTATTCATTGTAGCGTTCTCCTGGCATCCGCCAAACCCAGATTCGTCCCTCTGACTGCCAGATGGTAAAGCATGATTCATCACTCCAGAGAATGTGTTTCCACTGCCCCAGAGTCCAATGGTGGCGAGCTTTACACCACTCCATTCGACACTTGGCATTGCATATGGTGATCTTAGGCTTGTATGCAACTGCTCGACCATGGAAACCCCTTGTCCTGAAAATGCTTCCAGAGGCAGTTTGGAACTCAGTAGTGAGTGTTGCAACCGAGGATAGACAATTTTTACGCTCTATGTGCTTCAACACCATGCGTTCCGTTCTGAAAGATTGTGTAGCCTACCACTTCACGGCTGAGCCATTGTTGCTCCTAGACATTTCCACTTCACAATAACAGCACTTACAGTGTACCGGGGCAGATATATTCTATTGCAAATGCTTGTCTATGGAGATTGCATGGCTTTGTGATTGATTTATTTTACACCTGTCAGCAATGGGTGTGGCTGAAGTTGCCAAATCCACTCATTTGAAGACGTGTCCACATACTTACTTCAGCAAGACAAAGGAGCTTATCGTGAACTACAGCAAACGGAGGGCCGAGCACGCCCACATCCATATCGATGGTGCTGTAGTGGAGCGGGTCGAGAGCTTCAAGGTCTTAGGTGACCACATTACTAAGGAATTATCAGAGTCCACACACACCGACACAGTCGTGAAAAAGGCACAACAAGCCACTCAGGAGGCTTAAAAACATTTGGCATGGTCCCTCAAAATACTCAGAACATTCTACAGCTGCATCATTGAGAATATCTTGACTGGCTGCATCACCGCTTGGTATGGCAACTGCTTGGCATTAGAATGCAAAGCGTTACAGAGGGTAGTGCGTACGACCCAGTACATCACAGGGGCCAAGCTCCCTGCCATCTAGGAACTCTATGCCAGGCGGTGTCAGAGGAAGGCCCTGAAACCAAAAGGACCCTGAACAGCTTAAACCTCAAGCCATAAAACTGCTATATAGTTAGTTAAATATACTGAACAAAACTATAAACGCACATGTAAAGTGTTGGTTCCATGTTTCACGAGCTGAAATAAAAGATCCCCGAAAGTTTTCATACACACAAAAAGCTTATTTCTCTAAAATGTTGTGCACACATTTTTTACATCCTTGGGCATTTCTCTTTTGCAAAGATCCATCCACCTGACAGTTGTAGCGTAACAAGAAGCTGATTAAACAGCATAATCATTACACAGGTGCACCTTTTGCTGGGGACAATAAAAGGCCACACTAAAATGTGCAGTTTTGTCATACAACACAATGCCACAGATGTCTCAAGTTTTGAGGGAGCATTCAATTGTCAGTACGTCCAACCGGCCTCACAATCTCAGACCATGTATAGGGCGTTGTATGGACGAGAGGTTTGCTGATGTCAACATTGTGAACAGAGTGCTCCATCGTGGCATTGGAGTTATGGTATGAGCAGGCATAAGCTACGGACTACGAATACAATTGCAATTTATCTATGGCAATTTGAATGCACAGAGATACCGTGACAAGCACGTTGTCGTGCCATTCTTCCGTCACCATCAACTCACGTTTCAGCATGATAGTGCACATCCCTATGTCACAACGATCTGTACACAAATGATGGAAGCTGAAAATGTCCCTGTTCTTCCATGGCCTGCGTACTCACCAGACATGTCACCCGTTGAGCATGTTTGGTATGCTCTGGATGATGTATGACAGCTTGTTCCAGTTCCCAACAATATCCAGCAACTTCGCACAGCCATTGAAGAAAAGTGGGACAACATTCCACAGGCCGCAATCAACAGCCTGATCAACTATATGCAAAGGAGATGTGTCGCGCTGCATGAGGCAAATGGTGGTCACACCAGATACTAACTGGTTTTCTGATCCACACCCCTACTTTTTTAAGGTGTCTGTGACCAACAGATGCATATCTGTATTCACAGTCGTGAAATCCATAGATTAGGAACTGTAACTCAATCAAATCTTTGAAATCTGCATTGACCCTTTTTTGCACTAATTCTTTTGACTCATCACATACACTGCTGCTTCTGTCAATTATCTATCCTGTTGCCTAGTCACATTATCCCTACCTATATGTACATATCTATCTCAGTTACCCAGGTTACCGTTACTCATTCTGTATTTATTCCTCGTGTTATTATTTTTCTATGATCTATTTTTCTCTCTGCATTGTTGGAAGGGGCCCGTAAGTAAGCATTTCACTGTTAGTCTACACCTGTTGTTTAATGAAGCATGTGACACATAACATTAGATGTATCTCTCTCTCTCTCTCATGTTCTGATCTGTTCTTAAACTAATCCCCCACCCTTTTTCTCTCTCTCTCAGGGACAAGATGCCGTTCCACCATGTGACGGCAGGGCTGCTGTACAAGGGGAACTATCTGAGTCACTCTCTGTCTGAGGACAACGACTGTGACCAGCTGGCCAGCATCTCTGAGGAGGAGCTAAACGGTGAGTCCCCTCAGGGCTTGGGCTGGTACTACTGGGGCTAGGTTGGTTTGGGCTTGGTTGGGTTATGTTGGGTTGGGTTGGGTTGGGTTGGTTGGGTTATGTTGGGTTGGGTTGGGCTTGGTTGGGTTATGTTGGGTTATGTTGGGTTGGGTTGGGTTGGGCTTGGTTAGTTGGTTTGGGTGAGAGGGGATAGAGATTAGGACTGGGACTGTGGATTTGGCTGGTGAGGGGCATAGAGGGACTTTGAGGAAGGCTGGGGTTTGGGTGTTTGATACGGGCAGTATAAACAGTAGGCTAGAGAGAGTAATGGGATAAGTAGTAAGACAGTATTCTGAGCCTAAACACAGTTTTGACATGAATCAGTGAGGTTGGACCAGTCAAAACACCAGTTGCTCCTGTCGCTGGAGCCAACAAACCATTTATGAACCTTCTTAAATATGACTACATTTTCCTAACATCACTTATCACACCACTAGAAGCCCTCTCTGTTTTTGACATTAATTAGAGGCAGTAGCTGAGTCTGTGTTTATGAGTCTTTGTTTTGTCTTGTGTGTGTTCTGTACGTCGTTCTGAGACTAATCACTCCACTGGCCAGGCCGGAGGTGGAGCCTAGCCCAGGCCTGATCGATATTATTATTATTAACATCATCACAGTGCTCATAATGAACTACACTCACGCTTCAACCACAAATACTGTAATAATCCAATGATGTCACATTAAAGGAAACTTCCACCCTAAAACTATCTTTTGATATTTGTTTCATTAGTCCATTGTTGACATAGTCCCAAAAAGTTTTCCTTTAAGGTGTCTATGGCAAATTGGATGTAGAGTGCACCGTAAATGGCTAATAGCCACCTACTCTGTCAAAGTCAGAGTGGTGTTATTATGCTACAGCAATATTGGCAGTTTGCACTGCATGGCTTTCTGTAGTTTGATTTGTTAAGTTGTTTGGGGACAGCGGTAATGTATTGGGTAAATGTAATGAATTGGGTAATGTATATAGTTCTTATTGGGAGGTCCTCATAAGGTCAATCAATGCAATGGACAAATACGCATATACTGCACCTCTGTCAGCAGAAATAAAGACAAAGTTATTGATCATATATACACACTACACTACAGTAATGATTAGCAATCATCTCCTTGGCTTATTAGTTTATCCATAATAGCTTACACAAAGCTACCATTTAGCATCCTCACCATTTCCACCATGGGGATATTTACTGAGGCCATTTGGTGTTCCTACCTGTAAGTGTCTTTATCTATGGCCATTAACGTGATACAGTGTAACTGCACTGGGGTGAACTATGTGACTCACCACATACAGCACGTTGTCGTCAGTCAGCTTTAGTACAGCTACACATTGTTAAACTCTCAGCCTGTTGGAGAGGGGATGTGGTTTCCCTTTGTGTCTTGTTCTGCGTGATGTGGACTGTCTGATTTGTGTGTGGTTGGTATGTGTGTGTGTGTGTGTAGTGCTCTGAGCGCTGCAGCGTGTAGAATAGGTGATGGTCTGGGTAGAGATCTTTGTGTACCAGGTAGTCTTGCCTCTGTCGATCTGTGCTGCTACTGCTACTGCTGCTGTCTCTGAAAGGTCAGGCAAGATGTGTGTATGAGATTATCATTTACAGAGACATACAGCACCGACAGCACTAACGTTCTACCTTCACATAGCAAATAGAACTCATTATAAACACGGGAAAAGTAGAGATAAGTAGTGTTTAGTAGGGAGAAAATGTTTTCAATCCAGGAGATACTACTTGAAGTTGTCCAATTAGAACAAATATTGAAGTTTTACATTGTAAAATGTTTTATTACGGTGTGCCCTACTGAACATGAGCGTGCTGATGCACTCGGCCTAGATTGCAAAGCAGGGTGCTGTTGAAGTGGCTCTAAAGTATTTTTCTACTCTGATTTATTTCTCTGTCTGAAATGTTCCTTAGGTATTCCTGTTCCTTTGGTAGTGTTTTGTCATCAATTCTTTGTCATCGTTCTCCGCGGTAAAGGTTTGGTTTTTCAGAGCATCAGAAGAGGGCCCTAATGGATATGGGAGCAGTGGTGCGTGAAATAGCAAAATAGCGGAAAAGATCTGTATGAATATATGACACGTGGTCTGAATGTTGTTGTTGTGTTCAAATGGGCCCGAGTCCTCAGACACAGGAACCTACTCTACAAAGGCCTGAGTCACTCACTCTGCTCCTCCTGGTGGGTTTATTCATGAGACGCTCATTTCAGTGTACCAAAATAAATCCATACACCTTTATTGTGCTTGTGTTGTTCTCTGTTTGTTGTGTTATGCTGTGTGTGTGTCTGGTTGGAACTAGCTTTTGTACTGCGTTATGAAGGAAAATGGCTAAGTGTGTTTGCTCGGGCCAGATGTCTTGGGAAGCAGGGAATAACAAAAGACTGTTCAGAGGCTGGTAGAATGACTAACCTGAGCCCTCAGTAACATCTGAGTGCTTTTAATGACCCAAAATATAGTTTCTCATTTTACAAGGTGATTTAAATACAGAGAAAAACCATGACATTTACACACCATTGTCCTCCTTGCAGCTCAGAGCACCAAATCACTCCTACTCCCCTAGCTGGCTATGAAGGAATGACAGCTTCTCAGTAGATGATTGACAGATGATTGACCAAGGATAGGCTAAAGATTGGCAGCATGGGCAGGTCACCTCTAGGATGAAACTTTACTTCATGCTTGGGTTATCTTTGGACTACAATAAGTGTAAGTTAACCTGTAGTTTGCTCTTTCTCATGGTTTCAGCCAAGAACTCTACCACCACTATTTTTTGTTTATCGCATGGTCTTTTCAAGACTGGACCCGTAATATTCATGTTCTTGTTAGCACGTGTTCTCAAAAAGTGTATGACATTGCATCCCATGTCTGGAACACGTTTGGACTTGATTCATGTTTGAGTTAGACTGGGTCTTGGGTGACTCCCTCTTTCTCACCCTGGTCCTGGTGAGTTAAAGCCATGTATTCCAGTAGTACCCATCCTCAAATGATCCAGTATTCAGTAGTGTGCTGAAGCATACCATGCAAACATAGTGTTCTTTAGAGAGCTGAAATTCTACCTTTAATTAAAAATACCCGTGGCTGCCTTTCTCTCTTTCCCCTCTCTCTCTCTATCCCTCTCTCTCTTTCTCTCTCTGTCTCTCTCTCTAGTTCTCTCTCTCTCCGTCTCTTTCTTCCTGCTTACTGCCTCCCAGTCTCCGTAGACACACTAATAAAATATGAATTCATAAAAGCATAGCGGAGCCTGCTGACTTTTAGGCTCAGCGTTAACGGGTATGTTAAAAACTGAAGGTAAGGAGTAACACAGACCCAGTACAGTAGCTTGTCGTACACACAGGGCAAGCTTATTTGACACCACCATAAAAGTTGCCTACCCGGTTATTGCAGATGTCATTTGCATTGTTCTTGGGCTAAGGCACAGAGCTAAAAGAATCCCTAACCATGATGGATGCTCCCTCTCCTCTCCCTTCTCCTTATGTGTGTTTGTGTTGACAGAGATCCGGGAGGCATTCAGGGTGTTGGACCGGGATGGGAACGGGTTCATCTCCAAGCAGGAGCTGGGCATGGCCATGAGGTCTCTGGGATACATGCCCAGTGAGGTGGAGCTGGCCATCATCATGCAGAGACTAGACATGGATGGTGAGTCACATTCAGTACACATTTCACACATTTATAGTACACAGACACATGCAGTTGCACGTGTAACAGAGCGTCTGCTAAATGACTTAAATGTAAATGTAAATGTCCTATGTTCGAGTCCAGTGAGAGACAGGAATGGGACCTGTTACTCGCACACACACATATTTAAACATAAACAGATCCCTTCCTTCCTGTTTTCACACCATGATCACGCACACACAAAGACAGGGACAGGGTCATAGACACACTATCAGACACACACATATACATAAATAGATCCGTTCTTCCTTTTTTACACATTCATACACATGGGCCTACCTATGATTACATAATCACAAGCATAACCAATACATTTACATGAGTACTCATTCACCATTATGCACACACATTTTCATGTACATGCAGTACATTATATGCACACAGAAATGTGCACTCATTCGCACCATACATTCAAATCATGACTTTTACACTTTAAATAAGCATGAAGGATCCTACTATCCAAACACACACCGGAGGAACATTTAACACATCCTATAGTCCCACTGTAGCAATATCTATCTCTAAGCTGTAGATGTGTAACGTGTTGGCTGTGGTCCCTTGCTCCATTTCATCTTAATACACCGTATTGCACATATTTATGCTAACACATTCACGCACAAACGCGCACGCACCATGCGCGCACACACGCAACACATGTGATTACAGTAGGTCACACAGGGTGCCTGTGGTTTCTGTACTGAAGCCAGTCCCTACCTGACAGAGAAGATCTACAGTGCCTTCAGAAAGTATTCAGACCCATTGACTTTATCCACATTTTGTTACGTTACAGCCTTATTCTAAAATGGATTAAATAAAAAAAATCCTCAGCAATCAACATACAATACCACATAAACAGGTTTTTAGACATTTTTGCTAATGTATTAAAAACAAAAAACAGAAATACCTTATTTATATAAGATTTCAGACCCTTTGCTACAAAACTCAAAATGGAGCTCAGGTGCATCCTGTATCCATTTATCATCCTTGAGATGTTTCTACAACTTGATTGGAGTCCACCTGTGGTAAATTCACCTGTCTATATAAGGTCCCACAGTTGACAGTGCATGTCAGAGCTAAATCCAAGCCATGAGGTCAAAAGAACTGTCCGTAGAGCTCCGAGACAGGATTGTGTCGGGGCACAGATCTGGGGAAGGGTAACAAAACATTTCAGCAGCATTGAAGGTCCCCAAGAACACAGTGGCCTTCATCATTCTTAAATCAAAGAAGTTTGGAACAACCAAGACTCTCCTAGAGCTGGCCGCCTGGCCAAACTGAGCAATCGGGGGGAAGGGCCTTGGTCAGGGAGGTGACCAAGAACCCGATGGTCACTCCAGACTTCCTCTGTGGAGATGGGATAAACTTCCAGAAGGACAACCGTCTCTGCAGCACTCCACCAATCAGGCCTTTATGGTAGTGGCCATATGGAAGCTACTCCTCAGTAAAAGGCACATGACAGTCCGCTTAGAGTTTGCCAAAAGGCACCTAAAGACTCTCAGACCATGAGAAACAAGATTCTCTGGTCTGATGTAACCAAGATTGAACTCTTTGGCCTGAATGCCAACAGTCACATCTGGAGGAAACCTGGCACCATCCCTACGGTGAAGCATGGTGGTGGCAGCATCACTGAATGTCCTTGAGTGGGTCAGCCAGAGCCTGGACTTGAACCCGATCGAATATCTCTGGAGAGAACAGAACGCTCCCCATTCAACCTGAAAGAGCTTGAGAGGATCTGCAGAGAAGAATGGGATAAACTCCCCTAATACAGGTGTACCAAGTTTGTTGCATTTCTTACCCAAGAAGAAGAATCGCTGACAAGGTGCTTCAACAAAGTACTGAGCAAAGGGTCTCAATACTTGTGTAAATGTGATATTTCTATTTTTTTCTCCATTATCGGCTATTGTGTTTAGATTGATGAGGTGAAAAAAACAATCTAATCCATTTTAGAATAAGGCTGTAACATAGCAAAATGTGGGAAAAGTCCAGGGGTCTGAGTACTTTCCGAAAGAGAATGATAGAAAGGGGATAACTGAATGCTCAAGGATGTGGACTGCTTCCTATTGCCTCTCCACTTGAGATAAGAATGAATAGCAAAACAATTTCTCCTCCTGTTAAAGTATACCTGCTATCAAATTGAAGGTTTGTTTGAAATACTGCTTTCGTCTCCTGCTATGGCAGGTTAGAACAGCGAGGAGCACCTATCTGTCATATTTGTTATAGATAGTGCTTGTACATTCTGAGGTGTGACAGCAACCAATGTATGAGTCCCTGTTGGTCCCTGTTGGTTTGGTAGAGGGGAGAACTGGAGGACCATTTCTCATCTGCGATGCCTTTGAAATCGTCAGTTGATTTCACTCGCTGTGACTGAGTGAAGACATTCCTTCAGAAGGAGATAAACTCGCTAGCCAAGATAAGAAGGGTGGACTGGATTGCTGTTGCTATTAAGTCTCTATTATTACAGTGAGAGATGTTTTAAAAACGTACATTTGCATTCTGTGAAAAGCAATTGGCTTCAATCTCATCTCATTTTCATGTCTGTGGACACAACACAAAAGACCAGGGTGATCAAACGGAGGAGGCATCCATAGCCAAGAACATTGCCAGATAAATGGGATTTGAGGGTGTTTATTGCATCTTTGCCCAGCTAGCAGCTGTGTGAATTAGAGACACGTGACACATTCACGGATGGCCATTGATTCTTTCTCTCTGCGCAGCAGCTGCAAAAGTCCAGCTGATCACTATAAAATATGGATTGACTCATTGAGTTGATATGATAATCTGTCCTACTTTCAGAACGATCCCTCAGATTGTTATCTAGCTCAGCAGAATGCCCTTGGTGGATTGCTTATGAGCTTGTGGTCTTTGTTCGAGATATCAGCATTGCAATGGCTCCATTTGCTTTTTATAGTGGTGTAATGTTCGTAATACATGATGCCTGTCATCAGCTGCTTTTGTTAGGAAGTGTTTATGGTTTAAATCACATCCATCCATCTGTCCATCCATCTGTCCATCCATCCATCCGTCCATCCATCCATCCATCCATCCATCCATCCATCCATCCATCCATCCATCCATCCATCCATCCATCCATCCATCCATCCATCCGTCCATCCATCCATCCATCCATCCATCCATCCATCCATCTGTCCATCCATCCATCCATCCATCTGTCCATCCATCCATCCATCCATCCATCCATCCATCCATCCATCCATCCATCCATCCATCCATCCATCCATCCATCCATCCATCCATCATGATAGCTCAGGGGCCCTGACTGCACTGTCTACTCTGGCTGACTGTCCCCAGTGATGAGGCAGGATGCCACTGCATATGCATGGGCACAGAGAGGGGCAATCGATGGCATCAAATGTGACAATGCCAGCGTGCCTTAAGGAGGTCACCCCTGTCAGGGGAGAGGGAGGAGAAGAAGATTGAAGGGGCAGATTGAGTTATCCTGCATGGGCAGCACACAACCTCTTCTGCAGGGAAATTAAGAAGAGGAGGCAGGAGAGAGAATAGGTATAGAATGGAAAGAACACAGACTCAAATTAACATATAGTTCTTGTCCTTCTTACTGATTTGCAATTACACTTTGTGAATAAGACATGTCATACTGTGTCTAGGAGACGGGCAGGTAGACTTCGATGAGTTCATGACGATCCTGGGACCCAAGCTCCTGTCTTCTGAAACCAGGGAGGGCTTCCTGGGGAGCACAATAGACAGTATATTCTGGCAGGTAAGGACTTCTCTCTTTTAACCTCTATCTTCTATCACCTTTCCTTTACCAAGCACTGGCCTGCAATAGCTGCAGTCATGGCCAGGCTGTGCAATAGCTGGCAATGAAATCAAAGAGACAGAGTGTAGTGTTTCAGTGTGTAGTGTGAAGGGGTAGAGTGTAGTGTGTAGAGACAGAGTGTAGTGTGTAGAGGCAGAGTGTAGTGTGTAGAGGCAGAGTGTAGTGTGAAGGGGTAGAGTGTAGTGTGTAGAGACAGAGTGTAGTGTGTAGAGGCAGAGTGTAGTGTGTAGAGGCAGAGTGTAGTGTTTCACTGTGTAGTGTGAAGGGGTAGAGTGTAGTGTGTAGAAGCAGAGTGTAGTGTGTAGAGGCAGAGTGTAGTGTGTAGAGGCAGAGTGTAGTGTGTAGAGGCAGAGTGTAGTGTGTAGAGGCAGAGTGTAGTGTGTAGAGGCAGAGTGTAGTGTGTAGAGGCAGAGTGTAGTGTGTAGAGGCAGAGTGTAGTGTGTAGAGGCAGAGTGTAGTGTGTAGAGGCAGAGTGTAGTGTGTAGAGACAGAGTGTAGTGTTTCAGTGTGTAGTGTGTAGAGGCAGAGTGTAGTGTGTAGAGGCAGAGTGTAGTGTGAAGGGGTGTAGAGTGTAGTGTGTAGGCAGGCAGAGTGTAGTGTGAAGGGGTGTGTAGTGTGTAGGCAGAGTGTAGTGTGAAGGGAGTGTAGAGTGTGTAGTGTGTAGAGGCAGAGTGTAGTGTGTAGAGGCAGAGTGTAGTGTGTAGAGGTAGAGTGTAGTGTTTCAGTGTGTAGTGTGAAGGGGTAGAGTGTAGTGTGTAGAGGCAGAGTGTAGTGTGTCAGTGTGTCAGTGTGTAGTGTGAAGGGGTAGAGTGTAGTGTGTAGAGGCAGAGTGCAGTGTGTCAGTGTGTAGAGGCAGAGTGTAGTGTGTCTGTGTGTAGTGTGTAGAGGCAGAGTGTAGTGTGTCAGTGTGTCAGTGTGTAGAGGCAGAGTGTAGTGTGTAGAGGCAGAGTGCAGTGTGTCAGTGTGTAGTGTGTAGCGACAGAGTGTAGTGTGTCAGTGTGTAGAGGCAGAGTGTAGAGTGTCATTGTGTCATTGTGTAGAGGTAGAGTGTAGTATGTCAGTGTGTCAGTGTGTAGAGGCAGAGTGTAGTGTGTCAGTGTGTAGTGTGTAGAGGCAGAGTGCAGTGTGTCAGTGTGTAGAGGCAGAGTGTAGTGTGTAGAGGCAGAGTGTAGTGTGACAGTTCCTGATGGCCAGATGTTGTCTTGTCTCATGGCAGTGCCTCCTGCCTTGGAGATGGTGGCAGGACATAATCCATGCGCCGTTTGGCCAGATGTTCTTGCACTGAAATGGAGGGGGAGAGGATGATAGCTAGCGAGGGAGTCAGAGTCAGAGTAGAGAGTGAAAGTGACAGGGTGAGAAGATTCGAGCGAGTAACAGAAGTAGGGGTGAAAGCGAATTTATCAAAGAGTGAAAGGGAGAGAAAGACAACGAGAGCGAGTGAAAGAACAACACTTAGAGAGAGAGAGAACCACACTCAGGGAGAGAGAGAGGGAGAGAGAACAGTCCAGGACGGAGAGAGAGAGAAAGAGAGGGACATTTGGCTCTGTGGAGCACACTTGGCAGGGTTCTCTCTCTGATGCTATCATGGCTGTGACCCAGTCTGTCTCTGGGGAGCAGGAGCTCTTGGTTTTCACTGTGAGGACATGCTCTCTGGTGCTGCAGGTGCAGACACAGTGGTCTCCGTGCCAACCCTGTTTGGCTGAGATGAGCTGCTCTGACCTTGACTTGCTGATATGAGGCGGGAGGGTGGAGACCAGAGCGCGTGGCTGTATCTTTCTGAGAAGTGGGGGGAAATCTGGGAATTGGAGTTGCTCAGATGATTTCTAGCTACTCCTGTGTCTATAGTTGTCCTCCAAAGAGGGGGGTTGGAGTTGGTCTTGTGTCTTTCGAGGAATTGGTTCCCTCATATACATACTCACATTTTTCATTGTTTGATAAATGAATATCCAGAGGCACTTGGTTGATAATCTTGCTAATCTAATCTTGTTTGTGATGATACACCGTATACAGTATCTGTTTGCTATTCAGAAAATAATATCTTAATGTGATTCCATCCTGATAATCCCGCCTCATTCTCCATGGTCGATATATTGTAGCCTACAGTTTTACATTTTAATGTCCAGTTTCCTGAGGTACAGTGAGGGAAAAAGTATTTGATCCCCTGCTGATTTTGTACGTTTGCCCACTGACTAAGAAATGATCAGTCTATAATTTTAATGGTAGGTTTATTTGAACAGTGAGAGACAATATAACAACAAAAAATCCAGAAAAATGCATGTCAAAAATGTTATAAATTGATTTGCCACTCTTTGGCACATGACATGGAGTACAGGGAGCGGCTTAGCTAAAGAGACGGGTACCTAAGCTAAGCTAAGACTGCATCAAAAACAACCGGCAATGTTGTTCTTTGCCAATCAAAGAGTAAAAGTGCAGTTTATCGTTCTTGGTAAATGCAAACAATAACCAAATGGGCACGAGCCCAACTTCCATTCCATATGGATGTGTTTCAGTTACAGTAAATAGAGTGCCAACACTTAACCTTAATGAACATAGGACTCTATACCCGCTGGACACAGATGTCATTTCAACATCCAGTTTTGATTTATATTGAGTTGTCAACCTATGTGAATTTGAATAAAAAAACATGAGCTGACGCACAACCAGAGAAAATTATTTTATGTAGAGGTGCTGACTAAAGCCAAATAAACAATAAGCTATAAAAATAAAGAGTCGCATACTCTCTCTCTCTCTCTCTCTCTCTCTCTCTCTCTCTCTCTCTCTCTTTCTCTCTTTCTCTTTCTCTATGTGTATATATATACAGGGCCAGTGATGGCAAAACATTGGTGATTTACCCAATAAATTACTGGGAGTTTACATAGAGAGTGTGCAACTCTCTTTATTTTTTATAACTAATGTGAATTCAACATGAAATCAACAAATATTTGAAACATGTTATTGGATTTAGGTTAAAAGTTGGGTGAAAAAAATACATACATCCCAAAAGTCCTTTATGTTGTTGACCTTTCCGTGTTCATTCAACGTAATCACATACATTTTTTGTTGTTGAAATTACTTGGAAACAATGTTGATTCAACCAGTTTGTGCAGAGTGGGTATTTAGTATATCTGTTAAGCACTTTGTTGATGTAAAAAGAGCTTCATAAAATACATTTATTTGATTGATTGATGGAAAGAAAACTAGACAGAGGCTATGATGAACAAGAACAAAGTAACAAACTGATATAAACGCAATCAGCAAACAAGAGCGGCAAAGCTTTCATATCACAGCGTTATGACTGTGCCTCTTGGCAGAACACATCCGCGGTGTATTCTGAATACGTTTGAATAGCCAACCTGTTCCATAAAACATGAATCAGGAGGACAGGGCAGACACACAACAATTCTGTGACACTGAAAGCATTAGCCAGGAGACGAGGAGAGCAACCTTATGAAAGTTCCTGGCTGTCAATGCTTCTGCTGGCGTTTCATAAATCTCTGATGCTTCGGAGGGGAGGATGAGGACGGTGCTTTTAAGTATTTATTCTCTGTGGCATGTTGCTTCAGGGTCTTTCTCCATCAAGGGCTATGTGTGTCACCAAGCAGGCGCAGGGCGTCTCGGCTCAGTCTCTCTGAGAGACACTAGGCTGGTGTTTGTGTGTGCGTGTGTGTGCGTGTGTGTGCGTGTGTTTTACCAAGCACAAGGCTCTTCAGCTCAGTCACTCTAAGAAGCAGGCTGAAGAAGGCACAAGGCAGCTAACTTATTTAAGACACTTCAGACTTTAGAGGTCTTCAGGGGTTCTGCAACTGGTGCCTCAGCAGAGGAGTTCTTAAGCCCAGTGTCCTGTTTTTCTGTTAACTGAAAGCTAAACAGTCAACTTTATTTTTTGCAGTTGATTACAAAACCTTATGACATACTGTGTCATCCAATCTAACCGAATACTAACTTCCTCAAGTCGAATTTTAACTTAGTCATACAGTGACGTCAATGGAGTAAGTTCAAGTTTATGGTTTGCTGGGTAGAGAAAGTCAATCTACTAATGTTAGGGTGGTGATGTCACACTCACATCCTTCCCAGTTGTAGACGTTGGTTGCTTCAGTAAGAAATTATTTAACATTCTGTCATAGCTCTCACCTACCTACTCACTCATCTCTGCTCTTGTAGAAGTTCTTAATGTACCGAATGATCCCATTGGGGTGAATATGTGCATGTAATTAGACAACAGCAAACGTCTCACGTCCGTGTTGATGGTAATGTTAATCATCTTTCTCTCGCATTCCCAGGGTTTCTCTAATGATACCACAATTACAGTCACGCCTCATCAGCTTTTCATGTGGTTTGGGGCTTGAGTGTCATTGCTTTGATATTCTCTACTTTAAGTAAGAGTCTCCAACTTTGAAGTATTCCTGAGTGCATAAAAGGCATTACTCTCCATCTTCCTCTCCCTCTCCATCTTCATCTCCCTGCCTCTGACCAGCACACAAATATAGCAAGGCTACAAAGTACACTTGTGTTATGAGAGCTTTATATGTCACTCCTTTACTATGTTTCTTATTAGTACTGCAGAATACAAAAGACTCTCAACAGAATAGTGATGTCCGGGTTGACTCATAACACGCTGTCCCTGCAGGTGGGTTTAGGGATATTAAATATTGTGTGGATGAAGGGCAGGTGGGTGGAGGGCAGGTGGGTGGAGGGCAGGTGGGTGGAGGGCAGGTGGGTGGAGGGCAGGTGGGTGGAAGGGCAGGTGGGTGAAGGGCAGGTGGGTGGAGGGCAGGTGGGTGGAGGGCAGGTGGGTGGTGGGTGAAGGGGTGGAGGGCAGGTGGGTGAAGGGCAGGTGGGGAGGGCAGGTGGGTGGAGGGCAGGTGGGTGGAGGGCAGGTGAGGTGGGTGGAGGGCAGGTGGGTGGAGGGCAGGTGGGTGAAGGGCAGGTGGGTGGAGGGCAGGTGGGTGGAGGGCAGGTGGGTGGAGGGCAGGTGGGTGGAGGGCAGGTGGGTGGAGGGCAGGTGGGTGGAGGGCAGGTGGGTGGAGGGCAGGTGGGTGGAGGGCAGGTGGGTGGAGGGCAGGTGGGTGGAGGGCAGGTGGGTGGAGGGCAGGTGGGTGGAGGGCAGGTGGGTGGAGGGCAGGTGGGTGGAGGGCAGGTGGGTGGAGGGCAGGTGGGTGGGTGGAAGGGCAGGTGGGTGGAGGGCAGGTGGGTGGAGGGCAGGTGGGTGGAGGGCAGGTGGGTGGAGGGCAGGTGGGTGGAGGGCAGGTGGGTGAAGGGCAGGTGGGTGGAGGGCAGGTGGGTGGAGGGCAGGTGGGTGGAGGGCAGGTGGGTGGAGGGCAGGTGGGTGGAGGGCAGGTGGGTGGAGGGCAGGTGGGTGGAGGGCAGGTGGGTGAAGGGCAGGTGGGTGGAGGGCAGGTGGGTGGAGGGCAGGTGGGTGGAGGGCAGGTGGGTGGAGGGCAGGTGGGTGGAGGGCAGGTGGGTGGAGGGCAGGTGGGTGGAGGGCAGGTGGGTGGAGGGCAGGTGGGTGGAGGGCAGGTGGGTGGAGGGCAGGTGGGTGGAGGGCAGGTGGGTGGAGGGCAGGCTGAATAAAAGGAAAACAATACCTTAAAAAATACATACATTTGTACATTCTTGTGCAATGTATATCTATAGGCTACATTGAAGTTTTTCTTTAATTATTTTAGGCTAACTGGCATTAGTGCGTAGGCTTTAGGGCCTAACTGTACCCACGCTAAAAAGCTTACACGCCAATCGCCAAATGCTTTTGGGAACAACAGAAAAGTTAAGGTTGATCCACAGAGGCAAAAAGGACAATGTCGGAGTTTGATTCAATAAGAGAAAAGCTGTGAATTGGAGAGTTGAAAATAAAGAGAAGGGAGGGCCAGAACAGTCATGTTTGTGGAGGATTTGGTGAAATGGTAAAAGAGGATGATAGCAGTTATGTTATGTGCATTGATTGTGAGGCCCTATATAAATTCAACAGTCACAAGACAGGGACTTCAAATAGGTCTATGACAAGTCAAGGGAACTGTAGCCTACTGTTCAGATGGGTTAAATAGAAACTGAAATCGGACACTGACTGTAGGTCTAGAACCTCTCATACCGCCTTAATATGAACTAATTAAGCATTGTCCTTTTTCCCTCTGCATTTGGCGATTGGCATGTAGGCTATGTAACGTGTGTACACTTACATTAAAATAAAATAAAATACTCAATAAAAACACAAGGCCCATAGGTTATTTTGTATTTATTAAGGATCCCCATTACTACTCTTCCTACTCTTCCTGGGGTCCAGAAACATTAGGGCAGTTATATACAATTAAACATTTAACATGGCATTACATTTCATAACACTACCCAATACAGTGTGTTCCCTCAGGCCACTACTCCACTATCACATATTTACAATACAACATTAATGTGTACCTGTGTAGAGTGCGTGTCTTATCATGTGTATGTGTGTATGTGCCTGTGTGTCTCTTCGCAGTTTTTGCTATTCCATAAAGTGTGTTGTTATCTGTTTCTTAAATCTGATTCTACTGCTTGTCTCAGTTACCTGATGTGGAGTAGAGTTCCATGTAGCCATGGCTCTATGTAGTACTGTGTGCCTCCCATAGTCTGTTCTTGACTTTGGAATTGTGAAGAGACCTCTGGTGGCATGTCTTGTGGGGTATGTATGAGTGTCTGAGCTGTGTGCTAGTAGTTTACACAGACACCTCTGTGCATTCAGCTTGTCAACACTTCTTACAAAAACAAGTAGTAATGAAGTCAATCTCTCCTCCACTTTGAGCCAAGAGAGATGTACATGCATATTATTAATGTTAGCTCTCAGTATACATTTACATTCCGATGTCCCTCTTTGTGGCACCTGACCAGTAGACAGTAGTCCAAGTGCGACAAACTAGAACCTGTAGGATCTGATAGTCTTGTTAAAAATGTAGAGCTGTGCTTTATTATGGACTTCTCCATCTTTGCTACTGCTGTATCAACATGTTTTGACCATGACACTTGCTCAATTTCAACTTGCTCAATTTCCACATGATTTATTACAAGATTTAGTTGAGGCACACAAGAAGCAGGATAGCATACGCCCACTGCTCCCGGCGTCCAGACCTCCCACAGCAGGCAGTGCCCCGTCAGATCCAGAGACAGGGAAAGGAGCCGAACTCGACAACGATGTCATTGAGTGCAGTGAAGCTATTCCTTATGTCAGTCTGCTCCGAACCTCTCGCAGACACTCCAGTCCACTTTGCAGTATACGTCAGGCCCGAGCGGCGACAGGAGTTGAGAAGGAGAAAGCGTTTTCCCCATAAATTCATGCAGAATAGAAATGTGCTTGCTATGGATAGCCACCTCATTCCTGTAATCCTCCACAAGCAAACAACTGCCACATCGGAGCTCCAGAATGTCAATATTGCCGTGGACAAAGCGTAATATACACGGTTTCTACAGCGCTGGAAACGTTCGTTAGCTATTCCAGGAGAAGCGGGTTACATTGCAACCTAGATAGCTAGCTGGATAGTTGGTAGCAGGTGTTGACACAAACACTTAGAAACAAAATAAAAATAAAAACTAATAACAGAAATAACAGGAAATAACAGGTGGAGGCGCAGAAGGCTTCCACCCGGCTACGTAACCCTGCACCTTAGAGGCTGCTGCCCCATACACATAGACTTGAAATCACTGGCCACTTTGATTATGGAACATTAGTCACTTTAATAATGTTTACATATTTGTTGCTTTACTCATCATATACTGTATTCTATTCTACTATATTTTAGTCTATGTCACTCCAACATTGCTCATCCTAATATGTATATATTCCTTAATTCCATTCTTTTACTTTTAGGTTGTGTATATTGTGTGTATGAATTGTTCGATATTACTGCAATGTTGGAGCTAGAAACACAAGCATTTCTCTACACCCGCAATAACATCTGCTAAGCATGTGTATGTGACAAATACAAGTTGATTTGATTTGATGTGAGGTACTTGAGTTCGTGACAGGAGTTTGTGGAGTTCGTGACAGGAAATGATTGTGATTCAACACTGTTTCTATGCCTACGTTGCGTTGTAAATCTGAACTGAAAAACATGTCAGGCTATTCCGTTAAAACAACTACAACTCCCTCTCCCTCTCTATCTCTCTCTCTCTCCCTCTTTCTCTATCTCTCTCTCTCCCTCTCTTTCTCTCTCAAAATATGCTTATTATTTAGGCATGACATTTTGCTGGACTGTTATACATCCTAAAATATTAAAACAATGTTTACAGTTTTTGTCAATTGCTAAAACACAATTTCTGAAACCTTCCTCCATTTCCTGAAAACATTAAACACAAAACCTCATCTTCAAGCACTATTTACATAACCTCTGACTCCCCTTGCAAAATGAAACATTCGCCTCAAACCAGTTTTACCTGTGTTCAAAATCAAACGCTGCTCTTAAATCATAAACAAAGTGATCAAAATGATATACACTCCCAAGCAGTCAGTAAACAATGCACCGAAAAATAGAAAACACATTGTTCAAAACATACAATTCTCAGGGAGAAGTACATTTTTAATCTACTCTGCTTTGCTCTTTGCAATTTTGTTTTTTGTTCTTCCTCCTCCTATTTTTACAGTACTGTACCCTGCATCTCACAAACTTGTCCTTTGTCTCTGTGATGCTGTAATTCTTGTTCTTTGTTGATATGAACCTGCAACCAGTCAAAATCTATTGAGCAGTCAGTACTGTTAATACATGGAAAGCACAATGTTCAGGGCCATACAATTTGTCTATTGTACAGTATACAGCCTACAATGCACTGTACTACAGTATCCATTCTCAGACTTTCTCCTTCCCACCTTCAACAACCTGTTTGCTCTCTGAACTGGCTTATATTGGTTGTGTCGCATCATTTGAAACAGGTTAAATCAATTTTTAGTGGTTGTGTTCAATCAATGACATATGTTCTCTATTTGTATTTGATTGTTGCCACTTGTGTTTACCAGTATGGATGACATGTGCATTAGAGTGCAGAATGTGTTTTGAGAATGAGAATGTGTTTAGAGTTTTGCTGAAAAGCCTAAGTGAGATCTGCAAATTGTGTTTTACCATGTGAAATGGTTTAAGGTATTGACAACAGACTGCATCATTAGCTAAATGAGTCCAGGCAACTGAGAAATTTGTTCAGCCAATGGGTTTTAGTGTTTTAGCAATTGAGAAAACTGTAATGGGTAACTTCAGGCATTTATGTTAGTCAATTGAATTCTTAGAGAGAGAGAGAGAGAGAGAGAGAAAAAAAAGAGAGAGAGAGAGAGAGAGAGAGAGAGAGAGAGAGAGAGAGCAATATTTACTGTGATGAATTCAGAGTCAGCATGATTGAGAGTCCATTTCACTACTTTTAAAAATGTAAAAGATTGCTCTTTCTCTTGCACCAGAGTTTTGGCTGTTCTGAAAAGGAAATAATCCTTGAATACAGATCAAGCCAGATTCTGCTTAGATAGGAACACACAGACCTTGGCCTCATAAAGTTTCAATAATGCTTCAATCTTAAAGAGATACATGTATTACCCCTGGAACAGTTCAGTTTACATTAGCCTACCCGACAATGTCACCTTAACACTTCTCGTTTCAGACCATCTCACCTCCTGGGCCCATCTAAAAAACTATTCTCAGAGTATGAGTGCTGATCTAGGATTTGTTTTGTCTATTAGGTCATAATGAATAAGATTACATGGACAAGGGGGCACAGCACTCCTACTCTGAGATACTTTACAAATGTGGGCCCTTGACTTCAGTTTTCCGTTATTCTGGAAACTCCTACCTGTTTTGAATAATTACGAGCACCCTACTGGCACACACTGGTTGAATCAACGTTGTTTCCATGTCATTTCAATTAAATTACTTTAAACCAACGTGGAATAGACATTGAATTGTTTTCTGTGCCCGGTGGGACAGGTCAAGTTACCTGATCTGTCCGATGTTAATAAATGGGCTCAGGGGTAGCCAGCAGTACTCTTACTAACCTGCTGAATGTTAAACAGGATGTTTGTGTCCTGCACATCCAGATACTGTGAAGTAAAGTATATTTTGTTTAAAAAAAAAAACTTTCTTCCGAAGGCAAGTTGAGCAAAGACTAATGTCATTTTTGTCTGGCTTGTGCCTAACATAACAAAACCATTTCCTGTAGCTGAGATAATTGACAGCCAGGTGAGATGACTGATTAGGACCTGCCTAGAGAAGGATTGACAGAGCACAGCATGGGGTGAGACCATTATTGAGAGGTTGAACCTTTCTAATCATTCACACAACCTCACATACTTTTTCTTCTTCTTCTTCCTCTTCCACACCAGTCTGTATCAATGCTTATTATTACATTCAGAAAGGTTAAAAACTCTTACTAAGTAAATGCATTTCCTTTTCCCCTTGTACGATACGAATCTCTGAAACGCACAAACAATTACCAAAATGCCCCCTTTTCTACGTGACTTTGGTAGTTGTGAGATTATTCTTTGTAGCTTTCTGGAACTCAGCAGCAGATTCAAGCTGCTGATTTAATTGTCTCTGGCTGTGATGATTCATCCTATGATTATATCAATTCCAAGCTCAGAACCTCATCAACTAGTTCTTTTCACATCATCTAAATAAGAAATGTCAAATCTAATTAGTAGAATCTATTTAATGTTGTTTATTTACAGTTTTGCTTTTTTCATGAGGTTTAGCGTTTTGTACCCTTGTGTACGAGGCAGTAAGTGAAACTCACTACACATGAGCACAGTTTACGTGTGTAGTGAGTTTCACTATCGCACAGATACATAGACCAACTGTTTTCCGTCAGCCATTGTTGTGAATTGTGTTGCAGCCAAATGTCTGTAAAGCTGAGGGATGAGACTGAGGAAATGTACCACTTTCCAAATAATTGAGCTAGGATTGAACAATGGATGCAAGGACTGACAATCCATTATGGGTTTTAACACATTCTGAAACTATACATTGTTTTTAGATTTGCTGATGTTTTGACACAAACTGTTTTCCCTTGAAATAAGAATCTTAAGCTTGTATCTAATCTAAGCCTATAGCTAGGTTTTTTATTCTGATCCCAGCCATATTCAGACAGTTTAAGTAAGATGTGTTGTGCAATGTGTTGTGCATTAGCTAGTACTTTGTCTGAAGCCTAATACATTTTACTCTCATCAATAAATCACTTCCGTTAATCTTTCATTTTCCCTCCATTTGTGCAGGGGCATCTCTTTTTTAAGCAAATCAAATATGATGAATTATACATGGACCACAATAATCTTTCTGGAGAGAGAGAGAGAGAGAGAGAGAGAGAGAGAGAGAGAGAGAGAGACTTGACTTTTGGTCTTTCTTTATTGAAACATTCTCAATTCATTTAAAACTCACCCCCCCACTCCTAAAATAAAAAAATAAAAATATATCCTGTACAAATCACCATACACAAAAAACCTCTCCTACAACCGTATATCCAAAACATCTTCCCCAGCAATACAGACAGCCCCCCCAACACACCATATCTCCTCAAACATCTCCACACATTTGATCATTTTATAGAACTCAAACTCAACCCTAAGGCGCGCAGAGACCATCCCATTAAACAGTAGTAAAGGGTCTGTTATCCCCCACCTTTGACCCTGTTCCTCCTTGTTAGCCAAATAGCTAACTTTGCCTGAGCAAACAGAAAATTCAACAAAACACATTTTTCTTTCTCCTTACTCGAATACCTGTATCCCATTATAAACATCCCAACAGCAAAAACCACCCCCAACCTGTCACACAGACATTCCAACAGAGACATTAATGGCATTAACCTGGTGCACACAGAAAACACATGAATTACAGTTTCTTTCATTTGACAGAAAGGACACCCCTGCCCAATTCCCGGATCAACCCGTGCCAACCAGCTGTTAGTGGCCAGGGCTCCATGAAGAACCCTCCACTGGAGGTCCCCTGACCTCTTTGGTACTGGGGGTTTGTAGAGCGCCCTCCATCTAAAACCCACCATACTCTCCGCCCCACATACCCCCTGCCACTGATGTGCCTTCACTCCTGTTAGGCTTCTAATGCTCCTAACCTTAACACAGAGGTTGTAGAGGGCTTTACCTCCCACCCCCTCAAACTCCCCAGGCTCGGAGTGTTAAAATCTAACAAGTCCTCCAGACCCCCTTGCCAGTCTCCAGTCTCTGCCGTCACCTGCAGTGGCGGGAACATTGGTGGCCCCTCTCCCTTTGGCCTCTCAAACACCCCCTTACCGGCTCAGACAGTGCCTCCTGGACCTCCTCCAGGAATCTCTCCAGCAGCCTAAGAGACGTTATTCCTGTTTGTTGCGCCAAGACCTCCGGGGTTTTCCACCCCTCCTCTCCCAGCAGTCTCAGGTCACCCAGCCTTTGTAAACCCCTGCCATCAGTTGCCTCTGCAGGTTGGCCGACTGAACCGATCTCAAAGGGATGGCTGGGTTGTGGAAGATAGGCTCCTCCCACACCCACTGCCCAGGCTCCACACCCCCTTCTCGTGTGGGTCTTAGCAGCTGCCAGGCCCTCAGCACCGCAGAGTAAAACTCTGAGAGACCTGCTGTACTCAGCCTCTCCAGCTTCATGAGGAACAGCTGCCGGTCCAACCCTAATCCGCCAGCTCTCCTCAGCAGCGCGCATGCTGGTTCCCTCCAGCCAACATCAGTGTGGTACAGCAGTCTCTGCACCGCCTTTAGTCGGAAAGCAGCCATCCTGCTCTCCAGTTCCACCAGGCCCTGTCCTCCTTCGTGGACGGTCATGTACAAAACTGCTGCCTTCAGCCAGTGATGTCCCGACCAAAAAAGTCCACCAGCTTGCGTTGCAGGTCTGCAAGCAGACCGGCGGGGGTTGAGGACAGCCAGTTTATGCCACAAGGAAGATGCCACCAGGTTGTTGATTATCAGCACCCTCCCTCTATATGACACTTGGGACAGGAGCCACCTCCACCTGGCCAGTCTTGACACCACTGCCTGTGACAGCCCCTCCCAGTTCTTGCTGACCCACCTCTCCGAGCCCAGGTACACCCCCAACACTTTAAGCCCTTCACAACCCCACTGCAAACCCCCTGGAAGCAGAGGAGGAGCCCTATCCCCCATGCCCCACATAACAGAGCTTTGCTCTTTCCCCAGTTACCTTAGCTGATGAAGCTCCCTCGTACACCTTCAGACTGGTCTCTAGTTCCTGCATATCTTGCCCATCCCTGACCATCACAGAAACATCATCTGCATATGCTGAGACTGCTATTCCTGTCACCACATCCATGCCTGTCCAGCACACTCCCCGCAGTCTCCTGCGTAGCAGTCCTAAAAAGGCTCAATGGCTAGTGTGTACAGCTGCCCAGATAGAGGGCATCCTTGTCTAATCCCCGTCTCACCCAGACTGGCCTACTGAGCCCCCTCCCACCTTAACCATACATGACGCCCCAGCATACAACAGCTTCACACAGGTCACAAAACTCTTCCCAAACCCAAACACAGACATCACATTAAACAGATACTCATGATCCACTCTATCAAAAGCCTTCTCTTGATCTAAAGAGACCAGTCCAAAGTTCACATTAGAACCTCTCGACAAGTCCAACATGTCCCTAATCAAGAACAAGTTGTCCGTGATTGAGCGTCCCGGTACACAATATGTCTGGTCCTTGTGTATTATAGAGTCCAGATGGGACTTCAGTCTGTTAGAGAGGACCTTGGCAAAAATCTTGTAGTCCGCACAGAGTAATGCCACAGGCCTCCAGTTCTTAAGTTCACACAAGTCCCCTTTTTTGGGCAGGAGAGTCAGAGCCGCCCGACGGCAGCTCATCGGCAACTCTCCTACCCCGACGCATTCACGCAACACGCAAAAGAAATCCTGTCCAATTGTTCCCCAGAATTTTTGTAAAATTCCACTGGAAGTCCATCGACCCCGGGTGCACGACCGGGGACATCTGGGTTACTGCCTCTGCCAGTTCATGTGACAACAGAGGAATGTCCATTTCATCCCTCTGTGCCCGAGAGAGCTTAGGGAGTCCTTCGAACAAGACCTGAGCACACATAGGATCACACATTTCTGCCCTATACAATTCAGTATAAAACTCCACAGTCCGCTCCCGCATCTCCCCCACCACAGAGGTCACCCGCCCATCAGACAGCCGTAGACAATGCATACCCTTGGCTTCACTGCTCTGTCTTTCCAAACCAAAGAAGAAGGAGCTGGGAGCATCCATCTCCTTGAGCATGGAGAACCTAGCTCTTACAAGTGCTCCCTTTGCTTTAACCTGGAAAAAACTGCCCAGGTCCCTACGTAATCGGCTAAGTTAGCCTGGAGGCCTACATTGCCTTGCCCCACCATCTCTACCTCCATCTCACTAATACACCGCTCTAGTTCCCCCAATACTCTCCTAGCCTCTGAGGATGAGAGAGCTGTGTACTGTTGACAGAAAAGCCGAATTTGCACTTTCCCCACATCCACCATTGACTCAGAGACTCATACTCCTCTCTTCGCTGCCCCCATCTTTCCCAAAAGTCTGGAAACCTGAGCAAAAAGTGGCATCTTGTAAGAGCTTTACATTGAACTTCCAATAAGATGCCTGCCGGGGCCCTGGTGAAATAGACAGCCGAGCCATGGTTATGTGGTGATCCGAAAACCCCACTGGGAGAATGGTAGCACCCAGCAGCCTATTGCTCTGATTCCTGGACATGTAAAAACGATCAAGTCGAGCTGCACTCACCCTAGCCCAAAAACCTTCACCCACGTATACTGTCTTGTGTTTGGATGTTTAGTTCTCCAAACATCCACTAGGTCAAACTGGTTAAAGATGTCCCTTAACACTCCCACTGACACTGAATGAGGCTCTTCCCCATTTCTGTCTTTTGTAAAAATCCATTGTACAGTTCCAGTCACCTCCGATCACCAGCGTCTCCTCAGGCGCTACTTGTGAAGTTCCTGTCTAAGACTCCCAAATAGAACCCCTCTTTCTCTCCCTGTGTTAGGCGCATACACATTTATAAAGACAAAAACCATGTTGTTAATTTCTGCTTTAACAACAAGCAACCTACCCCTACACACCTCCTTTGAGGAGCAAATTTTTACAGCCAGACCCGGTGCAAAAGGACTGCCACCCCTGCACTAAGATTTGTCCCATGGCTCAACACACTTGCCCCTTTCCACCAGAGCCCCCAATCAACTTCATTCACCACATCACTATGAGTCTCCTGCAGAAACAACACCTGTACTTTTTTTGTTTTACATATTCACCCAACACACTCCTCTTTCCCGCATCTCTGGCGCCATTTATATTGAGCGAGCCTACCCGAAGAGTCTCCATAAGAAGTGGGAGAAAAGCCAGCAGAGAAATAGACCAATAGCAAAGCTCAAAAAGCCCCAGTGTCAGTAAGAAATTAAACATTTAAACAGTGTCTGAAGGTAAACCTTTACGCACTATTGTGACCCACTTCCTCAACCTAAACCGTTTCCTGGGTGAGAGAGGCACCATGCCCCTCATTTCTCATAGCATGTTGTACTGATCTTACAAACTTTCTAGGATCAGGAAAAAAGTCTCAAGATTAACTTTTTTCCCCTTAGTCTCATTCAGGAACCTTGTCAGTTCTCTCAACGTGTACTTAGACCCCTCTGGTTGACTGGCTGTCAGCTCCGGGCCAATTGAAGAGGAGTCTGAAAAAAACAACTCCTCATCCTCTTCCTCAGACTCACTTTCCTCCTCTTCTCTATCTCCCACCCTGACCACCTGCCCTTTCTCTCTGTTTAGGGCCTCACCCACAGCAACAGGCAACATTTCCATGGTACCTTTATCCACATCCTTTTTCCTTTTCCTCTTGACACCCTCCTCCTCCCCCTAATCTCTTACACTTCCCCACTATACTCTCCTCATCCACTAGAATAACCTGACTAGACGCAGTATCATCTGCACCACCCTCTATAGCATGACTAGGGCCAGCCTCAGCTACACCACCCTCCATAGCATGACTAGGGCCAGCCTCAGCTACACCACCCTCCATAGCATGACTAGGCCCAGCATCATCTGCACCACCCTCCATAGCATGTCTGGCCCAGCCTCAGCTACCCCACCATCTCTAGCCTGACTAGACCCAGCCTCTGCTTCTCCACCATCTCTAGCCTGACTAGCCCCAGCCTCATCTACACCACCATCTCTAGCCTGACTAGACCCAGCCTCATCTACACCACCATCTCTAGACTGACTAGGCCCAGCCTCTGCTGTCTGCATCTCCTTACCCCCTGCATTTTGACCTCGATTTCCCCCACTTGCACCCTCACTCCGTCTATGGCCTTTATGTGGGCACGCAAAGCTCTTGTGCCCCAAATCCCCACATTCAAAACACCGTAGACTATCTGTGCTGGCAAAACCTGCATAGAGCCCCTCCCCATGCCTCACTTTGAAATGTACATTTAGCTGTTGCTCATTATTGTTCAGAAACATAAACACTTGCCTCCTGAACGAAACAACGTGCTTAACGGCATCTGCCTGAAAACCTGCTGACAGTACACGGAAACCGCTAGCAAACTTACCAAAACGACTCAGCTCTTTCCTAATTTGATCGTCCGTAATAAACGGAGGCAAATTTGCCACTACAACTCTTGTTGAAGGGGTAGAGAGAGGTGAGAGACAGAGAGAGTATAAATGATGCTGGGTATAAAGAGAGAGAGTATAAATGATGTTGGGTATAAAGGGAAAGAGTATAAATGATGCTGGGTATAAAGAGAGAGAGTATAAATGATGCTGGGTATAAAGACAGAGAGAGTATAAATGATGCTGGGTATAAAGACAGAGCGTATAAATGATGCTGGGTATAAAGAGAGAGAGTATAAATGATGCTGGGTATAAAGACAGAGAGAGTATAAATGATGCTGGGTATAAAGACAGAGAGTATAAATGATGCTGGGTATAAAGAGAGATAAATGATGCTGGTATAAATGATGTTGGGTATAAAGGAAATGATGTATAAATGATATAAATGATGCTGGGTATAAAGAGAGAGAGTATAAATGATGCTGGGTATAAAGACAGAGAGTATAAATGATGCTGGGTATAAAGAGAGAGAGTATAAATGATGTTGGTATAAAGGGAAAGAGTATAAATGATGCTGGGTATAAAGAGAGAGAGTATAAATGATGTTGGGTATAAAGGGAAAGAGTATAAATGATGCTGGGTATAAAGACAGAGAGTATAAATGATGCTGGGTATAAAGACAGAGAGTATAAATGATGCTGGGTATAAAGAGAGAGAGTATAAATGATGTTGGGTATAAAGGGAAAGAGTATAAATGATGCTGGGTATAAAGACAGAGAGTATAAATGATGCTGGGTATAAAGAGAGAGAGTATAAATGATGCTGGGTATAAAGATAAAGAGTTTAAATGATGCTGGGTAAAAAAGAGAGAGAGTATAAATGATGCTGGGTATAAAGAGAGAGAGTATAAATGATGCTGGGTATAAAGATAAAGAGTTTAAATGATGCTGGGTAAAAAAGAGAGAGAGTATAAATTATGCTGGGTATAAAGAGAGAGAGTATAAATGATGCTGGGTATAAAGATAAAGAGTTTAAATGATGCTGGGTATAAAGAGAGAGAGTATAAATGATGCTGGGTATAAAGAGAGAGAGTATAAATGATGCTGGGTATAAAGATAAAGAGTTTAAATGATGCTGGGTATAAAGAGAGAGAGTATAAATGATGCTGGGTATAAAGACAGAGAGTATAAATGATGCTGGGTATAAAGAGAGAGAGTATAAATGATGCTGGGTATAAAGAGAGAGAGTATAAATGATGCTGGGTATAAAGAGAGAGAGTATAAATGATGCTGGGTATAAAGACAGAGAGAGTATAAATGATGCTGGGTATAAAGAGAGAGTATAAATGATGCTGGGTATAAAGAGAGAGAGTATAAATGATGCTGGGTATAAAGAGAGAGAGTATAAATGATGCTGGGTATAAAGAGAGAGAGTATAAATGATGCTGGGTATAAAGACAGAGAGTATAAATGATGCTGGGTATAAAGACAGAGAGTATAAATGATGCTGGGTATAAAGAGAGAGAGTATAAATGATGCTGGGTATAAAGACAGAGAGTATAAATGATGCTGGGTATAAAGAGAGAGAGTATAAATGATGCTGGGTATAAAGAGAGAGAGTATAAATGATGCTGGGTATAAAGAGAGAGAGTAGAAATGATGCTGGGTATAAAGACAGAGAGAGTATAAATGATGCTGGGTATAAAGAGAGAGTATAAATGATGCTGGGTATAAAGAGAGAGTATAAATGATGCTGGGTATAAAGAGAGAGAGTATAAATGATGCTGGGTATAAAGAGAGAGAGTATAAATGATGCTGGGTATAAAGACAGAGAGTATAAATGATGCTGGGTATAAAGACAGAGAGTATAAATGATGCTGAGTATAAAGACAGAGAGTATAAATGATGCTGGGTATAAAGAGAGAGAGAGTGGACAGTGCTGATCTACAGTCCAAACTGATCCTACAGTATATCAATATTCCCTATAGTGTACTACTTTTGACCAGAAAACAGGGTGCCATTTGGAACAAAATCTATTTGTTAATTCAGTCTCTGATGTCCCCACAGTCCCCCCTCTCTCTAACTCTCTCTCCAGTACTGCCTGACACACTGTAACAGTTAATGACACGGCCGGTGCCGGGCTGGGGATGTTACTGCACTGTGGGGGCGTCCTCCCACATGCTCTGCCTAAGGAGAGAGAAAAAAGAGAGGAGAGAAAAATATTAGTAATATTCCTTCGTGTCAAACGACGTGTCCCTGCATACCAATGAAGGAAGAGACACAGCATCACAGCAGAAATAGCCAGCTAATCGACTACACACACACACACACACACACACATAACCCCTCATTATCTCCATATCCATAATCATCCTCCTTTAAATTAGTCTAATCCACTTTCAGTAACGGTGGTGTAATGTGCTCCTCTCATTCCTTGGTTCCAGCTAGTGTTAAAGGTCAGGAGTCTGGATTACAGGCTTCTTATTGCTGTGAAAATGACTCAATTTGTCTTAATCACTTCACACCCTGCTAACTGTCATCATTACGGTTCATCTGAGAAAAGAGGGGCAGACACACACCAACACACATACACATCTGAGACATTACAACAGTCCCTGGTTGTGGCAAAGTGGCAATCTAGATTCCCTCTTGTCATTTTCCAGCACTTTTTTTGGAGCACATTGTACAGATAATAACCTCTGTATGAACTTAAACAGTTAACTTTCCGAAACACCGACAGCCATAGGGAACGGACTGTAATATTATTTAATGAAAGAAGATATTAGCATGAGGTAGAGAATGTGTGGGAAGTCTTTAGCTACTGCTGATGGAAGAGTCAATTTCACACAGTCAGATGCTAGTCACTTTGTGTGAGCTCTGCAAGAGGTTGATATGTAGCTGTGTAACTGTGTGTGAAACGGTGAGTCTGATACTCTGAGTGAGTATCATTTAACTAATGATCCTTTGAGACAGACACAAGAAACTCTTCAACATGTGCCATAAAAGATGCATTGTCTTTCAACATTTACCTTCTGATTGCCTCATTGAAGTTTACTTTTTGACTTTAGATGTGACTTAGTTCTGTTAATATTATATATAAAGTTCAATAAAAAACATGAGCTGGCGCACACCCAGAAAAAAATATTTTATAAAGTTAACATGAAAACAGTTTTCTGTGAAGAAAGAGTACAGTCTGAAGAAGTGGAAACATGGTGTGTAGTATTGTACTGTATTTTGTACTGTATTTTGTATGTTCCTTCTCTCAATGCTCAGATCAGAGGTTCCAATGTTTGATAGAACTTCCGCCTCCTGCTGAGAAGCAGTACTATCACATACTCAAAAGCACTCAGCTTGCCCCTCCCGGGTGGCGCAGTGGTTAAGGGCGCTGTACTGCTGTGCCACCAGAGACCCTGGGTTCGCATCCAGGCTCTGTCGTAACCGGCTGAGACCGGGAGGCCTAGCGTTGTCCGGGTTAGGGAGGGCTTGGCCGGTAGGGATATCCTTGTCTCATCGCGCACCAGCGACTCCTGTGGCGGGCTGGGCGCAGTGCGCGCTAACCAAGGTTGCCAGGTGCACGGTGTTTCCTCCGACACATTGGTGTGGCTGGCTTCCGGGTTGGATGCGCGGCTTGGGTGGGTTGTGTATCGGAGGACGCATGACTTTCAACCTTCGTCTCTCCCGAGCCCGGTTGTGATACAGCCCAGGATTGAACTAGGGTCTGCAGTGCCTTAGACCTCTGTGCCACTCGGGAGCCCAAAACAAGACTCAGAGTAATCTAATAATCATCCAATCATGCTTAAAATTCTAATCATGCGTCATAAAGATTTATTGGCCCGGCTAATTGAAATTCCTGGATCTCAGTGTTGTTTTGTTAATAACAAAGCTGCTAATTGATGAGAAAAAAACAGAGTTGGCAGGTTGAAGTGGTCATAGAAAGAGAGGAGACTCTACATGACAACAGAGTGATAAATTACAGATGCTTTTATGTGTACTGTAAATTAAAGGCTCAAGTAGTGAAGTACTAATAAAATGTTCACTAGTGTTCTTCTGTAATGAATGAAATGGGGTGCCACACTGCACACACTATCCAAGGCAACTGAGAATGAATTCTAGACAGTGCTTTTAGCTAGGAAATAAATTCTACTGTAACTACTGTGGCAATTGTTAATATTTTTTGTATTTTACGCCCTTTTTCAATCTTGTCTTATCGCTGCAACTTCCCAACGGGCTCAGGAGGCAAAGGTCGAGTCGTGCGTCCTCCAAAACGTGACCCACCAAACCGTGCTTCTTAACACCTGCTCGCAGCTCACCGACCTGTCAATGGACAAAAAAATGTAACATTAGCTTGCGCTAACAACAACAATGGCGCACAAGAAAATGAATTGTGACAGCTATGTCTCAACCAATCATTAGACTACCGCAGAGGGTGTTGACAGTGTGTGTGTGTGTGTCTGGTGTGTGTCCCTAAAAGTGTTGACAGCGCCTAATTGGGCCATTGGCCAGATTCCATACAGGGTGTGAAACAGACATTGGGTCCATGATCCACCAGGGGCACAGAGTGTACGATGACAAGCCGATACAACACTGGACACTATTGACGGTCCAGAATGATCCATAATAGGGCTATCAGGGCAACAACTCCAGAATGTCAGGAATCCTTGCTGGTCCTAGGGGTGAAGTGAGGTTCCTGTAGGGTTGTAAAGAAAAGCTCATGGGTGTGCATAAGACCCAAGTTTGAACCCAGTCGATTACATCACATTACAAAGTGTCCAGATGTATTAATAACCAGGTTGAGCCATTGCAGGCCTCCCCTCTGTGCAGATCTCCCTTTCTCTCTCTCTCTGAATATGTCAAGAATGTTCATGCCAGCCATGTGATTTCTCTCTAAAATATTATGGATGAGACTCCTCTGATGTTGACCGGACTGCACAAATGGACAAAAAATTTGCTTTTCTTTTGAAAAAATTGACATTACTTAGTGACCCCAAACTATTGAATGGTAGTGTATATTGTGTATTTCATTTGTTGTTTTATTTTCTGTTTGGAGCCCAGGACGAGAAGGCGTTGCTTTGGCAGCGGCTAATTGGGAATCCTAATAAAATACTAAAATAATACTACTACTTCCGACGGCCATGTTAACATAATGTATTACTGAGCTGTAAAACAATGTTATTTTTGTAATAGGTGTTGTCATAACCCTTTGGAATATTAGCAGTTTACAGGGTTCCTATATTTGGGTAACCGTGGTGATAATGGCAAACTGATGGTTGGGTAACCGTGGTAATAATGGCACAGAGATGGTTGGGTAACCATGGTGATAATGGAACAGTGATGCAGTGTCCCCCTGCTTATTGGGTTCTGGAAGTTAGATAAGAAACAGTTTGATCCCTGAGGATTGGGAGCCTTTCTAGTGGCTTGTTAAATGGTAATACTTTACTTAAAGCCATCAGGTGTCACCCATTATGATGCTGAGTCTTGCCTAGACTTTGTTTTAACATGTAAGACAAACTTATTTAAGATTATATGTAGTTTCCACCAACCTTTGTTGACCGGTTGCATCACCGCCTGGTATGGCAACTGCTCGGCATCTGACAATAAGGCGCTACAGAGGGTAGTGTGTACAGCTCAGTACATCACTGGGGCCAAGCCTCCTGCCATCCAGGACCTATATAATAGGCAGTGTCAGAGGAAAGCCCATAAAATTGTCAGAGACTCCAGTCATCCAAGTCATAGACTGTTGTCTCTTCTACCCCACGGCAAGCAGTACCGGAGCACCAAGTCTAGGACCAAAAGGCTCCTTAACAGCTTCTACCCCCAAGCCATAAGACTGCTGAACAATTAATCAAATGGCCACCGGACTGTTATATTGACCCCCCCATTTGTTTTGTACACTGCTGCTACTCGCTGTTTATTATCTATTCATAGTCACTTCACCCCTACCTACATGTACAAATTACCTCAATTAACCTGTACCCCACACACTGACTCGGTACCAGTACATCCTGTATATAGCCTCGCTATTGTTATTTTATTGTGTTACTTTATACATTTTATTTTTTACTTTAGTTTATTCTGTAAATATTTTCTTAACTCTTCTTGAACCGCATTGTTGGATAAGGGCTTGTAAGTAAACAAGCATTTTACGGTAAGGTCTACACTTATTGTATTCGGCGCATGTGACAAATACAGTTTGATTTGATTTGGCAATACACATTTACGCAGCCGACAGATTCAATGTTTGTTTGTTTTCTCAACTAAACTACTGCCAAACCCCTGTTGGCCTACTTAGGGTCCCAAGTCGTACTATCCTGCTGCCTGTGATGGTGAGAATGCACTTTGTTGTGGCAGCCAACTCTCCTCAGGTGCTCATATTTAAGCTGTAACTGCTTTGCATTCTTGTCAGTGTCTGTGTCCCAGCAGAAATATACAGCAGAGAGAGACCATCACCAGGGTAATGCAGGGAGTACCAGAACAGTCACTGTGATACAGCTATTGCTGCTACATGAGAACACAGGGACACAGGGACAAGAAGACAATTAAACACGTAGCCTCGCCAGCACCACTAGCTGCGGAGACTCACTTACAATGACATTATCTCAGACATTCAGTAGGTCACGTCATTGGGGATAGGGCAGAATAAAGAAACAGAAGAACTCAGGGGCTGAGGGATTCAAATGCACAGCTTCCATATCTGCTCTCACTCAAACACCTGCAGTTTGAAGGTTAGAGATAACATTGCAATGGAGGGAAAAGAGGAGACAGGTAGAGAAAACATGTTGACGGAAGAATATGAAAAAATATTTGTGTTTGGTGAGAAAATGGGAGAATATTCCCTATTATATCCTGGTGCTTCATTGATGCTTCTTCCTGTGCCTTGCATAAGGTAGAAGCAGTACACGTGGGGGTGCAGGGTGAACTTCACTCTGTCTAGTCTGGCTGTATTGGACCCGTGGTGTTCAGACCAGCAGGAGGAATCAGGTTAATGTGTCACAAATTGCCTTTAAGTGGATTGATGTGCAAAGTGGTCAGACTACATCGACATAGTTAGTCTGCCTCAGACAGTGGATTCAGTCAGAGAGTGCTAATATATTTTCACTGGTCATAGTGCATATAACCCCATCCCCACCCCTCTCTTGCTCTGTCTCTGTCTCTCTTTGTCTCTGCCTCTCTCTATATATATTTTTTTTCTTTGTCTTTCTCTCCATCTTTCCCTCTCTCCCTCATCTCCCACCATCTCAATGAAATGCCATTTGATTTACTATGGATGCTACAACAGACATGGATTGTCATTAGCACACCATGGTCGACTGTCTGACTTCTGTGACTCATTGAAATGGGTTCAGTATTTAGGCCGTCATATACATCCTACAGAGCCTGTCTTTAAGGAATTTACTCAGGGTCCGGTCTCCTTCCCTCCCCTCTGCTTCTTCCTTCCTCGTAACCACTCACTCTCAAAGGTCACTCACTCTGCCAGGAAGCATATAAATACACAGAGAGAGAGAGAGAGAGAGAGAGAGAGAGAGAGAGAGAGAGAGAGAGAGAGACTGGTGCTGCTCATGAATGGTAATATGGACTTACAATACAAGTGTGTTGTCCAAATGCAGTATCTTGGACCAGGTGGACTGGAACACTGCCCATGTTGTGTGACATACCTGATCGGTAATGTGAAACAAGGTATTTGAAATGATCAAGCTCTTTCTGTCAAGTGGTTTAAAGGTTGGGGAGCTCCACTTTCCTTATAAAGGTGTCTTTGTCCTACTCCTCTTTCTGTTGCAGGCTCCTCATACTAATATATTACCAATATTTCATCAATGTCATCGGTTCACTTTATATACAGTACTAGCACACAAATGCAAGCCCAATACATTGAATCAGTCTAAGATTGAATGATTACATGATAAGTTGTATGATTCAAGTGTGGATATTGAGACAGAGACTACAGTATACTGCATCATTGTCAACTTGATAATTTATTCTACCTTATTTGCATATTTCCCAGAGTGCCTTGTCTTTCGTTGGAATTATAGTTACCATAGTTACCACCCATTACTATTTGTTAGCGACAAAGCCATGGTTGTTGTATTCAATGGTTTTCAGTACTGTAGCCTTCACCAAGTGAGTGTCTAAGTGTAATATGTTATCTTTAAAATGAAACTCTTTTTGACAATACATTACATATACCATAAGGCCTTTCTTTGAGGGCCTTGTTACACCCTAACACAGTGATCTGAAACTCCTGGTTTACAGGCCACATCAAGCCTGCAAGTCACATTATGCTGACTTGCAAAGTGATGTGTCATTCCAATTGAAATCCAGACAGAGTGAGGATATTCAACAATTGACCCTTTGCTAAGCCCTGCCCCTCTTGGTTACTGTTGGACAACACCCCTCAATGATCTCAAACTGTGTTTTTAATATGAAATTAGATTAAACAAAGACGATCCCTTGCTAATCAGGAAATGCTCAGGTACAGCATGTTGTGGTGGACTGTCATTACAATTGCTTCAAAGGAATCTGGTAAAATTATGTTTGTAGTGTGGTTAGCCACTGAATGGCTATGAATGCACTGTGCATGCAGTCAAAGCTACTAACCAAAATTACTAAGCACCAAGTGCTCTCGAATTGTTTGCTGATTTTATTATATTCCTAATATATCCAATACATTTAAAGAAAACAAGTTATATTAAGTGGCTAGCTAACAATTTTTCCTACTGTCCTCACTGGCTTTCATATGTTTCAAACATGAGCTTGTCTGAGGTGTCGGACTTGTCGACAGTTGCTATCCATTGGAACACTATGATTGGTTTCCCAAAATTCTGGGACGGCATCCTGCATTCGGAATTACCAGGGAAGGGAAGACTGATTATTGAGACTACCTAAATCATATCAACTGGAACAGCCATCTCAGCATCGGGTGCAGTAAGTCCAACTACTAACAGATTGGATTAGTTTAGAAAAATGGATGTTATTTATGTTTGTGTGGCATAAGGTTAATCAACCGATCAAAGTACATGCAAAAACACAGGTATTGAAACAAACAATTCTGAAAAATCAAGCAAACTAGCACATTAGCTCAAATTCCTTTCCTTTTGAAGTCCACTCACAGAATAACGCTGATTAAGCAATTGGTTAAAATTGATTTTTTAAAAGATTTAAAAAATTTTTTTTTTACTGTGTACAACTTAAAACATACTGTTTTTTTCATGCTACTGAATATGAGTCTCGTAAAAATAGTTGAAAGCACTAAAGTGTAATATCGAGTCTATACGTTCATTCTCACCTGCCCTGGCTGGTGTGTGGCACCCCATTTCATTCATTACAGAAGAACACTATTGAAAATGTCATTAGTAGACCGAGAGAGAGAGAGAGAGAGAGAGAGAGAGAGAGAGAGAGAGAGAGAGAGAGGGGGAGAGGGAGAGATTAGGCAGAACATTCATAGAAACATTATCATCTTGGAGAATTGTTCATTGTTGTTAAAGTGGTAGTCCTTTCCTGGAGTTATTTGACAAAATCGCCCACTAATGACCTCATGGGTGGAATGTCATTAATATTTTTTATAATTTCATAATTATCGACATTATGAAGAAAATAATTATTGATACACACAGAACATCCTGTGTCCATTTGGAAGATCCATTTGCGACCAAGCTTTAACTTCCTGACTGATGTTTTGAGATGTTGCTTCAATATATCCACATCATTTTCCTGCCTCATGATACCATCTATTTTGTGAAGTGCACCAGTCCCTCCTGCACCCCCACAACATGATGCTGCCACCCCCGTGCTTCACGGTTGGGATGGTGTTCTTCAGCTTGCAAGTCTCCCTCTTTTTCCTCCAAACATAACGATGGTCATTATGGCCAAACAGTTATATTTTTGTTTCATCAGACCAGAGGACATTTCTCCAAAAAGTACGATCTTTGTCCCCATGTACAAATGCAAACCGTAGTCTGGCTTTTTTATGTCGGTTTTGGAGCAGTGGCTTCTTCCTTGCTGAGCGGCCTTTCAGGTTATGTCGATATAGGACTCGTTTTACTGTGGATATAGATACTTTTGTACCTGTTTCCTCCGGCATCTTCACAAGGTCCTTTGCTGTTGTTCTGGGATTGATTTGCACTTTTCGCACCAACGTATGTTCATCTCTAGGAGACAGAACAAGTCTCCTTTCTGAGCACTATGCCGACTGCGTGGTCCCATGGTGTTTATACTTGTGTACTATTGTTTGTACAGATGAACGTGGTACCTTCAGGCGTTTGGAAATTGCTCCCAAGAATGAACTAGACTTGTGGAGGTCTACAATTTTTTTTCTGAGGTCTTGGCTGATTTCTTTTGATTTTCCCATGATGTCAAGAAAAAGGCACTGAGTTTGAAGGTAGGCCTTGAAATACATCCACAGGTACACCTCCAATTGACTAAATTATGTAAATTAGCCTATCAGAAGCTTCTAAAGCCATGACATAATTTTCTGGAATTTTCCAAGCTGTTTAAAGGCACAGTCAACTGTGCATGTAAACTGTGAATGTGTGTAAACTTCTGACCCACTGGAATTGTGATACAGGGAATTATAAGTGAAATAGTCTGTTAACATTTTTGGGAAAAATTACTTGTATCATGGACAAAGTAGATGTCCTAACCGACTTGCCAAAACTATAGTTTGTTAACAAGAAATTTGTGGAGTGGTTGAAAAAGAAGTTTAAATGATCCCACCTAAGTGTATGTAAACTTCCAACTTCAACTGTTGGTGGTTCCAGCGTGGGAATGAAAGCAGTGTAGACATACGATTCCTTGGAGAGAATAACCAGGTGTTCCTGCTTGAATCCACCCTCTTAGACACAGCTACTCATCCATAGCATAGATTGCTAAAAGGTTCCTTTGTCTTCTTCTTCAACCTCGTTATAACGTCGTCATTTAACTTTCAATAACATAACACAAATGAAATTAATTTTCATATTCCATCTATCGTCATTACTACCATTTTGGCTGACAAAACATATTGTTCCAAAATCCATTTATTGCATTTTACTGTTCTGAGGTAGGATCTCCATAGGCCCATCATACATTCCATTCCTCCACAGTGAGAGGAATTACAATGGGCGTGAGGTGTCATAAAAAAAACACCGCCAGAGGGATCTCTCTCCCTCAGGCGGGTGTGAGAGATGTCTCTGGGGTGTGGTCCACAGTAATCTGACCTCTGACAGGCCAGTCATGACAAGGGTTTACTAACACCTGAGTTCTATTAGCTATGTTAACGATGATGTTACTTTAGCTAATATAGTGACAACGATATAGGCCGTGTGTAGCGGTCAGAGATTATGATATGGTTTGGCTTGGAAAGATTTTTCACCTGGTCACAGACAGAAGATGTATTGTGCATTGAAGTCCACAAGCGAAGAGAAACAGTGAGAGGATGAATGAGTGTAGATGTGAGAAAGAATACAACGTGCTTGCTATGAAAGTGAACTGTGTTTACGTGTGATCAGGGGTGTGTTCATTCCGGCGATTCTGTTGAAAAACGTTTCTTAAACCTGAAGCAAACAGAACGAAACGGGGATTAACAACTGTTGGACTAATGATTTTACCCTAGATCAGCTAGATGCAGGCAAGAATGTGCAAGGCCGTATTGAATGTGTCACTGTCTGTCCATATGTCACTGTCTTTCGCCTCAAATTTTTCTATCGGCCTGTGTGCACTTACGTTGTAAACTTTTATTCATAGTCTAGGTTGTAGCAACCTCATGATGGGTATAGGGGAAATTAGAGTATCATGTAGTAGCCTAAACCTATCGATGTTACATTGAACAGGAGGAATGGAATATGAATGACAGTCATCCAATATGCTGTAATAGAAATAAGGCCATCCTCATAAAAAAATAATCATCCTCCATCATCTTAAACGGCACTGTATTGAAGTATGAAAATAGTTACAGAAATAGTTGCATGATTTGCATCCATCAGACAAAAGGTATCTCTGTAGAGTAATCAATTCTATTTTATACCTTTTGTAAAAATTGAAAATACTAATAACAAATGTACAATTGATTTGGGAACCTACATTCCAGTCCCCCAGTGTCTATGTAGCAAAGGAAAGTTTGTTGTTTCCTTTCCCTCTCTACCTCACTACTCTTTTCCTCCCCTTTCCTCCCCTTCCCTCCCCCCTACAGTTTGACATGCAGCGCATCACCCTTGAGGAGCTGAAACACATCCTGTTCCACGCCTTCAGAGACCATCTGACCATGAAGGACATCGAGAACATCATCATCAACGAGGAGGAGAGCCTCAACGAGAACTCGGGATACTGTCAGGCAGACTTTGAAGGAAGTGAGTAGAGTAGATTCTGTAGTCTATGGAGAAAGAAAGAAAGAGGGAGGGTGGTGTGTCTGTGTGAGAGAGAGAGAGAGAGAGAGAGAGAGAGAGAAAGAAAGAGGGAGGGTGGTGTGTCTGTGAGAGAGAGAGAGAGAGAGAAAGAAAGAGGGAGGGTGGTGTGTCTGTGAGAGAGAGAGAGAGAGAGAGAGAGAGAGAGAGAGAGAGAGAGAGAGAGAGAGAGATGCTAGCTGTCATTGGCGGAGCAGAGCGTGCTGCACGTCCATCCTCCTGTCAGGACGGATCTGACTCCAGCTATCAGGATCCATTACTGTCATAGACTCCACCTGCTGATTTATTGATTGAAGGTGTTTATGGTGTAGGAAGTCATGTGGTCCCCTGGGCTATGACTAGCAGTGATTAAATATGCATAGCCTGGCTCTGCAAAAATTTGTCTTTTAGGAAGTTTTGAATACCGCAGCAGCAGAGAAGGGTGTTTAGGTTGAAATGAATCTTTATTTTTTTGTTTGTTATTGGGTTGTTCCACAAAAAGAGTGCCTTTTGTGTCCCTTTGATATTTTACGAAGACATTTTGCACCAATATGGAATTTTAAAAGCCTGCTATATTAATTGAAGTGCCATTTAATATAGACCACATGGAGAATTCAATAAATCAGATTTTCTATATGAATAAAGGCTTGCTAAAGTGCCAAATTCTTCTAGGAAGAGCAGAACACGTCAACCCTGTTACCCATATATAGACAAGCTGGAAATGTTTTAGCAATTGAATTGTTTTGGTTCAGCTTGCATTCAATTACCACTCCCTGTTGCACACAAGCTTCCATTCCCCCATTCACAATGGGATTTATGGCTGATTTAGGATGGAATCGTCAACCTGTTACGGTCAACCTTGTGACTTTATTTGGCATTTAATAGGCACTTACTATAATCAAATAATATTTTATTGGTCACGTACACATATTTAGCAGATGTTATTGCGGGTGTAGCAAAATGCTTGTGGTGTAGCGAAATGCTTGTAAAGTCTAGTTTTAAATGTAATCTCTTGAGGGGAAACATGGTTTTTATGAAGTCAAACATGTACTCTTTTTGACAGAATGTTAGAGATTCGGAGTATTTTTGGACTTAAGTTACGCTTTTCAAAAGGCACCGTGGAACAACCCTGGAACGACCCTTTTCAAAAGGCACTGTGGAACGACCTTATTATGTCTGTAGTGAAGATAATACAACAGTTGAATGTCAGGAGCAGGAGACCAGAGTTCAGATGAATAGTAACAAAACAAACATGTAAGCATTTCCCCTGATATCCTTTGAGTATAACTACTCACACCTTCCCCAGTAAGATGTTGGTTCTGTAGCCTTTCAGGTTAGAGCCACTTAGAGGTCATTGTTTCTTAATCTCCTTCTGTGGCAGTCTGATACACAATGCTCCTTGTGAAACTGGAAAGGCTGTGTGATGCTGCAGAAACAAAATGGCCTCTCATGCTGTAGGAGTGGCAACAGATAGTAGGGCTGGATATGGTTTGTAAGGAGCTTTATTAGGTGCAAATCTATACATTTTAGCTCATTTAGATTACACAAGTTTACTTTTGTGTTAGTAGTGATGATTTCAGTGCTTTATGACATCAGAGTTATAAATAGCTTGTGAGAGAGTGAGATGTAAAGCAAGTCGGGGGCGGGCTACACAGGACTCTGTACCTGCAGGTCATTGGCCCAGCCCACCTAATTACCACGGTTACCACGGCCCCATAACCCAGTCCGCTGTTTCCAGGTCACTGATTGGCCAGGGGAGGGAGATTTGCTGACTTACCATTCTATGCCGGTGGGAGACTGAACCGGATAATGATATCACGGCCTAAAGTTGGCATGGCTTTCAAGTGTGTGTGCGTGCATATCTGTCCATATGTACTATACATTTGTGTCAGTTCTATTTACATCTCGGGTCCCACTGCGCTGCGGATACAAACACAAACACATCATGTGACAGAGAGCAGAGCCTCAGCTGCTGCATAGGATTAATCTCACCTCTGCATTCTTTCTGCCAGTCACACTCTCCCTACCACTCACTCCCTCCTTTCCTTTCTTCCATCCCTCCCTCATTCATTTTCCAACACAAATAACTAATTTCTCCAACCTAAATCAGGTCCCACCTAAATCAGGTGATTCAGAAGAGAGCCTGGTGCAGTTTGTTTAATAGTAATTTCTCCCATCAACACTGCTGAAAATGACTTGGTATTAGGCTTTCTCTTTTTTCTTTTCTTACAACAGAGAACGGCAAATGGCAAGAATGTGATGTGCCCGCTTGAAATGGATTTTGGTAATAAACCTCTATGCACCTTTATCTTTCTTTCTCCCTTCCCCCTTTTCTCTCTTCTATTAGTCCATTCTAAAAATAAGAACCGGCAGACGTGTGTAAGGAAGAGTCTGATCTGCGCCTTTGCCATGGCCTTCATCATCAGCGTCATGCTCATCGCGGCCAATCAGATGCTGCGGAACGGCCTGGAGTAGCCACACCCAGCCACGCCCACTGTGAGCGGGAAAAACTAACCTGCATGTGCATGATGAAAGTGGGTGAGGTCATTTCCTGTTTCTTTAGAAAGAAAAAAAAAAACGACTTCAAAAATGCCTCACTGATGGTGACAAAAAAAACAGAAAACACTGAATGATAAACCATCAGATTTTTCTGAGTGGATGATAGTCTGACGTCCACCGACACTGAGAAGCCAGCATGAGGAGTCCAGCGAGACCCCTCATAACCCCATTACTCTGGCAGGGACATTCAAGGGCTGTCTTTCGCTTACTCTGCTGTCTCTGTTCCCTAATGCAATAAAGACACAAGTACAGGAGTTCAGTACTCTTCCTCTCCTCCCTACCCAGAGTCTTCATATGAAGGTACCTTGGAATTCAATTTGAACTTCTTGCCTCAGAAGGCCGAATCATGGTGGATTGAGACATGCCCTCAGTGTATTTGTACAAGGCAGCATCCTTGTGGATTGAGACATACCCTCAATTGGATCTGTGTGAGAGAGAATGGAGCTGTGCCTCCTGCAGTGCAGAGAGCCTGATTAGTTACAGGGCACACCGCTGCAGTCTGGCTACGCACATGCACTCTTACGCACGCATCTACGCATGTACTTCCACACACACACACAATAATTGGCCTGTTATTCTAGATTCCTGAGGGCGGGTGGAAGCCAGCTCACCGCTGGAGCATACAGTAAAGCTCTGGATGCGACAGGCATGATGGTGCCGTCTGCTGTAAGGCTGTTGTTTAAGCTCTTCTAGAAGCTTTCATCCAGAGTTCCGGAGTGAAATCAGTGGGTATTCCTCTGCCCAAATTCCTCACTGTTACTGTATCTGTGTACATTCCCAGTGCTAAACAGAACAGTGTTTGAAAGACCATAGCTGTGAAAAGTCTGGGCTGTACTGTTCCTATGATCTAATTCCTCTTGAGGTAGGTATGCCTGAACTCCTGTATTGTATTGAATCTCATGGTAATATATAAACCACCTACAGTTTTGCTGAAGACTGCTTGTAATAGCTACAGTACTGCATGTGATCATGTCTACGTCGATATGTAAATATGTATGTAACCCATGTTGTTGTTGTCTACGTGTATAGGGTGACGGTGTTCTACTCTGTATGTGCATGATTGTTGGTACACTCTACTCCCGATTTAGAGGTGGAGGGAAGGAGAGAGCACTGTGAAACCAGAGGCTGCTGCCTTCCAAATCACAATACACAGGCAGGCAGACAGACAGACACAAAGCTCTCTATGTTCCCCTCACCCTCTGGCCAAAGCCATAGAACTCAATAGAGATGTACTGACTGAAGAACACTAAATGGTTGTTGTTGTTTTCCGTTACAAATGTGTATTTTCAGTAGGAACAGTCCATCCTTTGTGCATGTTGTTGGGTTCCTTCACCCACCCTTTTGCGCTGTACAATCATTTCCACCTATCCCCATGAGCAGAACGGAGAGTAGAATCACAGACTGGTGTAAGAGCCCCATCTAGAGGTTGGCTCAAAAATTCTGATATTTTTTGTAACACAGTGTGCTCCCCTAGCTCTGGTCCAAATGCAGCCTGTAAACATTGGTAAAAACAGTGTGCAGGTGAGGTTGGAAGGCCAAAAGGGCTTATATGAAAACCACACCACAAATATAAGTACAAAAATATAAGTTTGTTCAATCAGTTAAACAAAGCATATTAATTATGATTGTACATGATCAACTCAGTATACAAGAAAATCCATGTGTGTGTGTGTGTGTGTGTGTGTGTGTGTGTGTGTGTGTGTGTGTGTGTGTGAGAGAAAGAGAGTGAGGCTACTTAGAGGGGATTATTGGATAGTTTGGTTCATCAGGCTGACCCCCAGTCTTCGCTTGAAGTTGATGAGGTTTTGGCAATGTGAAGATAAGAATTCCAGAGTATAGTACCTCTGTATCTGATAGAGAATTTACTATGTGGGGAGGGTGGAATATTATTATTGTAGTGGCTTGTGTTAAATAGATGGATTTCAGAATTACCTGGAAGAATCCATTGAAGGGTTTAGGTAAACTTTCTGGGAGGTATGAGTATTTGAAGATGAAAGTGCATAATTGGCGTACATTAATGTCGTAAATAGACAAGATATTGAGTTTCTTAAACAAAGGTGCAGATGGAGTCAGATAATTAGAGGATGTGGCTAGTCTTGCAAAATCTATTTGTATGATGAGTCATTTGTGTAGGTAGGAGGCATCAGGTGCATTCGGAAAGTATTCAGACCCTTTAACTTTTTTCACATTTTGTTACGTTACAGACTTATTCTAAAATTGATTAAATTGTTTTTGTTTTTTCCTCATCACTATACACACAACCCCATAATGACAAAGCAAAAACATGTATTTTTTATTTTTGCAAATGTATTAAAATCATTTACATAAGTATTCAGACCCTTTACTTAGTACTTTGTTGAAGCACCTTTAGCAGCGATTACAGCCTCGAGTATTCTTGGGTTTGACGCTAAAAGCTTGGCACACCTGTATTTGGAGAGTTTCTCCCATTCTTCTCTGCAGACCCTCTCTGTCAGGTTGGATGGGGAGCGTCGCTGCACATCTATTTTCAGGTCTCTCCAGAGATGTTCGATCGGGTTCAAGTCCGGGCTCTGGCTGGGCCACTCAAGGACATTCAATGACTCGTCCCCAAGCCACTCCTGCGTTGTCTTGGCTGTGTTCTTAGGGTCATTGTCCTGTTGGAAGGTGAACCTTCACCCCAGTCTGAGGTCCTGAGCACACTGGAGCAGGTTTTCTTCAAGGATCTCTCTGCGCATTGCTCGATTCATCTTTCCCTTGATCCTGACTAGTCTCCCAGTCCCTGCCGCTGAAAAACATCCCCACAGCATGATGCTGCCACCACCATGCTTCACTGTAGGGATGGTACCAGGTTACCCCCTGATGTGACACTTGGCATTCAGGCCAAATAGTTCAATTTTGATTACATCAGACCTGAGAAATTTTGTTTCTCATTGTCTGAGAATCCTTTAGGTGCCTTTTGGCAAACTCTAAGCTGGAACTCTGGAGCTCTGTCAGAGAGACCATCAGGTTCTTGGTCACCTTCCTGACCAATGCCCTTCTCCCCTGATTGCTCCTTTTGGCCGAGCAGCCAGCTCTAGGAAGAGTCTAGGTGGTTCCAAACTTCTTCCATTTAAGAATGATGGAGGCCACTGTGTTCTTGGGACCATTAATGCTACAGAAATGTTGTGACACTGTTACAGGAATTAAATTCCGGTTTTAATAACCAATTAAAATGAATCACTCTGTCAATTCATAAGAGGTTGTAAAACCCTTATTGGTATAAAATGGACAGAGACCAGCCTTTGAAATCAACCAGCTGCATTTATTCTCGTGAGTACTGCCCATTACACATTTTACCACAGGTTATAAACTGAAAATAACGTCATTAGTTTCAGTACTAGCCATGTCATCTCCGCTGTAGTACAATGGCTGTATGATCCTCACATGTCTCGCCCTATTTAAGATCATATATGACCGAGCCAAGGTCATGCTTGTGTAGATAAGCCTTCTAGCCAGACTGGCTATAAGTTCATTCATTTCTACCATGGCACAGACAGTCATTGTTCTAATTCTTGATTATATTTACACACATTATATTCAGTACTAGGATTAAAAAGAAAATTCATACATATACAGTAACATAATAGTATTCTGATTAGTACATATACAGTAACATAATAGTATTCTGATTAGTCAGTCCTGATTGAAATGTATACATAATTAGTCATCATTGATAAAAAATTCCCTTAACAGACACCCTTCCCCAGATCTGTGGTTCGACACAATCCTGTCTTGGCTCTCAACAGATAATTGCTTTTAGCTCATTGCTTGGTTTTTGCTCTGACATGCACTATTCACTGTTGGACCTTGTGTTCCAAATCATCTCCAATCAATTGAATTTACCACAGGTGGAATTCAATCAAGTTGTAGAAACATCTCAAGGATGATCAATGGAAACCGGATGCACCTGAGCTCAGTTTCGAGTCTCATAGCAAAGGGTCTGAATACTTATGTAAGTAAGGTATTTCTATTATTATTTATTTTTTTGTACAAAAAAAATTCAACATGTTGTCGCTTTGTCATTATGGGGTATTGTGTGCAGACTGATGAGGAAAAGGCTGTAATGTACCAAAATGTGGAAAAGGTCAAGGGGTCTGAAAACTTTCCAAATGCACTGTATGTACTGGCCCAGACAATGGGATATGGTTGAATTAAGCTATACTGTACATGAAAGGTATGTGGAAATGTCAGGTGAATAATCGATGCCTTGTATTGAGATGTATGATCATCAAAACATGAAATGTTGAAAAATAATATTATGATTCTTCCCTATTCTATCTGTATAGAAGGTTTTATGAAATGATGAATGTTCTACCTAAATGATTGTTGGTTCGATTAACTGCACTGTTTGTGGGACATAGATAGGAGTCTTTTATTGGAATTCTGTATGTCTTGCCCATGGCAGAAAATGTCCTTTCTTTTCACCTTGAAGAGGTTTGCGTTAAAGTATGATCAAATGAACGTCCCCATTAATTGTATCATCATGTTTGGACGGATGGCTCCTCTGTGAAGTTTCCAAGTTTGTTTTATGATGTCAAAGTAAAAGCACTGTGCAATAGCATCTTGCAAATACAGTAGGCTACACTGGATTTAATATTGTTGAAACCACCAATTTAAGCTTACTGGGTGCAAATTCTCACCTCATTCATTATATAATGTATTCTGTCAAACTGGAGTTTGTTCCTTATTTAGCTGTTTTGAGCTGTCACCCTTGTCTGCTTCATTAATTGCACCCTAATACACATGTTGTGCACTAATATTGACCAGGGTCCATGGGGCTCTAGTCAAAGTAGTGCATTATAGAGGGAATAGTGTGTCATTTGGGACACTACCCTGCCCTAACCCCACAATACACTGTAATACCAGGGTATAGTCTGAACCTTGTGTTGATGAATAAATAAATACATGTTAGCCCACATAAAAGGCTCTAGCCTGGGTATACTATACTGTTACAGGGGATGGAGCTGTACCTGCCATCACAGAATCAGTGCATGTCTTGATCATTAAAACTGATGGTGAATGAGACTGGAAAACTAACAGTCTCACTTTAGTAGCATGGTGTTTGAATTGCACATGTATGTGCTGTATGAACACTACATAAAATACATAGATATACACAGTGCTTAATTTGAGCCGGATCCTGCCGGAACACCTCTCCATTTTGGACTGTTTTTTTCCCAGAAACTATTTGGCCGGATCTGGTACCTAGTGTGGCATGAAAATGTACAAGAAGTACACTGTAAAAATTATAATGAAAGTTAATTCGAGTTGCTTCTTCGTTAATTCTCCTACCCTCACAAAAAAACGTAATGTGAAAAAGTAGATTTTCACGCTTTGCCTAATATTCTAAGTGTTGATATGGGTTGAGCCGGGTCGGGTTTATGGTTTGAGCAACATTGTAACCTTTGTTTGAGCCCAACGCCAGGCGGTGGCTGTGTGAGAAGCGCGCCATCATCTCTCACTTAACTGGAATGAGATTCACTTCGTATGATCTCTCTCCCTCTCAGTTCTGATAGACATGAGCCTGGAACTCTCATCTCTCCGTTGCACATCATCGTGTATTTCCTTATAGAATCATAGCCGCGCGAAGGGTTCTGAAGGAACTGCAGCAGCCTACAGTCGGGAACGCGCGCCAATATGTCAGTGAAAAAAACAGTACGCAGACCAAACAGGCCTTTCGTAATATGTCAAACACAATCGAGGTAAAACACAGGTTGGGGAGCAAATGGCTCCTGCAGAAAAGATAAGACTCTATGCTGTAGGTTACAAACATATTTTATAAATGTCCAAATAATGTTCTACAAAAGAGAGCGAACGGGAGAGAGGCTTTTGGCACGCGCTGCGCATTATTGGGTGAGTCAGTGAAACTGGAAATCATTTTTAGGACTATAATTTCTTCCTCAGGCTATTGATGGATTCAAGACAATGTCGTTTTTATTGATCTCAGTTTGTCAGTGTCAGTAGCCTGCCATTTCGATAATTTGTGCGGTATTAAAAAATATTCTGCCAAAGTCTCCAGTCATGGACCCTAAAAATACTCCCCATGTGTGCAACTTCTGTAAGTGCCTCTACTCTACTGCTCTATGCTACTACGCAAATGCGATGATATGCATACAATGCTTTATTATAAAGGTGATTTCTTTACTCATACGTTCCGGTACATCAGAACTCCCCAGGTCACCCCCTCTCACGCTCACTTTTTGTTCCGGCACCTCCCGATTTACAAATTAAGCACTGGAATATAGTACATACATATACACATGTAAACTGTGCATGCACACCATTAAAACATGTAGGGGCAGTTTCCCGGACACACATTAAGCCTTGTGCTGAACTAAATAGCAAGATCAATGGAAAATCTCCATTGAAAGTGCTTTTTAGTCCAGATTTAAGTTGTATTATTAATAATAGCCTGAATATTGTATCTGTAAATACTGAAATCGGTACAAAAGTAAATGGAAAGCATTTATGCAATAAAACATCTCTTTTTTTTGTAAATGTTGCTGTATCTCATTGTCTTCCATCAGATACGACTAGTGTTGTTTAGGAGACCACAAAATGGAGGTATAATCCAGTACATCAGTATGCTGTAAACCTGGTTGTAAATTATAGATCAGCGCCCATATTTACAAAGCATCTCGGCGTAGGAGTGCCGATCCCTGTCCAGGTAATATAAAAGGCAAAACTGATCCTAGTTACTAGGTCAGACAACTGTTATGGAACTGATTACACAGCCTACTGTTGCACTATACTCGCTGAGTAGGGGCCCCAGGGGCAAGCCTAATTGTTCTGTAACCTCAATAAGTGTGTGCATTAACATGGAAGTATGAGTTTGCGAACATTGTTGGGTGTGTGTGTGTACCGGAGGGCAGCGGCCTTGCTTACCGGGGATCAACGGGGATAGATAGCTCTGGCGTGACTCCGTGGTCGGGCCAGCACAAGCGGATGGTTGATGTTTAAATTGGTGTCAAATAAATAAAACAAAAAATGGCATTTTAAACGAAATGTACAAAATAAAATAGGCAGTCGAGAGCACTCTCCTTCAGCTCGCTAGCTCCCTCATTTTTATTCATGATCTAAAAGTTAGAACTGATCCTAGACCAAAATAGAAGTGCTGATCTGGGATCAAGTCCCTATGTCCATGCAATCTTCGTTATGATCTAAATAAGACTAAACTGATCCTAGGTCAGCACTCCTGTTCTGAGACGCTTTATGAATACGGGCCTCGACTGCCTCCTTGTTTTTAATGGCTGCCTCTACTCCCACAGACACACTACATAGTGAATGTGATTGTTCCATTCATACCTCAGACGCATTCTCATGGCTCTGCTAGCAGTTTCCTCCGCTGATGCTAGCCAGCTGAGATAAAGCTGAATGGGAAAAAGGGACTGTATCTTTTGAAATCAATTAAAAATGATTTTTGGATGCTCTCATTGACACTGAAAATATATATATTTTAACAACAGTAAATAAATAGAGTACTAACAACGGTCGCAGTTGTAAATGAGAACTTGTTCTCAACTGGCCTACCTGGTTAAATAAAGGTGAAATAACAAAAAAACAAAAAATGAAGAACACAAAGCATGGTGTGTCAAGAGATAGTTGTGCTGAATCCTGAATCAGTCACAAAACAGTTTGGTCTTAATGCACTTTTCATATTTGTTTCTTTTCAATTTGGAAATATCTTAATACGTTGCTGAAAAGGAACGCAAAAACCCTTTCAAGAAATCAAAACATTGAAGTTGAATAAATCTGTTGTAGGCTGTGATGGGTTAATATTGTGTCAACTTAATCACCCCATGTGGTATTTGAATACACAACTTTTAAAAAATAAATTTAAAAAATACCATCAGACCAGCAGTTTATTGGAAGACAATCTTGGAAAAGTCCAACTGTTAACACCAAGTGAATAATTGCAATAATACAGTATGACATCTGATACAATTCAGTACAATAACACTATCTTGGCCAAAGAAGAATTCTGCATCATGCTGTGGCTACTGCTTCATTGTGTTTTTGATGTTCCACCTCTGTCCGGAGCAGGTCTGAAGCACCAGCGAGTGTCCGAAGTAAACGTTAGCCTGTATCACCTCCAGACAGCGGCCCGTGGCTCTGTTGATGATTGACTCGTTCTGAAGGACAGAGGAAATAGAATGTTCTCAACTGAGTAGGCTACTACCTTCATGGGACCTCAGAGTATTCATAATGCTTCTCAGACTAAACGTGCTCATCTAAAATCAGTTTAGCCTTTTACATTATAATGAATGGACAGTGGGGGATCTCATTCTAGATCAGCACTCCTACTCTTAGATGCTTTATGATCAACAGTCACCTCCAGGCAGCTTCTATCATTTTTTTTTTCAACTTCACAGGTCCTTACAATGTGGTGTTATTACAGTGTTACTACACAGGGTTAACCTGCACAGGTCTGGCATGACGGGCTCGCTGCGGCCCTATGCTCTACAGGGAATGAAGAGTAAGTAAGTAAGTAACACGGTATAAGATAAACTTAAATGAAAGGAATTTTAAAAATTACAAAATGTAAAAAATTAAAAACAATGTAAAAGTGAGTCTGACCTGAGAGAAGTGCCATGTGGTCAGCCTGGTGTTGGAGACTTTGTCACAGTTGAGGAGCTGAGGGAAATTGGAGACCTGGTCGTCCATCAGACAGCGTGTTTCGTCCCCTGTACTGCCCAGAGCGCCGAGGAAAAAATGGCCCTCCTTGGTGTACCGACCCAACTGGGAGGAACAGGGATACACGACTGTGAATGGCTGGTCAAGGGTTATCAACAACAACTATATGTGTTCTCCCCTGTACTGGCCAGAGCACCCGGGAAGAACTCTCCCTCTTTGATGTACTAACACAACTGGTAGGAGAGACACAGGGAGACCAAATTAAGTGGTGAATGGTAAAGGACTATCAACAACAACTAGGTGTGTCCTCCTCAACTCAAATGGGAAGAACACACAGAGAGACAAGTTACAGTAAGTAGTACATGGCTAAAAAGTTATCAAATATTTTTATTTCACAAACGCTAACATATTATTTTCTGACACTGAAGTCTGGTAGATTGTTTCGACTGCAGTTGTTGTATTGCGTTTCCTGCAGAGCAAGTTGTTTCTATTTTTTGAAATCAATTGAAATGATTTGTGATATGATATATTATATCCACTCTCATTCAAAGTGGGTCTTAAAAAAATGCATTAACCTGATATGATTGAGACATTTTGTCTGCATATTTGATTTTGACTGTAAAACCTGTCATGATATCCCCTACATTTGTATGCGACAGGGGCAAAGGACTACATTCTGGTTTAAAAAAAAGTTCCCCTGCCGATTTTGCTCTCACAGCTGGCAGGCATAGTGCCTCTCTAGTGAACCTACAATGTCCCAAATAGCACCCTATTTCCTATGTAGTGCAATACGTTTGGTCAAATGTAGTGCACTAAGTAGGGAATAAGGTGCCATTTGGGACACACTCTAAACCTAGTTTAATCGGTTACCTGAGGTCCCATTCCGTGACAGGGGTGCAGGGTGGCCGTGTGGTTTACCTTCTCTCCCTGGTCCATACACAGATGGGTCGCTTTGCTACTACGAATCTACAAGGAGGGAGGGAGAGAGAAAGAGAGAGAGCGAGAGGGGGATGGAGGGGGTAGAGCGAGAAAAAGACAAAGAGAAAAAAGTGTGGGAAACTTTTTATGGGGGGAAAAGGCTACTTGGCTGCTAAAAGCATCTTATGAGTGTTTGATGAGTGTTTAGTAAAATGTTGTATATAGGCCCTGTTGCTAGTAAAACTCACCTCCCCATAAAAGAGAGTGTTGTTGTACCTCCTCATCTCTGGATAGACGTTGTCCAGGTACCACTCAAAGTTCTTACAATGCAGAGACTTCCTCAAGGCTACCCTCTGAGAAATGTCCCCATAGTCTATCCCATGGTTCTGGAACAGGGAGTGGTTGATTACAGATTGTGTCCCAAATGGCACCCCAAAGTAGCCTCGTGAGCCATCCTGATCTCGCAAGTTTACAATAATGGTTCGCTGTAAGGAATACCAGGTGGCCCGCGAGGCTAATACCGTAGGGCTCTGGTCAAAAGTAGTGCACTATATGGGGAATGGGGTGCCATTTGAGACGCACACACAATTACAAATATGTAACATTAGCAATGAAATGGATGGTGTACATATACTGCATAATGTAGTTAGGATAATGAAGAGATTAATTGAAATAGACTAGTGAAAATCTAGGTAGGGAAATAGGTGTTTTATCTGAACACACTACCGTTCAAAAGTTTGGTGTCACTTAAAAATGTTCTTGTTTTTGAAAGAAAAGCATATTTTTTGTCCATTAAGATAACAAAATTGGTCAGAAATACAGTGTAGATGTCACGCCCTGGTCTAAGTATTTTGTGTTTTTCTTCATGTATTGGGTCAGGCCAGGGTGTGGCATGGAGTTTTTGTATTGTGGTGTGTTTTGTCTTGGGGTTTTGGTGTGTATGTATTTGGGATTGTAGCTAGTGGGGATATCTAGCAAAGTCTATGGCTGTCTGGAGTGGTTCTCAATCAGAGGCAGGTGCTTATCGTTGTCTCTGATTGGGAACCATATTTAGGCAGCCATATTCTTTGAGTTTGTCGTGGGTGATTGTCCTTAGTGTCTTTGTTCCTGTCGCTGTATTTAGTTGACAAGTATAGGCTGTTTCGGTTTTCATTACGTTTATTGTTTTGTAGTGTTTTGTGTTTATTCGTATTTACGTTTGTTTTCATTAAACATGGATCGCAATCTACACACTGCAGTTTGGTCCGACTCTCCTTCACCACACCTAGAAAGCCGTTACAGTAGACATTGTTATTGTTGTAAATGACTATTGTAGCTGGAAACGGACGATTTCTTTATGGAATATCTACATGCATACGGAGGCCCATTATCAGCAACCATCACTCCTGTGTTCCAATGGCACGTGGTGTTAGCTAATCCAAGTTTATAATTTTAATTGATCATTAGAAAAACCTTTTTCAATTATGTTAGCACAGCTGAAAACGGTTGTCCTGATTAAAGAAGCAATAAAAAACTGGCCTTCTATAGACTAGTTGAGTATCTGGAGCATCAGCATTTGTGGGTTTGATTACAGGCTCGAAATGGCCAGAAACAAAGACCTTTCTTCTGAAACTCGTCAGTCTATTCTTGTTCTGAGAAATGAAGGCTATTCCATGCGAGAAATTGCCAAGAAACTGAAGATCTCGTACAACGCTGTGTACAGCGCAAACTGGCTCTAACCAGAATAGAAAGAGGAGTGGGAGGCCCCGGTGCACAACTGAGCAATAAGACAAGTACATTGGAGTGTCTAGTTTGAGAAACAGACACCTCACAAGTCCTCAACTGGCAACTTCATTAAATAGTACACACAAAACACCAGTCTCAACGTCAACAGTGAAGAGGCGACTCCAGGAAGCTGACCTAGGCAGAGTTGCAAAGAAAAATCCATATCTCAGACTGGCCAATAAAAATAAAATATTAAGATGGGCAAAAGAACACAGACACTGGACAGAGGAACTCTGCCTAGAAGGCCAGCATCCCGGAGTCGCCTCTTCACTGTTGACGTTGAGACGGGTGTTTTGCGGGTACTATTTAATGAAGCTGCCAGTTGAGGACTTGTGAAGCGTCTGTAATCAAACCCACAAATGCTGATGCTCCAGATACTCAACTAGTCTAAAGAACACCAGTTTTATTGCTTCTTTAATCAGAACAACAGTTTTCAGCTGTGCTAACAGAATTGCAAAATGGTTTTCTAATGATCAATTAGCCTTTTAGAATGATAAACTTGGATTAGCTAACACAATGTGCCATTGGAACACAGGAGTGATGGTTGCTGATAATAGGCCTATGTACGCCTATGAAGATATTACATTAAAATCAGCCGTTTCCAGATACAATAGTCATTTACAACATTAATGTCTACACTGTATTTCTGACCAATTTGACAAAAAAATTGCTTTTCTTTAAAAACAAGGACATTTCTAAGTGACCGTAAACTTTTGAATGGTAATGTATGTACGCAAAACTGATCATAGATCAGTGTATAGGGTTCAACTTCACCTGACTCCCTGACCTGGAGTTCTATCTGAACATACATGTTCATATGCCCCCCAAAAATGACTTCAAATCAGTATGTTGGAGAAACTAACCTCCATTGGAATGTTCCAGGCCAGGTAGACTTGGGACTTAAACTGGTCCATCCAGACCTCGGCCACGCGCAGGGCATTACGCCGCGTGCTGGAGGCTATGTTGCTGTGGTAGGGCTTCTTCATCCTGGCGATGTGAGCCACTCTGGAGCAGGGCAGCACCTCCATACTGCCCCCACACAGCCACACCTGGTAGTGCATGTTGGTGGAGAAATAGTATGAGATCAGAGCACATACCTTCACACACAACAAATGTTCTGCAGGCCTAACACAAATCATTAAGAAAGCAAGTAGACAAACACACGAACAAACAACCCAATGCTTAGCTCTACTCAAAGAACCACAATTACATACTTGCTGAAATCGGACAAAAGACAATACAGGATACAGAATGCACTATTCACACACTAGTCACCCTGCCTCTCGCTACCCTAACATACAAAATCCGCATCCTAAATGGCACCCTATTCCCTTTATAGTAAATGGCACCCTATTCCCTTTATAGTGCACTACTTTTGACCAGAGCCCAATTATGCTTAGCCTTCACAGAGAAATGGGTGCCACACAAACCTTGATCCCCAGTTCGATGTTCTCTCCTCCGTAGACGTCCATGCCAGAGTCCAGCAGCCCCAGGTGCCCAAAGTACTCCCGGTTGACCACAAAGGAGCAACCAATCATTGCAGGAGTTCTGAGGGGGGAAGGGTGATTCTGTTTTCCTTATTTTGGCAATTGGGTTCTCTAAATTCAAGTGTTTATTTAGTTGTGTGTATATATGTGTGTGTACGCATGCCTGTGTGTGTGTATATGCGTGCTGGTGTGTGTGTGTAGCCTACCTTATGGGTGCGGAGGTGTCCCCGTCATCCCACCACTGTTTGGGGGGGTTGATGTACATGCACCACAGCTCCCAATTGTAGCCATGGCCAGAGTTCTCGTAGCGCTCCAGCTCAAAAGTCTCGTGCTTGATGTTATCGATGGAGGGCAGGATGATCCTCTTGTGGTCCTCTTTGATTCTGATCAGAACCGGCTCAGCCCTGACATAGAAACAGAAAGATGGGGCCGGAGGTTTCTTAAGATCTACTGTCTCCTTCTCTCTCCCTCTGCCTCCCTAAGCCTCCAAGTCAGACCCCATAGTTCTTCTGAGATGAGTTGAGTCAAGTTGAGTCAGAAGCAGCTCCCTGTGTAGTGTGTAGTTTTTCTGTGTATTTGTGGGACCTGGTCAACTCTAGTGTATAATAAGGAACATACCAACACCGTGACTGTACATTGAATACTAGGCCTACTTTTAATACTGTCAGTTGATAAAAGCTTATGGCAATTCAGTTCTTTAGACTATTATTACAAATATGGTATTGCAGATATTCTAGATGGCTAGAAGTAGTATGCAATTCTTTCAGCTGGAAAATCTCACATTGCTGCTTGACCAACTGCTGAAGTATTCCTTCTGATCCCCCCCTTTAAGACAAAGTTTATTAAACCATCGATCCCAACAACTGAATGTTCAAGTTGAAACCCACACATACACTCACCAGGAGGGTGTGAACTCAACGTGGGCATCGAAGAAACCCGTCACCTCGCTACTGGCTGCCTTCCAGCCCTCGATGCGGGCACGGATCAGTCCCTCTCGCTTCTGGTTCCTTACGATTTTCACCATACCTGGGTAACGCTTGTTTACATAATCCTCCAATGGCCCTTTCAGTTGTTCTGGGACACAACCAAATATAACTAAGCAACACACACAGACAAACATAAGCAAGCAGACACACACAGAAGCACACCCACAAACACTTTCAGAAAAACACTTAAGCACATGTGCACACACACACACACACAGAGAACAGATGTAATCTGTTTTCATGGGCCCCAGCGTTGCAGTGCTTTCTAAAAGTCTCACAACAACACCAGGGAGAGTTGGGTGCTTCCTGAGCTATGGCTTCTGCGCTATGAGCTTTTTCCCCCTGGACACACTCTCAGAACCCCCACAGCCCTCACTCAAACACATACTGGCAGATCTGCTCAATAGTATGCAAATGGAGTCCATTGGCTCCTATATGAACGAGCACGACATCTTCATGCTTGTGATATTTTTAAATGTGGGTAAAAAGGGAAATGAAAGTATTATCTGAGTTTAGACCATGTCATTCACTCCCGCCTGCCGAACACCTGCCCTCACCGTCGTTAGCAGAACTGCGAGGAAATAGTGCCCGACAGGTGAGGGCAATGGACACTGTCTATCGATTGCCTTGATCTGACTGTCCTGTCTGTGCAACAAAACAACATGTTGGACAAGGATGTCTTTATAAAGCATAGAATATAATTAAATTAAATGCATAAACAAAATGTATATCGCATGAATATGTATATTGGATGTGTGTGTGTGTGTATGTGTTCACATGCACTTTCAGGTGTGTGTGTGTGTGTGTGTGTGCGTATAGCAGTGTGTGTGTGTGTGTATTTCTCCTCACCGTCATCGCTGTAGTCGTCCACCAAGATGATCTCTTTGAGGAGGTGAGCCGGTGTGTGATTGACAGCTGAGTGGACGGAGCGGAGGATTACTGACAACGCCTCATTGACAAAGATGAAGATAAGGGAGATGTTTGGAAGATCCCTGGGGAAGCTGGCCTTTTTACACCTGGAGACCACACACACATGCACAAAGACATATGCAGACACACAGAGAGAGACATACACGCACACATCATTAGCTATTGTCACTAATGACATCAAATATTAATACATCCTTATACATTGTAGATAAAGGCAAACGGTGAGTTCATCATTCAATATTCAGGAACATGGTACTTTAACACTCCTATGTAAAGCCAATGACTTAAGTAGCCCTATATAATAATAATAATATGTGTATAGTTAAGCAATAAGGCATGGAGGGGTGTGGTATATGGCCAATATACCACAGGTAAGAGCTGTTCTTATGCACGACGCATCACGGAGTTCCTGGACATAGCCCTTAGTCATGGTATATTGGCCATATACCACAAACCCCCAAAGTGCCTTATTGCTATTATAAACTGGTTATCAACGTAATTAGAGCAGTAAAAATAAATGTTTTGTCATACCCGTGGTATACGGTCTGATATACCATGGCTGTTAGCCAATCAGCAATCAGGGCTCTAACCACCCAGTTTAAAATATAATGTAGCCCGCCCTTATGGCAGAGGGCACATGTAAAGTACTACCCAACATTCCAGTGTAGGTTTCCAAGTTTATCACCACCATGCAAGCTGCTTCTTCTCCAAGTCTCTTCTGTACATGTTGATGATGAGCTGACACACACCCCCTCTCCCTAGCCTCACAGCAAGTACACTGTGGGAGAGAGCGATAGGAAGTCTATGTTTACTTTAGCATTTGTTATAACGAGAGTCAGCCCTAATGAGAGGAAGTGAGGAATCTGTGGCTGGCTATGTCCTAATACTTCAAAGTGGCTTTTGTTTTGAAGTTTTTACTCTTCGACAATGTGTCGGTATCTATCCTTCCTCTTATCGCCTTTCCCTCAACTGTGCTGGTCTTATAGAAATGGACAGTTGAGAGCAAGTCAGCAGTCACTTTCGACTGCTGAGATACATCCGAAGAATTGTGATACAGTACATCCAAGTAAGTAAGGAAAGGATTGGATGATGTTAGTCAATTTCATAGCTCTAACTCCTAGCTCTTTCTGCTGCAGGGCATAGAGAGAGATACCCAATAGAGAGAAGCCTTCCATTGTAGGAGGTAGCTAGACGATACTGTTCTGTTAACAAGCAAAGATATACCAGAAAGAGAAGGCTCCCATTATAATGTGTTACCATACAAAGAGAAATCACACTCTACATGCATCATGGTCCTCTTAGAGCTCGAAATAGAGAAACTAAATTACAAATGCGTGTGTCTGTGTGTTAGTAGATGTGAGTGTGGGTGTGTTCCCATTCCCTGCGGCTGCCGGCGGGTGTGTATCACAGCTGGTGGTAGAGCAGAGCTGGGGCGAGGGAGTTCTCATCAGGGGCTTTCAAATGGGGTCTGCCTGCTAACCAGCACAGCATTGGGGACAGATATAAATGTCTCTTTGGAAAAGTCTCTAAAAGAGCTGCACTAATGCTAATGTTCAAACATAAATTTGTTTCTGTGTGCTGATGGGTTGTGTACACGCACAAACATAATGTGTGTGTGTGTGTGCGCGCACTTCCGACGTGCGTCCAAGTGTCAATTGCCGCATTAGACTTCATCACAAATAAGACTGCAAAAAAACATCAAAGAAAGAGGGATTAGGCTACAGAGATAATACTAGATGGTTTTAAGAATATTGTATTTGTTTTAACACAAAGCTAAGTGGTGCCAAAACAATAACATCTACTGTCATAGCTTTAATCATGACTCTCTGACCATGGCAACAATCCAGTAGCAGCGAAACAACTAACAGACCAAAGTATACACTACCATGTTTATCACTTCTGATTAGATCATGAGCCCAAGATATGGCTGAGATCCAGAGATGGGTATCAAATAAAACAAAGTGCACACACACACAGACTAATGCTTGCAACTTGCAGCTTACAAATGTAATGTTTTGACACAATCCTATGTCAAAGCCTGGATTGGTCTTTGGAAAAACATAAAAGCACATGAAAATTGTAGCGGGTCTATCGTACTGAAACACGGTTGTCAGCTGAGCTATAGTAAGAGTGGCCCTGGTCAAAAGTGATGCTGCACTATATAAGGAATAGAGTGGGCCAAAAAGAGTGCAATATAGGGTGCCGAAAACTTACTTGCTAGGCCGGAAGTCTGGTATGGACCGGTCCAGTGATATCTTTTGGCTGAGGTAAGCATTGTATCCATATTTCTCCCTCAGTACTTTGGCATCAGCCTCTTCTTTTGAGGCTAGGGTGGCGGGGAAACCCCCTTTACCTCGCCCCCCAAAACCCTCGATCAGCCCCAGGGACTTGGACAGACCTGGAGTTCAGTCAAGAAAAGGTCACTATGCTATAACACATTTGCTTCGTTGTTTTGAGAATCATTGACTTTTAACAGAGGTACAGTAGCTGTATACAATAATGTCCCAAATGGCACCCTATTCCCTATATAGTGCACTAACCTGTGGGCCCTGGACAGAAGTAGTAGTACACTAATTATAGAGTGCCATTTGGGAGGATACTAAGCATCAGCCAATGTAAATAACAGCAATCGTGGTAGGTTTTGAGTGACATACAAAGTAACCAATGAGCCATAGTCATTGTTTTTAAGTGGGTAGGCTAAAGTGCTAAAGAGTCATAGCCTACCATTAAGCTGTCTGTAAACCACGTCCTCCAACGACCCGAGTCTCTTTAGCAATACTTCATGACTGATGCTCAACCCTTGAGCAGTGCCGTTAGATCGTGATTGTCTTTTCACATCTTCCTGACCGATGGTTTTTGCTACTCGGGTGTGGGTGCACTTGGTCCAAAGTGTCATGAACCCCGCAACCGCAACCACGTTCAGCACCAATAACACTCTCCATCTTCTTAACACAAAAGCCATTAAAGTTGTTGATGTCCGGGATCTAAATTGCAGTATTTTTGGAACGATTCAGGACAAATTCAGGAGTCCTCCTTGTTGCGATGTGCAATAAGGTTCAATGTAAATGTGTGTTGATGAAGGCATTTTTTTGTATGTATATACCGTAGGCGACATTCCAACTGGAGAAGCTGGTGCTGCAAATCAACAGTAGATAATTGCTACAGTATGATCAAATTGAACTGTGTGCGCATTGATAGGCTAGGCTACTATCTGCCGGACGTTTAACAGAGAAACAAAGCTGAAACATAGGCTCTATTTCAGATTTCGATTGCTCATATTCTAACATAACTTAGGCTAATTACAACATTTCAATAATAAGCTTTAACCACCTACCATTTCGCATTGGATCAATTTCTAGGCTGCGTCCTAGTTCGGGGTAATTTTGGAACCTGGTCATGGGCTCTAATACGTGACTTCTCTGTTTAAAATGTATTGTTAGAAGATCAAGCGTAGAAGATGTTAGACAGAGACTAGCATATGTTCAGTTTTGAAGAGTCCGTTTTCTTAAATATTTAAAGAGTCAGAAGGCTATCTCAAGTCTGTCTTTCTTTCTTTGCATCCAGCAGAAGTGGGCTATGACGCGTTTGAGGACAGCCGCTGTCTGTCTCTGACCTCGGATCTTCAAAATCATAGCAGATAAATACTGACCACATAAAACGCCTATCCCATGTTTAAGCATTCTCTGTGCGGCTTTGATCCTCCACGTGTAGGAAAAATAATTGTGAGACGTTTTGAGCGGTGCATTGTACGAATAGACTGCTACACAGCCAGCCAGCCTAAAATATAACCGTCCGCATAATGCAGCTGCGCGGATGAAAGAAACCTCAAATGCAGAACATAAATGCGGATGAAATCATTCCAAGCGAGGTGTCGTCTCACATTCGGACTATTCAAAGTAATGCAAAACGTTTTTTTGTTTTTTTATACCTATACCCGTATTCTTATTTTGTCGTGTTATCTAATTTTGCCGAATTATTCCAATGTGCTAGCTAGATAGCGCTTAATAATGGCACGCAGGAAAACAGGGAATGGAGCTCCTAGGAAGATATTTGTTTTGAGCGTGCCTGGTTAGTGTGCCAGTCAGTCACACAGTGAAGAAAGCAGTTCGTTGATGCAGACGGGTGGGTGGGCTGAGTTGACTCGCACCAATTATCTGCAATTATGGTGCATTCAAATCATATTTTGTCTGAAACTTTCCTCCCATGATTATTGTAAGCTACTACTGTATGCCTATGTCCCAACTGAAATAATGCATTTGAAATAGCATGAAACTGATATAATGAACAACATTTCCCCCACTTCTACCTTCCTAAAACTTTCAAATAACACATAGGCCTACCAATTTTACAATTACAAATCTTATCAGAATACTGAAATCGTTTTTATTCTGCTACTTAAATGTAATTATTGCATGCTTAAAAAGCGAGCACGGGCTGTGGATCTGACTTTTCTGGACCCCTCTTCCCGACAGCTAAAGGTACCAAAGCTTCTGTGCGTGTGGTCTTCTATGAATAGCTTCCATAATGTTAGCTGTCACGTTAGCTAGCTATTTGTTGTTCAGAAGAAGGAACGTAAACGTTAGAAATCCGGGTTTGACCGTTGTATGAACAAGCTACTTAGCTAACATTAGCTAATTTTATGCCCTAACTAGGCAGAACTAGGTTGTTATTGTTTACTGAACAATATTCTGCCCCATATATTGTATATAGTTTACATAAAGCCAACATTGCTTTACACTCATTAAAGTAAGTTTCCAATCTAGAGCCGTTTTCTCACTTTTGTTAGAATGAACTAGCTAGCTCCGTTGACCTTAGGTAGCTAGCTAGGTAACTAAGGACGTTGACCTGTCAAGACAAGATGTCAAGACGACGAACCAGTGTTGCCAACTCCTGAGTAAGGAAAGTAGCTATTGGCTGTCCTAAAAGTCTCTAGAAGTCACTAAATGATGTCATCACATAATTTGCATAATTGGCCATGTGCATGTCTTGGGAGAGACAAAAAAGTGAGTAAAAAACACACCCTAAATATGTTTAGAACTACAAATGGAGGGGTGAACATCTCCTGCTCTGACTGCAGCTGGGGGGGACTGCTGCACGAGGACTGGGCCGCCTGTGAGTGCATTGGGACAGGGGTGGTGCCCACAGCAGCACCCGCTGCTCATTGAGAAGAGTAAGAACGATACGTGCTTTCACGTCAGAGTCTCCAAATGTCTCTAATAACACCTACAAACAAGCAAGATTTCTGGCTCTCACAGACCTGTAACTTATTCTTTAAGGGGCTCTTCTGTCCTCCACTCGTTACCTGTATTAATGGCACCTGTTTGAACTTGTTATCAGTATAAAAGACACCTGTCCACAACCTCAAACAGTCACACTCCAAACTCCACTATGGCCAAGACCAAAGAGCTGTCAAAGGACACCAGAAACAAAATTGTAGACCTGCATGCGAATTGGAGTGGGTCTAGGGTGTCCGGGAGGATGCTATTGATGTGAGCCATGATCAGCCTTTCAAAACACTTCATGGCTACCGATGTGAGTGCCACGGGGTGGTAGTCATTTAGGCAGCTTACCTTCGCTTTCTTGGGCACAGTGACTATGGTGGTCTGCTTGAAACATGTAGGTATTACAGACTTGGTCAGGGAAAATGTCAGTGAAGACACTTGACAGTTGGTGCACGCAGCTTTGAGTACATGTCCTGGTAATCTGTCTGGCCCAGCGGCTTTGTGAATGTTGACCTGTTTAAAGGTTTTGTTGACATCGGCTAGAGCGTTATCACACAGTCATCCAGAACAACTGGTGCTCTCGTGCATGCTTGCCGCAAAATGAGCATAAAAGGCATTTAGCTCATCTGGCAGGCTCGCGTCACTGGGCGGCTCGCGTCTGGGTTTCCCTTTGTATTCAAGCCCTGCCACATCCGATGAGCGTCAGCGCCGGTGTAGTAGGATTCAATCTTAATCCTGTACTGACGCTTTGCTTGTTTGATGGTTCGTCTGAGGGCAAAGCGGGATTTCTTATAAGCATCCGGATTAGTCTCCCGCTCCTTGAAAGCAGCAGCTCTAGCCTATAGTTCGATGCGGATGTTGCCTGTAATCCATGGCTTCTGGATGGGATATGTACGTACAGTCACTGTGGGGACGATGTCGTCGATGCACTTATTGATGAAGCCAATGACTGAGGTCGTGTACTCCTCAATGCCATTGGATGAAACCCGGAACATATTCCAGTCTGTACTAGCAAAACAGTCCTGTAGTGTAGCATCCGCGTCATCTGACCACTTCCGTATTGAGCGAGTCACTGGTACATCCTGCTTTAGTTTTTGCTTGTTAGCAGGAATCAGAGGATAGAATTATGGTCAAATGGATGGCGGGGGAGAGCTTTATATGCATCTCTGTGTGTGGAGTAATGGTGGTCTAGGATTTTTTTTCTCTGGTCATGTGAGATGCTGGTAAAAATTTGGTAAAACTGATTTAAGTTTGCCTGCATTAAATTCCCCAGCACTAGGAGCGCCACTTCTGGGTGAGCATTTTATTCTTTGCTTATGGCCTAATAGAGTTGGTTGAGAGCGGTGTTAGTGCCAGCTTCGTTCTGTGGTGGTAAATAGACGGGTACAAATAATATAGATGAGAACTCTCTTGGTAGATAGTGTGGTCTACAGCTTGTCATAAGGTACTCTACCTCAGGCAAGCAATACCTCGAGCCTTCTTTAATATTAGACATTGCGCAACAGCTGTTAATGACAAATAGACACACACCCCCACCCCTCATCTCACCAGAGGTAGCATCTCTGTTCTGCCGGGGCATGGAAAATCCCGCTAGCTCTATATTGTCCGTTTCGTCGTTCAGCCACGTCTCGGGTGAAACATAAGATATTACAGATTTTAATGTCCCGTTGGTAGGATAATCTTAATCTTAGGTCATCGAATTTCTTATCCAATGATTGTATGTTAACAAGAAGAACGGATGGCAGTTGGAGTTTACTCACCTGCCTACGAATTCTCAGAAGGCTTCCCGATCTGCGGCCTCTTTTCCTGCATCATGCAAAAGTCGGGGATCTGTTCCAGTGAATGCAGAATATCCTTCTCGTCAGACTTGTTAAAGGAAAAAGCTTCTTCCAGTCCGCGGTGAGTAATCGCTGTTCTGATGTCCAGAAGTTATTTTTGGTCATAAGAGATGGTAGCAGAAACATTATGCACACAATAAGTTTATAAATAAGTTACACAAAATGCAACAAAAAAAAAAAAAAATAGCACAATTGGTTGGGAGAATGTAAAACGTCAGCCATGTTCTTTGGCGCCATCTTTTCCTTAAGGCTATACAAATGTAGACAAATATTACGAAAACAAGCAACACCCAAACATGACGGAGAGTAAAACAGGGGAACTAATCCCAAAAAGAAAATGTGACTCTTCGACAGATACAGATTATTTAATCTTTTCACCACCGGGAATGGTAGGGGTGGAAACCGATCTGTTAAAATCAATAAATTACAAACTGGGCATACTTGAACTAGTCAGTAAGGATATAAAAAGAGTTGAAGGCAAGTAACGAAAAAGCTGCGACATTGGAGAAAGATACAAACAAGCTAAAGGGGACAATAAGATTGAAACCGATGTTAATGAACTTAAAATGGAGAACATCTTTCTGAGAGAAGCCTTACTTGACATACAGACTAGATTCATGAGAGAAAATCTGGTAATTATTGGTATCCAAGAGAAAGAAGGAGAGGTTCCTGACGGTTTAGTTAGGGAGTTCCTCCTTACAGCTCTTCAGATCCCATGCAAAGCTGTCGACAAAATCCAACTTGAATGTGTACACCGTTATGGACAGAGAGGGCAGAGACATGAATGCCCAATTGTTACCAAATGTGTTTTTTTGAAAGATAAAATAATGGTTAAAAGCCTGGGCAAAATACTTGCTGGCAAAAATAGGCATGAATGACCAGTTCCAAAGGAAATTGCAGAATGGCACAAAGTTCTGTATCCAATCTTCAAGGAAAATAGATTGAAAGGATACGTGAAGCTTGCATAGTCGATCAACTGTATATTGATAACCAAATGTTCAGAGATACAAAGACTACTCCATGGCTATTCTAAATATTACAAAGTTCGCATAGAGGAATCGAATAATAGAACACACAATACTAGACATGTCACGGAGCTAGGAGTGGTGGGTGCGGAGTCAGGCGCAGAGAGCAGAGGTTTAGGGAAAAACGTATTTATTCTGGTAAGACAGGTCACGCCAAAAACAACAGGCGAAATAATGACCGACCCAAACAGGACACCAAACAGTCCGAAAAATAACAAACTGTTCAACGTTGCCCTCTTTGGGTACAGCAAGCACCATCCCCCTCTCCCTGCCTCTCTCTGCTCCTTCAACCAGGACGCTGTGGTCAGTGAGGTCATAAATTCCTCGAAGAGATTATCTCCTCATGGACACAGTATACGAGACAGAGTGAATTTTCTTAGAGAACAAAGGAATTTCTTCCACCTCACAGAACTTGAAGTCCGAACAAATTTCATGTTCCGGAGAAGGTATAAAAGATCAGTGAAGAATCCAGCTACGAACTGGTCCGTTTGTTACAACTTGGGGTTACAGCTCATGGGAGACGGTGCGGCCACATTACCATAACGCTGTTTATATAATATCCTCAGATATGAGGTTTAATTGTTGTATACAATGAATAACTGAGGATGATACTGTTTGTAAAATTGTGTAATGTGATTTTGGACTGTTTAATGAAGGAAAATTCCCTTTTGAGTTTAACTAAATCAGAGGACCGCCCATGATCCCAGTTAGGGTCAGGCATCCTGGGACAGCCCCTTTTCTGCAATTCCGAATAAAACCCAACTTTGAGAAATTCTCAGGAGACCATGTTTCTCTCAATCATGGGAGGACAAAGGTTGCAGACCATTGCTGAATCTTTTAACCATACCACATAGTTAAACTCTTAGACTATCGATACCGACAGAATAAGAACAAGTCTTTGATATTAATTACTAGTCTGCAGCTAGGAATTCGGTATCATTGAACGTGAAGAACAACAACCGCCGAAACATCCATTCTATAATAAATGAATGAATGTCACTCTGAACTATCCCCTCTAACCACGACAGACAGAGAGAGAGAGAGAGTTTTTGAGTTTTTATAAAACCTTTATTTTTTACTCAAGTGTTAACATAAAAAATGACACACTGCCTTTTCAGAAATGAAACAACAAATGTAATTCCTAAACAAAAATAAATACATAACATATACATTCAACTTATTTCATCAGCAAAAAATAATTTCCCCTCCTCTACAAAACAAAGCGCTCTTTCGTAGGCCCACTTCTCCTCAAATAATAGGAGATCGTTTACAGCTGAAAAGAACGCAAAATCTACTTTTATTCTTGCTTTCACTAATCCTTTAAAAACACATCTTACATCCTTCCCGTTTCTATCTTATGTTTCCTACTCAGAAAAATTGACATCTTAGCTTGTCCCAAAATAAAATTTAACATTTGACATTTGACATGTGGAACAGCTGCAGTTGTACAATCCAGTCTTGCCCCATACACCAGAGGTTCCTCCAACAGCTAATGCACTGACTCCGCTGAAGTTCGTCTGGACACCTTCATTATGCTCCACACTCTGAGAAGTCCTCTGTAAAACGGAGGTACTCCCTCCCTAGAAATCTGGCTACTATCAACCAGAAATGAAGCCTTCTTTAAACCTAATCCTCCAACCCGTTGTAATATAAGACCTGCCACCCCTCTCCACACCACATTTTCCGGTCCATAAAGCAACCTTTGAATAAACTGAAACCGGAAAGCAGCAGCCCTACTAGCAAGATGTACAAGACCTTGTCCCCCCTCCTCTTTTGACAAATACAAAACACTTTGTGGAACCCAGTGATATTTATCCCAAAAGAAATCCACAATAATTGCCTGTATCTTAGCCAGAAGGCCAGATGGTGGTTCTAAAACTGACAACCGATGCCACAGTGCAGATGCAATCACATTGTTAACTATAATAGTGCGCCCCCTATATGACATACGAGATAATAACCAACGCCATCTCCTCATCCTCCCTTCCACCATTTCAACCACCCCACTCCAATTTTTTTCCATAGTCTCCTCATCTCCTAGGTACACTCCAAGATACTTAAAACCTCCCTTACACCATTCTAGCCCCCCTGGCAAAGCCATGATCCCTCCAGACCATTCTCCAATCTGTAAAGCACAACTCTTTTCCCAATTTACCTTTGCAGAGGATATTCCCCTAAAACGATCAACCATTAGACTCAAGCTATCCACCTCCGCTTGATTTTTCACTAGCACAACTACATCATCAGCATAGGCTGAGAGACGAATAGGAGGAATATCCTCTGAAAGGCACACCCCTGCAATGCGACTTCTAATGCTATTTAGTAGTGGCTCTATAGCAATGGCATATAACATCCCTGACATAGAACATCCCTGCCTAATACCTCTACACACTTTAAAAGGAGCACTCAAACCACCGTTAACTTTCAATACACTTTCAATGTCACCATATATCACCTTTATCATGGCAATAAAACCAGAGCTGAACCCAAAACGCCTCAAACGTGTGCCATAAATATTGATGTTCAACTCGGTCAAATGCCTTTTCCTGATCAATTGAAATTAGACCAGCATCCAACCCAATAGCCCTAGATACGTCCAAAAAATCACGAATCAGAGAAATGTTATCCCCTATCTGCCTGCCAGGAACACAGTAGGACTGATCCGTATGTATGATTTTCCCCATCACCTCCCTCAGCCTGTTGGACAAAGCCTTTGACAATATCTTATAATCAGTGCACAATAAAGCCACCGGCCTCCAGTTCTTCACCTCCCTCGGGTCACCCTTTTTGGGCAGTAGGGTGAGGACAGCCCTTCTGCAGCTTATTGGTAGTAACCCTCCGGTTAAACTATCATTAGCTACTTCTAACCAATCCTCTCCCAACATAGCCCAAAAAGACTTAAAAAAGTCAACGGGAAGCCCATCAATGCCTGGTGCCCTTCCATTTTCCATGCCTTTTAATGCAGTGTATAAATCCTGCAAAGACAATGGTTGCTCAAGCTCAACCTGAGCTTCTGCCGCCACCTTTGGGAGCCCATCAAAGAACTGCTGTGTCACTGTTTTGTCCTCTTTGTACTCACACTTGTAGAGCTCAGCATAGAACTCTACTGCCCTCTTTCTAATTTCACTAGGGCTAGTGAGCTCTTGTCCAACAGCTGATTTGAGACAATGAATAATTTTTCTTTGTCCATTCTTTTTCTCTAAACCAAAGAAAAATTTGGATGAGGCATCCATTTCAGATATTCCCTGAAACTTACTTCTCACCAGTGCCCCCTGTGCTCTGATACCCAGCAGGTCTGCCAATGCAGCTTTTCTCCTCTTGAGGGCCTGAGTATGGCCTCGATCTCCTGTGGTCTCAACCAACGTCATGAGTTCCACTATTTCAATCTCTAGGGCTTTCATTGATCTGGTGATATCCTTGGTGACATTCCTCGTGTATTGATTACAAAATTGTTGAATCTGGATTTTCCCTATATCCCACCACTGTTGAAGGGATACAAAACTGGCCTTTTGAGACCTCCACCTCTCCCAAAAAAACCTGAAACAGTTCCTGAAGTGAGCATCACTCAATAAAGTTATATTAAAATGCCAGTATGCGCTTTTGGGTTTTACATCGTTAATGAACACCACCTCTGTTATTAAACAATGATCAGAAAATCCCACTGGAGTTATCACACTTGATTTACAGACCTGAGATTGATGCTCAAAAACATAAAACCTATCTAACCTGGCCATAGAGATGATGTTCTCTCTCACATGCGCCCAGGTGTACTGCTTTGTTCCTCCATGTTGACTCCGCCAAATATCACACAGTTCATTTGTTACAATGAGGCGTTTTAAAAACATCCTTGAGGCTATATGAGGTTCTTGGTGATTTCTATCTAAATCGCTAACTGTGTAGTTAAAATCCTCAGCAATAAACAAATAATCTTCTTTGTTACATTTCTCAATGGTATTTGATAATGTCTCTAAAAAACATACCCTCTCAACTGTCACCACTGGGGCATATACATTTATCAGACACATAGTGATGTTTTCATACCTTGCTCTAACTTTTAATAACCTCCCCTCAACTACCTCTTCAACCTCATATGACAAAGGCAAAAACCCTTTTGAGAACAAGATAACCACACCCCCACTTTTTGAGTTTTTATGACTACACACCACTGTCCCCCCCACTCCTGTTGCCACATAACTTCATTTTCCAAATTACTATGCGTTTCTTGTAGAAAAATTATGTCACTTCCCTTTCCCCTAATTAACTCATACACCATGGCTCTTTTTTTAACATCTCTTGCCCCATTTACGTTTAAAGAAGAAATCTTAAAACTGCTCATGGATTAAAAAAATATATAGAGGAAGATACAGCCACCACATCTTATTACAGAGTTAAAACTGCAACTGAACTCTTTCATTTTCTTTAGAATTTACATCACTTATCACTCTCGTGACCACTTTCTTGAGTCTAGCAATTTCAGGGCTTTTCAAACTTCCCCCTGTAATTTTTGACATCAGAAACTTTGCTGATTCAATAAACAATTCACGTTCAGGGAAAAAATCAGTTACATTGTAATCCTGCATATATTTCTTCCCTTTTGTCAACTTCAAAAATTGACTATCCTCTCGATCCCATAACTCCTTTCCATCCCATTTATCTCACTATATTGTTGTGACGTGTCAGATGACTCACTCTCGCTATCCTCCCCAGAAGAATACTCCACCATCTCTACAACTTGTTCATCTTCAACTGATTTATCAATCTCTACCTTTCTCTTAGAATTAGACCCTTCACCACCCCTTAAATTCTTCCTTTTACTCCTTGGTATTTTGAAAACATCCGCTCCCTTTTCCGTTATTTCAATCTCCTCTTGACTTCCAATTTCATTTTCCAGCACCACCTCAGCGACAGCAGTATGTTCATCCCTTCTCGGTGGTGCCTTAGTTGCACCCGCACTAAAGCTACTACCAGGCTCAGCGCGCTCATTTTCGGGACAACTACGCACCAAATGCCCCTCTCTTCCACATCCAAAGCATTTCATTGATTCAGTAGATGCATAGAAGACATAATCAAATCCATCAATCTTAAAGCTAAACGCTAAATTCAGTTCATCTCCTTCCTTTTTTAAAATCATATGCACTTGTCTCCTATGAGACACGACATGTGTCAACAACGGAGATTTGCATCCAAAAAGAACCTTCTTTATTGTAGATACGATTTGACCATGGCGAGATAACTCTCGCTCTAACACTTCATCTCTAACAAATGGTGGCACGTTAGAAAGCATAACTTTCTTCGCCGGATTCATAAGCGGAAATACCTGCGTCTGTGTCCTGTAGAGGACTGCTAATTCCTATGTAGGTGACATTACATTACTATTAATTCCTATGTAGGTGACACTACATTACTATTAATTATGTAGGTGACATTACACTACTATAGCTGAGACAACGTATTTTCATAGTAAAACAGGTCGGGCCCCATACAGGATATTTCTCACACACACACTCACTGTAATCATCCAGAACACTGTCACAACAGGATACTCCTAGCCACAGGTGCTAGCCGGCAGTTCGGCCACAACTCCCCTGAAGATAGGGACGCACATACAGTACACACATAGCTGCCGAGGACACCCAGATAAGACACCCACAGATTGGCAGAAAGCCTAGACTTAGTGACTGAAGATAGCGCACACACCAGATCTCCTTTTCAGCTGAACATGGTGTGACGACCAAGAACAGGCATGGCAGGATTCTACGATGACGGACAGACAACAGAGCCAATGCCGGATGACTACACCCCAGCCTGATCCAATCCGAAGATCCGATCTCCTAGAAATCAACCTACTTTCTGTTCTGTATATGAAGCTTGTACCCACTGTTAGCAAGTGCCTTTTTGCTAGTCTCTGATGAGCTAACAGAGGGGCCCGTATATACACTGTACCAGATATCTCCACTCTGAAATAAACCTGTCGCTTGTCGTACAATCTACCACCTTGTCTGCATCGATCCTTGACCGACTCACCCTTTATCATATCCCATTATCAACAGAAATGGTAGCAGGAGGATGGTTTAATAACGATCCATCAAAGTGAGTTGATTTGGGTGTGAGAGGGCGAGAGGGTGAAAGGACGATTCACGGAGGACAGAGGTGAAGGAATTCGGGGGAGGACAACAATTCTGCTCAACTCGGTAAACTGATCACAAGGCGCACCACAAACAAGGTAAGCAAAACCTGTTAAATCAAACTTTGCATATTTTCGTATAGTCTTGTCTAAATTTTGATCAGTATTACCGAGTGAGTATGAATTCTTGTGTAAATTTATAATTTGCTGACAAGTTGAAAGTACAGTAAAGTGAATATATGTGGTGACAAACCGGTGACGACCGGGTGATCTAAATCATTGATGAGATATCAGTAGGGGGTCAGCACAGTCTGATGGCTTTCAATGATGAGAGATCACTTAAAGGCCTAGGATAGTTCCGATAGGGGTCAGGAATAGAGATCAGTAAGGGGATAGTTAACTACTATTCATTAAACCTGGCGCCGAGGGGGACAAATTGTAATTTTGTCCTGTGGCCCGGTCTAGGCCAGTCTGATAAGAGATTCTCTGATAGGGGTCGGACATCGTGTAATAAACTCTGATAGGGGTCAGCTCGATATGGATCAGGAATAGAGATCAGTAGGGGATAGTTAACTACTATTCATTAAACCTGGCGCCGAGGGGGACAAATTGTAATTTTGTCCTGCGGCCCGGTCTAGGCCAGTCTGATAAGAGATTCGCTGATAAAGATCGGCTTTCAGGGGTCAGAGATATAACGTGTTGTTTTGTCTTGTTTTGTCTATTTGTAACTGTTTATATTAAAATGCAATGTGCTTGTAATTGTTTCCATTAAGATTGTTGGTGGTTAGATAGAGAGAGAGAGAGAGAATTCAATAAGGGTTATTTGATAAATCCGAAACTTCTATGTTGTATGTACCTATGACTTCTGTGTTAAATGTATAATCAGGAACAAAATGACTGATGTATAATTGAAATAAGATCTGAGCACAATATTCAATATCGAGACTAAATAGTCGAATTGATCTCTATACAAACCCATGCGTTTTTTCTCAAACTGAATATACGAGGGAGCAGCTCTGAGATAAGGCAGAGTACGTGGCTCCAGGAATTCATCACGGGTATTTACCAGTGACGGGCTAAGTATACTCAGATAGTCTGAATATATATTTCAATTGGTCAAAATATACATATATACTTACTAAAATATACAATACATGACAAATGGTGACCCCGAAGTGGTCTGGTAAAAGGACATCGCTGGACATTGGTGTGCCAGCCGATTGGCCAGTACTGTCGTCGGACGGTGTGTCTCACAAATCCTGACCGGTCAAATAAAAAGGCTAAGCAGACCCCTGTTGTGAAAAATTAAAGTTCTGCACATTGGAGTTATCCAACTTTAGTTTTGTGAGATACCTGTTTGATGTAAGTTACTAAATTTAAACTACAATGATGTGTGAGATTGGAAAATAGTTGAGAAAGTAATATCTCCATTGGCAACTGCAATTTTATTATTGATCAACCATACTTAATGGTGCATTGTGTATGGGATGTACTAGTATGCCTGGCTGGTAGGTGGTAACAGAGAACACTTACTACATGTATGAATGATGGGTAACGGGTGGCCACCAAAGCTTGAATGGATAGTCTGGGACTACATGTATGAGTGGTGGGTAACGAGTGATCACCAACTAATTGGGGGCCGATTTAGCCGTAGGGAAAGGGTATCACTTGGGTTTCAGTAAAGGCATGGGTTGTTGGCAGTATTGTAGTGTACATGGAATGTCGTTGGAAATGGAAAAGGTGTTGAGAGCGCTGAAGTCCACTCTAGGATTGAATAAAGGCAGAGAGAGCAAGGAGTGGAGGAGACGGGGTGAGAAGCTGTACAGAGAATGGACAGAAGGTGGGGCTATTGCATCTCCTACTGGTCTGCTTGCTGGGGAGAATGAAGATTTGTGTGTGTCTGGTGTAAATTGAAGTTTACGGGCGTAAATGAAGATTTGTGGAGCTGGTACCGGTGAGAATGTTGAAAAAGTCGCAGGCTTGCTGATGAGAGTTATATCATAGAATATTGGGGGGTGTGCATGACTGTTGGAAAAGGTGTTCAACTCTATTAATGTAAAATTCTGTGTGTAGAGTTATATTATGAGGTTTGAACTATACTAATATTGTGGAATTACATAATCAACATCTGAACATACTTACGTTAAACATTAATTGAGCCACTGAGTAATAGATAAGATATACACTAGGTACGGGGCGATGGGTGTGGTCGATGTAAGACGGGAGTGGTGTTCTAACCAAGTGCTGAGAAATAAGGTAGATTTATTTTGTTATTTTAATTAATTTACACAAGTACTTCCCGGTTATTGATTTTGGTTTGATTGTTCAGATAACACCACTGAAATTAAACAGGAGGTTAAGGTATACTAACATTAGAATCTGTTTTCATTATGGGGAACAATGGAAGGCCCGCAGAGGTGATTGCAGGCTGAGGTTTTTATGTTAAAGGGACAGTGCACGTTTATCACAGTTGTTTGTGTGTCTAATGGCTGGGTATCTAAGAAGTATTTTTGGGGAGACAATTTGGAGAAACACGAATAAAACATGAAACACCGAGAAAAATTATTTGAGTTTGAGGGGATTATCATAATTATTAGGTTTTGTTTTTGTAGTAAACGTTTGGGTTAAGGGGATTTTCACGTTCCCAGAGACATGGTATTTTACAGATAGGGGAAAAGGCAGACGGAGGGGCCCTCCGCCCGCACTGCAGAGACCTTGAAAGTTGGAGAGAGCAGAGGAGAGGTTTTGGAAGGGGGGGGGGGGGCAGGACAGGCAAAGATAACAGTTGCTGAGTGGAGACAGGGGAGAGAGTTGGACATGTGGAAAATGATGGGGGCGCTCCTTCATGATGATGTCAGACATAAGGATAATATACTAATCTTACCTAAGTCATGATTTAGAGTAGGTAAGGTTGTTACCTGGGCAGAGCCAGGTATCAAAAGGGGGATGGGTAAATGTGGTCTAGGATAGGATGGGGCCGATTGGATAAGAAACTAATAATTAAAAAAAAAAAAAAATGTAAGCTAACAATTGGGCATAGAAGTTAAAGATATAATCAGATAAAACATATGAGAAATCGTTTGTTAACCAAGCCTGTATGTCCAGGATTTTATGCATTACAGGTGAACTACAGGTGAAGTCACTCAATCCAGTCCCAGAGGCTTGGGGACCATAGATGACCCCTGGTGACAGCTAGCTGAAAGAGCTACCCAGATTCATATCGCACGGCGGAAGGGTAAGACACTTTTTCACTGTCGGACATTAAAACAGTGTTCGAGAGAAGAACTGGAATTAACAGAATTCCGGGGGCCAACTCTCGAATGAAGTAACCCTACCTGTCCTATCACCCCTGTTTTTGTTCATAGAAGTGAAGATGTGTCTGGCTCTGGCTAAGTGATGTGTATTTTGTTCCAAAATAAGCATAAGAGATCCCTAGATCTGGGTATTTGTAAGTCGCTCTGGATAAGAGTGTCTACTAAATGACTTAAATGTAAATGTAAATGTAGACAAGAAGTTAGAGTAGAGATTACATGATAACCGACTTCGGACAGTTCTAGGATTGGAGAAGAGGGTATCCTTATAGCATGGGGGATCCCACAAGGGTGGATAGGTTTTCCATGATATGGGGAAACCTGGGAGCAATGTTGAACTTTGTAAAGGTGATGAAATCCTACTAACCATCAAAACTATTAAGCTCTCTGATGCAGGAACTCACACCTCGGACTACAAAGGACGAGGACAGACATGATGGGTGTGTTTTCTATTAAGGTACTGCCAAGACCAGAGGTAACCGGACACACTCCTCTACCACCACTGTGTTAAAAATACCATTCAGGTAATTAATGTTAGAGACTATTCGGCTATTGATCAATTAGGAACTGAGACTGGTTTTGATAGTAGGGACAATTTGTGGCTGTCTTATATGAGGTACACAGCTAAAACCCTGAGAGGAAAGGACTGCATTATTTGTAGTCATGCTAGACCTGTTCTGGCTACACACCCATTTGCTGTAGGAGAAGGAGAGGGGTGGTTGTGTATTCTGAGAAGTTTTTACCAGGTTAAGCCCAATTCAACCCTCTGTTCCTCTTTGAGCCTTGTGTTTCCTGCAGTACCTCCTCATCGGGCCTCTTGGGGTGTTGAGGCATATGGGGGCAATTAAGAGTGCATCACGGGTACAGGTAATGGCATTGATTATGGGGGATTGCCTGAAGCTGATTGCAGTAGTAACATAACCATTAATTTCACTTGGCCAGTTACAGGCTGATGTGAGGTGGATGAGTGGAGCCAAAAGTGCTGAGACCCATTCTTAGAGGAGAATGGCAAGGTATGTGTGCTCTGACCAGTTTGATAATTCCACTGACCATTGTTGATGTTACTGCTGAACAGCTGTTGGGTTCTGTATCCAAGGGACCTGAAAACATTCCATCCCATGGGAGACATAGACGTAGCGCTCCATGGACAGAGAATGTAGTTGACATAAACACTAACCTGTTGGGTGTGCCAGTGGGGGTTCCTCATGAGTTTCAGGCCTTGGGTAGGAATGATGGACTCTGGCACTTACTACCTACTATGGGTCCAGCCATGGTGGATGCTAGACAGACTGCATGGATTAATTATGTCTACTATAATCAACTCCCGTGATGCACTCACTGGTATGTCTGAACAGCTTGAGGCCACATTTGGGGTTTCCAGACAGAATAGACTTGCCTTGGATATGCTTCTTGCCAGTCAGGGGACGTTTGCAAGATGTTCGGTAAACAATGTTGCACGTATATTCCTAATAATACCAGTCCAGATGATATCTAGGGCGGGCTTGATGCACTATCTGATAAGATGAGGTCCACAGGGGGGGTGGAGGAGTCTGTTCTCTTGGCCTGGTTTGGTAAGTACACTGATATGATGGTTACTGGATTTCTGACCCTAATTCTTGTATTATTTGTTATTGATGTGATGTGCTGCTTGCATCATACCGTGTTCTAAGAAATATGTTACAGATATGGTGAAGGCTTCAGGCATGTTGCCTTTGCTTGATGCTCCAGTTGGAGATGCCGATACGGAAGCATGCTTTCAGGAGAGGATGGGACTGACTGAGGATGACCCATGGTATGCTGTGGGTGAGGTAGTAGAATAATTTTACACCACCACAGTTCCTTGTTATAAATTTTTATGATAGGTTTTCTTTCCAGTATGTTTGTTCTCCCTGTTGTAAAGGTTTAGAGTCCCTGGGTGGCAAGGAGCCCACCTGGTACAGGATAGGAGTAGCTGAGAGGACCAGATGGTTTCTAATAATTCTTTCCTCTGTTTTCCATGACCAAAGTTTTATCCTACATCTTACATGTCAATAACAATAAAGTTTTATCCTGTTTTTGATAAGTGACACCCTTGTGGGTGACAAAAGGGGGAAACGCATATAACAATAGACATATATCACTTGTTATTAATAATAAACTTTGTATTATTTTCATGAAATGCTATGACTGCTGAAATAAAGGATAATGAGTGTCAAAAGGGGGACTTAAATTTCACACCCTTGGGGTTATTTTACATTATAGCCATTACCATATATATGATTGAATATTATCTGCTGTTGCCTTGGGTGGATGTGTGTATGTGTTATGTTCTCTAGCTGATTTGAAACATTGTTAAAAGTATCAGGGCCATGGAACTTTCTCATGCTGGGAAAATACAGAAGGGAGGGCACATTCAGAGCGTGGGGTTGCGAGAACAAGCGGTCTTTTGTTAGATAACAGGAGCCAGGCGCGAGATAACGGTATGGAGCATGAGACCCATCTTTCAGCTTATGTCGTGTCCCATCTGGGATGGGAAGAGGGGGCAATTATGGTCTTTGTGGGCCATTTCTGTATAGACTTACCTAGTTGCTTGGAGTAATGTATCTGGACTATATCACATCTCTTAGGAGATGTGAAGAGAGGGTATCACAACTTTTTCCTGCTGGAAAAGGTTGGCTTATGTGGACAAACATTTTACTTATAGCTTAGAGCTGTTGTTCTCCGTAATTGTTAAATGAGGGTTGTAAGTTCCTAGGTGGCTGGTAGCCAACTTAGTACATAGTGGGATTGAGTGGAGAACTTGGTGGTAATACATATACATCCATTTCTTTTTAATGTTGTGCCTTTTTCATAGCCCCTTTGGGAAAAGTTTTCTTTTGTATCAGAATCTAGTTAGGTTGTGTCACGTCTCTGGGGAGACGTGAAGAGAGGGATTTGTAGAGGACTGCTAATTCCTATGTAGGTGACATTACATTACTATTAATTCCTATGTAGGTGACACTACATTACTATTAATTATGTAGGTGACATTACACTACTATAGCTGAGACAACGTATTTTCATAGTAAAACAGGTCGGGCCCCATACAGGATATTTCTCACACACACACTCACTGTAATCATCCAGAACACTGTCACAACAGGATACTCCTAGCCACAGGTGCTAGCCGGCAGTTCGGCCACAACTCCCCTGAAGATAGGGACGCACATACAGTACACACATAGCTGCCGAGGACACCCAGATAAGACACCCACAGATTGGCAGAAAGCCTAGACTTAGTGACTGAAGATAGCGCACACACCAGATCTCCTTTTCAGCTGAACATGGTGTGACGACCAAGAACAGGCATGGCAGGATTCTACGATGACGGACAGACAACAGAGCCAATGCCGGATGACTACACCCCAGCCTGATCCAATCCGAAGATCCGATCTCCTAGAAATCAACCTACTTTCTGTTCTGTATATGAAGCTTGTACCCACTGTTAGCAAGTGCCTTTTTGCTAGTCTCTGATGAGCTAACAGAGGGGCCCGTATATACGCTGTACCAGATATCTCCACTCTGAAATAAACCTGTCGCTTGTCGTACAATCTACCACCTTGTCTGCATCGATCCTTGACCGACTCACCCTTTATCATATCCCATTATCAACAGTCCCCCGCAACACAACACCGCTCTCAACTATCTTATTCACCTTTTCAATTGAATCTAAGAATATCACTACAGCGCTATTCATCCTTGAGGCTGATTTGATGCTATCATACCCAATGATAGCACCCACAGCCAAGCTACATTCTTCCACTGAACACCCGGCCGCAGCAGGAATCTTTACTCCATGCCTCCGACTAAGTTTTTCAAACTCTACATTTCCGCGAGTGGCCATTGCAACCAGCCCCACCCGCTGGTTGTGCCCTCGCGAAAAACCAACCTCAAAGATCCCACAACCCTATACGTGCTTAGTGATAGTTTAAACAAGATACCCTTAAAACAACTAAACTAATCAATATATATATATACATACCAAAACCCGATAGAGTGAAAAGAAATTCCATTCGCTCTCACACTCACTCGACTCACTCCCAGCATGCACTCCGACGAGAGAGAGTATCATCTTGGAGAGAGGACTGAAACTCTCCAACAGAAACTAACTTTTCAACAGCGATCAAGACAACACACTGAGCGTAAATATATATATTGATTGCAATTGTTCCCGAATGAGTGAGCGTTCATGTGCAAAGGATTAGCATTTCAATTGTTATAATTATCAACTTTGTAGTGTCTCATCTCAGTTGACACCCACTTCCCCTGTTGTCCACCAAGCCGCGATACCGGTTTATCCCACTAGGGAAACTCCGTTATCATTTCCTAGTAACTATCTACTGTTTGTTTATGCATTTCTGTGAATTACTTAGTTAGTAATAAACGATTTAGGACAATTGATGTATGCATGACTCATAGTGAAGACTGGGTTCATGCAGATAACCAACCATTTACAATGTTTGGAATGAGACTAACGTGAGGTAAAGTAAATAATTCATTAATTCGAAGAGTAATTGATCAGATATAAAATATCTGAAAGGTTATATTAGGAAATTATAATTTTATAATCTGAATATTTTCCTTAGTGCCCCGAATTCCTAGTTAATTACAGTTACATGATTAATCAGTTTGATCGCGTAATATTAATTTCAGAGAATCTTTGATAAAAACTAAAAGTCTTCATTTAATGGATAGTAAAGACACGACAAAACACAACCATCCACAAACAGAACAGAGAAACAAGCCCGCACAAAAGCAGGTGGGCATAGAAGACTTAAATAGCCCTGAACCAAACCCCAAATGAGAAACAGGTGAAACCTGTGAATCCTCCGACACCGGCCTCAAGGGCGACCCGGAGGGCGAGGCGCAGGGCGATTCGGATGGAGGCGATGGAAATTCCTCAGCAGTGATGGATCCAAGATGTCCTCCACCGGTACCCAGCACCTCTCCTCCGGACCGTACCCCTCCCAGTCTACGAGGTACTGTAGGCCCCTCACCCGGCGTCTAGAGTCCAGAATGGAACGTACTGTGTAGGGTAACCCCTTGATGTCCGGCGGGGGGGCGGAGAGACCTCCGGCACCTCACCTTCCTGCAGGGGACCAGCTACCACTGCGGTGGCGGTCAGCGCTCCTCTTCTGCTGCCCACCAGCTTGTTTGAGTGATTCCTGGACGGCTCCCCAGGTCTCCTTTGAGCGCTGCACCCATTCCTCCACCGCAGGAGCTTCGGTCTGGCTCTGATGCCACCGTGCCAGGACCGGCTGGTAGCCCAACATGCACTGAAAAGGCGACATGTTCGTGAAGGAGTGGTGGAGTGAGTTCTGAGCCACCTCCGCCCATGGGACGTACCTCGTCCATTCTCCTGGCCGGTCCTGGCAATACAACCGCAGAAACCTACCCACATCCTGGTTCACTCTCTCCACCTGCCCATTACTCTCAGGGTGAAAACCAGAGGTCAGGCTGACCGAGACCCCCAGACGTTCCATAAACGCCCTCCAAACTCGGGACTTGAACTGGGGACCCCGATGTCCAGAAACGATGTCCTCAGGCACCCCGTAGTGCCGGAAGATGTGGGTAAACAGGGCCTCCGCAGTCTGTAGGTCTGTAGGGAGACCGGGCAACGGGAGGAGACGGCAGGACTTAGAAAACCGATCCACAACGAACAGGATCGTAGTGTTCCTCTGAGACAGGAGAAGGTCGGTGAGAATATCCACCGACAGATGAGACCACGGCCATTGTGGAACGGGGAGGGGCTGTAACTGCCTCTTAGGCAGGTGTCTAGGAGCCTTACTCTGAGCGCACACAGAACAGGAGGAGACATAAAACCCCACGTCCTTAGCTAAGGTGGGCCACCAGTACTTCCCTCTAAGACCCCGAACTGTCCTCTCAATACCCAGATGACCCGAAGAGGGTAGCGTATGAACCCACTGAATCAATTGGTCATGAACACCAAGTGGCACGTACTGAAGACCCGCTGGACACTGTGGGGGTGCAGGTTCAAACCGTAACGCCCGCTTGATGTCCGCGTCCACCTCCCATACCACCGGTGCCACCAGACATGAAGCTGGAAGGATGGGAGTAGGATCGATGGACTGCTCCTTGGTGTCATAGAGACGGGACAGCGCGTCAGCCTTCGTGTTAAGGGAACCTGGTCTAAAGGAGATGGTGAACCTAAATCTGGTGAAAAACATGGCCCACTTTGCCTGACGAGGATTCAGTCTCCTCGCTGCCCGGATATACTCCAGATTACGGTGGTCAGTCCAGATGAGGAAAGGGTGCTTGGCCCCCTCAAGCCAATGTCTCCACACCTTCAGAGCTTTTACCACAGCTAACAACTCCCGGTCCCCCACGTCATAGTTTCGCTCCGCCGGACCGAGCTTCTTCAAAAAGAAAGCGCAGGGGCGGAGCTTCGGTGGCATGCCCGAGCCCTGTGATAGCACGGCTCCACCCCCGCCTCGGACGCGTCCACCTCCACTATGAACGCCAAAGAGGGGTCCGGATGAGCCAGCACGGGAGCGTCGGTAAACAGCGCATTCAGACGACTAAAAGCTCTGTCCGCCTCTGCTGACCACCGTAAACACGCCGGCCCGCCCTTCAGCAGTGAGGTAATGGGAGCCGATATATCATCGATATACACCACCACACCCTGCCCATGCAGGTCCCTGAGAATCTCGTCTACGAAGGTTTGAAAGACGGCTGGAGCATTCTTCAACCCATACGGCATGACGAGGTACTCATAATGGCCAGATGTGGTACTAAACGTGGTTTTCCACTCATCTCCCCCCCGGATACACACCAAATTATACGCGCTCCTGAGGTCCAGTTTTGTGAAAACGCGTGCCCTGTGAAATGATTCTACCACCCTAGCGATGAGAGGGAGCGGGTAACTAAACCCCACTCTCATGGAATTTAGACCTCTATAATCAATGCACGGACGCAGACCTCCCTCCTTCTTTTTCACAAAAAAGAAATTCGAGGAGACGGGTGACATGGAGGGCCGAATGTACCCCTGTCCCAGAGATTCAATCTCCATAGCCACTGTATCCTCCTGTGACAACGGGTACACATGACTCCTGGGAAGTGCTGCGTTTACCTGGAGGTTTATCGCGCAATCCCCTCGTCGATGAGGTGGTAATTGGGTCCGCGATCCATAAAGTTCCCAGCTGCGCCTGAAACGACTAGCGCCTTATGCTGGAGAGAGGGAGAAAACTCAGGGAAAGAGATAGGTAAAAACATGTGACCAACAGGGAGCTGTGAGTGAGTCTGGTGCTGACTCACCTGGGGTGACAGGGAAGTGCTCTGCTTGCCCTCTCGACTCACAGTCGAGCTCCTCCAGCACCGGTCGGTAGTGTGTCCTCTCCAACCACAGCTGGTGCAGGAGGAGCCTCCTCCTCCGGTTCCCCTCGATACGGCCCCCCCTAACTCCATAGGTATTGGAGCGGGAGGGCCAGGAGGTGGGACTAACAGGGCCCGTTCTGGACGCCCATGGGCAGCTAGTAGGTTGTCCAGTTGGATCGACATGTCTATGAGCTCGTCGAGGGAGAGTGTGGCGTCCCGACAAGCTAGCTCCCTGCGGACGTCTTCCCGGAGGCTACACTGGTAGTGGTCCATCAGGGCTCTGTTGTTCCACCCCTCTCCAGCGGCCAAGGTCCGAAACTCCAGCGCAAAGTCCTGTGTGCGCTCCTCGTCTCCTGCCTAAAGTGGAACAGCCATTCACCCGTCGCTCGGCCCTCTGGTGGGTGGTCGAACATGACCTGGAACTGGCGGGTGAACTCTGGGTAGTGGTCCCTTGCGGAGTCTGGACTATTCCACACCGCGTTGGCCCACTCCAGGTCTCTGTCAGACAGGAGACGAGGATGCTCATGCTCTCCTCACCAGAGGGAGTCGGGTGAACTGTAGCCAGGTATGGCTCAAGCTGGAGCAAGAATCCCTTGCGCCCAGACGCCGCTCCATCGTACTCCCTTGGGGGCGCGAGACGAAGAGCGCTGGATCCGGACACCGCCGGAGGAGTAGGTTGAGCAGACGGAGGAGGAACTGGAGGCGAGGTAGGGAGACCACTCCTCTCCCATCGGTCCATTCTCTCCATCATCTGGTCCATCGCTGACCCGATTCTATGGAGGATGGCCGTGTGATGGAGGACACGCTCCTCCATAGATGGGAGAGGGGGTGCAGCTGCTCCTGCTGACTCCATGCTAATGGTGCGGGCTTCTGTCACAGAGCTAGGAGTGGTGGGTGCGGAGTCAGGTGCAGAGAGCAGAGGTTTAGAGAAACCGTATTTATTCTGGTAAGACAGGTCACGCCTAAAATAACAGGCGAAATAATGACCGACCAAACAGGACACCAAACAGTCCGAAAAAATAACAAACACAACCATCCACAAACAGAACAGAGAAACAAGCCCGCACAAAAGCAGATGGGCATAGAAGGCTTAAATAGCCCTGAACCAAACCCCAAACGAGAAACAGGTGAAACCAATACAGCTAGTAGACCGGTTACGACGACCGCCGAGCGCCGCCCGAACAGGAAGAGGAGCCGGGAAGTGTGACAAGACATGGCAAGGATTGTAATAAAAAAAATACGTAGAAAAGCAATAAAATAAGATTGTTAAAGAAATAAACTACAACTACACTATAACATTCTAGATGGGGAATGTTGGAAAATAATTAGTTTTAGACTTTCAATTTATAGTATTTCGTAAATTGATAAGACAGCATTAGAAGAAAGGATAATTAGCTAAATAATAACTGGAACACAAAATTATTCAATCAACATGGTAAAACACAGAGGACATAGAAGGCACAGTATGTGGGTGTGTGCGCATGTATTGTGATGGAAGGTGGGGTGTGTGTTTTTGTGTTTGGAAAAGTGTGGAGTTAAGTGAGTGAAAAAGGATACAGGTTGCAAATCCAGGAGCTCATGTGTGTTTGTGAGCAGGGGTTATGAGAGAAAGCTTTCAATTTTGTGCAGATATGGGAAATACATTTTTAAATAAATTATTAATATGTATTTATTTACTGTCCTATCATGATAGAATGGTCCCCAACCCTATACCCACCTGAGAGATCCATACACTAAAGAGAAGTATAAAAATATATAATGTCCTCTTTTGAACAGCTTTTCCAATTAGCCCTAATTGGAAGAGGGAGTGGTTACAAAATTGATTGGACACACCTAGTAAGAAATACTATAGCTAAGTTATCATAAAAATACAACTCCAAGCTAGAAATATCAGAAGACTAAAAGGTAGTTCTAACCTTAAATATGACTGAGAGAAGTGTCAAAAATAAGAAAGTAATATATTCCATAGTACACTAGAACACAGCAAAACATGAACAACAACAGTCTAACCATAGCTGAGGGCAATTGAGCAACATGTCCACTGGATGACAGCAAATGGACCCATCACAACCCTACAGGAAGGGTGAGAAATCCATATCTTCAATTAAACCAGGGTATTTAGTGGCCTGTAGTTTGTAAATCCCAGAACTTTCCCTTTGGTTTAACTGTTTAAGACTGTCCCCTTTTCTAATAGAGGCCGGAATATGATCAATACCCATAGTTTGTAGGGAGGCAGGGTTGCCATGGTGTAGGGACTTGTTGTGCCCTGCCATGGGGTAGTCTTCATTGCCTACCCGTATGGCGTACTTGTGTTCTGCTAAGCGGTCTTGAAGACGTCTCTTTGTCCGTCCAATGTAGAACACCTTGCACTGTGGACATTCCAATCTATAGATGACATGGTGGTTTTACAATTAATTAAATGCTTGACGTAATACTCCATTTTGGAAGCTGTGTCAACAAAATACTTCTTCTGTGCAATATCTGTGCAATAATCAGGGCTGCAGGGTAGCCTAGTGGTTAGAGCATTGGACTAGTAACTGGAAGGTTGCAAGTTTAAATCCCCGAGCTGACAAGGTACAAATCTGTCATTCTGCCCCTGAACAGGCAGTTAACCCACTGTTCCTAGGCCATCATTGACAATAAGAATTTGTTCTTAACTGACTTGCCTAGTTAAATAAAGGTAAAAAATAATATATATATATTACTGCAGTGGTTACATTTAAAGGAGCCCTTGGGTTTGTGGTCAAGCCAAGTTTTTTGAGAGTCGTAGTAGTAGCGTATCACTTTGGATGATTCCCCAATTATTTTTAATTATTATTTTAATGTTCTCTGCTTCAGTGCTGTATTTTGTAACAAAATACACTCTCTCTGATGTATCACGAGGCGCTCCCCTTCACAAAAAGTTCTCTCTGTCAAGTAATCCAGCCCTTATACCGGCATCTTTCAGGACCTGAACGCTGTAGCCCTGATTCAAGAAGCGATTCTCCAATTCAGTAGATTTGACAGTAGTCTGTTTCCTGATCGCAAATTCTTTGGACTCTTTGGAATTGGCCATATGGAATATTCTCTTTTAACCTTCTGGGGTGAAAGCTGTCTGCCCTCAGAATGGTATTCCCATCTGTAGGCTTCCTAAAGATTGATGTGTGCAAACAACCTTTGTCATTTTTACTAACGTCGAGGTCCAAAAAATGAATGTTATCCTTGCTATACTCCATTGTTAGTTTGAGGTTAGGGTTAATGTTAAGGTATTGGTGGAAGGAAATAAGTTAATCTTCTGAACCGGACCAAAACGGGCAAACATCATCAATATAGCGTCCCCACCATATAATCCGTCAAAGAAATGGTTATTTGAAGGATCCAAAATGAAGTCATTTTCCCATTTACACAAGTACAAACCAGCGTAGGAAGGGCTGTAGCTCCCATGGCACATCCTTTGACCTGTTTAATACGGTCCTGAAAGATAAAGATGTTATGATTAAGAAACCATTCAGTCAGTGAGACAATAAATTCTGTAGGAGGCATCTCAGTTTCAGATCGGGTACTCAAGAAATGGTACATAGCTGCCAAACCTTGTTCATGCTCAATGGTGGTGTTTATAGACTCCACATCCATGGTGACTAAAAAGGAAGCTGTACCTATATTGTTCAATTCCTTAATTTTGTTCAACACATCTGTGGTATCTTGAAGATAGAGCTTAGAACATAGAGATGGCAGACCAGTCATTAATGATAATGAAAGTCTGACAGAACCCATCTCTAAGTACATTGATTACTTTATTAAGCCTTTTCTGACGCACGCACCCTTGTGGGGCCCCAGTGTTGAGGATCAGCGAAGTGGAGATTGTTGTTTCCTACATTCGCCACCTAGAGGCGGCCCGTCAGGAAGTCCAGGACCCAATCGCACAGGGCAGGGTTGAGACCCAGGGCCTCAAGTTTAATGATGAGCTTCGAGGGTACTATGGTGTTGAATGCTGAGCTGTAGTCAATGAACAGCATTCTTACATAGGTTTTCCTCTTGTCCAGATGGGATAGGGCAGTGTGCAGAGTGATGGCGATTGCATCATCTGTGGACCTATTGGGGCAGTATGCAAATTTCAGTGAGCCTAGGGTGACAGGTAAGGTGGAGGTGATATGACCCTTGACTAGTCTCTTAAAGCACTTCATGATGACAGAAGTGAGTGCTACCAGTCGATAGTCATTCAGTTCAGTTACTTTTGCCTTCTTGGGTACAGGAACAATGGTGGCCATCTTGAAGCATGTGGGGACAGCAGACTGGGATAGGGAGAGATTGAATATGTCTGTAAATACACGAGCCAGCTGGTCTGATGACGCGGCTAGGAATGTCATCTGGGCCGGCAGCCTTGCAAGGGTTACCTTGTTTAAAAATGTTCTACTCATTTCGGCCACGGAGAAGGAGAGGGGGGGCCCATCAAGCGCTATGATGAAACTGGCTCTCATGAGGACCGCCACAGGAAAGGAAGACCCAGAGTTACCTCTGCTGCAGCGGATACATTCATTAGAGTTACCAGCCTCAGAGTAACAGACACATCTGTAACAGACACATCTCAACATCAACTGTTCAGAGGAGACTGTGTGAATCAGGCCTTCATGGTCGAATTGGTGCAAAGAAATCACTACTAAAGGACACTAATAATAAGAAGAGACTTGCTTGGGCCAAGAAACACAAGCAATGGACATTAGACCGGAAATCTGTCTTTTAAATTTTTGGTTCCAACCGCCGTCTCTTTGTGAGACGCAGAGTAGGTGAACGGATGATCTCTGGAACGGATAACGTGTGGTTCCCACCGTGAAGCATGGAGGAGGAGGTGTGATGGTGAGAGGGTGCTTTGTTGGTGACACTGTTGGTGATTTATTTAGAATTCAAGGTACATTTAACCAGCATGGCTACCACAGCGTTCTGCAGCGATACATCCAATCTGGTTTGCGCTTAGTGGGACTATCATTTGTTTTGCAACAGTACAATGACCCAACACACCTCCAGGCTGTCTAAGGGCTATTTGACCAAGAGGGGGAGTGATAGTAAAAATAGTTTTAAAAAATAAAGAAAAAACCTTGAATGAGTAGGTGTCTAAACTTTTGTCTGGTACTCTAAATATTTATTTATTTATTATTTATTGCCTGTTTTGCATGTTATGTTGGCATTAATACGTGTCACATATCATTTTGCAAACAATGTCAAAAATAAATTTTAAAAAGTACCAAAATAATTTATTTAATAAAGCCGCATACAAACTTGGTCTCTTTTTCGCTTTCTTGAGTAATGCAGCTCCAAAATGCAGGTGTTTCAGCCTAGCTCAGGACTATCTGTGGTGTTGGGGCAGCCATCGTAAAATGTTGAGCATAGGGGTTGGTAATGTTCTCTAGTTGCGCTGTGATTGCCTTAGTGTTCTGTCACTCATGGGGACACTATGTTACCGCAAAATCTACAGGAGGAGCTTGAAAAATTCAAGAAGCTCAAGGTCATTGGCCACAGAACAAAATATATTAAATCAGGTTGTATCTACAGTAGCTTTGATTGGACTGGTCATGTCAACATCATACTTTCAAAATCTTAGCTAGAAAGATAGCAGTCATCATCATTAATAAAGTCGACAATCTACTGGCAAATCTACTGGTATTAAATAGTATCCACAAAAATCAGTCTCAACGTCAACAGTGAAGAGGAGAATCTAGGATGCTGGCCTTCTAGGCAGAGATCCTCTTTCCAGTGTCTGTGTTCTTTTCTCATCTTAATATTTTATTTTTATTGGCCAGTCTGAGATATGGCTTTGTCTTTGCAACTCTGCCTAGAAGGTCAGCATCCCGGAGTCGCCTCTTCACTGTTGACGTTGAAACTGGTGTTTTGTGTGTACTATTTAATGTAGTTGCCAGTTGAGGACTTGTGAGGCGTCTGTTTCTCAAACTAGACACTCTAATGTACTTGTCCTCTTGCTCAGTTGTACACTGGGGCCTCCCACTTCTCTTTCTATTCTGGTTAGAGACAGTTTGCGCTGTTCTGTGAAGGGAGTAGTACACAGCGTTGTACGAGATCTTTAGTTTCTTGGCAATTTCTTGCATGGAATAGCCTTCATTTCTCAGAACAACAATAGACTAAAGTTCTTAATTTTGAGCCTGTAATCGAACCCAAAAATGCTGATGCTCCAGACACTCAACTAGTCTAAAGAAGGCCAGTTTTATCGCTTCTTTAATCAGAACAACAGTTTTCAGCTGTGCTAACATAATTGTGAATGGGTTTTCTAATGATCGATTAGGCTTTTAAAATTATAAACTTGGATTAGCTAACACAACGTGCCATTGGAACACAGGAGTAATGGTTTCTGATAATGGGCCTCTGTACGCCTATGTAGGTATTCCATTAAAAATCAGCCATTTCCAGCTACAATAGTGATTTACAACATTAACAACGTCTGCAATATATTTCTGATCAATTTGATGTTATTTTAATGGACACTTTTTTATTTTCTTTCAAAAACCAGGACATTTCTAAGTGACCCCAAACTTGTGAATGGTAGTGTATATTGACTACGTCTGTCCTAGCTCACTCATTAATGTCTTAATCAAAATTATGGATTGCCTCTTATCTGCTCGTCGTCCCTTTATGCCATAGTTTGTACATCTCAATTGTCAGTTGAAACCACATTGGTTAAAGCAAGTCAGCCAAATCATCTATGTTTTTTTAAAGGCAGTAAATGAGTGAATTAACTGTTTTGCTGCTAGACAAGGCTCTGCTGAAAGCCAGGTGTAGCAGTATTAAGGTGTTGGGACTGCAGTTGGGACTCTGCTGTTGAGACAGCTTTATGTAGGCCCTAACCTTTTGTGGGTACCGTTTGTCACCATTATAGTGCAATTAATTTAATGTTTAGTGTTGTGTTGTGAAGTGGCTTTGCTGGCATGCATCCCAAAAAAATGTGGGGAGTTTGTCCCACCAAGATTTACATGCTAAAATCGCCACTGCACACACATAAGCGCACAGGGAACTACAGTGAAAGAAAAGTACAAAGTCTTGGAGATAATCAGAAGTGTGAGGAGGGGGCTGGAGGGGGGATAACTCCATGGCTGGGAGGGATTGCATGAGATTATCCTATAATTAGTGTATAATCCGGAAACATTGTTGTGTCATCATCACCCAAGTCTACAAGTCTTGCACCCTAGTGATAACACTGCACTATCATAAAGTTGGCCCTAAACATACTCTATTCTCCCCAATCTGCAGAATGTTCAGAGTATGATGCCATATTGTCTCTGAGTGGATCTCATTGGATCATCTCAGTGAGTGAATGGGTTGGATTTGGAGTCACTGCTTTAGAACAAAAGGTGCAAGTCTTTCTCCATGTTAAACATACACTGGAAACACATAGTGACGTTTTGGTCAACCATAACCTTTATTGGAATTATAATTGTTGGAATTGGAAAGGGATCTGTGTATTCTGTATTCTACGGTGGAGGTTCAATCTCGAACCAATCGCCTGCTCATTTATGCAATGATGCATTTATCAGTCCCATGGGATGGCAGGCCTCTAAGCACTGATCCTAACACACAATTGAGTGAGGTTTAGTTGGCTTTGGCGGATACAGAGACAAATTGACCTTCACGTTGGATTGAGCTAAATCTTTTCCCCAGTGATCTGGGTGGGTGTGTTCTATGTACAGAGAGTGCATGAGGCCTCGGAGGACCTCAGTACTTCTCCGTGGAGCTCAGAGACAGAAACAATATGTAGTTTTGTTTAGCCGTCCAGAGAAGCAGTCAATACTCAGCCTCCTTCCACTGCATCTCAGTAATGGTTAATTAATTCCTTACAGAGTTCGAAGAAGACCTAAACTACCGTTCAAACATTTTAGAACACCTACTCATTCAAGGGTTTTTGTTTAGTTTTACTATTTTCTACATTGTAGAATAATAGTGAAGACATCAAAACTATGAAATAACACATGGAATCATGCAGTAACCAAAAAAGTGTTAAACAAATATACTTTATATTTGAGATTCTTCAAATAGACACCCTTTGTATTGATGACAGCTTTGCACACTCTTGGCATTAGTTATACTTCTTGTTTGTTTCACAATAAAAAATATTTAGCATCTTCAAAGTGTTGTTGTTGTGTATATCAAATTATACAATCTCCCCAAAAATCTATTTTAATTCCAGGTCGTAAGGCAACAAAATAGGAAATACTTTCGCAAGACACTATATAGGGCAGCAGCCTCTAAGGTGCAGGGTTGAGTAACCGGGTAGTTGCCGGCTAGTGATGGCTATTTAACAGTCTGATGGCCTTGAGATATAAGCTGTTTTTCAGTCTCTCGGTTCCAGCTTTGATACACCTGTACTGACCTCGCCTTCTGGATGATAGTGGGATGAACAAGCTGTGGCTCGGGTGGTTAATGTCCTTGATGATCTTTTTGGCCTTCCTGTGACATCGGGTGCTGTAGATGTCTTGGAGGGCAGCCAGTGTGCCCCCGGTGATGCGTTGGCTGTCTCATCATTGTTGATAATCAGGCCTATTACTGTTGTGTCATCTGCAAACTTGATGATTTTAGTTGGAGGCGTGTGTGGCAACGCAGTCATGGGTGAACAAGTACAGGAGGGGGCTGAGCAAGCACCCTTGTGGGACCCCTGTGTTGAGGATCAGCGAAGTGGAGGTGTTGTTTCATACCTTCATCACCTGGGGGCGGCCCGTCACGAAGTCCCGGACCCAGTTGCACAGGGCGGGGTTCAGACCCAGGGCCCCGAGCTTAATGATGAGCTTGGAGGGTCCTATGGTGTTGAAGGCTTAGCTATAGACAATGATCAGCATTCTGACGTAGGTATTCCTCTTTCCAGGGCAGTATGCAGTGCGATGGCAATTGCATCATCTGTGGATCTATTGGTGCGGTAAGCAAATGAAAGTGGGTCTAGGGTGTCAGGTAAGGTAGAGGTGATATGATCCTTAACTAGCCTCTCAAGCACTTCATGATGACAGAAGTGAGTGCTATGGGGCGATAGTCATTTAGTTCAGTTACCTTTGCTTTCTTGGGTACAGGGATAATGGTGGACATCTTGAAGCAAGTGGGACAGCAGACTGGGATATGGAGAGATTGAAAATGTCCATAAACACTCCAGCAAGCTGATCTGTGCATGCTCTGAGTACGCGGCTAGGGATTTCGTCTGGGGCGGCAGCTTTGCGAGGATTAACACGCTTAAATGTCTTACTCATGTCGGCCACGGAGAACGAGAGCCCACAGTCCTTAGGAGCGGGCCGCGTCAGTGGCACTGTGTTATCCTCAAAGCGGGCGAAGATGGTGTTTAGCTTGCCTAGGAGCAAGACGTCGTTGTCCACGAAGTGGCTGGTTTTCCCTTTGTAATCTGTGATTGTCTGTAGACCCTGCCACATACTGTACGTCTTGTGTCTGAGTCATTGAATTGTGACTCCACTTTGTCTATGTACTGATATTTTGCTTGTTTGATTGCCTTAAGGAGGGAATAACTACACTGTTTGTATTCAACCATATTCCCAGTCACCTTGCTATGGTTAAATGCAGTTTGCACTTTCAGTTTTGCGCGGATGCTGCCATCTATCCATGGTTTCTGGTGTGGGTAGTTTTTAATAGTCACCGCGAGACAACATTCCCTATACACTTCTTGATGAACTCAATCACCGTGTCCGTGTAAACGTCAATGTTATTCTCAGAGGCTGCATGATCTCCCAGTCTGCGTGATCAAAACAATCTTGAAGCATGGATTCTGACTGGTCAGACCAGCGTTGAATGGCATGGGTACTTCCTGTTTGAGTTTCTGTCTATAGTAAGGGAGGAGAAAAATGGAGTTGTGATCTGATTTGCCGAAGTGAGGGCGGGGGAGGGGATTTGTAGGCATCTCGAAAAGGCAAGTAGCAGTGGTCTAGTGTTTTTTCTAAGCGAGTACTAGAGTCAATGTGTTGATACAACTTCGGTAGCGTTTTCCTTAAATTTGTTTTGTTCAAATCCCAAGCTACAATAAATGCTCCCTTAGGATATGTGGTTTCCAGTTTGCATAAAATCCAGTGTAGTTCCTTGAGGGCCAGCGTGGTATCGGCTTGAGGGGAAATATACACGGCTGTGACTATAACCGAAGAGAATTCTCTTGGGAGGTAATACGGTCGGCATTTGATTGTGAGCTATTCTAGGTAGGGTGAACAAAAGAACTTGAGTTTCTGTATGTTATTGCACCATGAGTAGTTAATCATGAAACATACACCCCTGCATTTCTTCTTCCCGGATAGTTATTTATTCCTGTCTGCTGAGAACCCAGCTGGCTGTATGGATGGGAACAGTATATGCCGAGAGAGCCATGATTTTGTGAAACAGAGTATGTTACAGTCCCTGATGTCTCTCTGGAAGGAGATCCTCTCCCTGAGCTCGTCTACTTTATTGTCCAGAGACTGAACATTAATGAGTAATATACTTGGAAGCGGTGGATGGTGTGCCCGCCTCCTGAGTCAGACTAGATGTCCACTCAGAATACCTCTTCTCCCCCGGCGGCGTCTTGGAGTTCAATTGCCCTGTGTGGTACGAACAAAGGATCCAATTCGGGAAATTCGTATTCCTGGTCATAATGCTGGTGAGTTACCGCCACTCTGATATCCAAAGTTATTTCCAGCTGTATGTAATAACACAAAAACCATTCTGGGCTAATAGAGGAAACAGCAGCGGGTCCTGTTGGGCCTGTGTGTGTGGGGCTACAGATGTACTTCCTTTTCTCATTTAGCCTGCCCTAGTTACTGCCATGCCTGAAGGTTTCAGGGTAATGAGAGCCAATGATGCTGTCATAACTCTCCTGTGACGATCTGAAGGATCAGGTTACAGTGGATCCACTCTATAGCGTGCTCTCTCTCATAGAGGGGGAGAGCGGGAAGTCGGCTGTTTTATGGTCAGTCATAAAATACGCTGCCCCTATGCACTGTAGTGTTCGAGATTGGAATGTACATCAAAAGTTTGGACATCAAAAGTTTGAATAATTAAACAATATTTATATTTTTGAGAATGTGGGAGTGGTCCGTGAACACTTAAGGACCGTCATGACGAGTGTGTTTCATTTGGTGATCTCATGAAGGACAGGAAACACATAACTGTATCTCTTAAAGTGTACATTTCCCAGCTGTTAGGTTTACATCTACAGTGGGGCAAAAAAGTTAATTAATTAAAAATCCTACAATGTGATTTTCTGGAATTTTTTTCTCATTTTGTCTGTCATAGTTTAAGTGTACCTATGATGAAAATTACAGGCCTCTCATATCTTTTTAAGTGGGAGAACTTGCACAATTGGTGGCTGACTAAATACTTTTTTGCCCCACTGTAAATATTGTGAAACGCATGTGATTAAACATGAAACTATTTGTGAAAATATGTAATGTGATGTTAACCTTCTAAATGAGAAAATATGGGTTTTCATATAAAGTTAAACCAAATCAATGGCCATGCCCACTTGAGCATAGACATTACGTCGGCGTCATGGACCGCCCTTTTCTCAGAAGTGTATAAAACCCACTCCTGACGAAATGTACATTAGACCAGAAAATATGGAGCTGATGCTACACGTTGAAATGGTTAAGAACTACAACTCTATAGGCCACGGAGACCATAGAGCTGTATTCTTGGCTACAAGGCTGGAAATGGTTCAACTCTGAGACTATCGATCACTACAGAATAAGAGTAAATCCTAGACGTATAATTACTAGTCTGCAGCTGGAAATGACGTAAGTCTAGTACAAGAATACTGACAACCGCGGAAGCATCTATTCTATGCAACTGTCACGAACGTCGTCACGGACCAAGCTGCAGCGTGGTGAGCGTTTTGAATGTCGCCAACAAAAACAAGAAACAACAAAAACGACCGTGAAGCTGACTAGGGCTATACAGGCCACAAACACAGACAATGACCCACAACTAAGGTGGAAAAACAGGCTACCTAAGTATGATTCCCAATCAGAGACAACAATAGACAGCTGTCCCTGATTGAGAACCATACCCGGCCAAAACATAGAAACAGAAAACATAGAAATAAAGAAACTAGAATGCCCACCCATGTCACACCCTGGCCTAACCAAAATAGAGAATAAAAGCCTCTCTATGGCCAGGGTGTGACAGCAACGACCATCTTTAGACCTGACGTATCCATTACAACAGACACTATCCAGAGCCGCGGAGAAAGCTACAACCACAAAGGACATTGTGACTTCTGGGGAAGTTAACCAGAGACTCTCTGATGAACTGACTCTCAAGCAGACGGACCGGCGATTCCAACAGAGAAGACAACAACGGCATATGGGCGTAAATATATACATTGCAATTATTTTCGAATGAGTGGCTGTTCATGGGCAAAGGATTAGCATTTCAATGAATATAATTCTCAATTGTGTCATTTAGTCTTTCCCGCTCTTTCTCAGGCCCCACCCCTTTCCTTTGTTGACCAAACTGTCATATCGGCTTCATCCGCTGGGGTCTTTTTCTTTGTGTCATGTAGTAACCCAAATATCTACTGTTTGTTTGTTATATATTTCTGTGCTTTGGTTAGCTAGTAAATAAATAATTAATCCGATTTGCATATCGCTGATTCATCATTTAGGCTAGCGTTCGTGCAGATATCCAAGGGTTTGCAACGTTCAGTAATGAGAACTGATGAGGTAATAATAATTCATTAATAAGCGACTGTTTTGATAAGATATGAAAATATCTGAAGAGTCGATTCAGGAAATAGAGTTTCTAAATATTTTCCCGTGGTGCCCCGACTTCCTAGTTAATTAAATTTGACATGATTAGGTTAATCATGTAATAATAATTACACATTGAGAATGGATTTGATAAAAGACATGACAATGCTCTTAGAAGTCTGTTCCCATGCAGCAGTATGGAGTAGCCTGAGTATTACAGAGGAAATATTCACTACATGACCAAAAGTATGTGGACACCTGCTCGTCGAACTTCTCATTCCAAAATCCTGGGCATTAATATGGAGTTGGTCTCCCCTTTGCTGCTATAATAGCCTCCACTCTTCTGGGAAGGCTTTCCACTATATGTTGAAACATTGCTGCAGGGACTTGCTTCCATTCAGCCACAAAAACATTAGTGAGGTTGTGCACTGATGTCGGGCGATTAGGCCTGGCTCGCAGTCGGCGTTCCAATTCATCCCAAAGGTATTCGATGGGGTTGAGGTCATGTGCAGGCCAGTCAAGTTCTTCCACAATCGATCTCGACAAACCATTTCTGTAGGGACCTCACTTTCTGCATGGGGGCATTGTCATGTTGAAACAGGAAAGGGGCTTCCCAAACTGTTGTCACAAAGTTGGAAGCACAGAATCGTCTAGAATGTCATTGTATGCTGTAGCGTTAAGATCTCTTTTCACTGGAACTAAGGGGTATAACCCGAACCATGAAAAACAGCCCCAGACCATTATTCCTCCTCCACCAAACTTTACAGTTGTCACTATGCATTGGGGCAGGTACCGTTCTCCTGGCATCTGCCAAACCCAGTTTGGCGAGCTTTACACCACTCTAGCCGATGCTTGGCATCGCACATGGTGATCTCAGGCTTGTGTACTGCTGCTCAGCCATGGAAACCCATTTTATGAAGCTCCCGACGAACAGTTGTTGTCCTGACTTTGCTTCCAGAGGCAGTTTGGAACTCGGTAGTGAGTGTTGCAACCGAGGACAGACAATTTTTACGCGCTACGTGCTTCAGCACAAGAAGCCGTTGTTCCCAGACATTTCCACTTTACAGTAACATCACTTACAGTTGACCTGCTCTAGCAGGGCAGAAACTTGGCGACCTGATTTGTTGGAAAGGTGGCATCCTTTGACAGTGCCACGTTTAACGTCACTGAGCTCTTCAGTAAGGCCATTCTACTGGAAATGTTTGTCTATGGAGATTCATGGCTGTGTGTTCGATTTTATACATCTGTCAGCAACGGGTGTGGCTGAAATAGCAGAATCCACTAATTTGAATGGGTGTCCACGTATTAAACTGCAGCATTGAGGACAACAGATTGGATATTTACTGTGGTTGTAGGGGTGGAAACTTTCAAATGTGTGTGGGGTGTTTTAGAATGTGTGTGTGTGTTTGGGGGGTCTAGGACATTCAAACAGTGGGAACAAGAGCTAGATGTTGCATCCAGGAAACTTTTATAGTGTCTCTGCAATGCAAATCCCATGAATCAATCCCACAGCTCTGTGCACTGCAAATAATTAAATAATGACATCTCTAAAAGGTTTACACAGGGACAGATACGCCATTCTCCCTTCCTCCAGGAAATACATGTAAGTGCCTGTGTAATCCTGATGATGGTGGATAGGCCCATAACTGCAGTGTTGCACTTGATAATTGCTGCCACTGCACAAGTGGTCGTTAATGCAACATTGGCTGCCATCTTTCCCTCTCTCTCTCTTAGTGGTGGTGGAGTGAAAGTAATTATGGTGAATATTTATCCGAGAGCTCCTGCTCCTCTCTCTGTTTCTGTGAGAGAAGGCAGGCAAGGCAACCAAACCGACTGCGAATGCCGCACATTAGAAGAGTAGCAGACGTATTGTTGTGGGCTTTAACAAAAAGGAGAACAACGCCAGATCAGGTTCTGCTTCGTCTCTTCTCTCTCAAGAGCGCTGGGATTCTTTTAATGCCTCTCCTGGAAGACATACAGTACCAGTCAAAGGTTTGGACACACCTACTCATTCAAGGCTTTTTCTTTATTTTTTACTATTTTCTACATTGCAGAATAATTGTGAAGACATCAAAACTATGAAATAACACATACGGAATCATGTAGTAACCAAAAAAGTGTTTACATTTTAGATTCTTCAATGTCGCCACCCCTTTGCCTTGATGACAGCTTTTCATTTTCTCAACCAGCTTCATGAGGTAGTCACCTGGAATGCTTTTCCAACAGTTTTGTAGGAGTTCCCAAATATGCTGAGCACTTGTTGGCTGCTTTTCCTTCACTCTGCGGTCCAACTCATCCCAAACCATCTCAATTGTGTTGAGGTCGGGTGATTGTGGAGGCCAGGTCATCTGATGCAGCACTCCATCACTCTCCTTCTTGGTCAAATAGCCCTTACACAGCCTGGAGGTTTGTTTTCGGTCATTGTCCTGTTGAAAAACAAATGATAGTACCACTAACCGCAAACCAGATGGGATGGCATATCGCTGCAGAATGCTGTGGTAGCCATGCTGGTTAAGTGTGCCTTGAATTCTAAATAAATCACCAACAGTGTCACCAGCAAAGCAACCCCCACACCATCACACCTCCTCCTCCAGATTTCCACCGATCTAATGTCAATTGTTTGTGTTTCTTAGCCCAAGCAAGTCTCTTCTTATTGTTGGTGTCCTTTGGTAGTGGTTTCTTTGCATCAATTCAACCATGAAGGCCTGATTCACCCAGTCTCCTCTGAACAGTTGATGTTGAGATGTGTCTGTTATATGAACTCTGTGAGGTGCAATATGATGTGCAGTTAATTGCCCATTTCTCTGAGGCTGGTAACTCCAATGAACTTATTCTCTGCGGCAGAGGTAACTCTGGGTCTTCCTTTCCTGTGGCAGTCCTCTTGAGAGCCAGTTTCATCATAGCGCTTGATAGTTTTTGCGACTGCATTTGAAGAAACTTTCAAATTTCTTGAAATGTTCCGGATTGACTGACCTTCATGACTTAAAGTAATGATGGACTGTCATTTCTCTTTGCTTATTTGAGCTGTTCTTGCCATAATATGGACTTGGTCTTTTACCAAATTGAAATGCATTCCAGGCGACTACCTGATTATGCTGGTTGAGGGAATGCCAAGAGTGTTCAACGCTGGCAACAATGCAAAGGGTGGCTACTTTGAAGAATCTCAAATATAAAATATATTTTGATTTGTTCAACACTTTTTTGGTTACTATTTGATTTCTTGTGCTATTTCAAAGTTTTGATAACTTCAATTTTACAATGTAGAAAATAAAAAATAAAGAAAACCCTGGAGTAGTTGTCTAAACTTTTGACTGGTACTGTATGTTTAAAAGCATAGAAGTTTGAGATTCATGTTGAGCAGACAGGCAGGCTGTTTTCCTGCATATTCTGATTCACCCCCTCCACTGGCTGGCAAATTAACTATTGAGGGGGATAAGGTGGGGAAAATGACAAGAATTTAGACAGAATATTTCACGCTATTGTAGACTGGTGTTGCCAACTGTAGGCTACTTTGCTGGGTCTGATATCTCGTTTTCAGCACAGTACCAGCTAGTTGCTGGAACTGTCCTGAAAATAGAGCCAGCAAAGCAGACTGCAGTTGGCAATAGTAGTCTATGATTGTGAATGCATTTCCGGGTACAGCTTGGCTTAGAAGTGTGGAAAGGGTATTGAAATAGCATACTACTACCAGATAGTATAAGATGAGCTCATTGGAATTATCCATTAGTTGCAAGAATTTAGATGCTGATGACAATGGCCTACACCTGTCTATGAAAACAATGTGGTACAGTACTCTATGAAACAATGTCAATAAAGAGCTTTTATAGATTGACCACAGGGTGGCACACAAACAATATGATATGGCATGGCACTCAGTAGACTCAGCTCAACTTCAGTAGGCCTAGAGCTGATATTATACATTAATAATATTAGGCACCCAAAATCCCCATTACACATCCACATAGAATTGCCTTCCCAGATGTATTTCTTCAGTTGAGTAAACTATTTATTGGAGAATGTAAAATAATTCACTGTACAAAAGCACAGAGGTGTATTCATGCTGTGCTAACACGTCCTGGTCACCTGTGTACTTATATGTACAAACGTGACCAGTGACCAGACCCCATGTGAGAGTGCCCCTAGTTTACAAATGACAAAGTTAAAACAGCCCTAGACAGACAATATATTCACAACACTTGATTAAATGAGCACATAAGCCATCGACATAAGCAGACGGAAATGGCCCCTATAACATGCACAGTAGGGGACTCTCTTTTCATGCCGAGACCCAAATGCAGACAGGAGGCAGATGGTTGGAGTCTTACAATGTTTATTACTCCAAAGGGGTTGGCAAGAGAATGGTTGTGTACAGGCAAAAATTCAAAACCAGATCAAAGTCCATGGGTACAGAGTGGCAGACAGGCTCGTGGTCAAGGCAGGCAGAATGGTCAGGCAGGCGGGTACAAAGTCCAGAAACAGGCAAGGGTCAAAACCGGGAGGACTAGAAAAAGGAGAATGAGAAAAAAACGCAGGTTGACTTGGAAACATACAAGACAAACTGGCACAGAGGGACAGAAGACAATGAACAGTGAGACACGGGCTAAATCTTAGACACATGGAAGGTAGGGTGAATACGGAGGGTACGGGGTAACACAAGGCGGACAGCAGTGGAACTCAGGACTCTGGAGATGCGAAATGGACCAATGAAATGAGGGGACAGTTTGCGGGGCTCTACCCGAAGGGCCAGGTCCTGTGTGGACAGCCATACCCTCTGCCCAATGCGATAGCAGGGAGCTGGGGTCCGGCGACGGTCCGCTTGTCGACAATACCTGGAGTTGGTTTTGAGAATAACCGCCCTGGCTCTTCTCCAGGTACGTCTACAGCGGTGGACAAACATCTGGGCCAAGGGTATGCTGACCTCCTGCTCTTGTTCAGTGAAGAGTGGAGGCTGATTCCCATTTTGAGTTCTCAGTGGGGTGAGTCCCGTGGCAGAACTGGGAAGAGTGTTCCGGGCATACACCACTCAGACCAGTTGACGGCTCCAGGTAGTGGGGTTGGTTGAGACCAGGCGGTGGTCTCCAGGTCTTGGTTGGCTCGCTCTGACTGACCTTGAGTTTGGGTATGAAATCCGGATGACAGACTGGCCGGCGACCCAATAAGGGTGCAGAATGACTTCCAGAACTGAGACAAGAACCCCGATCTGAGACCATGTCTACTGGGAGTCCATGGATCCGGAAGACATGCTGCACCAAAAGCTGGGCCGTCTCCTTGGCAGAAGGTAGTTTGGGGAGAGGGATGAAATGGACGGCCTTGGAGAACCAGTCGACTACAGTCAGAATGGCAGTGTTGCCATAAGACGGAGGGAGCCCAGTGACAAAGTCCAGAGATATAGGAGACCAGGGACGATGAGTGGCTGCAGGAGGCCAGTGGGGGCTTGCTGTGGAGTCTTGTTTTGAACACACAGTGCATGCGGTGACGAAGACAGAGATGTCAGGGACCATTGTGGGCCGCCAGAAACATTGTCGAAGGAAGGCTAGTGTACGACGGGACCCTGGATGACAGGTCAGCCTGGAGGAATGAGCCCATTCCAGGACTGGACTGGATTAGGGATAAACAGCCGGTTAGCCAGGCCCCTTCAGGTCCAGGCTGGGAGCATTGTGCCTCGTGGACGAGGTTCTCAATACCCCAATCCACAGCGGCAGCAAGGCATGAGGTAGGGAGAATGGTTTCAGAGGTCAAGGGTGTGGCAGAGGAACTGTATAAGCGGGAGAGGGCATGAGGCTTCACATTCTTTGACCCTGGGCAGCAGGAGATGGAGTTGAGGTCGCTTGGCTGTACAGAGATATTCAAGGTTTTTATGGTCGGTCCAGACCAGGAATGGCTCTTCTGCTCCTTCCAACCAGTGCCTCCTCTCTTCCAACGCCATCTTCACCGCCAGGAGTTCTCGGTTGCCATCATCGTAGTTCCTTTCAGCAGGATTGAGACGATGGGACAGGAAGGCACAGGGATAAAGCTTCTGGTCCTGGGCAGATCGATGGGACAGCCCCCACTCCAACATCCAAAGCATCAACTTCCACCACAAATTGATGCGAGGAGTCTGGATGGAAGAGGATGGGTGCTGTTGTGAACCGATGCTTCAGGTCCACAAAGGCTTTGTCGACAGCTGGAGACCATTTGAACGATGCCTTGGGAGAGGTGAGTGCCGAGAGGGGGACTGCCAGGGGGCTGTAATCCCGAATGAAACAGCGGTAGAAGTTTGCAAACCCAAGAAATCGTTGCAACTGCACCCTGGACGTTGGTTGAGGCCAATCCACCACTGCTTTCACCTTTCCAGGATCTATCTGAACATTGCCCTCAGCAATGACTTATCCCAGAAAGGTGATAGTAGAGAGGTGGACCTCACACTTCTCGGCTTTCACATACAGTTGGTTCTCCAGGAGGCGCTGAAGGACCTGTCTGACATAAAGGCCATGTTCTTTGCAGATCGGGAAAAAAAACAGGATGTCGTCAAGGTACACAAACAGGTTTAGCATGTCCCGAAGCACATCATTGACCAAAGCCTGGAAAACAGCAGGGGCATTGGTGAGTCCAAAGGGCATGACCTGGTACTCATAATGTCCACTGGCTGTGTTGAAGGCTATCTTCCACTCATCCCCCTCGCGTATCCAAACCAGGTGGTAGGCATTTCGAAGGTCCAACTTGGAAAATATGGTGGCCCCCATGAGTGTGCCTGAGACCATAACTCCTCTCACTCTTGCGTTCCCTTAGGCGTCCATCAATTCTCATGGTTAAGGCGATAAGTAAGTCGAGGTCCCCCGGCAGTTCCTGAGCAGCTAGCTCATCCTTAACCTCCTCAGATAATCTGTGCAGAAAAGTATCAAAAAGAGACTCCGGATTTCAAGTCAGTCTCAGCGGCCAACGTGCGAAAGCCCACCACGTAGTCTGCCACACTAAGTGAGTTTTGACGTAAGTCAAGCAGTTGGCTGGCTGCCTTTCTCCTGGATACCGGAGACTCAAACTTCTCACCTCTGCCATGAATTCCTCCAGATGGCAGATTGTTGTTCCCAAACTGCTGTAGCCCAGAAGAGCACCCTTCCCGACATTAGCGTAATTATATACGAATATCGCTCTGTAGGTGGTAAGCAGGGATCACAGGGAGTCGGGATAGGCTGTACCAACTCACCACAGATAGGTACATGTATGCTCTCGTTGGCTGGCCTTCACTTCATATTCGTCGCCAAGCCCACTGGCTCCAGGTCCTCTATAAGTCTTTTCTTGGTAAAGCCCCGCCTTATCTCAGCTCACTGGTCGCCATAGCAGCACCCACCCGTAGCACACGCTCCAGCAGGTATATTTCACTGGTCATCTTCAAAGCCAACTCCTCCGTTGACCGCCTTTCCTTTCAGTTCTCTGCTGCCAATGACTGGAACGAATTGCAAAAATCACTGGAGCTGGAGTCTTTTCTCCCTCACTAACTTTAAGCATCAGCTGTCAGAGCAGCTTACCGATCATTGCACCTGTACACACACAGCCTATCTGTAAATAGCCCACCCAACTACCTCATCCCTATATTGTTTTTTTTTTTTGCTCCTTTGCACCCCAGGAACTCTATTTGCACACTCATCTTCTGCACATCTATCACTCCAGTGTTTAATTGCTAAATTGTAATTATTTCACCACTATGGCCTTATCTCCCTAATCTTACTACATTTGCACACGCAGTAAATATATTTTTCTATTGTGTTATTGACTGTACGTTTGTTTATCCCTTGTGTAACTCTATGTTGTTTGTGTCGCACTGTTTTGCTTTATCTTGGCTAGGTCGCAGTTGTAAATGAGAACTTGTTCTCAACTGGCCTACCTGGTTAAATAAAGATGAAATAAAAATAATTTAAAAAAAGTTATCTTATGAAGGTATTATTACATTTCTTATCCGGCAGGGGGCAATCTTCTACCATAAAATGTGCATCTATCTTGACATGTTCTCCAAAACACAAAACACAAATTATATTAAATTAATTCAGTAAGTCCTGAAGGTATTGCTTTGCATATATAATTACATTCTTTATAATGTATTGTGAAGTTATATGTTTCTAAGAACTTTCTGTGAGAGAGTATATTTCCTTATTTATCAATAGAAACTGCTACTACCTAGTGGCTACTAGTACACTGCATGCGAAGGGAGAGAGCCCCATGAAGTGGGCAGGGCATGTCGTGTTGACAAACGTTAGCTTCTAGCTAGACTACGTCACCGTCTTGATTTGGGGCGGGGGCTTGCAGGAGATTTAATAGGAAGGTGGCAAAGACGCTGTGAATGTTTACTGTTTTTAATCGAATTGAGAGACATTTAACCACACAACCAATATATATATTACAATACAGAAGGGTTTCACGTATATTTGAGAGATTATATCACCAGACGAAGATGGGTAGCTGCCTTACAGTTGGACCAAATGAAGCCGTGGTTGTCTCTGGTAGGTGTCCCCCCTTCCTGCCATGCTACTGTAGCTAGGAAGCTAACGTAGATAGCTTTCTATCATACAAGCTTAATTGTTAATATACGGTTATTTTAACCTATTCGTTTACCAACGGTTCAGTTAATGTATAGTGCTTCTTCGCCTGCATTGCTTGCTGTTTGGAGTTTTAGGCTGGGTTTCTGTACAGTACTTTGACATCCGCTGATGTAAGAAGGGCTTTATAAATAAATGTGATTGATTGATTGTATAACGTAAACTCGTACATCGCCTTGGTCCGTACAATTGCCTTTATTTTAGCGCCCCAAAAACGTAATACTTCTAGATCAACTGTAATGTCAATACCATTGTAAAGCACAATTTATCCCCTTTCCAACAGAATCAATTACATTACCTAAACGTTGCCCGTTTCTGCATAATTCAAGCAGGCAATAAGCCCCGTCGGTCTTTTTAAAAATTGCTTTTTAAAAGCGAAACTAATGCAGAAGGAGAGATGTGTGTGTAACAGTATAAATTTAGACCGTCCCCTCGCGCGACCCAGGGACCCTCTACACACATCAACAACAGTCACCCACGAAGCATCGTTACCAATCGCTCCACAAAAGTCTCGGGTCTTGCAGAGCAAGGGGAACCACTACCTCAAGGTCTCAGAGGAAGTGACGTCACCGATTGAAACGCTATTTAGCGCGCACCGCTAACTAAGCTAGCCGTTTCACATCCGTTACATGTGGGAAAAGTTTTTTTTTTTTCACTCGATCTGTCCAACTTTTCACCTCAAATGTAAATAAAACACTATAAAGAGTTTATATAATGTGTCATTACATACCTATTTGAAGGTTTGTGTCGGATTTGAATCAGGGTTTTAAGTGATCTTAAACGGAGGGTCCGTTATCGATCAACGCTTGAATAGAAACAGTTCACACCCCAGATTTTGAAGTCAACACAGTCGCTACATTCCCATTCCTTTTCTTTGTAGCCTCCTTTGAATGTTGCGGTTGCGCACATTTGTACGGAATGGGGTGAGTTTACGTTAACTAGTTAATGAAACGGTCATTGCATTGATTTTGCTCGACGGATATTTTATTAAAAAAAATATTTCACCTTTATTTAATCAGGTAGGCAAGTTGAGAACAAGTTCTCATTTACAATTGCGACCTGGCCAAGATAAAGCAAAGCAGTTCGACACATACAACGACACAGAGTTACACATGGAGTAAAACAAACATACAGTCAATAATACAGTATAAACAAGTCTATATACGATGTGAGCAAATGAGGTGAGATAAGGGAGGTAAAGGCAAAAAAAGGCCATGGTGGCAAAAAGGCCATGGTGGCAAAGTAAATACAAAGTAAAACACTGGAATGGTAGATTTGCAATGGAAGAATGTGCAAAGTAGAAATAAAAATAATGGGGTGCAAAGGAGCAAAATAAATAAATAAAATGCAGTAGGGAAAGAGGTAGTTGTTTGGGCTAAATTATAGGTGGGCTATGTACAGGTGCAGTAATCTGTGAGCTGCTCTGACAGTTGGTGCTTAAAGCTAGTGAGGGAGATAAGTGTTTCCAGTTTCAGAGATTTTTGTAGTTCGTTCCAGTCATTTGCCTACCTGGTTAAATAAAGGTGAAATAAATCAATAAAAATTGGCAGCAGAGAACTGGAAGGAGAGGCGACCAAAGAAAGAATTTGTTTTGGGGGTGACTAGAGAGATATACCTGCTGGAGCGTGTGCTACAGGTGGGAGATGCTATGGTGACCAGCGAGCTGAGATAAGGGGGGACTTTACCTAGCAGGGGTCTGCCAGAGGTCCGGACAGCAGACCCTCCGATTTGACACACTGAACTCTATCAGAGAAGTAGTTGGTGAACCAGGCGAGGCAATCATTTGAGAAACCAAGGCTGTCGCTGTCGATGAGGATGTGGTGATTGACAGAGTCGAAAGCCTTGGCCAGATCAATGAATACGGCTGCACAGTAATGTTTCTTATCGATGGCGGTTAAGATATCGTTTAGGATCTTGAGCGTGGCTGAGGTGCACCCATGACCAGCTCTGAAACCAGATTGCATAGCAGAGAAGGTATGGTGAGATTCGAAATGGTCGGTAATCTGTTTGTTGACTTTGCTTTCGAAGACCTTAGAAAGGCATGGTAGGATAGATATAGGTCTGTAGCAGTTTGGGTCAAGAGTGTCCCCCCCTTTGAAGAGGGGGATGACCGCAGCTGCTTTCCAATCTTTGGGAATCTCAGACGACACGAAAGAGAGGTTGAACAGGCTAGTAATAGGGGTGGCAACAATTTCGGCAGATAATTTTAGAAAGAAATGGTCCAGATTGTCTAGCCCGGCTGATTTGTAGGGGTCCAGATTTTGCAGCTCTTTCAGAACATCAATTGAACGGATTTGGGAGAAGGAGAAATGGGGAATGCTTGGGCGAGTTGCTGTGGGGGGTGCAGTGCTGTTGACCGGGGTAGGAGTAGCCAGGTGGAAAGCATGGCCAGCCTTAGAAAAATGCTTATTGAAATTCTCAATTATGGTAAACAACATAACAAGTCATATCGCTTCACTAACGTAGTTAGCTAGGTTGTTACTAGTCCTTGATCATGTCTCTCAGTTCTATTACATTACACATAAGAGTCATTGGAGGAAGGCGTCTTCTGTGGGGAGTTTTGTTGAAAGCAACTCTGTCTGAACATTAACACGCTTTGATTGTGGTAGGATTTTAGAAGCATAAGGACTTGATCTTTCATATCAAAGAAACTATTTTCAAAAAGGAAAATGTTAAGTTGATACACACCTTTTTTATAGGGTTATTGTTCCCACACAGTCATATCTCTATGTTAAAACACGTGTTTACTGTTTACGGAAGACAGAGGGACAACCTGTACTAATTAACTAACTCGCGTGCTCTGAACACCTGTGTGTAACCGAAGAAGGTCGCCAGAAACATATTGTCATTGAAAAATATTGTCGGCTGCAACTATGGTAAAGCCGGTTAAAACAGTGTACATTAAGTGTGTATTTTGCATTTGTGAAATGTAGATGTGATATGAAAGTAAAGGTATTTGTTTCTAGAACTGGATCGCATTTGTGAATCGATAGATTGATTATTTGATTGATTTAGCTGCCAGGGCCAGTCTACCTGTGAATATAGCAGTGGTGTAAAGTCCTGAGGTAAAAATACATTAAAGTACTACTTAAGTCGTTTTGGGGGGTATCTGTACATTACTATTTATTTTTTTGACAACTTTTACTTCACTACATTCCTAAAGAAAATATTGTACTTTTTACTCCATACATTTTCCCTGACAACCAAAAGTACATTTTGAATGCTTAGCAGGATATTTCTTGAACTGCATTGTTGGTTGAGGGCTTGAGGGTAAGCATTTCACGGTAAGGTCTACACCTGTTTTATTCAGAGCATGTGACAAATACAATCTGTCTCAACATCCTCACACTTGGTTTGGAGCATCATAATCTCCGGTGTAATCCAAATGAGGGACAAAAATATTTCAGGTCAAAACTATAGTTTTGAATGAGCTAAGTCATACCAACACTTCCATGTTTTGATTGTTTGAGTTACTACATCCTTAGCTATGTACACTGTAATATGATCCTCACTTAGCTACCAAGTGCAAGGCCAATGGATTTCTAAGCTTGCAGGGAAATTATACACAAGGCTATGTAATCATGTAGCCTACCCTTATAGAAGTCTATGAGTAGCTTATACCTACACATGTTTTACATTTGGCCCTGTAGTAACCTAGCTATTGCATGGCACCAAGACAAAGGAATTGTTGTGGTAACAACTAAAAAGGGTGTTAACTGAGCATCTGTAATGAGTGCTGATGAATGATAGTCATTCCCTGATGGAAATCTTGTGCCACTGCTCACTCACGCCTTGTCTGTTTAATTTCTCAGGTGCCTGTTGTGGCTCAGATGAGAAGACCTACATGGTGGGGGGCTGGGCCTGGGCCTGGTGGCTCATCACTGACATTCAAAGGTGAGACCGTCGGTGACGATGCCATGTTATGCTATAGAATTGTCTTCATCAGTCTATCAGCAATCATGGGTTGTTTTGCAAATGGTCTGGAGGAGGCTTGTTTTATTTATTCAATGGATAAATAAGACCAAATGTTTCCATACAAATACTAAATTGGATAAAAGGGCTGCCTGAGGTTTAGAAACCCACAATAATTTATGGACACAGCTCCAACAGGTTTTTCAGCTATCGTAGATTTCCACAATCATAGCCTATAATTCAGTAAACGCACCAATCATCTGCGGACTAAGAATCAGCCAGGAGGTGTGTGCGTGGAAGACTATTATTTATTTTATTTTATTATTATTTTATTGCCACACTTTCCTGACTGACCTACATTGTGTTAATGAATTCTGGATGTTTCAAATGGAAACATGGCAAAGGGCACTTGGCCCCACCTTAAACTACAGTACACATTCACTATTCTGCCTTTTTTCCCCGTGTGTCACTTGGCCCCATTCTTACCCTTTTTCACAGTAGGTTAGGTGCTGTCCTCTGTTTATTAACTGACTGTAAGGCATTCTCCCCTGGGTTTACATGAAAGCATGCAATGTTTTGTTTAGGGTTTCTTCAGGGTATTTTTGCTCAATAGCCAGTAACTAGTCGTTTGGGGCGTGTCAAGTAAGTGGTGGCAATAGAAGTAGTAAATCTCCAGAAACAATAAACATTCCACTACAGAAATATTCCATCACTGAAATGTTGCCATTGTGAAACTCCTCATGTGACTTCTCAATGATATTTATTCAATGATGAAATAAGATAACAATATTTCAGCTGAGCCTCCAAATTATTCCATTACTTCTGCTCCTGATGTGTTGTCAGTGACATTGTCACATAATACTGATGCAGAGTGTTTTTCTCTTCTCCCTCTGTTATTGTGCTGTTAAAGGGACAATCTGCAGTTGCTATATCCATTTTTGGTTAATGATATGTAACCATTGATTCTTGAATAATTTTACTTATAAAGGCCGCATGAGCTTTGTTCAACTGTCGTACTCCATCAGAACGCAAAATATAAGCTTGTTTTACTATGTTTGTAAACAAAGCGAATGTAAACAAACACTGTATACTATAGCCTCACAAGATGGTTAAAACTATCATTTTGAAATCATGGATGGTCACTCCTTGTATCCATAGCTCTGTCTATGTATTTGAGTGGTTGCATTTTTACAGCCACATCCCTTAGCTTTTTTCCTGAAACAGTGGGGAGAGAACGTGTCGTTATTGTTTCAAATGCAGGTTGCCCCTTTAAGGTCTGCATTAACAAAATACTTTTTTTCCCCTCATATAGGATTACACTGGAGATTATGACACTCCAACCCAAGTGTGAGGATGTTGAGACTGCAGAGGGGGTCGCCATCACTGTCACTGGGGTGGCACAGGTAAAAAAATATATATTTCGTCAGTTGTATGAAACCGACACCATTGAATTGGAAAATGTCTTACCTATTTATAATTTTAATTTGTTATTGATTTTAATATATTTTAATTACAACCTGCAGCTGTAGCGAGCTCTTTGTGTGAACTAACTTATAGCCGTAGATCAAGTTTTTAAATCACAGTGATTCATATTTGCGTATGCAACCAGGCCACAGTCTGTCTTTCCGAATCTCTCCTTCATCTCTTCTCCAGATCAAAGTGATGACAGATCATGATCTTTTGGCAATTGCTTGCGAGCAGTTTTTGGGCAAATCCGTCCCTGAAATCAAAGGAGTGGTTTTGCAAACCTTGGAGGGACATTTACGCTCAATTCTAGGTGAGGAGAATCTCTCCAAAGGAAAATATATATATTTTTATATTATGGTCTTCTGTTGATTTCAGTTGGTTGTTGTCAGCTTTGTTCTCTGTTAGCTGATGTAAATCAGTGGCTAAACCTCAGCGTCACACATACACATAGGTTTTGCTGATGGGTAGTTTTTCAACAACAAAGAATTGCAGATGGGTAGCTTTTCAAACAGTTTGTTCAAGCTTTGTACTAAATATAGCCTGTCTAAATTAAAATAATTTAGAAAAAAGTAGAAATTACAGTCAATGTAATGAGAGCCTGAATGTGTGAAAGGGAAACTTCTAAAACCACAAAACTGAAATCTGAGAATATAGACTGCACTATTGAAAAGTAAACATTATATGTTCTGTATTATGAGATTTTCATGTTTTACTTTATGATGATAATGACTTTAGAGATCTATGTGTTTTTATCAATGCATTTTATCTTTGTAAATACCCATGAATTTTGGTGATTATTTGACTACCATGTGGGATAGCCTTAATTAAGTGAAGTAGGTCTATATCCAGTGTTGTAGAGACTGACAGGCTCTTCTGCTCTTCCCTCTCCCCAGGTACACTGACGGTGGAGCAAATCTACCAGGACAGGGACAAGTTTGCCCAGCTGGTGAGGGAGGTGGCAGCACCTGACGTTGGCAGGATGGGCATTGAGATCCTCAGCTTCACTATCAAGGTGAGTCAATTGGTGGTGCCATGAAGTGTGGAGGGTAAATGCAGTTAAACACATGTTTTTATTTGAATGTTTTTGTTTTATTGGTGTGTTTTATCCTATGGCATTTAATGGATGATGTAAACCTGTTGATTGGGAGGCGACTCCACTTAACTAGTCTTCACCGTTGTTGATTAGGATTGAGTAATGGATTATTAGTAGTTCTAATAGCTGTGAGTTAGCCTAGACCGTCACAGTCCCCGTCAATGAGATCCACTTTTTATTATCAGCTTGTCGTGTCTCTAGTATGGTTAAATGAGATTACATGCTATTTTCAAATCAATTCCATATGTGTAATTATTGTTACGTGATTAAACTAATCATGCAAACTTAATTAACTAGGAAGTTGGAGCACCACTGAAGCATTAGTTTATATAGAGCGGCTATCTCCCGAATCCACTCTTAAAGATCTGAAGATCTTTTATATCAATAGCAATCAATCATTAATTATTCTTTACATTATATCAGTCTCATCTGAACGTCGTAAAATTCTTGGTTATCTGCACGAACACTAGAATAAATTATGAAACAGCGATATACAAATTGGCATTAATTATTTACTAACTAATCAAATCACAGAAATACATAACAAACAGTAGATATTGTTTACTGGATAAGAGCGTCTGCTAAATGACGTAAATGTAAATGTACTAACAATGATAGGAAAGTCCCTAGTGGGTAAAGGCGATATGACAGTTTGGTAGACAAAAGGGAAGGGTGAGACTGAGAGCAGGAAAGACAAAATAGATTAATTACACAGTATATATTTATATTAATTGAAATGCTAATCCTTGCACATGAACGGCTGCTCATTCGAGAATAATTGCAAGTATATATTTACGCCCGTATGTCGTTGTTGTCTTCTCTGTTGTAATCTCTCTGAAACCAGAGTCTCTCTGGTTGCGTTTCCCTGAAGATTAAAGTATTTTGTGGTTGTTAGAATGGATACTAAAGAGTACCATTTGGGAATGTTCTCATAGGATAGATGTTTCGGCGGTTGTTGGTATTCTCGTTCCAGGTTTACATCATTTTTAGCTCCGGACTAGTAATTATATACATCTAAGATTTGCTCTTATTCTGTAGGGATCGATAGTCTCAGAGTTTAACCATTCCCAGCCATGTAGCCAATGCTCCATGTGGTATAGTCCTGTCCTTTGGTAGAGTTGTAGTTTAAACCACTTCACACACCAGCATCTCTAAGACATGTTTTGGTCTTAGAGATTCAGCCATTTGCAACCTTAGCTTACACTGGGGTTTGCGTGGTCTTAACCATTTGCAGCTGGGGTTTGCTTAGTCTGATGTGAATTTCATCAGGAGTTAGTTTTATACGTAACAGTAGAAAAGGGCGGTCCATGGCGCGTAATGTGATGTCTAGGCTCATGGGGGTGTGGCTACTGACTAGTTCATCTTTAGATGTTAACCTGGCAGCTGGGAAATGTACACTTTAAGAGATACCGTTATGTGTGAAACACACTCGTCATAACTGTCCTTTAAGTGTCCACGGATTATTCTCAAAAGTAGCAATATGTTTTAATTCTCTTTTGGGGATTAGGAGTTTGGCCAAGTCTCTGTTCTGGGAGACACTCTCCCTCAATACTGCATGGTAGTTTCTACCCGGTATTTACGCCCGGGGGTGATAAACCTGGGTTAGGAGAGAGTGTGAGAGAGGGTAGAAGCCATAATCTACACCCAGAAAGGGCCACGTCATAACAAGCTCTTTACTGCAAGTGCGACAATCAATTAGATGTTATTACATGTTGATGTTGGACATTTTATTTACGTTTTTGTTCCCTCAAGTATCTCTGGTAGTGTATGGTAATCTGAGCTACTGTGTGTGTGTGTTGTAGGATGTCTATGATAAAGTGGACTACCTGAGCTCACTGGGGAAGACTCAGACAGCAGCAGTCCAGAGGGATGCAGACATCGGTGTGGCAGAGGCAGAAAGGGATGCTGGGATAAGAGTAAGATTCAATTCAATAAATGTAATAATTTCAGAGGGGCAATTATTTTTAGGGTTATGTTTGTCTGTATTAATGTACATACATTTCATTTGAAAGGTTTGTAAGCTCATTTTATTAATTTCCCCTTTTCCTCTCCTCATACGCTTCCACTCTGTTTCTCTCTCCTCATCCTTTCGCCCTATCTCTCTCTCATGTACATTCAAACCTCTCTTTCTCTCTCTCGTTGTCTCACTCTCTCTCACCAGGAAGCAGAGTGCAAGAAGGAGATGATGGATGTTAAGTTCCTGGCCGACACAAAGATGGCAGACTCCAAACGAGAACTTGAACTGCAGAAGGCTGCTTTCAACCAAGAAGTCAACACCAAGGTCTGCATGAACTCCATACTCCACTTTTGAATGTCAGTTAAATGAGTACAGTGCGATAGAAATTCCAGTCTACTAACTTATTCTATGATGTTGGTCCATCTGAGTCTAAATTATCAGTAGGCGTTAGTAATTTAGTAAATGCGACATTTTACGCGATCAGAGAGCCCGGAATTAACATTAAATATAGCCCTAAGCAGCCAAACGCTCCCTCCAGCCAACCCCAACATTAAAAACTCCTCTATCAACATAGACGGCCATGTCATGATCCTGTCTCTCTGTCTGTGTGCTTCAACATGGACGTCTTGGTCATGTCTCTCTCTGTCCCTGTGTCTCCAGAAAGCGGAAGCCCAGCTGGCCTATGAGCTGCAGGCAGCTAAAGAACAGCAGAAGATCAGGCTGGAGGAGATGGAGATTGAGGTGGTTCAGAGGAAGAAGCAGATCACCATTGAGGAGAAGGAGATTTTCCGCACAGAGAAGGAGCTCATCGCCATGGTGAAGAGGCCTGCCGAGGCAGAGGCATACAAGATGCAACAGCTGGCTGAGGGACAGAAGTGGGAACAGCTTTTATATCATAACAGAGCATATCCACAGTACCGTTATACGCTTACCTAGCTGTAACATACAAACTGTCGTTCACTAGTGATTCCACTCAACTTTATGTGCATTGTCTTCTATCACAAAAACATTTTCTACACATGTAGATTGGTAGCACTTCATTTAACTGTAAAAAAAAAGCTTGTTTTTTTAACAAGTGAGCAGTTAAAATGGTAATTACACAATAATAGCATATGAATTAAATTGTTTCTTTTGGAAACTAGCGGATACTTTTTTGTCTCTTTTGGAAAACAATCTAGTTTCCCAGTTGTTCTGATACAAGTGTGTTGTGTCTTTCAGGATGAAGAAGGTTCTGACGGCCCAGGCAGAGGCAGAGAAGATCCGGAGAATAGGCGAGGCAGAGGCTGGCTCCATTGAGGCTATAGGGAAGGCTGAGGCTGAGAAGATGAGACTGAAGGCTGAGGCTTACCAGCAGTATGGAGAGGCAGCCAAGACTGCTCTTGTCCTGGAGGCCCTGCCCAAGGTAACATACTATGGAATTAATTGGTTGTTTTAAATGCAGTGTATTCATGCGTGCATTCGAATGGTTTAGATTTGATCAAATTAAATCACTACTGCCTTGACGAGACCTTCATACAGATGTATTCATATTGAGGTAGTAATGTGTAGATGTACAGTAGACATACTCATTAACATGCCCCCAGATAAACCTAGTAATATTGATACTAATAAAGCAGTAATAAACAGTTATAATCTAGTAACCGTAATAATGCCGGTGTTTGACTTTTTATTTCTGACTCGACAAAGTACAGTAGTATGAGTCATCAGCCAGTAGTTATCTACAGTATCTTTGTCAGCCAGTGTTAAGAGGTGGTAGCCTGCATGTATAAGTGTCAGATTACACATGGTTAAAGTGACTCAGAAGTCAGATGATTTGTTGATGTAATATGCCATTATATACCATAAATGTGTCTTGTGATGTGAGCACAATAAAAACATCTCAATGTGCCCGAATCTTCCTAGATTGCAGCCAAGGTGGCGGCGCCGCTGGCCAGGACCAATGAGATAGTAATCCTGAGCGGGGAGGGAAACCATGTGACGGGGGAAGTGAACCGCCTCCTGGCTGAACTTCCTGTGTCTGTCAACGCCCTCACAGGAATTGACCTATCAAAGGTAATTAGGGGCTGGACAGGAAGTGGAACTTCACTTAGCGTCAGTATAGTATTGTTCACCAGACATGCATGGTGAAAATGGTAGGTAAAACAGATTAGTGAGTCCATAGAAATATAATTACACCCATCATGGAACTGTTCTAATAATTATATGAATTAGCCAATATGTCCTACAGAATCCTATTGGTGCTGCTGGATTGTTCTAACCTACATGCAATTTTTCAGAAATAGTGAAATGAAACGTTAGCATACAATCTCTTTCTACCCTAAATTTTTTTTTTTTTTTGTTCCCTATTCAACAGATCCCACTACTGCAGAGGATGACTGATGCTCAGGCCTGAAAACAATCTTTCCCTTCTACTCTCTGTTTTATGCACTCTCATAGACTGCCTTCAATACCCTTGAAATTATTATTTATTTATTAAATATGAACAAGTGGATTTTTTTAAACCTCTGGTGCCTTAATTTCTACAGGACCAGAATATCTGCATGTACCGCTGCTCCTTTATATACTCTATGTATCTTTTGAGTTCACAACTTTTTGAATCATGAAGCTTTTTACAATAAGTAGATCGCATGACATTGTTATCATTTAGCATGAACTGAGCCTTTTTGATTTTACTCATAAACCTCTCTAGTCTCTACCTTACCATATCATGTCAGTGAACAGCTGTCAAGAAGAGCAACCTCTATGATTTTCTTTCAAAGTTGCAACTCACCGTGCCTATTATATACTTCATTATTACTCAGTAATTATCTCTTCTTGCTCTCATGTGACTATTTTATAGATTATGGAAGTTACTGTACTCTAATGTATATAACTTTTAATTGAACTGATTTAATTTGTGTCCTTTATGATGAGTTATGGGTTTTCACAATCAGGTGACAAGTTGTATCAAGTGCTACATGAAACAAGGTGCTCACTGCTTACTATCCTCAAATAATTTATTTAGGTTTCTACTTAGTCAAAACTCTGAGTAACTGGGAATTCTTCCCACTCTTTAAGAAATCATGTGTTTTCATTTAGTTTTATGTTGTAAACATTGTTTAGTACATTATTCCAAACACTTTCATTTATAGCAACATGAATGGCTTTTTATACTCATCCCAGAAACCAGATTGGCAGTCCTTTTGTTTCTTTGGCTATGATGTATCTTTCTGAATTGGCGTGAAGTAAATTAAAGTACTGAATTGACTTGAAGTAAGTTTGAGGGAGAGATTAAGTACTTTGTGGGATTCTAATGATTTAGTGTAATTTATTGAGAAGTGTTTGTCCTGGTGAAAGTTCAGTATGTGAAATATTGAAGGGTTTTTGAGTCCAAGAAGTAAAATGGTGTAACTCATAGCCAAACGCTAGTCATTGATCCTTATCATTTTTATTATACAGGAATAGTTTTTTTTTTTTTATATGAGCTGTGATATGTTTTTAAGAAGTAATTTTGTTCATTCTGTTGATTTCTTAATTTCATGTTTCAATTGATTAGTGTGACTTGATTATAACATTGACAGACACTTGTTGCAGTTTTATATAGTAATATAAGTACATTTTAAGCCATGTAAGACAGCTCTTCAGGTTCTGTCCACGATGTAATCTTTGTTAAAGATAACTCTGTATATCATACACTTGTCAGAGAAAGATATCACTCCCGTTTAGACAATGCTGTTCAATGTATTTAGTCATTTATCTTGCTTTTAATCATCTATAATTGTGAAAATGGGTATATGTACTGTTACACTATTGTCATTCCACATGACCTCCATGTTTATGATCTGTTTGTTGAGCTCATTCCAAGACTGAATCACAATCTCTGATTTATATTGGCTTTTTGTTGTATTGTGGTTAGTCATCGTAGAGGTAAAAGACTAACTTTCTGCTTGTTGTTTAGTATCACTATTTACGTTGTAATCTTAACCGAGGTGGAGAGTAGCCCTTTGTACAAGGACAGGGAAACGGCAGATCTTGGTCATTTTTATATATATATATATATGTGGATGCCATCATCACTGATTTGGAGACTTGCACTATTCAACATGAGATCATGGAAATGGGAAATCAAGATGGGAAAACTCCCAACTATCATGTAAGTGGACAGATTACAAAAAAGCACTGAGCAAATTATAAAGAATATCATCGCTCAAATGTTTGAGCGAATATCATCGCTCAAAAATCCAGATGTTTGGATTGGAAAAATGTTTCCTTGTCCTTTCCCCCTCCCAGACATATCATAATGTTCGTTTTAATTAGTTAAATGAAAACGACTTGTGAAGGACTGTTACTGTAATGTTTATTTTCGTCTTCCCTCAAGTTGATTTGACTCTACTCCATTGCAGCCATTGTAATCTAAGTAATTTTGCCAATACTGTGAAAAGGTTTCAGTTGTGTAACAGCTGTAATTTGGATTTTTGAGTTGCATTGTGGCTTCATGACCAAATGCATTGTTCTGGCCAAGCTTTTATTTTTTTTGACAATCCACTAAAGATACTTTTTTACTTTTTGGATACTTTTTGTGAAAATAATTATCACTTTACTGTTGTGTCAAATATGCACTCCATCTTTTTGAGTCAATGTAGATGTTTTTATTTTTCAACAGGACTAGATATTTGTGAATGTTACACAATATTACCATATTTCAGTCTTCATCTGTCATGCTAATAAAATTACAACAAATAGTTGTGCTCTTTTTCTAATAATTCAGTATCTTCCATCGATGTGGACAGCTGCAACATTCATGACATGTAAATCCCGATTTTTATTTAACTAGGCAAGTCAGTTAAGAAATTCCGATTTACAATGACGACCTACCGGGAAACAGTTGGTTAACTGCCTTGTTCAGGGGCAGAACGACAGATTTTGACCTTGTCATCTCGGGGATTCGATACAGCAATTTTTCGGTTACGGGCCCAACGCTTTTCGGTTACCGCCCCAGTTAGTCTTGCGATACTTTATTAATTTGAGCCAAAGCCTGTCACTCATTCAATCAATCCTTATCATAATTCGTTTTTAATGCATCTGGAAGAATCTCAGGACTTTCATCTCATCAGGAATCTCAAGGAATATAAATCAGGCATTGAGTATGCACACCTAAAATATGCGTAATAAAGGTCCTAAAACTCACAGAGTGCCCACTGCGCATGTGTTCTCAAAGTTGCTGTTGCAGAAAGCAAGCAAATACCAGAAATAAGGCATTGGTGAGCTAACAACATAACCAAAATATCTATGTTCGATCATCTCGCTAAAATGACGTTTTCGCAAATGCCTTTCTCTTGACTTCGCGGGGAGTAAGTATTTAGCGTATTATTTGTTTTTGGTGTTTCCTTTAGCAAAAGTGTTACTTCAGTAGCCATCAGTAGCTGGCTAACGTTAGCTAGTTAGCCTAGCTGATCGCTAGCAGCACAAAGAAGTGTTCAATGCTTTGGTGCTATGACTCGAGGTATTTAACACTAGCTTGTTAGCATTCATCATTGGCTTGCTTCTTTATTAACTTAGGCTACAGTTACAGAAGGTAGCTAGTTAAGTAACGTTACAGTAGAACTACAATTCTAGGGTTATATTATACATTTGAAAAAATATATACTTTTTGGCACGCAAATATTGTCAGTACAGTAGCTAAGTAGCTAGCAAGTGTTCATTTACATTTTGAATGGTCTGTTGACTATTAGACAATGCTGCTCAAAGATGACACCAGCTAGATCATATTTAAGAATTCTTTGTTCATAACTAGTGAGCTAGTTATATGCATGTCCTGGTATTCTAGATCAGAGAAGCCCTACCTAGGCTACAACCACGTTAAATGACTAGTGTTATTGATATTTACGCAATGATGCAGTAACATTTCTGGTAGACCCAGTCATCTGACTGAATATATTTATTGTAACTAGTAGCTACATGTCCATAATTTTCAAGAACTGGTCAGCTGGATACACTAACCAGCTACAGTGTAAGACGTATCATGCTTGAGTCATTGGGACTTCTGAATTCTGTCACATTTAGCTTCGTTACAGAACTGAAAAGGGTTCTGGGTGACAAGGCACCATTACATACATCACACAACGCTGTTCTGCATTGCTTATTATTGTAAACTATTGACACACATACCTAAATGGTACCCTATTCCCTATATAGTGTACTTCTTTTGACCAGAGCCCTATAGAGTGGTGAGGAGTTTATTGCGTCCGGAAGGAAATTCACCATTCATTTTCTGTATTCAGGGTTCACTCAAACATCCTTTTGAGTTTTGTTCTACTGTTGACAGTTACAGCTGATTTTGAGATTGTACATTGACTTGCTCCTTAAATATAAGTCATCTGACTTATTATTTTCAGTCTGAATCGTTTAATCAAACTTTTCGCAGCTGGTTCCTTATATCAGGGCATAAAAACTACTATCTGTTTCCTGAATTAGCCTAGTGTGCATGTGCGCCCAGCTGGTACACATGCACACTACTGTTGGCCCAAGCTCGTTTTCCCTGGCTAAACTAGCTGGCTAACTGAATGCTAGTTTTCAAATACTGCACCCTCAATTGTGATTCTAACAACACAGCCAGATATGTACAGTACCGTATCCTTTTTTTCAACTGACTATTGTAGTTGTTGATTAAATCAGACTTTATTAATATAATGAGCTATCCAGAAACGTCATGAGGTAATTGGCACAGGAAAATATCAGCTCTACAGATCACAATGACTATAATGAATGGCTAAATTACTTCCGGACACTAATGGTCTTTGGAGTGCCTCTTCCTCGTCACCACCCTATGGGCCTTGCTCGTCACCACCCTATGGGCCTTGGTCAAAGTACTACACTATATAGGGAATTGGGTGTAATTTGGGGTGCACACACAGAGATTGGTGAAGGCAGCTGGAGACTCTAGCCGGTAGCCATCATGCAGTCTGTCCTGCTGTGCCCTGAGAAAGGAGAAAAGGCGTCTCCATCTTAAGCCCGCTGCTATCTCTGTCTAGCTGCAGGCAGCGTGTTTGCTGTTGAAGGCTGGGGTGCAAATGCCGGCTGATTACTGACTGCCATTTTAGAACGGTCACATAATGTACAGTAAATAAATAGCCTCATGGCTGAGTCATTTTACATGGTCAATGTGGTGTTTGACTGCTGATGTGTGTGTCTCTCTCAGCATGGTGAGGAGAGCGTTTCCCATGTTGCATTAGTGGAAGTGTGACATGCTGGCCTGTCTGCCAGCTTCATCAGGTGAACCTACCCCCCGATTTCTCTCCCACACGCAGATGAACACTGGACTTCAGCAATGTAAGTGTTTTTATTTGATATAATTGTGTACTATAATATCAGAGAAATCAGTTTTCTCTTCATATTTCTACTTAATGAGTTGTATATCTGTTCCAGTCATTAGTTGAATGAATTAACTTTGGTTAGGCTAAAAAATGTTGTTCCCTCCCTCTATCCTTGTTCCCATCCTAGGGGATACTACACAGAAGATGAAATCTGCCAACTATCCAACCCCAGCAGAATTGGATGCCTTTGCTAAGAAAGTCGCCAACAATCCTCTGACCATAAAGATCTTCCCCAACAGTGTCAAAGTACCACAGAGGAAGCACATCCGCCGCACTGTGAACGGGTTGGACACATCCAGCTCCAGCCAGCGCCAGAGTTCTTACCCGTCTCAGGTCAGCAGCACCAGAGCGGGCCTCCTGGCCGTCCTCCGCACTTCGCCTGGCAAAGGCGTCCTCACAGACACGGACAGCAGCCGAGCCCATCTGCTTCCCAAACCATCCATGAACCTCCACAGCGGGCCATACGTTGCTCAGAGCACTTTAAACCTCCCCCAGCCTGTCCCCCACCTCCAGGGCATGTCTCAAACCCAGCCCCAGGCATTGGCACAGAAACAGGGCCATCCACAGCATGCTCTGCAGCACAACATGCCTCACCCCATGACTTCACAGCCACCGAATATGCCTCAAACTTTACAGCAACAGAACATGGCCCACACTCAAACTTTACAGCTGCAACAAAGCTTGTCCCAGCTGCAAACGGTACAGCACAATGTCCAGCGGCAGCAGAGTTTGCCTCACACGCAGACTTTACAACAGCAGCAGCAGCAAAATCAGACTCGGCCACAAACCTTACAACAGCAGCAGCAACAACCGCAGCATATTCTTCGTCCTCCAACTCTGCAGGACCAGACTCTTCCCCACCAACAAGCTTTACTACAGCAGGCTCGGGCTCAAGGTCTCCGGCACCTGCCTGAGGTAGCCCAGGCCCAGCCGCCACCTAGTCTGCAACTTTCCCAGGGCCTGCAGCACCCCCACTGCCTGCCCCAGTCACAGCCTCTCCCCCAGGGCCTGCGACACCTGTCTGATGTGGCCCAGCCACCCAGTCTGCAACATTCCCAGGGCCTCCCCCCATCTCAGCCTCTCCCCCAGGCCTCCAGTGCTGGCCCTGGCTCCCCCTCTGCTTCCAATGCCCTGCAACCCCAGCCAGGCCCCCCCTATGGCCCCAGGAAGCTGCCAGATGCAGACGCCCCACCAAACGTAACCGTATCTACCTCCACCATCCCACTGTCCATGGCGGCCGGCCTGCACCACAACCGGCCGGGCACTGACCTGAGCAGCATCGTGCACCAGATCAACCAGTTCTGCCAGGCTCGGGCTGGACTAGGCGCCACCTCGGTGTGCGAGGGCCAGATTGCCAACCCCAGCCCCATCAGCCGTAACCTCCTCATCAATGCCAGTTCCAGGGTCAACACACCCCACAACTTTGGCCTCCTTCCCTCGTGCCTGCTGGGCCACACAGAGAAAGCCCCTGGAGGGTCCCAGGGCCCTGCTGGTGCTAATGGCCTACAGCCCAACATGGCTGTCATGAACCGGATGCCACCTACTTTCCACACTGACACGAAGAAGCAGTTACAGCAGCAGCAGTTACAGCAGCAGCAGTTACAGCAGCAGCAGTTACAGCAATTACAGCAGCAGCAATTACAGCAGCAGCAATTACAGCAGCAGCAATTACAGCAGGCTCACCAGCATCAACATCAGTTACAGCAGCTCCAACAGGTTCACCAGCAGCAGCAACAACATCATCAGTTACAGCAGCAACATCAGCTCCAACAGCAGCAAATCCAACAGCAGCGCTCCTGGAACCAGCACCAGCTGGCTCACATGCAGCATCTGCCTGATGAAGCCCAACCCTGCAAGAACCCCAGGAGGGAAGCCCCCTCTGGGCCTGGCTTCCCTGCCAAGACCCACAATTACCCCCAAAAGCTGCTGGCCCCGCAGCCACAATCTTTCCCCATTAAACACCCATCAGACAAGACAACCCCCTCGCCCCCCGTCACCGGCCCAGCGGGCGGCACCATGCCAAGCTACACCAACGAGCGCTACTTGCAGGTTCCATGGGACAGCGTCCTACAAGCAGCCGAAAGTGACGGTCTAGGCCCACAGGATTTGCCCATGGCCTTCCAGGGGGGCCCGGAAGGGGCCTCCATAGACTGCAGCACACCAGGATCACAGTATCGACCTGGAGCCAGACCCGGGGTCCCAGACCTGGGTCAGACCAAGCTGATGCAGCAGAATGTGTCTGATTACCTGTCTGGGGATTTCCAGGCGTTCCAGCAGAACCCAGGCGCCATGGGGAAGATGCACAGGCCCCCCATGGGTAGAGCTCCAGCCCAGAGCCCAGAGCTAGGTAACAGTAGAAATATCCATGCTCACCACCCAGGCTATAGATAGATATCTATCTCTCTTCACCTCATCAGTCGTGTGTTATGGTTAGTGAATGATTTCAAGGTTACAATCAGGTGTAAACATCTTGCAAGTGATCAATTGAATGTTCTCCCTAGTCGGTTGCTCCTTATCTCAATGTTTTTTTTTTTAATGCGTCCTCAGCCCTTTAAAATGGTATCTGTTAAACCTTAGTGCCAGATGAAAGGTTTTATATTGTTATTCCGGTGATGAGGAATACTTACTCATACCACAACATGGACATCTGCTGATTGTAGTATTTTCTGGGATACGCTATTGTGATCTAGGACCAGTTAGAGAACATAGTAGGGCTACTTCCTTTCCACATAATAAGTGCCAGTTATGCCCAGGTTGTCATGGAACCAATGTCTAAGAGTATATTCTTTCTTCAATCTCTCCCGATATACAGTAAGGTAATGCTACAGCCATTGTGTCCTGTCCTCTTGTGTATGGTAAAGGCCTTAAGATGGAGTGCTTTTGAAGTCATTTTTAATTGTTTATTTTATCCCTACCGTGTGCTGTTACTTTAATTGTCTCTACTTGAATTTCACCGGTGACGTTTTCAGTATGAAGACTTAGAGAATCAAGATGTTATGCTAAACATTTACAAAAGGAACAAAAGCTCACTTCTGGAAAAACATGAAATGTCTTAGAATAACGTGAACCCTGTAGAATCAATCCCCTGATCTTGAAAGGGATTGTCTGTGTGCGCAAAGACCAAATTGATCACTTGCAAGTACAACTGAATATACCAGAGGGTTAATGTTATTTGCTACTTTGTTTCACCATTATACACTACTGTAAACGATTCCTTGTGGATCTTTGCCTGTCTGTGGGGGTTTTGGTAAGCTGAGGGGTCTCCTACGAAGCAGGTTTGAGGAGTTAGAGAGGTAACTTTGGTCAACTGAGTTCATACGAAAGTGGCTCACCTTTTAGCCAGGTAAATCTCTGGCAACAAATCCTTCAGAACTAACCTGCTCTGGGGAAGGCTAACTCCACTCACACTGAATGAAATGACTGAGCCACGAGTGGAGGACCAACAGAGTTAGATTTCCACCCTCTTGCAAAGATGGCGTCATGATCCCTTTCATTTGAGGAAGATTAGTGATTTAAATATTTAATACATTTTTGTTTGTCTTAAAGAGTAATGTTAAAATATATCACATGACATATTTGGTCATGACAATGGATTTTATACTTCACACCCAGTAGCACTTTTAATAACTTAATAAAATGTTATCGATAGGAGTGGGGGGAAAAGGTCCTTGTGGTTGTTCATTGATTAACCACACCAAGTTGGCATCAATGATAAGTAATAAAGATGGTGCTTCTAAAAGCCCATTTCATTCCATAGTCTGTGGTATTTGAAATATTTTATTTTTGATTTCACCACAAATGAAAATGTGGCACTGACTCGCCCAAGGATTGATGTTTCAGCCATGTGCGACATACATGTGCAGTTACTACCCTACCCTGCGGCTGAGCAATATCCACTGTCGTACGAATAAGAGCTGGAGCCTGATGCTAACAGAATCTGGCTAGCTTTAGAAAACCCTGAGTAGATCTAGCTTACTTCGTAGGATACGTCTGTCCTTCACTTGCTAGCCTAACCCTGATTGTATATTTTCTCTGTACTACCTAGAAAGAAGAACTGAGGTCCAGTTCTTTTAAATGCAGGTTACCTCATGCTAGTAGATGGGTCTAGCCATAGAAATAGATTTACTTCTGTTATTCTAGTAATTGTATTTCTATGGGTCTAGCATGCTGCATTTTTCCTCCGTTTAGCTTGGGTGGCGGCTTACTCTTGTGATGGCCCCACATTCCTCCTCCCTGATAACTCTTGAAAAAAAGCCTTAAAATGTTATATTAGTTACCCTCGACACCTTAAATGTTGTATGACTTACTACATACACCATGCTGGATTTCCTCAAACTGCATGGTGTAGAATCCTATATCAAATAGTTATGATACTAGCAATTGTTTCTGCATATGTTTTTATTTAAGGACACTTAAATTGCTAAGTAAAAATCCTCCTTTTAATGGATGAAAAGTATGAATAATATTTAGCAGAGTTTTTTTTATAGGTGTGTGTGGCACTGGGCTGTAACTATGGTTTTCAGACTACGTTTCTTTAGTTGTTTCTATGTGACAAATAGCCTTCAGTAATTTAGATCTTAGCTAATTTATTTCCTTGATCACTGCATTCTGAAGCCATAGGTTTTTCCTCATAGGTGCCATAGGTAAAGCGTATCATCAGACACAAAACAATGCAAACCGACGTCTCACAATTAGCTGCATTCAGTAAGAGATGGAAAGGTCATAAGTCATTTTATGTAGCCTTAAAGGTGCTACACATATGATTTTGCATTGTCATTTCATAAAATGGCCATAATATATCTGCAGTAATAGTGGAATGATATCGTTTCATAGTATTACATACCTGCCCAATTAGCTGTGATATTCGTCTCCCGCCAGAGCAACATGTTGTTGAAATGGGAAAGCTGTTTTGACTTTGGTTGTTTTATTTAGTGGAAATCGGGTCAAGCGGCCAATGTAGAAATCGCTCCGTAATTTCCTGGTTGCTAAAATTCCACACGGTTCCCTCAATTTCAGTTGTATGTGAGAAAACAAGCACTGAATAGTGTAGGGAATCATTGTACCAACTAAATCTCAGTGAAATATATTTTCAATAACAACAAATATATCGTTTTTACAGCTGTTACGAAGCTGGTGGACCAAAACCGAAACTAAAAGGCTCAAGAGTGAGTCTCCTCCATGTTATGGGGAAATGGGTTGCGGGAGAGGGTAGATTTTGTTTTGGAAGTAGCCTAATGCTGTTGCAATTCACCAAGCTTCCTGATAGAACTTGTCCCCTTTGTAGCACCTTTAATCTTATGGATTGAGCTTTCTTCCCTGAGGGCGGTAGCTAGATTCTGTCTGGCTCTTACTACTGTTGTGTGCCTGGCCCTTGACGCTGCTAATGAATTCAAGTCTGAACACACAATAGTGTGTGTGTGATGTGTGTGACTGTGTGTATGTATAGTAATGATGTATGGGTTGTACTAGTGGAATAAAGGTTACTATTTATACTGTGTTGTCATGGATTTTAGAAATGTGAGATGGTAAATCTTTGCAGTGGAAATGGACCAACTGTTGCTACAGTGAACCAAGCAATGTACCTGCCGTTCCATTTTAGCTGATTTGACCTGTTTTATAATGTTGTACAGCTCGAGAAAATCAGGTTTACAGTTACTATTTCATATGAAGTACCTCCACTGGACTTAATATGGAATGTGTGTCCGCGAGAGCGAGAAAGGGTGTGAAGCATAGCCTAGGTGCTTTTGCACACTACACAGTTGTGCACTTCTATCCATTGTTGGGGGCCCAAGCTTCTAACTGTAACTACTGATACTAGACAGAAGTCCGTTCTCACGTGCCACAATGTTTCCAGACACTGTTAGGAGTCTGAATGATTGCTACTGAACCACTGACCAAAGTCACCAAGCTTTTCCCACCACCATGGCCCAAAGCCTAGATACAGGCTGTGTACAAAATGGCACTCTATTCGCTCTATAGTGTATGACTTGACCTAGGGTACTATTTAGAAAATAGGGGGCCATTTTGGACACAAACATTCTTTGGGCAGGTTGGATTGAATTAAGTTTAATGACTCATGCTATTTTAAGGTGGTGACAAGTTGTCTACTGCCCTCTAGACAGTTGTAAGAACAGTATGTGGGACTGTGATGACTAAATTGTGCTTGTGAGTTTCTGCTCCACATAAGTGGAAATGTGACAAATGGCAGTGGTTGGGGAAGCTCATTCTACTTTGTAGAATTGTGTTATTCCAGTTTGCCTATCCTTCAGAAACTATGCCTTGCACAAACATTCTCCCCTAACCAAAATAAAGTTTGCATTTGCAAAACCGATTCTGTTTATTTTATTTGTAACAGCAAGGCTTGATAAGTATTGAATTCTCAAAGGATATTCAAACAATGAGTCATTCTAAACATGTACAGTGCGTTCAGAAAGTACTCAGACATTGTCTTTTTCCACATTTTGTTACGTTACAGCCTTATTCTAAAATGTATTACTTGTACCCCCCCCCCACCCTCAATCTACACACAATATCCCATAATGACAAAGTAAAAACAAACTATCACATTTACATAAGTATTCAGATGCTTTACTCAGTGCTTTGTTGAAGCAGTGATTACAGCTTCAAGTCTTCTTGGGTGTGATGCTACAAGCTTGGCACACCTGTATTTAGGGAGTTTCTCCCATTCTTCTCTGCAGATCCTCTCAAGCTCTGTCCAGTTGGATGGGGAGCATCACTGCACAGCTATTTTCAGGTCTCTCCAGAGATGTTAGATCGGTTTCAAGTCCGGGCTCTGGCTGGGCCACTCGGACTTTAAGAGACTTGTCCCAAAGCCACTCCTGCATTGTCTTGGCTGTGTGCGTAGGGATGTTGGCCTGTTGAAATGTGAACCATCGCCCCATTCTGAGGTCCTGAGCAGGATTTCATCAAGGATCTCGGTCTGTCCTGTTGCTTCGTTCATTTTTCCCTCGATCCTGATTAGTCTCCCAGGCCCTGCCGTTGAAAAACATCCCGACAGCATGATGCTGCCAACACCATGCTTCACCATAGGGATGGTGCCAGGTTTCCTCCAGACTTGAGGCTTGGCATTCAGGCCAATGAGTTCAAACTTGGTTTCATCAGACAAGAGAATCTTGTTTCTCATGGTCTGAGGGTTTTTAAGTGCCTTTTTGGCAAACTGTCGTGCCTTTTACTGAGGAGTGGCTTCTGTCTGGCCACTCTACCATTAAGACCTGATTGCTGGAGTGCGGCAGAGATGGTTGTTCTTCTGGAAGGCTCTTCCATCTCCACAGAGGAACTTTGGAGCTCTGTCAAAGTGACCATCTGGTTTTTGGTAACCTCCCTGACCAAGGCCCTTCTCCCCCGATTGTTCATTTTGACAAGGCGGTCAGCCTTTATGGTAGAGTGGCCAGACGCAAGCCACTCCTCAGTAAAAGGAACTGACAGCCCTCTTGGAGTTTACCAAAATGCACCTAAAGGACTCTGACCATGAGAAACAAGATTCTCTGGTCTAATGAAATCAAGATAGAACTCTTTGGCCTGAATGCCAAGTGTCACGTCTGGAGGAAACCTGGCACCATCCCTATGGTGAAGCGTGGTGGCAGCATCATGCTGTGGGGATGTTTTTCAGCAGCATGGACTGGGAGACTAGTCAGGATCAAAGCAAACATGAACGGAGCAAAGTACAGAGAGATCCTTGATGAAAATCTGCTTCAGAACACTCAGGACCTTAGACTGTGGCGAAGGTTCACCTTCCAACAGGACAACGACCTGTTGCACACAGCTGAGACAATGTAGGAGTGGCTTCGAGAAAAGTCTGAATATTCTTGAGTGGCCCAGCCAGAGCCCAGACTTGAACCCGATCTAACATCTCTGGAGAGACCTGAAAATAGCTGTGCAGCGACGCTCCCTATCCAACCTGACAGAGCTTGAGAGGATCTGCAGAAAAGAATGGGAGAAACTCGCCAAATACAGGTTTGCCAAGCTTGTAGTGTCATACCCAAGAGTACTCAAGACTGTAATCGCTGCCAAAAGTGCTGAGTAAAGAGTATTTAAAAAATAATTATTTAACCTTTATTTAACTAGGCAAGTCAGTTAGGAACAAATTCTTATTTACAATGATGGCCAAACCTGGATGACGTTGGGCCAACTGTTTTCACCTTTAACCAGGTAGGCCAGTTGAGAACACGTTCTCATTTACAACTGCGACCTGGCCAAGATAAAGCAAAGCAGTGTGACACAAACAACAACAGAGTTACACATGGAATAAACAAATATACAGTCTATAACACAATAGAAAAAGTCTATATACAGTGTGTGCAAATGGCGTGAGGAGGTAAGGCAATAAATAGGCCATAGTAGCGAAGTAATTACAATTTAGCAATTTATGCTAGCCGGCCGGTCGGGTGCGGGCAGTGATCGGTTGAAAAGCATGCATTTAGTTTTACTAGCGTTTAAGAGTAGTTGGAGGCCACGGAAGGAGTGTTGTATTGCATTGAAGCTCGTTTGGAGGTTTGTTAACACAGTGTCCAAAGAAGGACCAGATGTATACAGAATGGCGTCGTCTGCATAGAGGTGGATCAGGGAATCACCCGCAGCAAGAGGGACATTGTTGATATATACAGAGAAAAGAGTCGTCCTGAGAATTGAGCCCTGTGGTACCCCCATAGAGACTGCCAGAGGTCCGGACAACAGGCCCTCCAATTTGACACACTGAACTCTATCTGAGAAGTAGTTGGTGAACCAGGTGAGGCAGTCATTTGAAAAACCAAGGCTGTTGAGTCTGCCGATAAGAATATGGTGATTGACAGAGTCGAAAGCCTTGGCCAGGTCGATGAAGACGGCGGCACAGTACTGTCTTTTATCGATGGCGGTTATGATATCGTTTAGTATCTTGAGCTTGGCTGAGGTGCACCTGTGACAAAATATTGTCAGATCTTCATCTAAATCACAATAACAGACAAACACAATCTGACTAAACTAATAACACACAAACAGTTGTATTTTTCACATTTGTATTGAAGACATTGAGTAATCATTCACAGTGCAGGCTGGAAAAAGTAGGTGAACCCTTGAATTTAGTAACTTGTAGATCCTCCTTTAGCAGCAACAACCTCTGTCAAATATTTCCTGTAGCTGCTTATAAGACTTGAACAATGTTGAGGAGGAATTTTTAACCATTCCTCCCTACAAATCTGTTTCAGTTCATCAATATTTCTGGGTTGTCTTGATTGCACAGGCCTCTTCAGATCATGCCACAGCATCTCAATTGGATAAAGGTCAGGACTCTGACTTGGCCATTCCAAAACACGAATCTTCTTCATTTTCAGTCATTCTTTAGGTGATTTACTTGTGTGCTTCGGGTCATTGTCTTGTTGCATCACCCAACCTCTCTTAAGTTTGAGGTCATGGACTGCTGCCCTGACATTCTCCTGTAAAACGTCTTGATACACTTTGAATTCCTTGTTCCCACAATGATTGCAAGGTGTCCAGGCCGTGAGGCAGCAAAGCATCCCCAAACCATGATGCTCACTCCACCATGCTTCACAGTTGGGATGCATTTTTGGTGTGCAGTGCCCTTTTTCCTCCACACATAGCGTTGTGCATTTTTCCCTAAAAGTTCAACTTTTTTCTCATCTGTCCACAGTACATTTTCCCAGAGGCGTTGTGGAACATCCCGGTGGTCTTGGGAAAACGTGCCGCAATGTTTTTTTTTAGACAGCAGTGGTTTCCTTCGTGGTATCCTTCCATGAACACCATTGTTGTTCAGTGTTTTTCTGATAGTGGACACATGAACACAGACTTTCGTTGTTTGTAGAGTTTTCTGGAGGTATTTTGCTGTTACCCTTGGGTTCTTTCTCACCTCTTTCAGGATTGCCCTTTGTGCTCTTGGAGTGATCTTCCAGGGAGAGAAGCAACAGTCCTGAATCTTCTCCATTTGTAGACAATTTGTCTTACCGTGGATTGATGAACACCAAGGTCTTTAGCAATGCTTTTGTAACCTTTTCCAGCTTTGTGCATCTCTATAATGCGTCTTCTAAGGTCCTGTGAAAGTTGTTGGGATCGAGGCATGGTTCACACTAACCAATCTTTCTGGAGAAGAACAGATTTGTCAGTAACCTGGCTTTGTGTGCCTTTATTTAAAGGGCAGGGCACCAGTGACACCCACACCTCCAATCTCATCTCCTTAATTGAAACAACTGACTCCAAATAGCTTTGGGAGAAGTCGTTAACACAGAGGTTCACTTACTTTTTACAGCCTGCACTGTGAATGATTACTCAATGTCTTCAATAAAAAAATGAAAAGTACAAAAAAAAAAAACATAAAATGAGCACAAACGTGCTCTTTACTCCACAGCCATAAAAAAAATAAAACAATGTAATAAAAGTCTCACTATCAAAATAGAAGTCTCACAATACAGGTCCCATGTACACACCTCTTTGTACTGGATCTGCTCTGTGAACTCCAGGTCTCCCATGCCAGTGGTGAACTTGAACAGTGCCAGGGTGGTAAACTGGAGGTTGTTGAAGGGTGGTTTCTTGTAGTGTTTTCTTGAACCACCGACCCCCTACGTGAATGCGGACGTGATGGTGGTGTATTTCTGGCCCGTGTTCAATTCCCATGACGGGGACTCCTCTGTCACGGCCACAACAACGAGACATGTTCTGTTATAATCTCCACCCGGCACAGCCAGAAGAGGACTGGCCACCCCACATATGCTCTCTCTAATTCTCTTTCTTTCTCTCTCTCGGAGGACCTGAGCCCTAGGACCATGCCCCAGGACTACCTGACATGACTCCTTGCTGTCCCCAGTCCACCTGACCGTGCTGCTGCTCCAGTTTCAACTGTTCTGCCTTATTATTATACGACCATGCTGGTCATTTATGAACATTTGAACATCTTGGCCATGTTCTGTTATAATCTCCACCCGGCACAGCCAGAAGAGGACTGGCCACCCCACATAGCCTGGTTCCTCTCTAGGTTTCTTCCTAGGTTTTGGCCTTTCTAGGGAGTTTTTCCTAGCCACCGTGCTTCTACACCTGCATTGCTTGCTGTTTGGGGTTTTAGGCTGGGTTTCTGTACAGCACTTTGAGATATCAGCTGATGTACGAAGGGCTATATAAATACATTTGATTTGATTTGATTTTGATTTGACATGGAAAAGGTTAGAAATGTTGCTGTGGGGAAACAATATGATAAATGCTTGCATACAATTCCATAAACAATGATAAAGTGGATATACCTGCAGAAAATACAACAATAAAGTGCAAGATGTTGCCTAAGATCATCTGAGAAGATGAGAGCGAGAGAAAGCGTTCACTTAGAATCTACTAATGAATTGTTAATGGATCCTTTTCAAAGCTTAAACTCTGGCCTAAACTCTTACATTTTGCATCATGACGTTGTACTTCCCATGAGTTTGGAGCCTCTGGAGTAGTAGAGGAGGCTGATACAGGCAAGGGCCAGAGAGAGCACCAGGGGCCCCACATACTCCCTACACCCACACAACACTACACACACCATGAGGAGCGCTCCCTGTAGGTGTAACGGATGAAACGGCTAGCTTAGTTAGCGGTGCGCGCTAAATAGCGTTTCAATCGGTGACGTCACTTGCTCTGAGACCTTGAAGTAGTAGTTCCCCTTGCTCTGCAATGGGTAACGATGCTTCGAGGGTGACTGTTATTGATGTGTGCAGAGGGTCCCTGGTTCGCGCCCGGGTATGGGCGAGGGGACGGACGTAAAGTTATACTGTTACATAGGAAACTATAGGAGAACAGAGAACATCACTTGGCATCTTCTTCTCCTATAGTTTCCTACAGGGAGGTTTTGCATTCAAAATAGTTTGTCCCATTTACATTACATTTTAATAATTTAAAATGATTGCTTTTATCCAGAGGCACTTACACTTAGTGCATTCATTTTGTAATCCTTAGAAGTCACACATTCTCGCCCCTCTCCAGAAGAAGTAGACTGCTCTTATGACACTGATGAACTCGCCAATGAAACACAGGTAATCAAGTGGTGTATACTCAACAGGAAATATAGGCTTGCAAAGCAGATAGATCAAATGTCAGCCTCTGTTATAAGTCTTTGATAAATATAGTATTTGGCAAAGACAATGCATAAAGAAATTGTGTATCTGTCAGAAAATAAATGTTATATAATTTTTTTTTGGGGGGGGATAAGGTGTATATTAGGTGTATACATATTTGGGGAATTTTTGGTCAGTAAGAGACTCAATTGTCCTTCCTTTCTGTAGGAGCCCACTGGTGAAGATGCCCAGGTATACCACGTAAGTCAGGAAGTTCGTCAAGAATATCTTTTTCATTAAAAAAAAAAATGTTACCTTTATCTTACTGGCAAACTTGTACCACTTCTCCTCGAGAAGTCTGTGAAGAGGATCAGCATGTCAAGATGATTCTAGTGGAAGCAGGGTAGGACATTTAAAGAAAGTCACTCTGAGAACACACCTATACTATACTGTATATGGGTCGTTGCACGAAATTAGTGTTTTTTGATATTTTAAGTAGAAATTGTGAACCAATATTGAATTTTAAAAGCCTGTCATATTAAATTAAGTGCCATTTAATATAGACCACATGGAGAATCCAATAAATCTGTTTTTTTATATGAATAAAGGCTTGCTAAAGTGCCAAAATTCAGCGTTTTGACACCTTCCGCCGTCAACTGTGTCACTTCTAGGAAGATTTTAACACACTCAATCCCAAAATGTATGCAGTTTCACCATTACTGAAAAGCCTTAGTTATTGTGTTGCTTTGACAATGTAATTTCTGAAGACTATTATTTAAATAATACGTTATATTTAACCATGTTGTTGTTATGTTGCTACCATGCTGTGTTGTCATGTGTTGCTGCCTTGCTATGTTGTTGTCTTAGGTCTCTCTTTATGTAGTGTTGTGTTGTCTCTCTTGTTGTGCTGTGTGTTTTGTCCTATATTTATATTGTATTTATTTTGTATTTTTAATACCAGGCCCCCATTCCCAAAGGAGGCCTTTAGGTAGGCTGTCATTATAAATAATAATTTGTTCTTAACTGACTTGCCTAGTTAAATAAAGGTTAATTAAATTAAAATATTAAAATAATGTGATTAGTGATTTATTCATATCTGTCCCTCATTTTAAGGTCAACCCTGTTACGTGACCCCAACAGTCATTTTAATATGGTGAAACTATTATTTGTAAAATATTTTTTTCAAAAGAAACATTGAACATCAAATAGTCAAATCATAAAGTTAAAGCAGGTGAGCTAGTTCTACTCTTTTGGCAATTTTCTGGTGTTTTGTGGTGGAAAACTGAGCGGGGTCGAGGAAAACACATCAACCCTGTTACCCATAGATAGACAGACTAGAATTGTTTTAACAATGTAATTTTTGGGGTGAAGCTTGTATTCAATTGCCAGTCCCGGTTGCACACAACAAGCTTCCACTCTCCCATCACAAGGGGATTTATGTCTGATTTACGAAGAAATCTTCAACCCTGTTAGTTTATTTGGCAATTAATAGGCACTTACTATAGTGTATTTTTTTATTTCATGTCTTCAGATGTGAAAACATGTTTTTTATGAAGTTGAACATTTGCTCTTTATGTTAAAATGAGGTGAAATCAAACATTTTTGTTTTACCATGTTACACTTCTCAAAAGGCACTGAATTGGTGGAACGAATCTTATAATCATTGAATACAACTTAAAAATCAAATATTTACATGTCAAAATTATTTCACTAGAGTATTAGAGCAAGTTGATCCAGACGAGGGCCAGAGAAAGAAGAACCTGTGGTTCCATGTTGGCTGAACATCTGCTTCTTTCTGTACCAGCAACTCCACGTTTTTTAGTCTTCTTCTTTGGTGGGGTTTATTGGCGGTAGGCATCCAACATTATGGTGCATTACCGCCACTTACTGTACTGGAGTGTGGACCAGACACAGGGAGAAACTAAATCCTACCTAACAGCCCCATTGCTCTTAAGAAATATAAAATATTCCAGACTATATCTAATGAGGTTCTACTCAATATACTCCTGTATCCCCTTGTCCCTCATACTAGATCTCAGCCTCTCTCTTTCCCTCTGATACTGCCCACACTGTAGCAACACATGACGTCCTCCACTCCTCGACTTTCCTCTGTACTTGAAATAAATGCCTGCCCCGTAGTATCTCTATTCCACTTCTCCTGCCATCTCTGCACCATCACTATACAATATCAGGCTTTTGGCTTCTGCCTTGCTCATTGAAACTACAACATCCCCACTACTAAGTGCTTGTTTAGCCATGACATCAACTGCCTCATTCTCCACCGACCCCACATGGGCTGGTACCCAAGTAAATCTTACCTATATACCCATCTCTCTATGCCATGGGTTTGTAGTACATCATAAAGCAAGTCTTGTCTGCTACGTGAGCTAAAGGACTGCAGACTCATCAGCACTGCACATGAATCAGAGCATACTTTCTCCAACCATTGCAAGGCTAACAGTATGGCCATCAGCTCTGCCATATATACAGCCAGATAATCTGTAATACATTTGCAGATTGCCATCCCACGTTCCTGCACTACAAATGCTGACCCAGTACGTTCTGTTCTTGGATCTTTTGAACCATTTGTGTAAATGGCCACAAAATCCTGATACACAGTATCCAGACGTGTATTAAACAAATCAGATGGATCAACACCCTCCCTATCTTTCTGTAGTCTCTCCAACACTTGTAGATCAACTAAACTCCACAAAGTCTAAGCTCCTCTCTATGGCCACATACAGGGCTGTCTGACCTGCAGAGCAATGCCAATCAACCAACCAATCAATCAATAACTCAGTGATGGACAATATATACCTACCGTATTTGTGTAGTTCCAGCATTTGCACTTGGGCATTTACCAAAGACACACTTTGAATTTTGTAGGAGATTGTAGTCTTTAAAAACTTTTTCCCACTGTTGTGTTCAGCAGGTGCGCAACTTTCACTGGGGACATTCTGAAATTGCAATTTTGTCCCCCTCAGTTTTATCATTGGAATGAGATACAAATCAAGGCAACAGTGTGCTTTAGGACCATGCGGAAGCCACCGAGCGGTTGGGTACGCTGTTTGGAGTGTTAATCCAACTGGTTAAAATAATTATAATAATTCTGTTCCCCCTCACTTCTAAAACCAAAGTTGAATACTGTTGCTTTAAGAATGTATCGGGCATGTTGTGCATGTATTGATGTGTGAGGATTGGAAAAGTTAGTTTGTTCGAGTTGTTAACATGTTCATCTGAAGTAAAGCGTGAGGGAGTAAGAGTAAAACTGCAAAGACAGTTTAATTGCAGAACAAGCCTCCAGGCATTTGTAACATTTTGGCGATGAGGATGGCCGAGTTTAGCTTACCTCCACCATCTGTATTTCTCATGGTCCACAGAGATCCACCTGTTCCAGTTGTGTATGGTAGCTATCAATCTGCACGGAGCTGACAGTGCTGAGGGACAATGTGTCTTCTCTACTCTACAGCCAGTGGATAACAAGTTTACATCGCCAGTCCAAGCTCTCGAGGAACACTACAGTGGCTCACGCAGTGTGATCATGCCAGTGGCGACCCGTCATTGAGGGCAGGTGGGGCAGAGCCTCTTGGCATTCTCTCAACCAGCTTCATGAGGTAGTCACCTGGAATGCATTTCAATTAACAGGTGTGACTTCTTAAAAGTTCATTTGTGGAATTTCTTTCACTCTTAATGCGTTTGAGCCCATCAGTTATGTTGTGACAAGGTAGGGGTGGTATACAGAAGATGGTCTTGGTCTTACCAAATAGGGCTAAGTCCATATTATGGCAAGAACAGATCAAATAGGCAAAGAGAAAAGACAGTCCATTGTTACTTCAAGAAATGATTGTCAGTCAATCCGGAACATTTCAAGAACTTTGAACGTTTCTTCAAGTGCAGTCGCAAAAACCATTAAGCGCTATGATGAAACTGGCTCTCATGAGAACCGCCACAGGAAGTTAAGACCCAGAGATACCTCTGCTGCAGAGTACATGTTCATTAGAGTTACCAGCCTCAGACATTGCTGCCCAAATAAATGCATCACAGAGTTCAAGTAACAGACACAGACACATTTCAACATCAACTGGCCTTCATAGTTGTATTGCTGCAAAGAAATCACTACTAAAGGACACCGATAAGAGAAGAGACTTGCTTGGGCCAAGAAATATGAGCAATGGACATGCCGGGAACTAGGGCCTCTTTCTAGAGCTCCGACCTGAAGATCACTGACGTCATGATTCAACTTTGTTTTTCTTTTTCTTTCTGTTCAGCACTTTGAGATATCAGCTAATGTACGAAGGACTATATAAATAATTTTGATTTGATTTCAGAGTTCCCAATTGTCTTTAAAACACCATGAATCGAGAGAATGCCAGACTTTGATGACAAAAGTTGCCCACAATAACTGTTCAAGTGAGCACAGCACAACCAGGTGAGTCTAACATTGTATTGTATGCTGCTGCATAAATTATGTTATATCCCAGGGAAATATGTATACTGTAGCTAAGTAATACTAAGTGTATGTTGTGTAGTAAGTTAGTAGCCCGTGTGCCTCACCCTAATAATTTGGTCCCTTTTCCCCCTCATAACTTAGCCTACTGTTCTGACTCAGTGGTGCACATGTAGCCTATAGCCTATTTTAAAGAAATGTCACCATTGAATATTGTAAGAACTTTCATTGTCTGCTCATATGCCCCCTTATTTATCCTACGGTTCTGAATTGGTGTACAGTGAGAATACTGTAATAACGGCCCATGTTCTGAATTCTGTCGCTGTACATTTCAAAAGGGCTCAACAAATAGTTATATTGACTACGTCGTCTTAGCTCGCTCATTAATATCTTAATCAAAATGACGGATTGCCTGCTATCCGTTCATCGTTCCCTCACGCCATAGTTTGTACATCTCAATTGTCAGTATATATATGTCAGTATAAGTCAGTCATATCAGCTATGATTTTTTTTTTTTAAATGCAGTAAATGAGTCTGAATAAACTGTTTCGCTGCCAGACAAGGCTCCGCTGATAGTCAGGTGTAGCAGTAAGGATTCACTCCGTGGTGCTGAAAGAAAGCTGTTTTTGGGACAGCTTTATGTAGGCCCTAACAGTGTGTGTGACACTGGAGAAGTCAATTAAATGTATTTATAAAGCCTCTCTTTACATCAGCCGATGTCACAAAGTGCTATGCAGAAACCCAGCCTAAAACCCCAAACAGCAAGCAATGCAGATGTAGAAGCACGGTGACTAGGAAAAACTCCCTAGAAGGCAGGAACCTAGGAAGAAACCTAGAGAGGAACCAGGCTCTGAGGGGTGTCCAGTTCTCTTCTGGCTGTGCCGGGTGACAATTACAACAGTACCTGGCCAAGATGTTCAAATGTTCATAGATGACCAGCAGGGTCAAATAATAGTAGTCACAGTGGTTGTAGAGGGTGCAACAGGTCAGCACCTCAGGAGTAAATGTCAGTTGGCTTTTCATAGCCGATCATTCAGAGTTAGTCGGCAGGTGCGGTAGAGAGAGAGTCGAAAACAGCAGATCCGGGACAAGGTAGCACATCCGGTGAACAGGTCATGGTTCCATAGCCGCAGGCAGAACAGTTGAAAGTGGAGCAGGCAGTCATCAGGCATGGTCCTAGGGCTCAGTTCGAGAGGTCGAGAGAGAGAGAGAGAGACACGAACCCGAGGGCGGTGCCAACCCGGACAGGAAGATCACGTCAGAGATTCAACCCACTCAAGTGAAACACCCCTCCTAGGGACGGCATTGAAGAGCACCAGTAAGCCAGTGACTCAGCCCCCGTAATAGGGTTAGAGGCATAGAATCCCAGTGGGAGAGAGGGGAACCAGCCAGGCAGAGACAGTAAGGGTGGTTTGTTGCTCCAGTGCCTTTCCGTTCACCTTCACACCCTTGGGCCAGACTACACTGAATCATAGGCCCTACTGAAGATATGAGTCTTCAATAAAGACTTAAAAGATCGAGACAGAGTCTGCGTCTCTCACATGGATAGGCAGACCATTCAATAAAAATGGAGCTCTATAAGAAAAAGCCCTGCCTCCAGCTGTTTGCTTAGAAATTCTAGGGACAATAAGGAGGACTGCGTCTTGTGACCGTAGCGTATGTGTAGGTATGTACTGCAGGACCAAATCGGAAAGATACTTGGGCTGGCTCCAATCTAATGCTTTTTAGGTTAGCAGTAAAACTTTGAAATCAAATCAAATCAAATTGTATTTGTCACATACACATGGTTAGCAGATGTTAGTGCGAGTGTAGCGAAATGCTTGTGCTTCTAGTTCCGACAATGCAGTAATAACCAACAAGTAATCTAGCTAACAATTCCAAAACTACTACCTTATAGACACAAGTGTAAGGGGATAAAGAATATGTACATAAAGATATATGAATGAGTGATGGTACAGAGCGGCATAAGCAAGATGCAGTAGATGGTATCGAGTACAGTATATACATATGAGATGAGTATGTAAACAAAGTGGCATAGTTAAAGTGGCTAGTGATACATGTATTACATAAGGATGCAGTAGATGATATAGAGTACAATATATACGTATACATATGAGATGAATAATGTAGGGTATGTAAACATTATAATAGGTAGCATTGTTTAAAGTGTCTAGTGATATATTTTACATCATTTCCCATCAATTCCCATTATTAAAGTGGCTGGAGTTGAGTCAGTGTGTTGGCAGCAGCCACTCAATGTTAGTGGTGGCTGTTTAACAGTCTGATGGCCTTGAGATAGAAGCTGTTTTTCAGTCTCTCGGTCCCAGCTTTGATGCACCTGTACTGACCTCGCCTTCTGGATGATAGCGGGGTGAACAGGCAGTGGCTCGGGTGGTTGTTGTCCTTGATGATCTTTATGGCCTTCCTGTGACATCGGGTGGTGTAGGTGTCCTGGAGGGCAGGTAGTTTGCCCCCGGTGATGCGTTGTGCAGACCTCACTACCCTCTGGAGAGCCTTACGGTTGTGGGCGGAGAAGTTGCCGTACAAGGTGGTGATACAGCCCGACAGGATGCTCTCGATTGTGCATCTGTAGAAGTTTGTGAGTGCTTTTGGTGACAAGCCGAATTTCTTCAGCCTCCTGAGGTTGAAGAGGCGCTGCTGCGCCTTCTTCCCGATGCTGTCTGTGTGGGTGGACCAATTCAGTTTGTCTGTGATGTGTACGCCGAGGAACTTAAAACTTACTACCCTCTCCACTACTGTTCCATCGATGTGGATAGGGGGGTGTTCCCTCTGCTGTTTCCTGAAGTCCACAATCATCTCCTTAGTTTTGTTGACGTTGAGTGTGAGGTTATTGTCCTGACACCACACTCCGAGGGCCCTCACCTCCTCCCTGTAGGCCGTCTCGTCGTTGTTGGTAATCAAGCCTACCACTGTTGTGTCGTCCGCAAACTTGATGATTGAGTTGGAGGCGTGCATGGCCACGCAGTCGTGGGTAAACAGGGAGTACAAGAGAGGGCTCAGAACGCACCCTTGTGGGGCCCCAGTGTTGAGGATCAGCGGGGTGGAGATGTTGTTGCCTACCCTCACCACCTGGGGGCGGCCCGTCAGGAAGTCCAGTACCCAGTTGCACAGGGCGGGGTCGAGACCCAGGGTCTCGAGCTTGATGACGAGCTTGAAGGGCACTATGGTGTTAAATGCCGAGCTGTAGTCGATGAACAGCATTCTCACATAGGTATTCCTCTTGTCCAGATGGGTTAGGGCAGTGTGCAGTGTGGTTGAGATTGCATCGTCTGTGGACCTATTTGGGCGGTAAGCAAATTGGAGTGGGTCTAGGGTGTCAGGTAGGGTGGAGGTGATATGGTCCTTGACTAGTCTCTCAAAGCACTTCATGATGACGGAAGTGAGTGCTACGGGGCGGTAGTCGTTTAGCTCAGTTACCTTAGCTTTCTTGGGAACAGGAACAATGGTGGCCCTCTTGAAGCATGTGGGAACAACAGACTGGGATAGGGATTGATTGAATATGTCCGTAAACACACCAGCCAGCTGGTCTGCGCATGTTCTGAGGGCGCGGCTGGGGATGCCGTGTGGTCCTGCAGCCTTGCAAGGGTTGACACGTTTAAATGTTTTCCTCACGTCAGCTGCAGTGAAGAAGAGTCCGCATGTTTTAGTTGCGGGCAGTGTCAGTGGCACTGTATTGTCCTCAAAGCGGGCAAAAAAGTTTTTTAGTCTGCCTGGGAGCAAGACATCCTGGTCCGTGACGGTGCTGGTTTTCTTTTTGTAATCCGTGATTGACTGTAGACCCTGCCACATACCTCTTGTGTCTGAGCCGTTGAATTGAGATTCTACTTTGTCTCTATACTGACGCTTAGCTTCTTTGATTGCCTTGCGGAGGGAATAGTTACACTGTTTGTATTCGGTCATGTTTCCAGTCACCTTGCCCTGATTAAAAGCAGTGGTTCGTGCTTTCAGTTTCACGCGAATGCTGCCATCAATCCACGGTTTCTGGTTTAGGAATGTTTTAATCGTTGCTATGGGAACGGCATCTTCAACGCACTTTCTAATGAACTCGCACACCGAATCAGCGTATTCGTCAATGTTGTTGTCTGACGCAATACGGAACATATCCCAGTCCACGTGATGGAAGCAGTCTTGGAGTGTGGAATCAGATTGGTCGGACCAGCGTTGAACAGACCTCAGCGCGGGAGCTTCTTGTTTTAGTTTCTGTCTGTAGGCAGGGATCAACAAAATGGAGTCGTGGTCAGCTTTTCCGAAAGGAGGGCGGGGCAGGGCCTTATATGCGTCGCGGAAGTTGGAATAGCAATGATCCAAGGTTTTTCCAGCCCTGGTTGCGCAATCGATATGCTGATAAAATGTAGGGAGTCTTGTTTTCAGATTAGCCTTGTTAAAATCCCCAGCTACAATGAATGCAGCCTCCGGATATATGGATTCCAGTTTGCAAAGAGTCAAATAAAGTTTGTTCAGAGCCATCGATGTGTCTGCTTGGGGGGGAATATATACGGCTGTGATTATAATCGAAGAGAATTCCCTTGGTAGATAATGCAGTCTACATTTGATTGTGAGGAATTCTAAATCAGGTGAACAGAAGGACTTCCTGTACAGAACAGAAGGACTTCCAGAAGGAGTTCCTGTATGTTGTTGTGGCCACACCACGTCACGTTAACCATAAAGCATACGCCCCCGCCCCTCTTCTTACCAGAAAGATGTTTGTTTCTGTCGGTGCGATGCGTGGAGAAACCAGCTGGCTGCACCGTCTCCGATAGCGTCTCTCCAGTGAGCCATGTTTCCGTGAAGCAAAGAACGTTACAGTCTCTGATGTCCCTCTGGAATGCTACCCTTGCTCGGATTTCATCAACCTTGTTGTCAAGAGACTGGACATTGGCGAGGAGAATGCTAGGGAGTGGTGCACGATGTGCCCGTCTCCGGAGTCTGACCAGAAGACCGCTTCGTTTTCCCCTTTTTCGAAGTCGTTTTTTGGGGTCGCCGGTTGGGATCCATTCCGTTGTCCTGGGTGAAAGGCAGAACACAGGATCCGCTTCGCGAAATTCATATTCTTGGTCGTACTGATGGTGAGTTGACGCTGCTCTTATGTTCAGTAGTTCTTCTCGACTGTATGTAATGAGACCTAAGATGACCTGGGGTACCAATGTAAGAAATAACACGTAAAAAAACAAAAACCTGCATAGTTTCCTAGGAACGCGAAGCGAGGCGGCCATCTCTGTCGGCGCCAGCCCTAGCCTTAACAGGACGCCAGTTTAGAGGCTACTACTGGAGTAATATGATCAAATGTTTTGGTTCTAATCAAGATTCTAGCAGCCGTCTTTAGCACTAACTGAAGTTTATTTAGTACCTAATATAATGTTTACATACCCTACATTATTCATCTCATATGTATACGTATATACTGTACTCTATATCATCTACTGCATCTTTATGTAATACATGTATCACTAGCCACTTTAACTATGCCACTTTGTTTACATACTCATCTCATATGTATATACTGTACTCGACACCATCTACTGTATCTTGCCTATGCCACTCTGTACCATCACTCATTCATATATCTTTATGTACATATTCTTTATCCCCTTACACTTGTGTGTATAAGACAGTAGTTTTGGAATTGTTAGTTAGATTACTTGTTGGTTATTACTGCATTGTCGGAACTAGAAGCACAAGCATTTCGCTACACTCGCATGAACATCTGCTAACCATGTGTATGTGACAAATAAAATTTGATTTGATTGATTTGAGTGTTATTATTCTCCTCAATTAAGTTGGAAAAATAGGATGATCAAGCAGCAGTGAGGGCTCTTTGATTCTGCACGGTACTGTCTTTCCAAGCTGATCAGAAGACTTCCAGTTTGGTGTAGCGCCATTTCCGTTCAAATTTTCTGGAAGCTTGCTTCAGGGCTCGGGTATTTAATGTATATGTTACCCTTCCAATGAGCTTATCATATAAACTACAACGTGAAAAGTACGGTTTACTTCACTTTTAATCATGTCAGCACAGGTAACAGCAATTTACAGTCTTTCTTTAGTTTTTCATTCTTACTCTTCCTAATTCACTTAAACTATATTTCTTTATTTCCCATGGGCTTCACCAGAGTCCCCCCTACTGGCTGGAATACAACTGTATTAAACCCCTTACAACCCTCCCCTGCAAGAACTAAATGTTGTCCCAAACATTTCCCTGGCCTCAAAACAAACAGAATATGTAAGTACTGGTCATGAGAACAACGGAGAAAACTGGCCTAACAGCCATATAACTATCTAGACATGTCCTGGCTGCCTTTATGGGCAAAGACGCAACCCCCACTAAACATTAATACACTGTGATTAGTAAAGGTAAACGAGAAAATATATACACATCAGAACATCTCTAGTTGGTATCCTGATAAGAGCTTGGTAGCCCTAAAGTGTTATAGGTTAGAATGTCTCTGGGCCTCCTCTACCGGGCTGAACGGTGGGGCAAGGTCATGGGTGACCCCAATGAATCAGTGTCCACTTCGTCATGAAATGATTGAGTCTCTGAGGCCTCAACTGTTTCCATATTTACCCCTGACTCAGTGCTCTCCCCATTTTGCTGGGGTGGTTCCCTTCTCCACAGACCTCTACTGGGTGTTTCAACAGGTTCCTCAAATGGTAGGGAATTACATGACAAGAGCATATTGCGGTGCAGGCCCTGCCTGTACCCCTCTCTGGTTTGACCTCATAGACAGGGCTGTCATCACCTTTCCTGGTTACCACCACATGTATTTGGTCCTCCCAGTGTGATCTTAGCTTTCCCAGCCAACCACGTTCTGACATGTTCCTCACCAGTGCACGATCCCCTGAGACCAGAATCCAACTCATTTTCTTCCGATCGTAGTAGTGTTAAGGGATTATTTTATCAATAATGACTAATTATGTATACATTTCAATCAGGACTGACTAATCAGAATACTATTATGTTACTGTATAGATGTATTAATTTTATGTTAATCCTAGTACTGAATATATTATAATCAAGAATTAGAACAATGACTCTCTGTTCCTTGGTAGAAACAAATGAACTTTATCGTAAGACTGGCTAGAATGCTTATCTACACAGGAAGACCTTGGCTTGGTCATAAATTATCTAAATTGGTGAGAGACGATGTAGGAAGGCTTGAGAACTATACTGCCATTGTACCGGAGTGGAGGAGAGACAGGACAGTTCGAAAACTAATGACGTCATTTTCAGTTTATAACCTGTGGTAAATTGTATCATGTTCAGTACTCTCGAGAATACACGCTAGTGCTTGATTTTGAGACTGGTCTCTGCCCATTTTATGCAAATACGTTTCTTACAAATCCTTAGAAATGGCTGAGTGTATTAATTTAATTGGGTATTAAACATATAGGAATTGAATTCCTCTATCAAGTAGGCTTTTCCCTTTGCTGTTGATTTCTCCATGCTTCTACTGGCGATGTCATAGGCTTCCGCCATCTGTTGCTGCCACTTCTTAGCATCATCCTGGTATGATGTCTCCTGTTCCTTTATCCGTAACCCAAAGACAAGGTCAACAGGTAGCAGTGGAGCCCTTCCAAATAGCAGGAAATACGGTGAGAACCCAGTAGCATCACTGGTAGTACAATTATATGCATGAATGACCTTGTTCAGATAATCACCCCAGTTGGCCTTTTTCTCTTCATCTAGTGTGCGCAACATTGACAACAGTGTACGTTTAAATCTCTCCACAGGATTCCCCTGTGGATGATGAGGAGAGGTTCTGGAATTGGCTATTCCTGTACAGTTCTGCAAGGCTCTGAATAACTGATTTTCAAACTGTCTTCCCTGATCATGATGGATTTTAGGGAAAAAATCATCTAAAAGCTTTTTTGCTGCAGTTTTTCCTGACTTATTTCTGGTGGGGTAGGCTTGTGCAAATTTGTAAAGTTATCTAAAAAACTCAAATGTACTCGTAGCCCCCTCTGCTTTTCTCCAAATGCACATAGTCAATTGAAATCATCTAGAAAGGAGCTGTAGCTCGTACATGTTGCATTGAGGCCCTTGTCATTACACTGGGTTTCTTTTGTTTGATACACTTACACACTTTGGTGATTCTCGTGCTAAGTTCAACACTCTTTCTGTTCCTAGATGGGCCATTTCAGTGTGTAAGTACTTGTAAATCAGTGTTCTATACTGACTAGGTACCACAACTTGTGTCCTTTTTGCTGTTTTCCTTTGTAATAATCTATCCGCTGAGACATGGAGCCTGTTCCACTCTTGCAGTAACTGTTTGACTTTGTATGACTCTTGTTGACATTCTGTTGGTTTAGACTTAGTCCTTTGACTTTTCAGTTCCAAGATTCTCCATACAACGCATCCTTTAACTGCACCTGCATCAGATCGTGTGGAAACAGTCGGTCTTTAACTGTTCCCCCCACCACCACCACCACCACCACCACGACAGCTCATCTTGCACTGATGGCCTTAGTGTGACCGTGGAGATACACGTTACACAGTCATTCCGTTGTGTCTGAACATTATTGAGTGTTGTTTTTACCATTTCAAGTGAGTGTTTCTCTGTGCATTCTTCCATGTAATGTTCAGCATGCAAAGGAGAGCGTGACAGAAAGTCTGCGTCAGTGTTTACCTTTCCAGGACGATACTTCAGTGTGAGACTGCCGCCCAGCAATGACCGGTGGCATTCAGTCTTGCTGTAGTTAGTACATATGTCAAGGGGTTATTGTCACTGTACACTATCACAGAGGGAGCATAAAATAGGTCATCTCGGAACCGCTCAGTCACTGCCCTCCCAATCGCTCTTCGGAGGCATCAACATGCAAGATAAAAGGGTCCTTGAAATCTGGGTAAGCAAGCACAGGTGGATTAGTCAACACACTCACCAAGTGTTCTAATGCTCTCTGGACTCCTCTCCCACAAAGCCTTGATGGTATGCCTTTCCTTGATCTAAAACTGTAAACCATGAGTTTCCTCCCAAACAATCAAGTATTTCCTGTATACGGGGTATGGGATGCCTGTCCAGAACGGTCTTCTTGTTCAATCCCCTGTAATCAACACAAAGTCTTAAACTCCAATCCTTTTTCCGTACGCAGACCAGAGGTGATGCGTATGATGAAGTTGACTTCCTGGTAAAGTTTTTGTTCAGGAGCCCCTGAAGGTGGCTTTTCACCTCAGCATACAAGGGGCGTGGCACACCGTTGGATCTCTTTGTCACTGGTATGTTATCAGTCAATGTTATCTCCATTCTGAGATTTTCAATACACCCTATGTCCATGTCATCTTTGGCGAAAACAGCCGATTCCTCTCTGAGCATCCGTTTGACTAATTCTTGTTGTTCTTGCCTCAAGTGCTGAACCTCTACAGGTTGGTCCCACCACTCTATTTGGCTGTTGTCAGGGCCAGGCTCCGGTGGGGATCTGTCCTGAACCTGTGCTACAGTAACCTTTTCTGCACTGGGCACAGGAACCGGGTGACACACTACTACTCTCTGTAATGTCCCTATCACTGCTTGTCTTGGTAAGGTAGTGTCATGTTTGGTAGTATTCACTACTGCAATGTCAACTTTTCGAGATGGCCGTTTTGATGTTTTCACGACCTGACTTTGTAGGTCCAGGCCCCAGATCACTCTCACTTCCGGTTCAAATAACACAATTTCATCATTGAAGGGAGCCCCTCTTGGGATACAGGGATGAATCCATTTTGTTTGTCCACCTGGAATGACAACGTTACGTCTGCCTGCTGGAAGCAAGCATTCCTCCGTGTACTCTGAGTGCTGTAGCAGATTGAGTAGAGTCTTTGTCTTTCCCTGTCCTAGCTTAAGTGCATTTCTAAGCATCTTTACTGTATACATCAGCTCTGAGGGCTCCTTGTTACTTTTTGTTTGAACTATTTCTTCAATTACATTAAACCAAAAATATTGGTTTTTCCAGTATTTCATTTGTGAATAATATCAGAACCCTCAACTGTTTTCCCGCAACGACCTCAGCTTTGGAAGCAAGCAAACTAAAGCAAATGTCCATCCAACCCAGAAAGGGAATTTCAGTGCCATTGGCTGCCCTCAGATCCAGTATCTCTGTATTGCCCATGATTTCTGCCAGTAGTCTAATTTGTGTGTGTGGCATATTATGTTTTCGCCATTTCTCACTTATGATGGATACCTGAGCCCCTGTGTCCCATAGTGCTAAGGTCTTTACACCTTCCATATAACACCACACCAATGAGCTGTGCTATATTACAATGCCCTGTGGTAGCTGGGGTAGTTGTGGTCAGTCTTGCGGGCAGTCTTACATGTAGATGGGTGCTGTTTCCAATGATCCTGTTGGCACACTTTGGATAGGCAGCTTTATGACACAATGAACACAACCTCAACTTTGAGATTCTCTCTACCTTTGCACTGCAGCCACTGCAACACTGGATGGAACTAGATGTATCGGAGGCCACTCCCCGTTCCATGGATGTGACCCCCCAGCCTTTTCCCGATGGATGTGCGTTGTCCCTGATCCTACTGCCCTTGGTTTTCTGTTGGAGCGATTCCTAACTGACCTGTCACCCTGGCCCTGCACTGACTGTACTAATGAGGCAACCTGACAGGTCAGTTCTTTGATTGCTTCATTGCTCGCATCAATTTTACTCAGGAGAGGATTATACTTATTTTGTTTTCGGACTGTGGTCTGTGAGGGCTCTGCCTGTGCACATTCCTCTCCGCTATCTTCACTCTGTACTGCGTTCACTCTGTACTGCGTTCACTCATGTGGGTGTGAACTTACGGGAAATCCAGGCCTTTTGCATGCGTTCGCTTTCATTGCCCTGGGCAATTTGCATTTTCTCAAGCAACAGTTCATCACTGGTGTTAATATTCTGGAGATGCACTCTCATCTCTGCCCTGACATGATCATTTATTAATCCTGTAATCGTGTTAATCCTGTACTCTTGACAAACTCTGTGCCATATTTCAGTCCTGATTGGGCAGAAGCTGAGGCTGATAACACTATCTGTCTCAGGTCAACGACTCGGACTAGGAAGTCCAAGGCAGACTCTCCCGGCTCGTGTGTTGCTTTAGTCAACTTGTGATACAGTTCAGTAGCATCCTTCTCTGCATAATGTGTCCTCAAGATTTGCCTTAGTGTGTAGAGTGTCATGTCTGTTTTTCCCTCCAGATAACTCCTCATCTTAAGCCCTGGGCTCACAGCTCTGATTACTGCTTCTATGATTTATAATTCATGGTATCCTTTTCTCCGTCCATTTTCAGTCTGATGTTCTAGGCTGCCGAAGCTGAGCTTATCTTTCTGATTCTGATCTCCGATCTGTCCATTCATTTTAAAGTCTTTATAATTGGACATACTCACTCCATTCTCTCTCTGTGGCGGGTGCCTTTCTGGAGCAGACTCTCTGCTGGGCTGAGGAGCCCCTCCCTCTTCTTTTCGTTCTGCCGCAGCTCCCGTCTCTCCGCTGTCCACTTGCCTCGTTGGCGCCGACTGGCTGGGACTTGTAGGCAGACTTTTCACAGTATCCTCAGACTCCCGACATTCCTTTGATTTCGTCTTTCAGTTGAAGCGGCCAAGACATTCCCTTATCCTCTGACTCCATTAAATCCTCTTCTCACAGCAATCTTCCATCAATTTGCGCCGCAAAGCGCAATGGCTCTTTCCTTTTACTTCAGAGTAATCTACACCTCCTATTCCACAACGTACAGTGTCATAAATTGTCCTCAGTTAAAGTCCATAAACTCATCCAACAACGTTTCCCTCTCTCGACTCATATTGTCCTACTCACGTGGCAACAACGATAATGCAGGCAATGGCAAGATAGCTACACTCCGTTAGGTGGTTAGTCTGCTAACGTTAGCTAGCTAGCTACTCTCCCAATGTCTCTCACTCGTTGTCCGTTCCAGGAATATGGGCCTGTGCTCACATGAAAATAAATCTCAGCGGTGCCTCCAAATTTGTTACCCTTCCAATGAGCTTATCATATAAACATACAACGCGAAAAGTACGGTTTACTTCACATTTAATCATGTCAGCACAGGTAACAGCTGTTTACAGTTTTTCTTTAGTTTGTCATTCTTACTCTTCCCAATTCGCTTAAACGATACCCCCTAGTGGCTGGAATACAACTGTATTAAGCCCCTTACATATACCAGGGAGCTAGTTTATTATGACAAATGTTTTTTGTTATTAGGGGTGCGACAACAACTAGGGTATTACGCAAGGTTAAATTAAGTTCCTCAGTTAGGTGGTAAACCGATTGTTGTACTCTGACGTCTGTGGGTAGGCGGAGGGAGTCTGGAAGGGCATCTAGGAATCTTTGGGTTGTACAGCTTTTGATGATCCTTGGTTGGGGTCTGAGCAGATTTGTTGCGATTGCAAACGTAATAAAATGGTGGTCCGATAGTCCAGGATTATGAGGAAAAACATTAAGATCCACAATATTTATTCCATGGGGGAAAAAAAGGTCCAGAGTGTGATTGTGGCAGTGAGTAGGTCCGGAGACATGTTGGACAAAACCCACTGAGTCGATGATGGCTCCTAAAGCCTTTTGGAGTGGGTCTGTGGACTTTTCCATGTGAATATTAAAGTCACCAAAAAGTTGAATATTATCTGCCATGACTACAAAATACGTTAAGAATTCAGGGAACTCCGTTAGGAACGCTATATACTGCCCATGAAGCCTGTAAACAGTAGCTATAAAAAGTGATTGAGTAGGCTGCATAGATTTCATGACTAGAAGCTCAAAAGAGACGAAAACGCAGTAAAAAAACAATGAAATTGAAATTTGCTATCGCAAATGTTAGCACACACCTCCGCCTTTGCAGGATGCGCAGGGGATATGGTCACTAGTGAATTAAACACAGAAATTCATCAGGCTTAAACCATGTTTCAGTCAGGCCAATCACATCAAGACTTTGATCAGTGATTCGTTCATTGACTATAACTGCCTTGGAAGTGAGGGATCTAACATTAAGGTGCCCTATTTTGAGATGTGAGATACCACAATCTCTTTCAATAATGAAAGGAATTGAGGAGGTCTTTATTCCAGTGAGATTGCTAAAGCGAACACCGCCATGTTTAGTTTTGCCCAACCTAGATCGAGGCACAGATACTGTCTCAATGGGGAAAGCTGAGCTGACTACACTGACTATGCTAGTGGCAGACTCCACTAAGCTGGCAGGCTGGCACTTACTATTGGAAAACAAATGGAAGTTTCTCTCGCTGACCTACATAAACTACAGAGTGTATCTCAGGGGGCGCGGCTTCACACACTGGCTGAGGCACCAGTGCAAAATGCGCAGGAAACCACTGGGGGGCGACATTGTTCTAATTGTGGCTCCAGTGGGCATGCTACAAGGGCATCTACATGTCCACCAAAGGGGCAATGCTACAAGAACTGCAACAAATACAATAATGTTGCCCGTTGTTGTCGTTCATTAGCAGCAGGACAGCGTCCAGCAGATGCAGGTCGAAGTTCACCAGTCTCCATTAACTCTGTACATGATGACTCAGTTGCGTTCAAGCAATGTGACTGCTACATTAAGGGTGTTAAAACCTCCCTGGTGATTGACACTGGAGCAAAAGTGCCACTTTTGAACAAAGCCACATATGACTCATTCTTCTTACATGTACCACTGCATAGACCAGCAGTATCCCTCAACATCTACAACCACATGCCGATCTCAGTCATTAGGACTGTCTCACTGCTAGTCTGTTACAACAACAAAACTACAGGAGCCACCCAGTTTTACGTTGCTACAGATGGCGCTAACATCCTCAGACTGGACTTATTTCATGCCCGAGGGTTCAAGCTGTCAGATTCAACTGGTGCACATGTGCAGCACTTGCCTAGACCAGTGCCTATGGAGTACTCACAACTGTTTGAGGGGCTAGGTCACCTTAGAGGTTTTGTCCATGAGAGTTGAGATCTCACTGCATTCATAACACACAGGGGGTTGTTCAGGTACAAATGCACGCCATGCCAGCTGTTTCCAGAAGATTATGACTCTTCTTCTGGCAGGCATACATGGAGTGTCAATCTATCTGGATGACATTGTGGTGCACGATGCATCACAGACAGAGCACGATTCTTGCTTGCAGCAGGTGTTTCATCAGCTCTTCGAGAACCGGGCTAGATTCAACACAGAAAAGTGTGTGTTCAGGGTGTCAGACGCTGGGATTCTTGGATACAAGCTTTCCAGCCAGGGCATCACCCTCATCCTGTCCCAATTGGATGCCATTCTCACCTTACCTGAGCCTCAGTCTGCAGCATAGCTGTAGTCATTCCTCAGCATGGCAATATACTACTTATAGTTTCTTCCAAACTACGCTTCGCATGGCACATGAGGGGCACCTGGGCATCGTTAAGGTGAAGCAACGGTGCAGGGACACGGTCTGGTGGCAAAATATTGAAAAATACATTGAGTCCCTTGTGATGAGCTGCACAGCATGCCTGATGAGTGGGAAATCAGGCATACCCACTCCTGCACCCCTGACACCAATGGAATGGCCATGCCATTGTCCTCTACCACCTCACAGATGATCATCCAAACACTCAAACTATTCTGTCAGTGGTGGTTGCCCAGCACCATTACGACAGACAATGGCCCCCCGTTTGTCTCGAATGATCTATCTTTGTATCTTGAAAAGCAATCGATCAAGCACACCCGGACAGCTGTGTACCACCCTCAAGCAAATGCTTGAACAGGAACCTGAAGGAAGGAATACGGCCTCAGCCTACTTGGCTGAGGGATGACCTTTTGATGTGGCTCTGAGCCTTACCCTACTCCACATCAGGGTTACCAAACACTCCACAACTGGGGTGTCTCCTGCCTCCCTGATGATTGGCAGGGAACTGAAACTCCATTTGGACTGCCTCTGCCCAAAACAAAAGAACAAGCCTGCTGCAGCAAGGCAAGCCTCTGTTGGAGCAGCACAGCAACAGATTAAATAATGTTATGACACGTCTCACAGAGTGAAACAACAAAGCCTGAAGGCCCAGGACTGGGTGAGGATCAAAACTGACAACTGCCAGAACAAGCTCTCCAAATTTTGGTCCAAGCCCCTGAGATTGGAATGGCAGCTAGGGCCTGCAACATTCCAACTTCAGGGTGGATTTCCCAGTCCATGCCGCTGAAAAACATCCCCACAGCATGATGCTGCCACCACCATGCTTCCCCGTATGGATGGTACCAGGTTTTCCCTAGATGTGATGTTTGGAAATTCAGGCCAAAGAGTTTAATCTTGGTTTCAGCAGACCAGATCATCTTGTTTCTCATGGTCTGAGAGTCCTTTAAGTGCCTTTTGGCAAACTCCAAGAGGGCTGTCATGTGCTTTTTTACTGAGGAGTGGCTACTCAACAATAAAGGGGGTGGCAGGTAGCCTAGTGGCTAGAGCGTTGGACTGGTAACCGAGAGGTTGCAAGATCGAATCCACAAGGTGAAAATCTGTTGTTCTGCCCCTGAACAAGGCAGTTAACCCACTGTTCCTAGGCCGTCATTGAAAATAAGAATTTGTTCCTCTTGAGACTCTAGGGGCAGTATTTCATTTTTGGCTGAAAAAACGTTCCCGTTTTTAAACAAGATATTTTGTCACGAAAAGATGCTCGACTATGCATATAATTGATAGCTTTGGAAAGAAAACACTCTGACGTTTCCAAAACTGCAAAGATATTATCTGTGAGTGCCACAGAACTGATGCTACAGGCGAAACCAAGATGAAACTTCAAACAGGAAGTGAGCAGAATTTTTGAGGCACTGTTTTCCAATGTCTCCTTATATGGCTGTGAATGCGCCCGGAATGAGCCTACACTTTCTGCCGTTTCCCCAAGGTGTCTGCAGCATTGTGACGTATTTGTAGGCATATCATTGGAAGATTGACCATAAGAGACTACATTTACCAGGTGTCCGCCTGGTGTCCTCCGTCAAAATTGGTGCGTAATCTCCAGCTGCAAGTATTCTTCCATGTGATTCAGAGGAGAAACCAAACTTCCACGAACGATATATCATCGAAGAGATATGTGAAAAACACCTTGAGGATTGATTCTAAACAACGTTTGCCATGTTTCAGTCGATATTATGGAGTTAATTTGGAAAAAAGTTTGGCGTTTTGATGACAGAATTTTCGTGTTTTTTTTGGTAGCCAAACATGATGAACAAAACGGAGCGATTTCTCCTACACAAAGAATCTTTTTGGAAAAACTCAACATTTGCTATCTAACTGAGAGTTTCCTCATTGAAAACATCCGAAGTTCTTCAAAGGTAAATGATTTGATTTGAATGCTTTTCTTGATTTTGTGAAAATGTTGCCCGCTGAATGCTAGGCTTAATGCTATGCTAGCTATCAATACTCTTACACAAATGCTTGTTTTGCTATGGTTGAAAAGCATATTTTGAAAATCTGAGATGACAGTGTTGTTAACAAAAGGCTAAGCTTGAGAGCCAGCATATTTATTTCATTTCATTTGCGATTTTCATGAATAGTTAACGTTGCGTTATGGTAATGAGCTTGAGGCTATACTTACGATCCCGGATCCGGGATTGCTAGTATCAAGAGGTTGTTTCTCATGGTCTGAGAGTCCTTTAAGTGCCTTTTGGCAAACTCCAAGAGGGCTGTCATGTGCTTTTTTACTGAGGAGTGGCTACTCAACAATAAAGGGGGCGGCAGGTAGCCTAGTGGCTAGAGCGTTGGACTGGTAACCGAGAGGTTGCAAGATCGAATCCACAAGGTGAAAATCTGTTGTTCTGCCCCTGAACAAGGCAGTTAACCCACTGTTCCTAGGCCGTCATTGAAAATAAGAATTTGTTCTTAACTGACTTGTCTAGTTAAATAAAATAAAAATAATAATAAAGAAAGGCCTGATTGGTGGAGTGCTGCAGAGATGTTTGTCCTTCTGGAAGGTTCTCCCATCTCCACAAAGGAACTCTTGGGTTCTTGTTCACCTAACGGGCCAAGGCCCTCCTCCCCCAATTGCTCAGTTTGGCAGCCAGCTCTAGGAAGAGTCTTGGTGGTTCTAAACTTCTTCCATTTAAGAATTATGGTGGTCAATGTGTTCTTGTAGACCTTCAATACTGCAGAAATATTTTGGCACCCTTCCCCAGATCTGTGCCTAGACACAATCCTGTCTCTGAGATCTACGGACAATTCCTTCGACCTCATGGCTTGGTTTTTGCTCTGACATGCACTGTCAACTGTGGGACCTTATATAGACGTGTGTGCCTTTCCAAATAATTTCCAATCAATTTAATTTACCACAGGTAAACTCCAGTCAAGTTGTAGAAACATCTCAAGGATGATCAATGGAAACAGGATGCACCTCAGCTCAATTTTGAGTCTCATAGCAAAGGGTCTAAATATTTATGTAAATAAGGTATTTCTGGTTTGTTTTGTAATACATTTGCAGAACAGAAAAACCTGATTTCACTTGGTCATTATGCAAAATTGTGAGTAGATTGATGATGGAAAAAAAATATTTAATCCATTCATCCAATAAGGCTGTAATGTAACAAAATGTGGAAAAAGTCAAGGGGTCTGAACACCTTCCGAATGCACTGTACATGTGTTTTTCTATCCAACTGGCTGCCTTTTTGGATTACCTGCCTTTTAGGCGCCTAACTTCCACTGACCTTATCACAAAACATTGTCATATTATTAAAGAGTTGTTAAAAAGTTAATTACTTATGTTGTAAGAGTCTGTAAGAAATTAGTACAAAAATTAAGCATCTATATTCAAGAGTGCGCATCAACTTACGCAGTAGACTCCTTATCAGAACTTGTCTCGCTGATAAGTGGTTTGTCCAGTTCATTTGAGTTGTCCATTGAGGTCCAGTCCTTTGGGTGTGGTACACTGTTGTTAGGCTTGAGGTTAGATAAAGCAAAGGGGAGGGCCGTACTGAACAGGAGGAACAGGTCTGTCCTACTCCTCCCACTCACTCGCTCACTCGACGAGGAATGGCATTGTTGTTGTTCTAGAATATCTATGACGTCTATTTGTTTTCATGTTTTTCATGATTAAAATAAAAAAGCATTGGTCATTCGTACAGAAGCATTTCATTTGTATATTATTTTGGGTGTGTAATGTACAGTGTCTATTTTGTACACACCAGCATTGTGTGCCAAATACAATTTACTCCTCAGGGACATTAAAGTTCATCCTATCCTAATTGAAATAGTTTAATATTGATACCTGTAAGGTTACTTGAATATCTTAATCTAATTCTATCTTCATATGTAGTCTATTGGTGTGCCATCATCTTTCACTAATTCAGCTAAAGAATGATAACTGAGATTTTGAAGTATGTAATAAGGTGTTACCTCACAAGTGATCAGTGACCTGACAAGAAATACATTTGCTCATTCACTCGTTTATTGTCTAATCTTGATTCTAGAGAGATAGATTCATTGCAAAACCGTCAAGTTCATTAGCATATGATACTTTGTGTTCTATACTGTACCTTTCTATGTATGTGTTGCCATAGTTATTGTACTAAACCCTTACATTGCCCTAACCAACTCTGATATGACCAACTGATCTGCCCCCAGAACCATAAATCTGCCCAATTCATGTGAGCCTATGTCTGCCAACGGCAGTGAATGTGGTTTTTGTCATTAGTCCCATAATTCAAACCCACAGTTAACAAATTAAGAATACATTTAAGAGTAATACATGTGCTTAAATTAAACAAATGTTTTTATTAGTAAAAAAATAATGAAATATTGAAACAACAAATGAACAATTTAGAAATGAAATGAAATCATACATGGCCATGAAGACTACAGTTGTAACTTGAAAGTAGGACAAAGGTAAAATATGGATTAACTGTAGATGTAAACTGAAGATTATACAGGTTATCAGAAATTACAAAAAATTGCAAACTATGTATGCTAAATCACACAATATTCAGTGATAAAACAAACAATGGTAAAACAAATGTGATAAAACAAACTATCCATCAGTGAATAACACAAGAATAGTTCTACAGAGGAAGCTATATGCTGTCACGCATGATGTCGACTTTAATTCCATAAGGAGTTGCCACTTTCAGCGAGGTCGAAGGAACCCAGAACCATCTGGTTTTAAGGAGATGCGGCCCACTTTTGGACGTGCGCCTCGCTGTTTACAGTCCCGGTGAAACATATAGCAAATGCCTATAGGTCAGTGGAAGCTGGTGAGGGGAGGACCAGTCATAATAATGGCTGGAACAGAGCAAATGGAATGGCATCAAACCATGTGTTTGATGTACTTTACAAGAGGTTGCAAGATTGAATCCCCGAGCTGACAAGGTACACATCTGTCATTCTGCCCCTAAACAAGGCAGTTAACCCACTGTCCCTAGGCCGTCATTCAAAATAAGAATTTGTTCTTTAACGGACTTGCCTAGTTAAATAAAGGTAAAATATATTTTTTATACAATTCCACTGATTCTGCTCCAGCCATTACAATGAGCCTGTCCTCCCCAATTAAGGTGCCACCAACCTCCTGTCTTTCCTCGAGATTAAGTTCTTTCCACAAAGTCGACAGACACCACATACCAATTTTGTTGATGTCAACTTTGTCAGAGATTCCATTATCTCTAGATAACGCTAGCTAATATCTGTCTAGTAGCTAGCTATGGCACGTGCTTGCTTGCTCTTTACATTTGTTTCAATCTGGAATATCAACAAGGCAACACTCCATCTTAACTCCTCCTCCACATTTACAGCACTCTTAGAAAAAAAAGGTGCTATCTAGAACCTAACAGGGTTCTTCGCCTGTCCCCATAGGATAACCCTTTGAAGAACCATTTTTTGTTCTACATGGCACCCAAAAGGGTTCTGCCTGGAACCAAAAAGGCTTCTACCTGGACCCTAAAAGAGTATGGATTAGTTGAACAGTGAAGAAGAGAACCTCCGACAGTTTCTCCCTCTCTCCTCATGACCAGAATGTGTGGCATCCCGCTCAGGCATGTCTTTTACGTCGGCTTCTTTTGTTTTTGTATTTAACCATTATTTAACTAGGCAAGGCTAAGTGAGCTGTGATTAAACAATAAGTGATTAAGTCAGTGAGCTGCTGCCATGGTGTTAAACCTCAGGCGATGGGTCAGTGAGCTGCTGCCATGGTGTTAAACCTCAGGCGATGGGTCAGTGAGCTGCTGCCATGGTGTTAAACCTCAGGCGATGGGTCAGTGAGCTGCTGCCATGGTGTTAAACCTCAGGCGATGGGTCAGTGAGCTGCTGCCATGGTGTTAAACCTCAGGCGATGGGTCAGTGAGCTGCTGCCATGGTGTTAAACCTCAGGCGATGGGTCAGTGAGCTGCTGCCATGGTGTTAAACCTCAGGCGATGGGTCAGTGAGCTGCTGCCATGGTGTTAAACCTCAGGCGATGGGTCAGTGAGCTGCTGCCATGGTGTTAAACCTCAGGCGATGGGTCAGTGAGCTGCTGCCATGGTGTTAAACCTCAGGCGATAGGTCAGTGAGCTGCTGCCATGGTGTTAAACCTCAGGCGATGGGTCAGTGAGCTGCTGCCATGGTGTTAAACCTCAGGCGATAGGTCAGTGAGCTGCTGCCATGGTGTTAAACCTCAGGCGATAGGTCAGTGAGCTGCTGCCATGGTGTTAAACCTCAGGCGATAGGTCAGTGAGCTGCTGCCATGGTGTTAAACCTCAGGCGATGGGTCAGTGAGCTGCTGCCATGGTGTTAAACCTCAGGCGATGGGTCAGTGAGCTGCTGCCATGGTGTTAAACCTCAGGCGATAGGTCAGTGAGCTGCTGCCATGGTGTTAAACCTCAGGCGATAGGTCAGTGAGCTGCTGCCATGGTGTTAAACCTCAGGCGATAGGTCAGTGAGCTGCTGCCATGGTGTTAAACCTCAGGCGATGGGTCAGTGAGCTGCTGCCATGGTGTTAAACCTCAGGCGATGGGTCAGTGAGCTGCTGCCATGGTGTTAAACCTCAGGCGATAGGTCAGTGAGCTGCTGCCATGGTGTTAAACCTCAGGCGATTGGTCAGTGAGCTGCTGCCATGGTGTTAAACCTCAGGCGATGGGTCAGTGAGCTGCTGCCATGGTGTTAAACCTCAGGCGATGGGTCAGTGAGCTGCTGCCATGGTGTTAAACCTCAGGCGATGGGTCAGTGAGCTGCTGCCATGGTGTTAAACCTCAGGCGATAGGTCAGTGAGCTGCTGCCATGGTGTTAAACCTCAGGCGATGGGTCAGTGAGCTTCTGCCATGGTGTTAAACCTCAGGCGATGGGTCAGTGAGCTGCTGCCATGGTGTTAAACCTCAGGCGATGGGTCAGTGAGCTGCTGCCATGGTGTTAAACCTCAGGCGATGGGTCAGTGAGCTGCTGCCATGGTGTTAAACCTCAGGCGATGGGTCAGTGAGCTGCTGCCATGGTGTTAAACCTCAGGCGATGGGTCAGTGAGCTGCTGCCATGGTGTTAAACCTCAGGCGATGGGTCAGTGAGCTGCTGCCATGGTGTTAAACCTCAGGCGATAGGTCAGTGAGCTGCTGCCATGGTGTTAAACCTCAGGCGATGGGTCAGTGAGCTGCTGCCATGGTGTTAAACCTCAGGCGATGGGTCAGTGAGCTGCTGCCATGGTGTTAAACCTCAGGCGATGGGTCAGTGAGCTGCTGCCATGGTGTTAAACCTCAGGCGATGGGTCAGTGAGCTGCTGCCATGGTGTTAAACCTCAGGCGATGGGTCAGTGAGCTGCTGCCATGGTGTTAAACCTCAGGCGATGGGTCAGTGAGCTGCTGCCATGGTGTTAAACCTCAGGCGATGGGTCAGTGAGCTGCTGCCATGGTGTTAAACCTCAGGCGATAGGTCAGTGAGCTGCTGCCATGGTGTTAAACCTCAGGCGATAGGTCAGTGAGCTGCTGACATGGTGTTAAACCTCAGGCGATAGGTCAGTGAGCTGCTGCTCTTCTGGGGTTTGTTTTATATCCTCTGTAGTACTGCTATGGTAAAGGGAGAGTGAAAAATAACATTACATTTAAATTATCTCTTAATCTCCATTAGCAGAAAAAAATACTTCCAAATGTCTTGTATCTCAGACTAATATTTATTGTAAATGCCGTACTCCTTCACATTTTCAAACTTCCAGTCCTTATAGAACTCCCTATTTTTCATCAGGTAAAGAAGAATCCAGTCACAGAACCAGGCCCCCTGCAACAAAATGAGATCCATTAACAAATATAATATAATCTTATATAATAAAATATACAGAATATACTACACTGCTCAAAAAAATAAAGGGAACACTTAAACAACACAATGTAACTCCAAGTCAATCACACTTCTGTGATATCAAACTGTCCACTTAGGAAGCAACACTGATTGACAATAAATTTCACATGCTGTTGTGCAAATGGAATAGACAACAGATGGAAATTATGGGCAATTAGCAAGACACCCCCAATAAAGGAGTGGTTCTGCAGGTGGGGACCACAGACCACTTCTCAGTTCCTATGCTTCCTGGCTGATGTTTTGGTCACTTTTGAATGCTGGCAGTGCTTTCACTCTAGTGGTAGCATGAAACGGAGTCTACAACCCACACAAGTGGCTCAGGTAGTGCAGCTCATCCAGGATGGCACATCAATGCGAGCTGTGGCAAGAAGGTTTGCGGTGTCTGTCAGTGTAGTGTCCAGAGCATGGAGGCGCTACCAGGAGACAGGCCAGTACACCAGGAGACGTGGAGGAGGCCGTAGGAGGGCAACAACCCAGCGGCAGGACCGCTACCTCCGCCTTTGTGCAAGGAGGAGCAGGAGGAGCACTGCCAGAGCCCTGCAAAATGACCTCCAGCAGGCCACAAATGTGCATGTGTCTGCTCAAACGGTCAGAAACAGACTCCATGAGGGTGGTAGAGGGCCCAACGTCCACAGGTGGGGGTTGTGCTTACAGCCCAACACCGTGCAGGACGTTTGGCATTTGCCAGAGAACACCAAGATTGGCAAATTCGCCACTGGCGCCCTGTGCTCTTCACAGATGGAAGCAGGTTCACACTGAGCACGTGACAGACGTGACAGAGTCTGGAGACGCCGTGGAGAACGTTCTGCTGCCTGCAACATCCTCCAGCATGACCGGTTTGGCATTCAGACCAGTCATAGTGTAGGGTGGCATTTCTTTGGGGGGCCGCACAGCCCTCCATGTGCTCGCCAGAGGTAGCCTGACTGCCATTAGGTACCGAGATGAGATCCTCAGACCCCTTGTGAGACCATATGCTGGTGCGGTTGGCCCTGGGTTCCTCCTGGGTTCCTCCTAATGCAAGACAATGCTAGACCTCATGTGGCTGGAGTGTGTCAGCAGTTCCTGCAAGAGGAAGGAATTGATGCTATGGACTGGCCCGCCCCGCCCGTTCACCAGACCTGAATCCAATTGAGCACATCTGGGACATCATGTCTCGCTCCATCCACCAACGCCACATTGCACATCAGACTGTCCAGGAGTTAGCGGATGCTTTAGTCCAGGTCTGGGAAGAGATCCCTCAGGAGACCATCCGCCACCTCATCAGGAGCATGCCCAGGCGTTGTAGGGAGGTCATACAGGCACGTGGAGGCCACACACACACTACTGAGCCTCATTTTTACCTGTCTTAAGGACATTACATCAAAGTTGGATCAGCCGGTAGTGTGGTTTTCCACTTTAATTTTGAGTGTGACTCCAAATCCAGACCTCCATGGGTTGATCAATTTGATTTCCATTGATAATTTTTGTGTGATTTTGTTGTCAGCACATTCAACTATGTAAAGATGTAAAGAAAAAAGTATTTAATAAGAATATTTCATTCATTCAGATCTAGGATGTGTTATTTTAGTGTTCCCTTTATTTTTGTGAGCAGTGTATATACCTGTATTGCAGAGGAGGCTGGTGGGAGGAGCTATAGGAATATGGGCTCATAGTAATGAATGGAATAAATTAAACGGATACCATTCAATTTATTCCATTACAACGAGCCTGTCCTCCTGTAGCTCCTCCCACCAGCCTCCTCGGTTGTACTGATACTCAAGTCCATAAGTATAGCCAATACAAATGTCATCTTTAAAAAATAATACTTACACCACCAATACAAGCTAGTCCTGAGCCTATATGGATAATGGTGGGTATGATACAGAACTTTCCAGCCTGTAGTAGAAAATATAAGGAAGTAACAATAAGGGAATCAAAACATCAGGAAACAAAATAGATGCATTTATCCTAAAAAGCCATTAAATAATACATATTTATCATACCTTCCCATGCACCATAATGTTGATGCGTATACCAAACACTTTGAAATGTGTTCGGTAGCTTTCTCCAGACCCAGTTTTAAAATAGCGAGCATGTCTGTTATGAGAGTACCAAAGATGTGGAAGATTAAAGTATGACTTCAAATTAAGTATTATGTGTCAACCTTGTGTGTGTGTGTTACCTGAAGTTGAATCCTGAGGACTCTCTGGACACATTAACGTCAATGTGAGTAAAGTCGTACCGTGGCTGGCATTCTGAGGGATCTCTGTCAAGGTCGCACTCCCACCCAATCAGAATTCCAATTAAACCACCCTGGGGGAGAGAAAAGAAAGAAAGAGATTGTCTTTCTTTACTTAAACAATCTCATTTAATTTAAAACTCAGCCCCCCATTAAAAATAAAAAAGCAAAGATATATCCTGTACTGCATACATTTACCATACTCACCTTTCTATCTATCACATGAAACAAACCAACATCACCATACCCACTCCTACAACCGTATATCCAAAACATCTTTCCCAGCTATACATACAGCCCCCCCAACACACCATATCTCCTCAAACATCTCTACACATTTGATCATTTTATAGAACTCAAACCCTAAGGCGCGCAGAGACCATCCCATTTAACCATAGTAAAGAGTCTGTTATCCCCCCACTTTTGACCCTGTTCCTCCTTGTTAGCTAACTTTGTAGCTGAACAAACAGAAAATTCAACAAAACACATTTGGCTTTCTCCTTACTCAAATACTTGTATCCCATTATAAACATCCCAACAGTAAAAACCACCCCAACCTCTCACACATACATTCCAACAGAGACATTAAAGACATTAACCTGGTGCACACAAAACACATGAATCACAGTTTTTTTTCATTTTACAGAAAAGACACCCCTGCCCGACTCCCGGTTCAACCCATGCCAACCAGCTGTTAGTGGCCAGGGCTCCATGTAGAACCCTCTTTGGTACTGGGGGTTTGTAGAGCCCCCTCCACCTAAAACCCACCATACTCTCCGCCCCACATACCCCCTGCCACTCATGTGCCTTCACTCCTGTTAGGTTCCTAATGTTCCTAACCTTAACGCAGAGGTTGTAGAGGGCTTTACCTCCCACATCCTCAAACTCCTCCAGGCTCCTAATGTTCCTAACCTTACCGCAGAGGTTGTAGAGGGCTTTACCTCCCACATCCTCAAACTCCCCCAGGCTCGGAGTGTTGAAATCTAACAAGTCCTCCAGACCCCCTTGCCAGTCTCCAGTCTCTGCTGTCACCTGCAGTGGCGGAAACATTGGTGGCCCCTCTCCCTTTGGCCGCTCAAACATCCCCCTTACAGGCTCAGACAGTGCCTCCTGGACCTCCTCCAGGAATCTCTCCAGCAGCCTAAGATACATTATTCCTGTTTGTTGTACCAAGACTTCTGGGGTTTTCCACCCCTCCTCTCCCAGCAGTCTCAGGTCACCCAGCCTTTGTAAACCCCCTGCCATCAGTTGCCTCTGCAGGGTGGCCGACTGAACCGATCTCAAAGGGATGGCTGGGTTGTGAAAGATAGGCTCCGCCCACACCCACAGCCCAGGCTCAACACCCCCTTCTCGTATGGGCCTTAGCAGCTGCCAGGCCCTCAGCATTGCAGAGTAAAAATCTGAGAGACCTGCTGTACTCAGCCTCTCCAGCTTCATGAGGAACAGCTGCTGGTCCAACCCTAAGAATGTATACATTCAGCTCCTACCTGTTCACCGACCACGAGCAGAACCTCCTCCACCTTAACTCCATTCTCAGGAACACACCTGAATCCATGCCGTATCGACAGCATCTCCTCCGCGCTAGGCCAGGAAGCCATCGCGCACACCACACCTTCCAAACCCCAGGAAAGTTACTCTGTCCTCTTCCACCCTAACTTTGAAAAAACTGTGGATACCGCTAAAACAAATATTGCATTAACCCTCCACCATAGAAAAAGACAATTGAAAGGAAAGACCAAGAAAACAATCAAGAAAGTTAGTTAGGACAGAGCCCTCTACACCAAACATAAAATAAAATAAACTCCCAGCATGCACTGCGAGAGAGAGAGGAGTATTGATAGCAAAATGCTATATTATTTACATTATTTATGTATTTTGTGGCTTACTCTTTGATGGTATGGTATCGTACAGTGTCCATTTAACTGCTTAAGGCAATTGAAAACATCATCGTCAACATCATCATCAATACACAACAACAAATAAACTTTTAAATTGTGAAAACTGACCTTCAAAGCCATGTCCTGAAAGCTGTGTCCAGTTTGGTTAACAATGTCTCCCAGACGGAATATGGGGCAGTAGGGTTCAAGAGCCTCATCGTAGCGACATTTCTTCAGATGGAATTTATCAGCCGTGTCCTGAACGTTGGCCCTGATAATTGGGTGAAACATTTCAAAGTTTTTATTTATCAAAATGCAGACAGCAAACACTTTCTGAAATATGTAATATTAACAGATTAAAAGACTCCAGCTCCAGTTTATACATTTAAAGACAACTCTGGCAGTTTGAAAACCATATGCCTGTCAACTTTTTAGGTAGTGTTAATATAGACAACTTACTTTGAGAAACTGAATTTGGGAAATCGGATGACATTTTTTATGTAGATGGTGAAGTTTTCAGCTTCTCTTAACATATTCTTGTGTTTATGTCTATCCCTGAAGGAATAAAAGGGAATGACGATTACTACTGTGGACACATGCTCATGCGTGTGTGTGCATGTATTTGCCTGTGTGTGTGTATGTGGTTGTGTGTGTTCATGCATGTTTGTTTGCCCCGGGTTGGAGCGAGTCAATGCCCCGGGTTGGAGCGAGCGGTCGCATCTGCACTCGGTCCGCAGGTAGTATTACATTTCATTACATTTCATTATAGTACAACGGTTTGATTTGTCTAATCTTAGCAATTTTTCTTCTTAGCTAGCTACATAGCCGTCTTTGTATCATAGATAATTGCGTAATTATCGTATTTCGTCGTCCTAACGCAGTCTACACCGCCCTGCAGCTAGCTAGCTAGCTAACGTCTACCGTTAGCTAGTCCACCGTCTACCGATTAGCAGCACAACTTACACTCAACTGAACGACTTGATTAGTGTAGTGTTAGCTAGCTACATAGTTGTCTTTGCTGTCTTCGTATCCAAGATAATTGTGTAGTTTAGAGTGTGTAGTTTTAGAGTGATTATCTTAATTTACCGAGGTTAGCTAGCCAGCTATTTGTCGTCCTTAACGTAACAGAACTTCCGCACTCAACAATCCGGTCGCATTTCGCTTCGCTCCACAGGTAGTATCACATTTTTCATTTCATTACAGTACAACGGCTTGATTTGTTTGATCGTAGCTAGCTACATAGCTAGCTACATAGCCGTCTTTGTTATAAGATAATTGTGTAGTCTTGAGCGATTTCCTAGGTTAGCTAGCCAGCTATTGTCGTTCTTTTAACGCAACGTAACGTAAATCAACACTGCTAGCTAGCCAGCTAGCCCCGAATAGCAGCACAGTAGCACAGTAGAAACCATTACACTCAACGGAACGACTTGATTAGTGTAGTGTCAACAACGCAGACACTGCCAGCTAGCCTACATAGTCAACAACGCAGCCTCTGCCAGCTAGCCTACTTCAGCAGTACTGTATCATTTTAATCATTTTAGTCAATAAGATTCTTGCTACGTAAGCTTAACTTTCTGAACACTCGAGACGTGTAGTCCACTTGTCATTCCAATCTCCTTTGCATTAGCGTAGCCTCTTGTGTAGCCTGTCAACTATGTGTCTGTCTATCCCTGTTCTCTCCTCTCTGCACAGACCATACAAACGCTCCACACCGCGTGGCCGCGGCCACCCTAATCTGGTGGTCCCAGCGCACGACCCACGTGGAGTTCCAGGTCTCCGGTAGCCTCTGGAACTGCCGATCTGCGGCCAACAAGGCAGAGTTCATCTCAGCCTATGCCTCCCTCCAGTCCCTCGACTTCTTGGCACTGACGGAAACATGGATCACCACAGACAACACTGCTACTCCTACTGCTCTCTCTTCGTCTGCCCACGTGTTCTCGCACACCCCGAGAGCTTCTGGTCAGCGGGGTGGTGGCACCGGGATCCTCATCTCTCCCATGTGGTCATTCTCTCTTTCTCCCCTTACCCATCTGTCTATCGCCTCCTTTGAATTCCATGCTGTCACAGTTACCAGCCCTTTCAAGCTTAACATCCTTATCATTTATCGCCCTCCAGGTTCCCTCGGAGAGTGAGCTTGATGCCTTGATAAGCTCCTTTCCTGAGGACGGCTCACCTCTCACAGTTCTGGGCGACTTTAACCTCCCTACGTCTACCTTTGACTCATTCCTCTCTGCCTCCTTCTTTCCACTCCTCTCCTCTTTTGACCTCACCCTCTCACCTTCCCCCCCTACTCACAAGGCAGGAAATACGCTCGACCTCATCTTTACTAGATGCTGTTCTTCCACTAACCTCATTGCAACTCCCCTCCAAGTCTCCGACCACTACCTTGTATCCTTCTCCCTCTCGCTCTCATCCAACACTTCCCACACTGCCCCTACTCGGATGGTATCGCGCCGTCCCAACCTTCGCTCTCTCTCCCCCGCTACTCTCTCCTCTTCCATCCTATCATCTCTTCCCTCTGCTCAAACCTTCTCCAACCTATCTCCTGATTCTGACTCCTCAACCCTCCTCTCCTCCCTTTCTGCATCCTTTGACTCTCTATGTCCCCTATCCTCCAGGCCGGCTCGGTCCTCCCCTCCCGCTCCGTGGCTCAACGACTCATTGCGAGCTCACAGAACAGGGCTCCGGGCAGCCGAGCGGAAATGGAGCAAAACTCGCCTCCCTGCGGACCTGACATCCTTTCACTCCCTCCTCTCTACATTTTCCTCTTCTCTCTCTGCTGCTAAAGCCACTTTCTACCACTCTAAATTCCAAGCATCTGCCTCTAACCCTAGGAAGCTCTTTGCAACCTTCTCCTCCCTCCTGAATCCTCCTCCCCCTCCCCCCTCCTCCCTCTCTGCAGATGACTTCGTCAACCATTTTGAAAAGAAGGTCGACGACATCCGATCCTCGTTTGCTAAGTCAAACGACACCGCTGGTTCTGCTCACACTGCCGTACCCTGTGCTCTGACCTCTTTCTCCCCCTCTCTCCAGATGAAATCTCGCGTCTTGTGACGGCCGGCCGCCCAACAACCTGCCCGCTTGACCCTATCCCCTCCTCTCTTCTCCAGACCATTTCCGGAGACCTTCTCCCTTACCTCACCTCGCTCATCAACTCATCCCTGACCTCTGGCTACGTCCCTTCCGTCTTCAAGAGAGCGAGAGTTGCACCCTTCTGAAAAAACCTACACTCGATCCCTCCGATGTCAACAACTACAGACCAGTATCCCTTCTTTCTTTTCTCTCCAAAACTCTTGAACGTGCCGTCCTTGGCCAGCTCTCCCGCTATCTCTCTCAGAATGACCTTCTTGATCCAAATCAGTCAGGTTTCAAGACTAGTCATTCAACTGAGACTGCTCTTCTCTGTATCACGGAGGCGCTCCGCACTGCTAAAGCTAACTCTCTCTCCTCTGCTCTCATCCTTCTAGACCTATCGGCTGCCTTCGATACTGTGAACCATCAGATCCTCCTCTCCACCCTCTCCGAGTTGGGCATCTCCGGCGCGGCCCACGCTTGATTGCGTCCTACCTGACAGGTCGCTCCTACCAGGTGGCGTGGCGAGAATCCGTCTCCACACCACGTGCTCTCACCACTGGTGTCCCCCAGGGCTCTGTTCTAGGCCCTCTCCTATTCTCGCTATACACCAAGTCACTTGGCTCTGTCATAACCTCACATGGTCTCTCCTATCATTGCTATGCAGACGACACACAATTAATCTTCTCCTTTCCCCCTTCTGATGATCAGGTGGCGAATCGCATCTCTGCATGTCTGGCAGACATATCAGTGTGGATGACGGATCACCACCTCAAGCTGAACCTCGGCAAGACGGAGCTGCTCTTCCTCCCGGGGAAGGACTGCCCGTTCCATGATCTCGCCATCACGGTTGACAACTCCATTGTGTCCTCCTCCCAGAGCGCTAAGAACCTTGGCGTGATCCTGGACAACACCCTGTCGTTCTCAACTAACATCAAGGCGGTGGCCCGTTCCTGTAGGTTCATGCTCTACAACATCCGCAGAGTACGACCCTGCCTCACACAGGAAGCGGCGCAGGTCCTAATCCAGGCACTCGTCATCTCCCGTCTGGATTACTGCAACTCGCTGTTGGCTGGGCTCCCTGCCTGTGCCATTAAACCCCTACAACTCATCCAGAACGCCGCAGCCCGTCTGGTGTTCAACCTTCCCAAGTTCTCTCACGTCACCCCGCTCCTCCTCTCTCTCCACTGGCTTCCAGTTGAAGCTCGCATCCGCTACAAGACCATGGTGCTTGCCTACGGAGCTGTGAGGGGAACGGCACCTCAGTACCTCCAGGCTCTGATCAGGCCCTACACCCAAACAAGGGCACTGCGTTCATCCACCTCTGGCCTGCTCGCCTCCCTACCACTGAGGAAGTACAGTTCCCGCTCAGCCCAGTCAAAACTGTTCGCTGCTCTGGCCCCCCAATGGTGGAACAAACTCCCTCACGACGCCAGGACAGCGGAGTCAATCACCACCTTCCGGAGACACCTTAAACCCCACCTCTTTAAGGAATACCTAGGATAGGATAAAGTAATCCCCTCACCCCCCCTTAAAAGATTTAGGTGCACTACTGTTCCACTGGATGTCATAAGGTGAATGCACCAATTTGTAAGTCGCTCTGGATAAGAGTGTCTGCTAAATGACTTAAATGTAAATGTAAATGTGTTTATGAGTGTGTATGGCTATGAAAGTGAAAGTGTGTAAGTGCACTTACTGTGGTTGGCATCTTCTCTCAACGGGGCACCAGCTATATATCTCACATGTACCATTGGATTTCCCATTGTCTCTCAAGCAGCGGCCTGTCCTAACTCCTACAGAAAAGTATATTTCACAGTATGTTTGTGAGCAGACAGTATATGTAATTTCTCATTTCAATTTGTTTGAATTCAATTTGAGTTTTCAAAGATTCCTACCATGGCCAGCTACCACCAACTCTCCCTCTGCACAGTCTTCATCTCCCTTACAGTGGCCATCTGGCACATTGGGGCTCTGTGGAACAATACCCCACAACTAGTATGGTTTAACAAATACAGACCAAATACGGACCAAATACAGAGTATATTGCCGTTTTAAAAGGGTGGTTAAAGGTGACAACATAAAGAAATGAGAGGGAATTTCCTTACCTCAGCACAGTTGCCCAACTTCTGGTTTGGTGTCTCTATAAAATTGGTAACAATGAAAAAACTGCTTCCCCCTATAGGAAAAAGTGGTGTTAAACCAGCCTGATATCAACTGATAAGAGTAAGTATGGCACGCATTTGCAGAAAGATGTGCATCACGAGACGTGATACATTGCATTCAATCAGCTTTAATATTGCTGATAGATTGTCACTTCCATCAATGTAATTGTCTGCATCATTTCCAATCCCCCGTATTTATTTGTAAATATATACAGTACCAGCCAAATGTTTGGACACACCTGCTCATTCAAGTTTTTTGGGGGGGTTTGAGATGGTTTGGGATGAGTTGGACCGCAGAGTGAAGGAAAAGCAGCCAACAAGTGCTCAGCATATGTGGGAACTCCTTCAAGACTGTTGGAAAAGCATTCCAGGTGAAGCTGGTTGAGCAAATGCTAAGACTGTGCAAAACTGTCATCAAGACAAAAGGTTTTGTAGAACCTCAGATATATTTTGATTTGTTTAACACTTTTTTGGTTACTACATGATTTCATATGTATTATTTCATAGTTTAAACATTGGATTAGCTAACACAACGTGCCATTGGAACACAGGAGTGATGGTTTCTGATAATGGGCCTCTGTACGCCTATGTAGATATCCCATCAAATATCTGCTGTTTCCAGCTACAATAGTAATTTACAACATTAACAATGTCTACACTGTATTTCTGATCAATTTGATGTTATTTTAATGGACAAAAAATTCACTTTATTTTCAAAAAGGTAGTGTGTGTATATATATATATATATATATATATATATATATATATATATATACACACAGTGGGGCAAAAAAGTATTTAGTCAGCCACCAATTGTGCAAGTTCTCCCACTTAAAAAGATGAGAGAGGCCTGTAATTTTCATCATAGGTACACTTCAACTATGACGGACAAAATGATAAGAAAAAATCCAGAAAATCACATTGTACGATTTTTAATGAATTTATTTGCAAATTATGGTGGAAAATAAGTATTTGGTCAATAACAAAAGTTTATCTCAATACTTTGTTATATACCATTTGTTGGCAATGACAGAGGTCAAACGTTTTCTGTAAGTCTTCACAAGGTTTTCACACACTGTTGCTGGTATTTTGGCCCATTCCTCCATGCAGATCTCCTCTAGAGCAGTGATGTTTTGGGGCTGTTGCTGGGCAACACGGACTTTCAACTCCCTCCAAAGATGTTCTATGGGGTTGAGATCTGGCGACTGGCCAGGCCACTCCAGGACCTTGAAATGCTTCTTACGAAGCCACTCCTTTGTTGCCCGGGCGGTGTGTTTTGGGATCAATGTCATGCTGAAAGACCCAGCCACGTTTCATCTTCAATGCCCTTGCTGATGGAAGGAGGTTTTCACTCAAAATCTCACGATACATGGCCCCATTCATTCTTTCCTTTACACGGATCAGTCGTCCTGGTCCCTTTGCCGAAAAACAGCCCCAAAGCATGATGTTTCCACCCCCATGCTTCACAGTAGGTATGGTGTTCTTCGGATGCAACTCAGCATTCTTTGTCCTCCAAACACGACGAGTTGAGTTTTTACCAAAAAGTTATATTTTGGTTTCATCTGACCATATGACATTCTCCCAATCTTCTTCTGGATCATCCAAATGCTCTCTAGCAAACTTCAGACGGGCCTGGACATGTACTGGCTTAAGCAGGGGGACACGTCTGGCACTGCAGGATTTGAGTCCCTGGCGGCGTAGTGTGTTACTGATGGTAGGCTTTGTTACTTTGGTCCCAGCTTTCTGCAGGTCATTCACTAGGTCCCCCCGTGTGGTTCTGGGATTTTTGCTCACTGTTCTTGTGATCATTTTGACCCCACAGTGTGAGATCTTGCGTGGAGCCCCAGATCGAGGGAGATTATCAGTGGTCTTGTATGTCTTCCATTTCCTAATAATTGCTCCCACAGTTGATTTCTTCAAACCAAGTTGCTTACCTATTGCAGATTCAGTCTTCCCAGCCTGGTGCAGGTCTACAATTTTCTTTCTGGTGTCCTTTGACAGCTCTTTGGTCTTGGCCATAGTGGAGTTTGGAGTGTGACTGTTTGTTGTGGACAGGTGTCTTCTATACTGATAACAAGTTCAAACAGGTGCCATTAATACAGGTAACGAGTGGAGGACAGAGGAGCCTCTTAAAGAAGAAGTTACAGGTCTGTGAGAGCCAGAAATCTTGCTTGTTTGTAGGTGACCAAATACTTATTTTCCACCATAATTTGCAAATAAATTCATTAAAAAATCCTACAATGTGATTTTCTGGATTTTTTTTCTCATTTTGTCTTTTATAGTTGAAGTGTACCTATGATGAAAATTACAGGACTCTCATCTTTTTAAGTGGGAGAACTTGCACAATTGGTGGCTGACTAAATACTTTTTTGCCCCACTGTATGTAGATATTCCATTAAAAAAATATACTGTTTCCAGCTACAATAGTCATTTACAACATTACATGTCTACACTGTATTTCTGATCAATTTTATTTTAAAGGCACATTTTTTAGCTTTTCTTTCAAAAACAAGGACATTTCTAAGTGACCCCAAACTTTTGAATGGTAGTGTAAATGTTTTCCTTGATTATTTTCCCCTAACCCTGCCACCCCTCCCCTAATTGGAGTAAACTGATGGACAATGACACTTAGGCTTCTACTTCCAGCTTATACAGTACATACTATATACATTTACCTTGACCAATATATTTTTCAAAAGCATCCCAGACTGACGCTTATCAATAAACCAGTTAAACAAGGCTGTCCTTTATCTCCTTCTTGTTCTACACAGTGGCTCCAGTTACACATTTTCTGGAAGCCTCATCACGATAGCTAAAAAAAAGCTTCATATCTTCATCAAGACGATCTAAATGCATATTCCCATGAAACTGACTGAGATGCTGCATGGACATTTCACTATGCATGACTGACAGTGAGAAATGTGAAGGGAGGGTTACCACAACAAATGTGTGTGTAAAGGCACAGAAACACAGTCTACATATGTGAAACCAATTTTTTGCTCTGATGATGAAGCTTCTGGGGCGAGGGACAGGGACGCAACAGGACGTTACATTCAGAACCGCAGCCTCAGCCTTTATTATATTTAAGCAATAAGGCCAGAGGAGTTGTGGTATACGGCCAATATACCACGGCTAAGGGCTGTTCTTACGCGCAACGCAAAGAGGAATGCCTGGATACAGCCACTAGCCGTGGTATATTGGCCATATAACACAAACCACTGAGGTGCATTATTGCAATTATATTGGCCATATACCAAACCCCCTCTGAGGTGCCTTATTGCAATCATACACTGGTTACCAATGTAAATAGAACAGTAAAAATGGTATACCCATGGTATACGTTCTGATACACCAATCAACCTTCCGTTAAAAATTATATTTATTCTAGCAGTCAAGCACAGTGGATGAGATAGATCTTATTTCTAACATTAACATGAAATGTATTAAAGTGGATTGTGGTTAGTCTGACCTGGGGTGGAATGACATAGTCCACAGGTCCCCACACCATCCGTCCGAACTCTGATGTGTTGGTGACCGCCACTCCCTTCAGTTTGGTCATCACAGTACTCTGGATAGATTCCTCTTTGGTCTGGTAGGACTTCTTGCTCAGGAATACATACCTGTGTAGACCAGGAGAACAATATACTGTAGCTATCTCAATGGGGATAATCTGCTTCAAACCTGGAACAAGTGGAGGTTACTGTCTGATAGGGGTTTAAAATATTGGTTGGAATATAGTTTTACATGTTACGTTTCTGTGAACTACAAATAGATGGACTAGATTGTATTTTATTAAGAACATTTCATATGCCTTTAGACTGTTATAAGGGCCTATATCTTGAAAATGTGGAAAGGTATTTATTGAGACCCTTACCCAACAAGGTATCCAATGATGGATAATTGTATAACTCTGTACAAACTGCCGACTCTCTTGCTTCCTACAATTATGAATTTTCCTGTCTTGTAGTCAAGATAGGAAAGCACATTCAAAAGAACTTTGCTTTTCCAGCTATTGGAAGCCATCCCACGGCGATGATACTGTAAATCTGAAGACAACAGTCGGTTGGTTATACAGCCACTGCAACTGTTGAACCCACAGAAGCCATCACAGTCCAGTACTTGACCAGGGCAAATAAACTACTTTGGCAAACGTTATGTTGATTTCAGCGTAATTTCAGTGTGCTAGTGTAACACTCATTATATTCTATATATACACATTTAAACTCACATAAAAAATATGATTAAATGAGATCATAGTTTAGTTTCTTACCCTGGTCTACGAGATTATTGAAATCTGGAATCAAGTTCAAATCTTGTCTCTACCCATCAGCTTTTATACGAACAACAATGTAATGATGACATTGTTTCCCTAGGTCATATTTCAATTCAGCCAATGAGTTTCAAGGGGCATGGATTTTAAATCTTCTGAAGAGACAGTATGTGCATATATTAACAACAAAAAGCATTCAGTTGACAACCAGTTGTCCAATAGGGGGAGGGATTAACAGCACACTGTAGAGCAGAGTGATTTACAAGAAATGTGTGGCAGGCTTAGAATAAATCACGTGATATAGATGTGCATCTGCAGGTCACAGGTGTAAGTTGATGCAACATTTCCCCACATCCTATGATGCTCTGTACAAAACAACAGTACACAATAGAATGTGAACGATTTCTGCTTTTGCATGAGACCCACGTTTTGAAAGGCAGGGATGCTTTTGTTACTGGTTTTACTGGCGATGACATGGAGGAGAAACATGAGTCAATAACAGATCAGTAGGCCTATGTGTGGGTTTCAATCTGAGGTGAAGATGTTAAAGCTGTCAACAGTTTGCAAAATGTAAAAAGTTTGAAGTATGTAACTTCACCACAAGGTCACAGGTCTAGGTTATTATTTCCATTATGAATATAGTGAAGGAAAGCCTTGCTCTATGTTCTCACTCATCAATCTCAAAATAAAAAAATTAACTTTAACAGCAGCTGAGACTTTATTTAACCTTTTTACAAAGCATGTTGAGAAAAATCATGTTTTGCTTTCAAGATAATATTTTTCATTTAATCTTTGTATTTAGTTCTTTAGAGCAAACATTTTAAAACAAAAACGTTGAGGCAATTTACACCAAGGTAAATAATAAATGTACACAAGAAATATGAGTAATATTTTATAGTAAACCTTACCGTATAGAATACTTTAAAAACACAGACATCACAGTGTAAGTCACTTATCTCCATATGTAGAAATATGCAATACGTAACAAAATAATTAACAAATTCAAAACAAAGTGGCTCATCAATCATGTGGCTTTGTCATATTTCAAAGTTCTCATAATACAAACATGAGTCAATTTTAAAAAGTGTGCTATATTCTAATTTAGTAATATTTTGTATAAAACCGTACAATATAAAATATTTTAAAACAGTCATCACAGTAGGCTAAGTCAATTATCTGAATATGTATGAATGTACAATACTCAAAAAAATACAAAAAAAATATTTAACAAAATACTCAAAACAAAGCGTCTCTTGGATCACATGGCTCTATCATATTTCAAAGTTCTCATTAAATCACTCAACAATGCAAATTTCTTATGGGCATTTTGGCTGCTAAGGCTAAAGTTCAGTGGAACACCGTGGAGATCCGGCGTGCAGTTGGAATATTGTTTTATGGTAAAATCCCCCAAGTTACACAAGGCTCCAGCTTTCAAAAGGCTAATTTAGCATTCAGCACTTATCTTACAGTGACAAAGCATCACTCAGCATCCATTGCTATATCCTTTTGATGGCGTCGTTTGAAAAAGCCACACTGCAAGTTCGAAAAGGAAAGATTAGAATAGTGACGCCTTGATACTTTAACCAAAATAATGTACTGTGCACACATTGCAGTCAGACCTGGGTTCAAATTTAAATCTTTCAAGTAGTTTTAGTGTTTGATTTAGCCTGTCTTGAGTGCCAGATTGGCAGGGTTTGCACTTCTACGATTTCTCTATTGGTTCATGCAAGCTCAATCAAGCCCAGCTAAAATAGTTGAACATGTATTCGATGTACAAAAACATCAAAAACACTCATTATTACCTTAACGAGTATGACAATGATTATCGCTAGAAATAGAAAGCCTCCGATGGAGCCTCCAATGATGACGGGCAATGATTTCTCCACTGCCAGTTTGATAATCATCACCTCCACCTAGGAAGCAGAACCACAAAGCAGAGCAAACAGAGCAAGATCGATAAACTTTTCCAATAATAAATATAATTGTTCAACTATTGTATTCAATTGTTTTAATCTGACATCTCTATTATTGAATGTTTAACCCACTGATTCCATCGATCTCAATTCCAGTGCTTCGAATCGGTCTTCATCAAATCCCAGAGTGGCTTTAGCTATAATCTTCTCAGATGTACCCTGTAATGATTGATGATGGATGGTCACAACAAAGCATTTTGACCATAAAAATCGTAAAACGTGTAAGGATCTTCATCTCTCTATTGCAGAGGAAGTCAATAAAGGTGCATCTACCCACCGAAAACTCTCTGATTGAAGCCTCAGCCACAACCGTGATTTCCTGTACATCTGTCACTGAACACTGAATGAGATACTCCCCGAAGGCCTGGAGGAAGAACACATATTTACTACTCAAAAGGCAACATGTTCTCATTATGTCAAAATAGTGACATTTAACCATTGTAGATATAAGTTACTTTGGCTAATATATTTCTTATTTGTCATTTTTTGGCTGACAAATTAAGGCAAATATGCTGCATAAAATTTAGATTTCATGAATAATTTTATATTATAGGTGTAATGAGAAAGGATGGAACTCACATTTACTTCTGGATTTCCACATCTCTCCTGGAATCCAAACCAAATTGTTATGTCAGGGACCGAATACTGGGTACCAAATATTAGAACAAAAGAAATGTCTGGACGTTTTTAACATACCTTAGGTGTAATACTCTTGATTGTAATTTTGGTGTGACGTGCCTGTACTGTTATTGTAATGTTAACGCGTATAGTTGCATTGTGTTTGTTCTCACCGTGAAGCTGGAAGGGAGAAAATATTTGAAGAAAGATGCAAACATACACATTATAGAACACATTATAGAATTTCCTGATAAAATGTGTGTGCTTGCTCGCTTGTCTTGAAGGATAATTTGATTGATAGAATAGGATAGCCTGAACATGTGAAAGTTGGTTTGGTGTCTCTAGCTTGAACGGTTCAACAGTTACTGTTGTTGTTGGTGGGTTATTTTATGCTAATTTGATCTAATTTGAATTGTTATCATTTATAACGTTTTGAAAATGTTAATTTTTAAATGTTTTTATTTGAAATGGTTAATGAGCAGTAGCATTTGAAGTGTCACTGTGTTCTTGTGGTTGACATCGAATTCATGATGGTTTATGCTAATTTATGCAAATGTTGTTATGGCACACAAAGTATAAATAGCATAAACAATTATGTTATAAGTTGGAACAGTCTGGACATTCTAAAGTTTGTTTGGTCTCAATAGCTTATAGGTGGTTTAAGCACTAGAGTGGGCGGAATAGTAATATGTACGTGCAATTCTAGAGTGGTCTTTAGCACATTAAAGACGCAAACATGCTTTTGTCATGCTTTTGTCACTTCTAGATTAGACTACTGCAATGCTCTACTCTCTGGCTACCCCGATAAAGCACTGAATAAACTTCAGTTAGTACTAAACACGGCTGCTAGAATCTTGACTAGAACCAACATATGTGTACATATTACTCCAGTGCTAGCCTCTCTACACTGGCTTCCTGTTAAGGCTAGGGCTGATTTCAAGGTTTTACTGTAAACCTACAAAGCATTACATGTACTTGCTCCTACCTATGTTTCCGATATGGTCCTGCCGTACTTACCTACACATACGCTACAGTCACAAGACGTAGGCCTCGTTATTGTCCATAGAATTGCTAAGCAAACAGCTGGAGGCACGGCTTTCTCCTATAGAGCTCTATTTTTATGGAATGGTCTGCCTACCCATGTGAGAGATGCAGAATCGGTCTCAACATTTTAAGTCTTTACTGAAGACTCATCTATTCAGTAGGTCCTATGATTGAGTGTAGTCTGGCCCAGGGGTGCGAAGGTGAGTGGCAAGGCACTGGGTGGACGAACCGCCCTTGCTGTCTCTGCCTGGCCAGCTCCCCTCTCTCCACTGGGATTCTCTTTCTCTAACTCTATTACGGGGGCTGAGTCACTGGCTCTCTAGTGCTCTTCTATGCTGTCCCTAGGAGGGGTTGAGAGTGGGTTGAGTCACTGACGTGATCTTCCTGTCCTGTTTTGCACCCCCTCGAGCTCGTGCGGTGGAGGAGATCTTTGTGGGCTATATTCAGTAAGTTGGTGGTCTGTTGACTCTCTAGTGGTTTGGAGGCTGTGCTTTGGCAAAATGGGTGTGGTTATATCCTGCCTGGTTTCCCCCTTCCCCCATCTCAGCCTCCATTATCTATGCAGCGAAAGTCTATGTGCCAGGGGGCTAGGGTCCGTCTGTTATATCTGGTGTAATTCTGTCTTCTCTGGTGTCCTGTGTGAATTTAAGTGTGCGCCCTCTAATTCTCTCTCTCCCTCCCCTCCCAGAGGACCTGAGTCCTAGGACCATGCCTCAGGACTACCTGGCCTGATGACTCCTGGCTGTCCCCAGTCCACCTGGCCGTGCTGCTGCTCCAGTTTCAACTGTTCCGCCTGCGGCTATGGAACCCTGACCAGTCCACCTGGCCGTGCTGCTGCTCCAGTTTCAACTGTTCCGCCTGCGGCTATGGAACCCTGACCTGTTCACCGGACGATTTGCCTTGTCTCGGACTGACTGACTGACTCGACCTCTCTCTCGTCCTCTCATTGCTCGGCTATGAAAAGTCAACTGAGATTTACTTCTGAGGAGCTGACCTGTTGCACCCTCTGCAACCACTGTGATTATTATTTGGCCCTGCTGGTCATCTATGAACGTTTGAACATCTTGAAGAACAATCTAGCCTTAATAGCCATGTACTATTATAATCTCGATCAGGCACAGCCAGAAGAGGACTGGCCACCCATCAGAGCCTTGTTCCTCTCTACATTCCTCCTAGGTTCCTGCCTTTCTAGGAAGTTTTTCCTAGCCACTCTGCTTCTACATCTGCATTGCTTGCTGTTTGGGGTTTTAGGCTGTGTTTCTATATAAGCACTTTGTGACATCGGCTGATGTAAAAAGGGCTTTATAAATCAATTTAATTTGATTTGAACACATTATAGAAAGACGAAAACATTGCAAGCATACCTGAAACTTAAATGTCAGGTCTTTATTCTCAATGGTTTGGTCCGTGAGTTTTACAATGTTCGGTGTGGCCTCCCTGTAAACAACAAGGTAGCAGAAAAATCCAGATGAATTGAATGTAATTTAAATCCAGCATTCAACAGCATTAAGTAGGATTTAAAAATACATTATTTGCCTTGAAATCATCCCTCTCTTGCTTCTTTCAGGCTTAACTCACCCAGTCAGTTGGACCTTTAAAGCATTCTTTATTCCAAAGTGGTACGTCTTAAAATACAAAACCTGGGTGCCACCATTCTCACTAAAAACAATGATAGGAAGGACGAATATAGACAACTTCATTCAAATAAAATACTAAAATGATACATTTTTACTCAACAAGAAGATCATTTAAGAAGTATCGGTATGGAAAGATTCAAACCATGTTAGGTTTGCTGTGATCTCAGCCTCTCGCATCTCTGATTTCTTGTTCACAAGCTGCCAGGAGATGGAGAAATGTACCTAGGGTATCAAAATAAAAAAGGAACATGTTGACAGGTCAGAGAAAAAGGACATTTCGATTTTGATGGGAGACATTTAGCTTGAGCAATGCCACTAGGCTGTAATAGTGAAGTCATGGTGGGTATCGGTACCTGGGTATTTTTCTTGAAGACTGGATGTAAGAGATGACACTTCAAATAAGAAATATTATTTTTAACTTGGTTCTCACAAACAGACCCTTCCATTTTCTGTGAATGATGAACAGAACAATAGTCAGTCAGTTGCTGACTCCTTTTGTCCAGTCAATGCAACAAAGCTGATCTAATATTTCCAACCCCAAATCTTGTTCTAAGGACTCAACAAATTGATTTCTGTTTCAGTGAGGAGAAATTACCATTGTGAACTTGTTAAAAAGGAGCATGTTGGGATATGCCAGGACAAGTGTTGTCATGTAGGCACTATCCCCAAAGTTGGTCAGATTGAAGTCAATCATCAAGTTCTGAGTCATTCCGATTATGACCATATCCTTGCTGTTACACAAATGACAGGATAAAAAGGACAATAAATCATCTGTTTGGGTATAAAATCAATGACTTATTATTTCCACCTTGTTAAAGATGTTTGTAGACAGGAGAAGACACGATATAGAAAAATAATGGCATTGTGATTGAAAACTAATTTACCTCAGCCTTGAATCAGATAGGGATATGTTTCCCCTGCATTTGTCTTTCACCTCACACTCCTTCTCAAATTGAATCTGAAGATTTCAATTGACAGCACATACGATAGCATAACAATTATTATAATTAAAAATGACTCTTGAACAGTTTTTCACAACTTTGTTGAGGAGGCTACCAAATGCTCACCTTTTCTGTGAACTCTGTGGGAGTACAGAAATCCAGAATGCGGAGAGGTGGTTCAGTGGTATTCAACTTGAAGTTTAGCTTGATCTCTATCGGTGAGAAGCAGTCATAGCAACCCTGAAAGAGGGAAGAAACGACATGTGTCTATCCCTCTCTCTTGTGTGATTAAGTTTCATCAGTAAGTCTTACTGGAGACTGTTCATACTTTAAAATAGAGATTTAAAGATAATATTTGTAATGAATGTAGACGCCTCAGAAACCTACCGTAAAAAACAGTTTGATGGGGTTAAGGCAGTTTGTATCAGAAAGTATAGTGAAGATGCCTTCCCCATTTGCTTTGTCCTCAAAAGACAGGCGCTTTTTGTTTTGACCTGCATCCAGATCTATGTTGTAAGATATGGGAAGTTCTTCACCAGCTGAAAAACAAGCCAATCAGGGAACAAAATAAGTGATTCAGTAGTTCCAAGAAAATACATCTCCATTTTCTATTTTATATCAACTGAGACGATGGGTGATGAGAACTGTACTGTACATACGTCCAATATTTCCCCTTTGTGCTTGGAAGCAGATGGCCAGGGTGACCTGCTCCATCTTGGTTTTTGAGTTTGTCTGCGCGGATGTGGGGATGGTGTTAGGCTTCATGGTCAGCTTGGGTTTAAACACGATGACAGGGATTGTTCTGGTAGAAATTCAGAGTTTTGAGATGATTCAGTAAATGAACAGCGCATACACTCTTTAAACAAGCTGCTACCTAGAACCGTAAAGCGAACCCTTAGGGGTTCTAGGTAGCACCTTTTTTTTAAAGAGCGTTCTACTAAATGAAACAGTATACACATCTGTGGTGGACATATACAGTACAGGGCTTCCTGGACAAATATTCCTGCTGTCTATACTCACTTCAGGACAGTGACAATGCCTTGGCTCCCGACACTGATGTAAAGCTGTCTCCTCCCGTCTGCACTTTTTTTGTCAGAGAATGCACTCACAGACTGGCCAAAGTGGCGGAGTTTCATTTCAAACTCTGCAGCTTTAATTCTCTAGAAGTAAGAACAAGAACAACACTATGTGTGATGTCATGTTTGGGTTCTGTATAAAGTCCTTTCACTGCAGGCATCAGGATCATAGCAAGAGGCTCTTTGTCAGCAAGCTAGACTTCTACTAAATCACCTGAGAGTGGTCCCTCTGAAGTCCTTCTTGGACTCCGTTATAGATATAGATGCTTCCAGAACAGCCACATGTCTCATCTTCCTCCAGAGGAGCTCCAACTGCCACGTCATTGTATCCGTTTCCGTCCAGGTCTCCAACAGAAGAGATGGCCGAACCAAATCTGGCATATATGTAGCTGTCCAGCCCATGCCACTCCCAGGACTCCTTATCAAACTTACCCTGGGCCTGGGACACAACCCTCACAACCATCAGAAAAGTGCAGTTATGAGCACCGAAATACAATTTTACGAGTGCATTTCTACTGACCTGGTTTAGCTTGAAGATGATCACTCTGCCCTCCTCTCCTTTCTGGTGGAAGTACGGTGCTCCTACAAGCAGGTAGTCTGTCTTAGTGTCCCCGTTAAAGTCCAGGGCACATAACACAGAGCCAAAGTAAGAGCCCACCTGTAGAGTGGAGATTTGGGTTATTATTTGTAACCTCCGCACGACGGCAGTAAGCATCAGGTTGTGTACTATTAACAGTGGAACCAAAGATGGATACAGTACCTGTCCAAGTTGATTTCTTAGATTTCTTGGATTTCACAATATATCTGTTATACACATGTACCTACCTGGTCACCCAGTAGTATTTCCTGCAGTTTGTGTGAAGTTGCAGTAAAGACAAAGACCCCACCAGTCAGGCTGTGACGAGGGGCCCCTGAGATGTACAGAGTCCCTGAGGGGCCCATGGCAGACACAACACTGTAACCTGGGACACACAGACAGAAGTTAACAGAATACATTCAAGAAGGACTGCCAACTTCTGAAGAAAGCTTGGAGTGAGATATGCTATGTGAATTTCATTGCCCCTTAGCACAACCCCAAGAAAGGGCACTGAGAGTCATCCCCCAGGAACATTGTACTGTTTTATAGCTAAGTTCCTGCAATTCTACGTATTTTGACATGGGTTAGGCCTATGACTAGGGTGGATTTGTTTTCAATAAAAACCACAGGTCAGGTATATTCAGGATGCTTTGAACATTAAATGAACACTCCAAATTCGACGACTTTGTTACTTTTAGATTTATGGGGGATTACATTTAAAGCATGGTAATATTTTTTAGGAGGTTTGACACTTTATTCAGACGATAATGAAATGAGATGAAATGAGAAACAGTGGGAATCTTGGAAGCAGGGACTGATCTCTGTTCTCAGGTGGAAAGTTGTATGTGGCACATGTTGGGGAGTGTTTTCACTACACCAAGGCTCTGCACAGGAAATGTTAAGGTTGATGGCAGTGGGTAACCAAATTATATTTTGTCATTTGGGTCAACTCTCACTTTAAAACAGGGCTAATTTCGCAAAATCACCCAACCTTCAAGGAAAATCTAATGAATATAAATGTTCAAGTGGTTTATGCCTACAAGTTGAAGATCCTTGCCATCATCTTTCTTTACATAGACAAAATATGGTGATTTGAGAGTCCCCTCACCATTTCTACCTAGCATGTGCACAACACTAAAATTATATTTGATACCTGGAGCATTTAATATCCCATGCTAATTTTTATGACTATTCAAAACTGCCCATGAATGGCTGCAAAAATACAAGTAGGCATATCACATTTCAAATATGTGATTACACTTTCAAAATTTGGAAGAAGTGGAATAATAAAATGAGTGTGGGGAATAACAGTTGTGTTCCTGTTAGATTACATAAATCTATCCCTACACCCTAACCAAATCATTATGTATTGTCCCCCCTCTAGAATCAAACTTACACTTTTTGGTTCAAAATCTGTTTGTCAAAATGATTTTCAGAGTTACAAATCAGGTCACCCTACCGAACATACTGGGGACTAGTGAGGATTAAATCGACGTTAGTACATGATGTCAAAAGGCTGCATTCTGCAGTAGGGATAGGAGTAACATTGTTCATCAAACAGAGCTCCCATGCTGCTCTTTTTACTGTTTATAAACTCAGAGAAGAACCTTTTCTCTCCTGCTGTGGCAAGACAGGACAATGATAGAAGTTCCGCTCGTGATGTTAAATTGCAGGCGCAGATTCTCTGATTTCAAAACGATTTGGAGCACAGTTGAAAACATAACACGCTGACTATCTAATGGACTAATTGGGAAAATATATGCAGTAGTTTTCAATATTTGAGATATAAGAGGTGTGGTGTGAGAAGAGGGACAAATTTGTGTGTCTCGTGGCCAATGCGTGAGAGTTGGCAGCTCTGACCTTCAGTTATGGCCTCGGGATGAGGATGAGGAATACAAAACAGAAACCTTCAGAAACTTTGTTTGAAATGGCATGTCCCATAATCTGTCGTGGACAAATTAAACTTTGCGAGAATTTTACTTCTGGGTAACCAAGATTACATGTCCATAACTTACCTAAGTAGGAGAACCTTGGCTCTGAGGATGACCCATTTAAGAAGGTGACCTTATTCTCCTTGGGGTGTTTTAAGATCACTCCTCCACTCCAGTCATTGGCCCCCACAGCGCCGAACAGTAAGGACCCCTAGGAGGAGGAGGGAAAGGATGTTATAGCCAGAAGCCAATAAAAAAATAGAGAGTGGATAGAGATACTATTATGATCCTCAAACTGCATCTCATATATGGTCAGACTACAGACTTTGGCCTTAAACCAACTAGAAAACCAGTGTGTAAAAAACAAGTTGAAAACCAAACAACTTACATCTAGTGCAATGTGATTACTGAATCCAGCCTCGGCGAGTTGAAATTGAAAGCCATCCCCCTGCTTGATTCCTGGTTCATAAATCGGAGCAACACAAACATTTTGTTATAAAGTGAGTCAGAAATGCAAATTGCACCTTACAGCCTGTCAGTGTTAGACTACCCTAGACCCCTACATTAAATTGCACACATACAGTATATGACGATAATTGGACACAAATGTTAAGGTTACACTGATGATTACAGCCTTTTAGTGTTACCTTCGATTCCTTTGATGATACTGGTCTCTAGCTTGGAGAGGATGCCCTCCAAGGCTTTATAGTCACCAACCAAGAACAGGTTACTCTCACTGTTGCTAATAATCTTCAACTCGTCTATTTTGGTTTGATTACCAACCTGCGATTCATAAATGTACAGAGAAAATGTCTTGACATACCAGAATATGAGCTAACTTTTTCATTGAATCGATTAAACCTGTTACTTTAGTCAGGAAGATTAATTAAAAGATACACAAATGAGAAAACTCACCCCAATAGCAAATCTGGTGATATTTTTTGTTTCAAGCAAGTTCTTTGCTTTTCCCAAATGTTTCTTATCCCAAAAGGATATTGCTCCATCTGACACCACTATCATCATTTTCTTGGAGTCCTCTTTGGACCCATTCTCAGGAACAAAAACATGTTCACTGAAAATACAAATTTAAACAAAGCTCAACAATGTAATGATATTTGCAATCTAAATTATATAAAATATGGGCCTATAGTATGGTACTTACATTGTATAGATAATAGTATGGTACTTACATTGTATAGATAATAGTATGGTACTTACATTGTATAGATAATAGTATGGTACTTACATTGTATAGATAATAGTATGGTACTGACATTGTATAGATAATAGTATGGTACTTACATTTTATAGATAATAGTATGGTACTTACATTGTATAGATAATAGTATGGTACTTTTATAGATTGTATAGATAATAATAGTATGGTACTTACATTGTATAGATAATAGTATGGTACTTACATTGTATAGATAATAGTATGGTACTTACATTGTATAGATAATAGTATGGTACTTACATTGTATAGATAATAGTATGGTACTTACATTGTATAGATAATAGTATGGTACTTACATTGTATAGATAATAGTATGGTACTTACATTGTATAGATAATAGTATGGTACTTACATTGTATAGATAATAGCTGAAGCAGTTATTGTGGCGTTTTTGATCTGTTCAATGTTTTTGACCGTTTCAATAGCTTTTGGCCCGTCTTTCTCATTCAATGACAGTTCAGTTCTGATTTCCGATCCATACTGAACAACAGCAAATTCACACTAAAAAGAAAACACCATTTATTTTGTTATCACAATAAAGCATTATCATTCATTTTATTTAATGCCAATTCAAGAGAAAGCACAGTTTTATTGCCAAATCTTTTGTTGAAGTGTGCATTAATGTTGATCAATACTTACATTGAAACACTTCTCCCAAACATTTTTCATCACAGTTGTGATGAAATCTTTTGCCCTTTTAAAGTCTTCGCTTTCAATGCTACCAGATCCATCAAGTACAAATGCAATCTCAGTCCCAGGATCTAAAAACAAAACAGCGATATCGTACATGAACAAAAAAACAAACATGAACATCACTTCCCTGTATTTGTAATAAATGTAGACCCACCATCCTTCTCATCATGCTCATCACTGTTGTTGTTGTTGTTGTTGTTATTGTTGTTGTTGTTATTGATGGAGATGTTTCTTTCCAGTTGATCTACAACTTCAATTCAGAACATGTAGACATCCGTTACTAACTTTACACTCCATATATGGCTCGGATGTACAGTGTGTTTCCATAGTCTACATTTCCCTATGTTCATCTGAGATCGAACTTTTCAACAGCTGTGTCCATCGGTTCAGTATCATAGGAATGCCTACCTAGCGTGGCAGGATAATACAACTCATGCTTCAGAAGGCCAGACAGGAGTGTACAGTTTGCATTAAGATCCTCATTCGTGTTCTTCTTCTTCCTGACCTGTTGGCAGACCTGGTGAGAGGAGAGCAGACCAAGTCATCAGGCCACATGGCATACTGTTGAGCAGGATAACTCTATGGCCCGATCAGTTTGATAATGTACAAGATAATTTGCTTACTGACTTAATCCTCTTAATTCCTGGAGCAACATGGGGCCCAAGATAAAGACGATTTGAACTTTATTTAATTCGCTGGACAAACACCTTTCTTTGAAGATAAAAAATATGATGTCTGAAGTGGAACAGGAAACAAATCGGTGACTTTTTCTCAGTCTTGAGACATAACACTGTTCTGTTCCAGGGCATGGTATTTCCTACACCTTGTGCTCAAAAAGCGGATGTGGATGCCTGCGTGCATGCAAGTGTCTGTCTGAACGTGACCACAGTAACACTTAATGGTGAGAACACGACTAATATCTGCAGCAGACACAGTCAGAGTACACTCTCAATAATCTTATCAACAGAGTTTGAGGAAGCATTTCTATGCTAAACTTACAGACAATGATGTTTTGTTTTAGACCAGAGGTGTGGTCCTTCTCTGTGAGTCCATCTAGCAAAAACAATCTAACAGTAGCAGAAAATAATCAGTTACATCGGAAAAAGTGTTAACGGAAGAGTGGGACCCATTTTTCATGCTGAAAGGGAAGTCGTGTGAAAGGCAGACGTTACTAGCATCTGACGCCTACAGAGGAGGAAGCTGTAGCTTTGCTGAGAGACAATTGACTAGGTAACGATTCTGCTGCTACTCTTATGTAATTTACTGCTGTACAAGTACCCATGGCACCCACCCTGACCTGCAGCCCCCCCCTAATACTTCACTCCTCACTCCCCATCTCATTTATACACAGAAATGAAATACAACACAGCTCTTAGTTGTCTTGAACTACTATAACTATTTGTCATACAGCCAATATACTGTGTCATCATGTACAAATCATGGACAAATATCATAAAAATTCATGACAATCATGAGTGACTTATTGTGAATGGCAAATTAAATGACTCAATAAAAGGCAACACAGCAGGTTAAATAGAGATAGATATATTAAATAAATATCTCTATGAATGTAGAAAACTGTTGTAGAATAAATACCATGTGCCGCTCCTTCTCCCCAGTCAAACTGTTGGTCAATGCCACGATGGGTCGGAGTCCTTTACCTGCATTGGCTACAAATAAAGTTGACTTGGATTCAGCATATGGTTAACCAAAAACAATCCCTGAAATGTACTAGAATAACTGAACCTACTACTGAAATTTGTATTAGCAGGAGTGGCATAGTTTACCTGAGATATTGAGTTCTGTGCATTTTTCCAGACCACAGCTGAATACTTTCTGGGGTCTAGAATTTGGTGATGTAACCAATACCCTGTTGAATTTCATAAGAGAACATGGATAAAGAGAACATAATCTAGATGTAATACAGTACTCTAGGTCTATATGACATGAACACAAATTAATTTGACATAGTGACTTACCCAGCTTTGGACTGAACAGTAGTTTGCCCAAATAGTTTATCATCGTTCGGAAAATGCTTTACTGGTTTTGTGAAAATATTGAAGCCTGCTACTGTGCATATCACTGTAAAACAAAGAGATGTCAGGTCTGAAGCGACAATACAGACCTTTTATCACTCTTTACATTAATTGAATGAATGACTGCCTAATGCTCAAAAACAGAATACATACCAGTTAGAAAAATGTGTCCTCGAATCATGTTTCTAGTGGAACATGTTAGGTCTGAGAAAAAGAAACTGCTTAAACCAAATCAGTCTGATTGTAACTTGCTTATAACCTATCAAAAGTTGTTTTAATAACTTCTGATATATGCTCTTCCGTACGCTGCACATGAAAAAAGTTATTCTGGTGTGCTCGATGCTATGAGGTGATGACATCACAACCTCACTGTCAGACAGACAGACGGTGGGGGTTGTGGGGGGTGGCTCTTGCCTTGTTGTCATGTAAACCCTTGGGTTGTGTAAAAGTATGGGATCAATATCATGCCAAATGTTTTGTGAACACACAGCATGCATTTTGTGTTTGTGTATCATGATCTGTACAAATAAGTTCCAATCCACAAATGTAAATAACTTTCCACAAATGTATATCACCAATCCACAAATGTATATCACCAATCCACAAGTGTAAATCACTTTCCACATATGTAAATCACTTTCCACAAATGTAAATCACTATCCACTAACAAACACCTTTTGATTTGTATTTGTAAATCGATATATTGCATTAGAATGTTTTTAAAACTGCAGATATGCAGGTCATTTCCAAGGGCCTTAAGTAAAATGAGAGCCAAAAAGATTTGTACCTAGGAGAGATATGGCAAACATGCAACTCCATATTTGGAAGCGCTTAGGTTTACCTGACTTTTGGCAGGGAATTGACTACAAGAAAAAAACAAAAAGTTGTCACGCGTAGAAAGCAATTTGTAGTCAATTTGTAGTCATAGTTGTAGAAAAAAGTTTGTATTCGTAGAAAGTGATTTTTATAAATCGCTGACAGCCTCTCATTCGGCCATGTTGATGCCTGCCTTTCAAGGTTGCAGCAATTATAGTATGTGTCACACCCTGATCTATTTCACCTGTCCTTGTGCTTGTCTCCACCCCCCTCCAGGTGTCGCCCATCTTCTCCACTTATTTCCTGGGTATTTATGCCTGTGTTTTCTGTCTGTCTGTGCCAGTTTGTCTTGTTTGTGTTTCTGTTTGTTTTTTTCCTCAGTGGCTGTTCACACGATCACTTTGAGGATGGAGAGGAGGAGTGCGGGTCTTTTGCATACCCAGCCTCTCACACATGGTGGCGAACACACGGGACTCAAAGTTTCTGCCTTGGTCGCTGTGGATGGACTACGCAGCACCGAACCTGCAGAAAATCCCTGCTGTCAGGGAGTCGACAATGGTGTCTGCCTCCTGGTCCCAGACTATTTGGTGAAATAGTCCATGGCCATGAGTACCCGGAGGTTTCCACTGTCTGTGGTGGGGAGTGGTCCAACTACATCCCCCTCCCACCGGGAACTGTTGGAGATGGATGGCCCTTTTTTGCTGTGCAGTTGTCACAGCTCCGGCAAAAGTCCTCCATGTGCTGCCCCCAGTAAAAGCCCTGATGGAGGCGGCGGAGTGATTTTGTGACTCGCAAAGTGTCCAGTCCCCACCCCTGCCATGAGCACTCTGGAGAACAGCTTCCCGCAATGCTTTTGGGACCGCCACCTCTCCTCTCCCGTAGCTGTCTCCTTCCATGCCCGCTGTAGCACACCATCAGCCAGCCGCAGTCTCTCAAACTTTGACCACAACCCTTTGTCGCGAGTGAGAGCGCTGCCACCTCTTCCAATGGTGGCCTTGGCTGCGCCTCTATCCACTGTAGCACCGGCTGTAGGTCTGTGTTCTGTCCCTGCTGCTGCCCCCGTTCACCCACAGCGGCAGTCTGCAGCTCACAGCAGACAGGCCTGCTCGCCCGACACTGTGGCACAGACCCTCTCCACTGCACACGGCCCTCTCGCAGTGGCGGCACCCGTCTGCAGTACAGGGCCGACTTGGAGTGGCGTACCCCTGCCCTGTGCACCACTGTGAAGTCTTACCAAAAGGTGTTTGTTTGTGGATAGTGATTTACATTTGTGGATTACTACTTATTTGTACAGATCATGATACACAAATACAAAAGACATGCTGTGTGTTCACAATACATTTGGTATGATATTGGTCCTATATGAAAGTGTTTGACATGCAGCACATTACATACAATGTATCATTACAATACAAATACATTACATAATACAATTAGCGTGAAGTGGAAACAGTAGGTGTGTATTTTCACTTCTGTTTTTGCAGGGAGCATTTTAAACTAGAATTGATATGTTGATATGTTTCCTGTAACTCCTCTCTCTCCCTTGTCTCCAGCAGACCAGCAGAACTGAAAGTGGGTTTCAGCTGTATCGTCTGGACCACAGACAGTGACATTACTCTAACCAAGGTGACAAGAGGCCCTCTGTGTACCTCTACAAAGTTGCTTTCTGTCACCAGGGTATGAGAGCTACGAGAGCACATGTCTAACAACTTAGATTAAACAACAAACTAGATTGACAAACATTCCCCATTTTCTATTTAAATTGATGAAAAGTGTTGCATGAGATGTCTGATATGAGCTACTCAGACTGTGTTGGCAGATGTAGCATGGCTATGACGGTTTTAGGATTTGCAAAGCATGAACCAGGTTGGAAAAGAAATTCAACATAGAAACGATTTCCTGGTTGTCTGCAGTGTCTTTGGTGTTAACCACAAAGTTATGTCACGTCAACAGATGATTTGTCTTTCCTTGTTAAAAAGGAAGCAAGTTGCTTGAGTAGTCATGGTGACTGTATTTTGTGACAACACACACAATAGTTACAAAAACTATAGTGACAAGACGAAGAGAGACTCTCAATTGGTTTTGCTCGACTCCTCGTGTCCTGTCCTCTGTCCTCGCCTGCTTTTGAAAAAGGTCAAAGGTAATCGCGGAGTGAAACGTGAAAACAAATGCGCTTGTATGAAATGACTCTCCTCCACTCATGCGTCAAGCAAAGGACTTCTAGAGGGGTGGAAAATAAATGTGTAAAGTGCAAAAACCAATTGAACAAGTTGTGTGCAAGACATGTTATAGATAAAAGGATTAGCGTATCGCTTTTAAATGTGTGCATGCTCTCCTTAGAGAAAACAGCATCTGATTCAAAGGGGGGTGTATACACTCTTGAGTATTCTCTGCCAAAGTAGGTAATGAAGGAGGTGAGCAGACTCCTGTTTGCCTTCTAACGAATTGACATTCTCCTCGACCACTCGACCCCTTATCGGTTTCCAGTTCATGCAGGAGAGGAGGACGGAGGAATCGAGGAGAGGATGGACTTTTTCCAATTGAGATCCTTCAAAAGACCCAAGTAATAATAAATACATTTATAATGATAACAAATATGGTTGATCTTAGTAAAATGTCTGCTTCTTTAATTTCCATGATCAGTCTTTACAATATTAATTTGTATGCATGTATTTTGTATACTTTTCTCTAGTCAACATTGTGTAGCACACAGGGATTCATATTGAAGGTGTGTTCATTACAACCTCTACTTTCTTGTCAAAAGACATGTCAACATGAGGATTAGAATTAAAAAATACTTTCAACCCAATGTTCATCTACAGTGCATATGCTTGTCTCACTCTTGATTTTCAACCCATCCAACAGACAGAGGCCTTGTTACAGAGTGTGGTTTACCTTTGCATATCACTTGCAACTGAAGGCCCCCTTCAACAGGAAGCTACTGTGGTCTTCTGAGTAAGAAGACCACATCTGTGCTACTGCTCAGAACTTTGTTCCATTGGCTGCAGCTACAAATAGTATTTGGGTGAATACAGTAAAATAAGCATTTATGAACCTAAATGATCTATATGTGTCATGCACTAAAATAACCTGGTTTATTTGCATGAATATGCTTCATAGTTGTTAATAATCACAGAAAAAGCTGTCTACATGAACATAATCTAAGTACTTGTGATTGTTATAACATGTGAATAACATATAAAATAAATTAAGTACCAGTTTAAATGTAACACTATATTAAATGTTTTCAGATATGTATCAAATTAAATGGGAAGAATTGAAAGAGGCACAGCTACTCAGACAGGAAGTGACCTAATCGATTCCCTCTGTGTCTGAACTTAGTTGCAGAGGTTTGCCATTTACCTTACTCACGTAGTAGCTACTGAATGTATGTGCCTGATACTTTCACTTACATTTCTGATACCACTCACCACCATATATTAAAATACAGAAAATGTTCTTGGTCAAAACTGATGGCTGTTTTTTCTGGATGGTATTATGTTATACCTCTGTTGCTTCAATGGGTAAGTGCTTAAGATAATGATAATATAGATATAGCATTTTATGTAGAGATATGAGAGAATAAATGTAGAATAGGAGAGTAGAAATGGAAGAGAAGCTTCCTGTCGTGAGTGTGTTGTGCATCAGGAAAATAATGGTGTAATTCTTTAAACCCTATATTTAGCTTATAATAGAAACATTTATGTATGCTGCTGAGAATTGTATATCTTAACCATTACATTGCAACGTTTTGTATATGAGCCTGATAACCGTCCAAACCCAACACTCCTCCTTTAGGTAACAAACGTTGCCATGACTCCTGTAACACATCCACCCTCCAGGCTCCACTGGGCTCTGCGGTGCTCTTGTCATGCAGCTTTGGGTCTACCTCTCTGGGCATCAGCCCTGGCCATGGATGGGTGGTGTGGAACCAGATCTCTGGTTCTGGTGCCAGTCTGGTCAACATCACATCCTCTGGGAAGGTTGTTGCCTCCTTCGGTTGTCTGCATATCATGTACAATACTAGCCTTCTTTTTTAGCTTTGAGACTTTAGCCTTTTAAAAGCATTTTTTTACCTTATTTTTAATGTACAGCTTTGTAATTTCTGCATGTAATGAAAAGCACTCTTCAAATAATATGTAAATAAAATACGAATGTATTATTATCAGGTGGACTTTCTGGACCCTAGGAAGGGCAGAGTGAAGGCTTTCCCCAATCAGGGAGGTCTGGGGAACTTCTCCATCAGAATCGATGCCCTTCAGGCCTCAGACCTGGGTTCCTACTGCTGTGAGCTACAGAGTAATGACCAGTGCCATCGAGTGGAAGTTGAGGAACTTGATCAAGGTAACACTATGCTAGTATCTACAGTAGTATATTGTTCCAGTGGCTCAGTTGGTTGGAGAATGGTGCTTGTAACAATACCTGAGTTGTAGGTTTGATTTTTCTTGTGACCTCAACCAAATATTTGTATCAAAAGAAAGTCAGTTTATTGTTACATTAGAACAATAATCTCTTATACTGTTGTATCCGAAAATCTAGGACCCTTTCAAGTCACCTGTAATGAGTCAAAATAATTGGTGTAGGCTTCATACTGTGTATGCAAACTGCAGAGATGCACTCTGTATACACAGCATGTGGTCGGTTTTTCACTTTATGTAAAGGCCAACATATTTCTGGTCGGGTTAGACAAAGCAGCCCTCTTGCTTAATGTTTCCTGTAAGGTACGTGTAAATAAAACCACCTCTTCCTCTCTTCAGACAGTACAGATCTGCAAGTGTTGTTTTTCAGCGTTGGTGGTGTGGCCGTCCTCATAGTGCTCCTGAGTGGCTGTTTCTGCTGGGTGAAATGGACACGTGAGCACCTCCGTTCCTCTTTCTGACTCCCTCAGTCTTACTTCAGTACTGGAATGATATTGGTGAAGCAGCTAGCATGGTATACTGCACAGTATAGAGTATGCTACACTGAGTACATTGACAGTTATTCAGGCTAATTTGAATCTTCCTATGAGCATTAAGCAGCATCCTTTCTTTCTGACGTAAATGTTATGATGCTGATTGGGCAACTTTGCAAGCTGCTTCCATGTGTCACATGAATTGACACTGGAGAGACGAAGCAGGTACGGGGAATCAAACATTTACTAAGGAACGGACATGGAAGGAGACAGGAACAGCGTCTGCACAAGGGTAACAAAGACAAAAACAATTAATGCATCAGAAGGGAACAGAGCAGGGGAACTGACAAATATAGGGGAGGTAATAAACAGGTGATGAGTGAGTCCAGGTGAATCCAATATCGCTGATGCGTGTGACGAGGGAAGGCAGGTGTGTGTAATTGATGATGGCAGGAGTGCGTGATGCAGGGCAGCCTGGCGCCCTTGAGCGCCAGGGGGGAAGAGCGGGAGCAGACGTGACACCATGTCAGTTATGTAGCTACATATCCTACTAAAAATATGTACATTGCACAGTTTAAACAGGCCTACATGCATGTCTTAATTCCACCCAATATGTGGAATTAAGCAGTGGAACATTTCAAAGTAGCCTAATATGTTTGTGAACTGTGATGTACTTGTACTTTCAATAAAGACATAACGCCTGAAAAAATGATAATCTTATAGCAGTGCCTTTTCTTGTTTTATTACCTCTATAGTATTTGAGCACCCTTTTCAAATCTGATTGAAACATGAAATTAATGTAGAATTCTGTATAATATGACAGGATCCAGTACACTTCCTGAGGACGTTGCGTGTAGTGATGATGTTGGGAGAGACGTGGCACAGAAGAGAGGTAAAAAACGTAAGCACACGTAGGCTACACACACACACACACACACACACAGTGTCTTTTAATGTCCATGTGGTTAAGTTTATGCCACATTATAACATCATTATATATTTACCAAAACAAGACCACAGTACAAAGTCATGGTGCATTTCCAGACTGATGCTCACATCTGTTTTTGTCTTACTTTAGGAGCCGCCAATGAGCGACCTATCTATGGTACGTTTATTATTTTACATTGACCATTTTCATTGAATGGAATTTTAATGTTGTTGTTTTCTTTTCTACACGGACCTAGTTTGAACTGTTCTCTTCCCTCCTTTCAACAGAAAACAATGAGCACGATCCAACCAGAATGCAGCATGAACCGACCAGAACTCAGCAAAATCCAACCAGAATTCAGCAGGATCCAACCACAATTCAGTATGATCCAACCGGAATTCAGCATGAACCACCAAGAAACCAGCACGAACCACCAAGACACCAGCACGAACCAGCTAGATACCAAAATAAACCAGTGAGAGATTTGAGTGAGAAAAGAAGAGGGTTTCATAGAGGTGAGCTATACTTTATGTAACATACAGTCAACATTCTATAATAATTTTCCCTTGTTCAATGATACCAATATTTTCATCCTGCTTGGTATTCATGTTGCATTCAGAAGTAACTGAACTTAATGCACTTTCCTTCCCCAGAACTCATGAGCAGATTGCGCCAATCAAGTCTCGGACAGCATTACTATGGTAAAGTCAGAGCTTTTTAATTAGCAATTTACAGTATCAGCATGCAGTGATCCTTTTATGAATTACATTGACTCGTCGTGAACTCTGACAGCAAACCAAGCAGAGATCAATGAGCAAGCCAGAGCTCAGATCGACAGCCACCAAAGAGCAAACGAGGCAGAGACCAACCAGGAGGGAAGATTCCAAATGGACAACCGCCAAAGAGGTATCTTACGCACTATGTTTTACAGTAATCTCTGATACAAATCAATATGCACTCTAGCATTTTGTTATCAATGCCTTGTCTCCTTCTCATTGCAGGAAGCTTTTGGAGAAAGAAACCCAAAGATAGTAAGTATTTTTTTCTCCTCACAACATACTGTATAATCATCATAACTTATCTTACATTGAGACCACTCCCTCTCTCTTGCACTCTCTCCCAGAATGTGAATATAAAAACCCTATCTACAACAAGAGTACAGACCAAATCAACAAATGATGGGGATGATGAGGATACTGGGTCTCAACACCTTGGTCTCCTTTTTGTTTGGGTTCTATTTTTTAAATAAAGTATTGTCTTGAAAGTGAAACAAATATGAAATAAAGTGAAATAATTTTTGCTTCAATGGTTTGAGATTCTTTCATGCACCAATGAATCATCCAATGGGAATCAGAAAGGATCTAATCAAGGCCATTAACCCTAATGACCCTCAGCTGTGTCACCCCACCAGTGGATGGTCACCCAGGCCCAATGGCCACTGTTTGCTGACCATCAGAGATCATTTGTTATTCGCGGAGTGAGAGGGATATAATCCATACTTTCAACCGCACTTTAAATAGACATAAATGACACTGTGAGTGGTCATAATGGGTATATGTCTCTCTACATTCCTAAAGAGCAATTCACCCATTTTGCATTTAACATTTATGTCCAAGGTAAGTAACTTATGTGTTCAATCCTGATCAATCAAATGGCAATATCATTGGTTATATATGTGTGGTTTTGGTTAATTGATAATGTCCTGTGTATTCAAATTCACACAGATGAAAATGGTGGACACTACAGGGTAATAGATATTGCTCTTCAGTGCCACTATCTCATGGGAGAGACAGACCCGTTCGTTGTCTTTTCTGTTCCCTATTATGGCTGTCTCGTCAAAAGACAAGTAGGCTAATTATTTCCGCTAATATTCAATCTCTTTCTTGTTTTGCTGTAGCACATAAAGGCTGACGTTAAATTTGCTTGTATTCTAATGTGCCTGGGAGATATTGCCAGCTTGACAGTGATCATCAAGGCTATGCTAGAAGAGGGCCAAGTTGAGATCACCAAGAGAGTGCCTCTCATCTGTAAAATGCATCCTGAAAGGTAACAAAATCTTTGCCTTAATGTTATATAATACAAAAGTTGCATTGTGGAAAGAATGTATTCAGCAGCTTTATAGTGTGAGATTATATCAGTTATCAGCAGTCTGTAAACATTCCCTTCAGAGGAAATTAGCAAGGTTGACAATCCACATTGAGAAGTTCTCCTGGGCACTGCGACAAGGACAAGGTTTCTCATCACCATCTTCCAGAATGCCACTTTCTCCCCTCTGAACCTGGACACAGTCCAGATCCCCTCCATCCACAGCCAGAACTGCAAGTCCAAAACCAGGGCTGACCACTTTGTTACCTTTCGCTTTCCATTCACCTACTGTGGCGCTCAATCACAGGTGTGTACCATATTGATGGTCTATTTCTCTATCAGATCTCTTTCCCTATCAGGTCAAATTGATTATTTTCCTTGTGCCTACTTTCAGATTGATAAAAAATCATCTAACGGCCTATTCCACATCGGCGTAGGCTGATAATATTTTTGGTATCTCAGATTGTTCTTGCAATTCTCACTGAAAGTTAATTGGTAGGAAAATGTTTGACATGCCTTTTTACATTTGTATCACACAAACAATTTCTTAGAAAATCATGATGAAAGTGGCAACTTCAGGCCCTTTTTAGACCTTTACATGCCTCCTGTAAGACCCTATGATCTGTGAACCAACATTCAACTATACTCCTTATAGTGTACTCTCAAATGTAGAGTATGTCTAGACTCAATTTTTCACATTCATTTATTCAACATTTAAAATATGAATATCCTCTTACAGGTACTTCCACTCTCACCGATGGGAACCGCCAGTGACTGTGTGCTCTTACATGTTTACTACCAAAACCAACAACTACAAGCCAATTGCAATTGTTCACAGATGATCAATCCCTATTGACTTATTTTCCAATGGTAAACCACTGGGTTCAGGACTTGTTTCCATTGTCAGGTGTCCCTACAGGGGTGACAGCCACAGGACTGTGTTTCTGCCAGTGGTCCGCAGTAAGGGAGTTAAGTATCCATCACATTACAATTGGTTTGTAGTCAGGCCATTCTCATTTGTGAAATTCCATGAGTTTACAAAGTCTGAGTGCCTGTTAACTCATATACAACTCAAATTGCATTGTGTGAAAATTATTAGATACTTTTCAGTAACTGGGTGGTATTCATCACCACTTTCTGGGCACAGAGGCTTGAATGCTCCTGTTTACAGTGAAAATAATGAACTTATTGTAGACACTTATGTCAGCCAATTAATAACACTATCCCCCAGGTATACTTTCATTATGATACAGAAGTCTGCAAAGGAACCGGCTGCTCAATGCCCTGTAACAGAATCATTTATCATAATAATCTTATCTGTACATTTACTGTCATAAAATACAAAATTGGCTCATTGTAGCAATCGAACCCTTGTGTGTTAATGCAATTGTACGTTTTGTCATGAATTATAGCATATTATTCCATTTAATAGTCGAAAATTGTGCATAAAGGCAATACTTCTGCAGGGACTTTTCAGACATGGGGAGCGGCTTACAGTAAACGTATTTGGCCAAGACAGGGACCAATGAAAACGTAGAATGCATTGTATCCGGAAGTTGCTGTGTTTCATCGTTTGCCGACAGAAACGTGTGTAACTTGGAATCTTTACGACCTAAAAGTTAGAATATTGTGGAGGAGAGTCAGACCTACAACTCTATATAAGTAAGCAGTTATGTGTTTACTCTTTGTTAGTGTATACGTGTAATATAAGTTATTGGAACCAGCTATTGTCATCATTCCCTTTCAAATAGTTAAACAACAATAGAGTCCATCATGTCGAAAAGGACGGAGTGGGATACCAAGGGAGATTCAGACGAATCAAAGAACCTGCCGATCTATCAACATAAGGCCAAACTTCAACAGGCTGTCAAAGACAATTCATTCTTGGTTGTCACTGGCGAGACTGGCAGAGGGAAAACGACTCAACGTCCCCATGGGACCTGTGTACAGAATTCAAAGTTGACCCAAACCTCTATACCCTTTATTATAGCATTCGTCTATGTGATGCCCTTATAGAGAGGTCTGAAAGGTTTAGATAGGTGTAAACTTGTATTAATTATGTAGGATTTTGGAGTAATAGCAAGATTGGCATCACCCAGCCTCGGAGAGTAGCAGCCATCACTGTAGCCCAGAGGGTATCACAGGAGATGCACTTTAGTTGGGGTAGAGAGGTTGGATATCAAGTGTGCTTCGATGACTGCACGACACAGGTGAAAGAGCTCCAAGACACCTGCCTACTGGATCAGTGTTTCCCAACGCTGGTCTTCGAGTCACCCAACAGTACACATTTTCATTGTAGTCCTGGACAAACACCTCATTCAACTTATTGAGGGCTTGATGATTATTTGACAAGTTGAATCAGGTGTGCCTGTCCAGGGATACAATAAAATGTTTTACTGTTAGGGGTACTCGAGGACCAGGGTTGGGAAACACTGTACTAGACTGCTCAAAGTGATACTTCACATAAATTATTGGATACGCTTATGTGTTAGGCATCTTGAAAGTGTTCTATAGGTCTACGTATTGTCGCTGAAATGTGGAGGGAATTAGAGTGTTGTGTATATCAAATGTGTGTCTCTGAAAGGAGATGTGTGTGTTGTCAGGACACGCTGGTAAAGTACATGACAGACGGCTGTCTGCTGAGAGAGATCCTGGCAGACCCTGTTCTGTCTCAGTACAGTGTAGTCATTTTGGATGAAACCCATGAGAGGAGCCTTAACAGGGTCAGTAATAGAGGCAACTACTTCAAAACAGTAATCTGATTATATCCCCAACTCCATCCCTCAGTTGTATAACCAAAGCAAGTGGTGGTGCTGCTGTTTTGCTGATAAACAAATCCCAGATTGTAAACAGTTGTGTAATATGTGTTTTACTTTAGGACATTTTGTTGGGTCTGTTGAAGCCGACCCTCTCCAGTCCAGATAAGGCCTCTTAAGGGTTGCTCTGTCCCCCTGAAGGTGGTGGTAATGTCAGCCACCCTGGAGACAGACAAGCTCTCTGTGTTCCTGGGAGGCTGTCCTGTCTTCACCATCCCTGGAAGAACCTTCCCTGTCACCCCCAAGTTTGGCTGATACACAGAGCTCTGTTTACGTTAAAGAGGTAGGGAGTGAGCTTGCTTTTACTGACATAGGTCAACTGTTAGCATGATGTATGATAATGAATAAATTCAGTGATTGTACCACCCCAGGATTTAGCTCATTTAAAATCAGCTAGTGATGCGCAGGTTGGCTCATAACCCACAGTACCGGTGGATATCCGCAGGGCGGATGGGTTTAGGTTCATGAAATATTGTGTGGCTGAAGGGCAAACGGGTTGAATAAAGAGAAACAATACCTTAAAAAATCCATGAATGTATAATTATTGTGCAATTTATATAGTCTACATTTAGCCTAAAATAATGAAAGAAAAACCTAATCTGGTCTTATGCATATGTCTAAACGCTTAACTGTATGTACGCCAAATTGCCTACACAGCCAATCACCAAATCATGTTTTTGCGAACTGGCAGAAAAGGTTTGGACACACCTACTAATTCAATAGTTTTTCTTTATTTTTACTATTTTCTACATTCATAGAATAATAGTGAAGACATCAAAACTATGAAATAACACATATGGAATCATGTAGTAACCAAAAAACTGATAAACAAATCAAAGTATATTTTATATTTGAGATTCTTAGTAACCACCCTTTGCCTTGATGACAGCTTTGTACTCTTGGCATTCTCTCAACCAGCTTCATGAGGTGGTCACCTGGAATGCATTTCAATTAACAGGTCTGCCTTGTTAAAAGTTCATTTGTGGAATTTCTTTCCTTCTTAATACATTTGAGCCAATCAGTTGTGTTGTGACAAGATAGGGTTGGTAAACAGAAGACAGCCCTATTTGGTAAAAGACCAAGCCCATATTATGGCAAGCTCAAATAAGAAAACAGAAACAACAGTCATCATTACTTTAAGACATGAAGGTCAGTCATTCCGAAAAATTACGAGAACTTTGAACGTTTCTTCAAGTGCAGTCGCAAAGACCAGTAAGTGCTACGATGAAACTGGCTCTCATGAGGACCGCCACAGGAAAGGAAGACCCAGAGTTACCTCTGCTGCAGAGGATAAGCTCATCAGAGTTACCAGCCTAAGAAATCGGCAATTAACCTCAGATCACAACCCAAATAAATGCTTCATAGAGTTCAAGTAGCAGACACATCTCAAAATCAACTGTTCAGAGGAGACTGCATGAATCAGGCCTTTGCGTTTGAATTGCTGCAAAGAAACCACTACTAAAGGACACCAATAATAAGAAGAGACTTGCTTGGGAAAAGAAACATGAGCAATGGACATTAGACCAGTGGAAATCTGTCCTTTGGTCTGATGAGTCCAAATTTGAGATTTTTGGTTCCAACTGCCGTGTCTTTGTCAGACGCCGAGTAGGTGAGCGGATGATAACCGCATGTGAGGTTCTCACCGTGAAGCATGGAGGAGGAGGTGTGATGGAGTGGGGGTACTTTGCTGGTGACACTATGATTTATATAGAATTCAATTCACACTTAACCAGCATGGCTACAACAGAATTCTGCAGCGATACGCCATCCCATCTGGTTTGCACTTAGTGGGACTATAATTTATTTTTCAACAGGACAATGACCCAACACACCTCCAGGCTGTGTAAGGGCTATTTGGCTAAGAAGGAGAGTGATGGAGTGCTGCATCAGATGACCTGGCCTCCACAATCACCCGACCTCAACTCAATTGAGATGGTTTGGGATGAGTTGGACCGCAGAGTGAAGGAAAAGTAGCCAACATGTAAGGGCATATGCTGGTGGCAGGGAAGTCAGGCGAAGGAGATCGAACTTGGTATAAAACGGAACAGTTTAATAAGTACTCAAAAACTCAAAAAACAAAATATACAAAATAATAAAAGTGGGTACAAAACCCGTCGCACACCAGAACATATCTTGCACAAAGCTTACAAACAAACAATCACCGACAAGGACAATGAGGGGAAACAGAGGGTTAAATAAACAACATGTAATGAATGGGATTGGAACCAGGTGTGATACAAGACAAGACAAAACCAAAGGAAAATGAAAAGAGGATCAACGATGGCTAGAAGTTCTGCGACTTCAACCATCGAATTCCGCCCGAACAAGGAGAGGGACCAACTTCGGCGGACGTCGTGACAAAACAAGTGCTCAGCATATGCGGGAACTCCTTCAAGACTGTTGTAAAAGCATTCCAGGTGAAGCTGGTTGAGAGAATGTCAAGAGTGTACAAAGCTGTCATCAAGGCAAAGAGTTGCTACTTTGATGAATATCATATGAAATATATTTTGATTTGTTTAACACTTTTTTGGTTACTACATGATTCCATATATAGTTTTGATATCTTCAGTATTATTCTACAATGTAGAAAATAGTAAAAAATAAAGAAAACCCCTGAGTAGGTGTGTCCAAACTTTTGATTGGTATGGTATATTGTCTCTACTGTATGTATGGGGAAAAAATATGGGGGAAACTTTAAGTATGAACAAACCTCTTGTCTGTGACAGGTTATCAAGGTGGAATTGGATGTACACACAAGTGAGATGGCTGGAGATATCCTTGTGTTTCTAACAGGTAAACCTAATGATAATCTACAGAATATTAATGTAATGATTACAGGTTATTTTTTTTTTCTTCGATACAACTGTTTATAACAGGGCTGTCTGATATTGAGAAGGCCTGTGACATGTTGTATGTGAAGGCTTAATTCATAGACTACCGTTACGATTTGCAGGACCGTAAAGTGGAAGGGCTGCTGATCCTGCCCCTGTACAGATCTATGCTCACTGGTAAGATTTCCGGCACTGTCTGAGTACTCCTCACTGTGACATGCACATATAGAAAAACAGATGGAGTTCCCTTTTACATACAGTTTAGCATGTCATTTGCTTGCTAAATCAAAAGAATAAAGTCATGACATGACTGCATAGAGCTGTTTTTATCCATCACAAAATGCAAGGCCTCAAATTTCATGACTGTAATTTGCTCACTGCAGGTATATTGTTGACAGTGAGTTAGTGAAGCAACTCAACCATAACTCAAGGGTTATGGACATCCTCGAAGTGGTTCTGATTTCAAAGTAAGTCCCGGAAGTCCCTGTTTGTCTGCTTCCTTTCGTTTTGTGCCTAATGAACAGAACTGTGATGTTGTAGGAGCGAGGACCTGCAGAGAGCAGGCCGAGCAGGGAGAACCTCCGCCGGGACTTACTACAGTCAGAAGTTCTGGGATAGCTGCATGCAAGAGTACACCGTTCCAGAGATCCAGAGGACCAGTCTCACCGCTGTTATCCTCACACTCAAGTGCCTGGAAGTTCATGATGTCATCAGGTAGGTACAACTCCACTTCCTCAAGTGTTCAGAGAAACCAGTGTCCGTTTTTCAAGACTGTGATAATACAATACAATCCAACAAGTCATTTGAGGCCATGGTTGCTTGGTCTGTCCCTCTTAAGGTTCCCTTACCTGGACCATCCAGAGGAGAGGTTCATCCTAGAAGCATTGAAATGGCTTTACCAATGTGACACCATCGACAGGTGAGAGATATAGACATACTGTATATTCGTGTACATCTGTCATTGCTTATACAAATCTCCACCAGATACATCTACAACCACATAGGGATACAACTCTGCTGTTTTCACCATCAAGAACAGAGGGAACCTACTACATACAGTATTGGCAGTTCTTCATGACTATCACGACTCAATCTTTTTAATAGCTCTTGTTAGCTCTTATCAATATTCCCCTCCCCTGTGTGGTGTCTGTAGGAGAGGTAAAGTGACCCAGCTGGGTGAGCTGATGGTATAATTCCCCCTGCCCCCAGGGCTGACCCGGGCCCTGCTCCAGGCTGTCTCCCTAGGCTTTGACGAACCTCCTGCTGCCTGTAGCCACCATGCTGTCTTTGGATAACATTTTCATCAGACCAGGTGGACAATAACGGCACGAGGCCTCGGTTTAGCCAATGAAGATGTGGTTATGTCAGAAATACACATGTATACATCATGGCCTTTACCGATTTATTCCATTGGATTTCAGTCAGACATAATCCCAAGTCATAGTTCTAATCTAAATGTTTGGCATTTCTCTCTCTGCAGGCCATCCAGAGAAGCAGAAGGAGGCAGATCAGAAGCACAGGCAGTTGGGAGTGCAGACCGGCAGCTGTAAGGACTTCACCATGTGGCTCAGTGTGTTTGAGAAGGACAAGGCCAGGTATACAAACATAACTCATCTTGATGTATTTAATAAGCTACATTAAATTCACTGCATTCATATTCATGAGTCTCCATCTAACGTGAGCTTGTTTTGCTGCCTACTTGTTGTGATGCCCCGTCAGCGTGATGTAAAGACAACTATATACACCGGAGGGCGCTAAAGTCAGCCTTCAGCGAGGAGACCCAGCTCAGAGAGTTCCTCCTACGAATACAACAGGTCAGTTTGTTGTTTGTTTATTTACTTATCTTATTAGTTTTTGTGTAGCTAAAACTATGATGTGAAGCTCTGAGCATGTATGTACAGATTTATAACCAGGGTATGTCCGTTGTTTCTAGAAGAGAGATTTCCCTATGGAGAAGTTTGATGGTAATAAGAGTGAGCTGTTCAGGAGATGCCTATGCACTGGTTACTTCACCAGGGGCACTCAGAGATACACATGGCAAGAAGGTACGGCTTTTATCCCAGCAATGTTAAAAAGTCAAGAAAGATAACTGAAATGTTGTGGTTTTCTCTCAGGTCAGTTGGAAAGGTGTTTTGGACAATGTATGGGCACGGATCCATGGTTCACATTCATCCATCATCAACGGTAAAGACTTCCAGGACTATATTCTGATCACTTCAGAACAATCCATTAAATCCCCAGAATGCATATTACACATCAATCCCCATCTCTCCTGCACGTTAACCTGACTCCCCCTCCCCCGTTGCTCTTTGGAGGACCAGGAGGACCAGCTGGACTGGTGATCTTCCATGATTCTTGTGCTCCATGAGGTGGATGTGTATGAGCTGAGCAGCGTGGCCAGAGAGGAGGTGGCCAAGTGGGAGACCAAGGAAGCAGCTAAAAGGCAAACAGGTGTTTGATGGGCTCTGGTGATCAAATCCAAATCTAATCAAATCAAATGTAATTTGTCACACACATGGTTAGCAGATGTTAATGTGAGTGTAAAGAAATGCTTGTGCTTCTAGTTCAGAATGGCATAGGCAAGATGCAGTAGATGGTATCGAGTACAGTATATGCATATGAGATGAGTAATGTAGGGTATGTAAACATTATATTAAGTGGCATTGTATAAAGTGGCTAGTGATACATGTATTACATAAAGATGGCAAGATGCAGTAGATGGTATAGGGTACAGTATATACATATGAGATGAGTAATGTAGGGTATCTAAACATTATATTAAGTGGCATTGTTTAAAGTGGCTAGTGATACATTTTTTACATCCATTTTTCCATTTATTAAAGTGGCTGGAGTTGAGTCAGTATGTTGGCAGCAGCCAACTCAATGTTAGTGGTGGCTGTTTAACAGTCTGATGGCCTTGAGATAGAAGCTGTTTTTCAGTCTCTGGGCCCCTGCTTTGATGCACCTGTACTGACCTCGCCTTCTGGATGATAGCGGAGTGAACAGGCAGTGGCGCGGGTGGTTGTTGTCCTTGATGATCTTTATGGCCTTCCTGTGACATCGGGTGGTGTAGGTATCCTGGAGGGCAGGTAGTTTGCCCCCGGTGATGCGTTGTGCAGACCTCACTACCCTCTGGAGAGCCTTACGGTTGTGGGCGGAGCAGTTGCCGTACCAGGCGGTGATACAGCCAGCCCGACAGGATGCTCTCGATTGTGCATCTGTAAAAGTTTGGGAGTGCTTTTGGTGACAAGCCGAATTTCTTCAGCCTCCTGATGTTGAAGAGGCGCTGTCTGTGTGGGTGGACTATTTCAGTTTGAGCATGAATTTACTGGTATAGAATGAATTGTATAACATTTGTTTCTGTAGCTGCTCCTTTATTATATACAGTACAGGTCTCATAAAAACATCTAATGGGGGGGGGGGGGGCAAAGGTTTTTGAAATGGAAAACGTAATTGAGCATTCCTATTGGACAAGATAAGTTACTGTAGTGCCTTTTCTGATCAAGCCAGGCCCCAAGGTGATTTGTATGCTATGTATGCTTGTTTTGTTCTTCTAATAGTCATTATGTGTGTTTGGTTTATTCTAGAGGGGACTGCTGAAGACGCATTCAAGAAACTGGAGAAACGGAACGATGAAAGCTCAGTGAACGATGCCCGTTCTCGCTACCTACAGAGAAAACAGGAGCGGCAACAAGGCAAAGCACACTTATCCTCAGGACACTTATCCTCAGGGGAAGAAGGGCTCCGTTATTGGACTGACCAGGACAGAAGAATCTCCACTCAGGGGTTAAAAGTCTGACCGTCATAATAAACTGCACAGGCGATGTTCAAAACAATGTTTTACAACACAGGAGTCTGAGAGTTGAGGGTCAAATATTGTCCTTTGTAGCTCAGTTTGTAAAAAGCATGGTGCTTGTAATGCTAGGGTAATGGGTTCACTTCCTGGGACCACCCATGTGGAAAATGTATGTATGTATGACTGTAAAGTCACTTTGGATAAAAGTGTCTGCTAAATATTATATTTAAATATACATTAATAATGGACTAGGTGGAGATAATGAATCCTAGTCACATCAAATGTCTAGTACTGAAGATGTTTTATGCTATGTTATCTTTTAGTGGTATATTTCTTTTTTTGTTTCATACCAATCAACGTTTTTGTCATGAGAGTACATTTTGCCAGTGGAGGTCCTCCATTCTCTTCTGGTTCTGGGACAGTTACAGAATTACATACATTTTGTCAATATGTCACCCAACAGTGTTGTCAAATCAGCACATTAGAAAACAGGAGAACAATCACAGGCACTTTATTTTGTACATCGCTGCCTTTTATAAAATAAAGGTTAATTTCGTAACTGCCATTGCTCAAATTTTTTAAAACGTATTTGTGTGTCCTCCATTGGTAGTCATACAAACCAAATAAGACTCATGTCCCATCATCCTTTGCGGAGAGACTTGCGTCATTCACATGCGCTTGTTTTGGTCCGTCAATGTGCGAACCAAACGTGGCTTAACAGAAATTGGCAATATCCACAGATAAACTTGTAATTCTTCACATTTCATCGATTCAATTAAGTCCGTTAACATATTGTGTTGATAAGTCATCTGACAGGTGAGTGAAGTTGTCGTCGTTGTATTGGAATGAATGTTGCTAGCAGTTTTGACGTATGGCTGCCAAATACCATGTCTGATATAACGCTAGCTTGTTCAATCTAGAAGCAGGTTAGCATTGATTTAATATTTTCTGGAATCTACTGCCAGTACCGAAAAGCATCACACTAATCTAGCGACCATTTATTCTAATACACGTGCGTTCTTTTTTACCTGTTCACGTAATGCATTACCGTTAGTTACAGCGCGGGTCAAGCATGTTCGCTGAGGAGGATGAGTGGAACGATGACCCAGAAGCCAAAGCTCTGACCAAGACGGTCATCAGCAGTTTCAAACTGTCTGACAGCACCAATATCATGGTGAGCAGCCATCTCAATTTTCTTTAAAATTAAATGTACCTATGTAGCTAGCAAGCCAGGCACAACTCACGTTGCCAGTGACCACATATTCAAATAGAGGGTTGAATTTTGGTTTTCCCATGATATTTAATTTGACACCTTCATTCTCCATTCCCGGACAGACAAAATTTGTTGGGAAGAAGAAGAGTTTGTTACGGACCCTCCAAACACTGGGGTCCGTACCAAACTGGAGCAAGAGCAATGGTGCCCCTTGGGAAGCAGGCAGTGACAGCGAAACAGAGGCCATACTGACACCACACACCAAGAGGAAGAAGAAAAGAAGCAACAGAGGACGCAAGAAAGTAGCTGTTTCAGGAGAAGAGACCGATAAGGACAGTGGAGATTTGTGTGCCGAGGAGACTGCAGTGCCTGTAGCTAAGAAGCCAATAAAAGCAAAGAAACCAATAAAAGCAGGTGAGTTTCACAAGCATAACTGTCAATTGATTGTCTTAAGTTGAAGAGGTTTGAGGTTTTCTTTATTTCCTAGGGTTCAAAAAGGTAAAGAATAGAGAGGCCATTATGGGTGGTAGTAAACAAGGAAAAGCAGCAACAGATGCTGAGATTGAGAGATTAAACCGAAAGCAATGGAAAAACAAGACGAAGAACAAGAAGAAATGTAAAAACAAATACAAAATAAAAAATGGAGAGAATACCACCCCCCCCAAAAACACAAAAGCAGAGACCACTGTGCAAAAGGATACAGAAGATGGACCAAAAACAGCTTCTGGTGTGAACAGGGAAACCGTGGTCGTCCAGACACACCGCCATACAAAGGGGAAAAAACAGCAGAAAGAGGGTGAGCGTAAAACACAGAAAAGGAAAAAGGTCCCAGGGGGAAAAGAGACGACTTTCAATGAGACTGCTTCCACTCCAGACACAGAAACAGTTCAAAACAATAAGAACTTGTCAGAGAAAAAGACAAAGGGGAGCATTCAAGAAAAAGCAGTTCCACTAGGTAAAGAGTTAATGACAGAAGAGGAGAAACCTCAGGAGCTGGTTAGGGAGGAGCAGCACGCGGAGCCGCCCGGCAGTAAGAGGAGGAAACAGGACGAGGGCAAAGGGCAAGACCGGCGGAGAGAAAAGCTCAGGAGAATGCTCCATGGCCAGAGCCCGGAAAAGAAAGAGAAACCTGCTGAGCAGGAGGAGGAGACACGCACCACAGAGGAGGTGAAAGAGGATTCTGCAGACCGCTCGACTGCTCTGAGGTCCCGCATGGAGCAGCGTTTGGAGTCAGCGAGGTTCCGCTATATTAACGAGGTTCTGTACACCACATCTAGTGGGGAGGCAAAACGCATGTTCAGACAAGACCCCCAGGCTTTTAGCATCTACCACAGGGGCTTTACGGCACAGGTCCAGCGCTGGCCAGCTAATCCTGTCGACGCCATCATCTCCTACATACGCCGCACGTGAGTTGTGTTATGCTTCTATCTGACCCTAACATACTTGCATTGTTTGCAATAAGTCTGTTTGCATAGTTTTTGTATTTTTATTGTCTTGGTTCTGGGGTGGGGAATCCACATTGAAATACCATGTGGCTTTCTTTGTAAGACCATTTGTGTTGATTTCAGGCCTGCCTCTCTGGTAGTGGCAGATTTTGGCTGTGGTGACTGCAAAATTGCTCTTAGCTTGAAGAACAAAGTGCACAGTTTTGACTTGGCACCTATCTGTGACCGTGTAACTGTCTGCGACATGGCCAATGTGAGTCCAACTTTACATTGATCCCGAATCTGTTTCAGACATGCCTGTTTACTATGCAGTCTGTATTTCATGTAATAATGATGTATGATTTCTATTGTTGTCCCACCTGTCTGCAGGTACCGCTTAAGGATGGTACTGTGGACATAGCTGTATTCTGTCTCTCTCTTATGGGGACTAACCTTGTGGATTTTCTAGTTGAGGCTAACCGTGTGCTGGTGATGGGGTAAGATATATTGTGCAGAAAAACAAAGCTACAGTATGTCAATATGCTGGAGTAGAAGGTGTTCACATTTATTTTCCATATTTATGTCATCATTTATTATTATTATTATTATTATTATTAAACAATTTGTCTTTTTTTGCAGGGGTATCCTGAAAATCGCAGAGGTGGCAAGTAGATTTGAGAATGTGAGGAACTTCATGGGTGCTTTGTCCAGCCTGGGATTCAAGTTGGTCACAAAGGTAAGGCAGTAATGATAGTAAACTGGGATGGCCATGTTTTTGTCTTTAGTTTTAAGAAATGCATCTTTACAATACCCTACCCTATTAATTTTGCTCCCTCCTTAGGACACAGACAATAGCCACTTTTACTCCTTTGAGTTTGAAAAGATTGCAGAAGCTCCAGAGAGGGTAAAGAAGGCAGCAGGACTGGAGCTGAGGCCTTGTTTGTACAAGAAACGATGAGGGCAACAGTGAATGAGAACATGGGAGAAACAGTTCCAAACATATGTTCCAAATGGCACTCTATTCCCTTTATACTGCACTACTTTTGAACAGGGCCCATGGGGCTCTGATCAAAGGTAGTGCACTATATAGGGAATAGGGTGCCATTTGGGATACACCCCCAGGAGAGAAGTCAAGCAGGAAGGGCAGTAACAGAAAATGTATCTTCTACTGGATGTAACTGTAAATATGAAAAATGACTTCCATAGATGAGCTGGTGTTTTTGACCCCCAAACAATGTATCAAGGATTGTTGATATTGTCAACCGTTTGTGGGCTTTCAAATGTTGTTTCAAAGAGAAAACATGTTCAAAAGTTGTTGACAACATTGGTATATTTTTTATTAAATCAAAAATAATTGTATTGCATTAAGTCTTATCATGCACAATAATTTAAGATTTATAAAGAAAGAAGAAACATTCTTATAAGATGTATAGTTTAAAGTCTGTTGTAAAAACCTGTCTATAAGTGCTTCAACATAATCGCAGCATTGCATTCTGCAGTCTAGTTTCAAAGGGTAATCGCAAGCCTCACTCGTCTCAGTGTACATGCAGTCTAGTTTCAAAGGGTATTCGCAGGCCTCACTCGTATCCGTGTACATGGCACAGGATCTAGATTAGCCACTAGAGGAACACGGGTGATAATGTTATTCTCAGCCAGTTCCCAGTATCTACTATACCCATGCTCTCCATCCAGATAGAGAGGGCAGAGGGGGGCTGGGACAGTGTCTGTGTTCCTCACCTGTGCTCTGACCCAGAGGAGGGGGAGCAGGCAGGGCTGGAGAGAGTGTGTCCTGCAGGGCTCCTAGCCGTGTATCCCACAGTGCCCCTCTCAGTTCTGGAACACACCGCTCAGGGGAAAAGAGGCTGGGGATGTTTCAGCACCTAGTGAAACAGCTATTCATAAATGGAATGTGATTTTTAGTAGGTCTAATAAGAACAAGTGGTACTGGTAGCTTTGGGAGGCAGTTTAGAGATGTTGCTGATGTCCCTCTGCTGACATGGGCAGCCTCCCTGATTAACACACAGAAAGGCCCTGGCCTTGGAAAAGGCAGTAGGCATTGGTTGGACCACTGGTGGCCTCATCACATAGGTATGCCTTGAGCACCTCTGCTCTCTAGGCGGAACAGGCTTGAGACTGTCAGGAGAGAGGAGACTGCGGGCTTTTAAAAAAAAATTTTTTTAACCTTTATTTAACTAGGCAAGTCAATATCATAATATCATATTTTCATTGACGGCCTAGTGGGTTAACTGCCTGTTCAGGGGCAGAACGACAGATTTGTACCTTGTCAGCTCGGGGGTTTGAACTCGCAACCTTCCGGTTACTAGTCCAACGCTCTAACCACTAGGCTATCCTGCCGCTTGCTGTTTCGCATGGGCTGGTTGAGCTCAGAGCGCAGGTAGGAAACCACATCAACCAGTCCGTCCCACTCTGCCTGGAGGAAGTAGCATAGGGGTCCCAGGGATGGAGCTCCTACACTCACGACCCTGATGTCATCCTTGCGTCCCAAGCTGTCCTTCAGGGCTAGTAGTCTGTCCCGGGCCTGGGTGGGTCAGCTCGTTGGTGCTCCTGACCCTGCCAAAGAGCTACTTGGAGTCTTAAAGCAGGGTGTTCAAGGTTTGGCTGTGAACCCAGCTCTCCTGCCAAACCAGCACTAAAAACCAACACCAAGGGGTTGTTGGTGTTGGCCAAAGCCTGAACATGTTGCTCCAGACTTTACAGCAGGCCTGATAAGTCTGCAGAGATGGGAAAAGGGCTAACTAGCTTTATTAAATATCTAACTTAGCTACCTAACTTTTCAAACAAAATATTAGTAGGTCTCGTTCCCATAGTTACATGGGACGTTACGTCAATTTTTATGGCCCATGTTGTGGGATCTCTTATGTTCCTTAAGGGGGCGCTAGGAGATGCTAAATAAGTAATTAGAGTGTGAAATATATTTTTAACTTTAATTTACATAATTTAACATGGACTAACCCTATACCAGGATTTAAAATGCATTATTCACAACCAGAGTAGTATAACATATAGTTGACTGCCCCAGCATTGGTAAACAAGACACTAATTTCTTACTATGATTGGTATGAAGAAACTTGCCACATCACACATTTGGATTAAACTCATCACAGCAAGCTGCAGTCTGTATTGAAATGATGCAAATCCTGATCCAACCTGATTTACTTTATTCTCTCAGGTGAGAATAAATATTACTGCTCTTCTGCAAGTGATGACGTGAGCTCTATTAGGAGTGTCTTATTTCCCAGACACCCTCAGGGTTAGTGCAAAGAACTTAAACTGAGTGAGTGAGTGAGTGAGTCTGGACATGTTTAACTATACTTGAGGGGACCAGAAATCCCCACAACAATATTAAACAAACATACATTTGACCAACTGGGGACATTTTGTTAGTCCCCACAAGGTCAAATGCTATTTCTAGGGGTTTTAGGGTTTAGGAGCTCGGCTTAGGTTTTGGGGTTAAGGTTAGGGAAAATAGGATTTTGAATGGGACTGAATTGTGTTGCCCCCACAAGGTTAGTTCTACAAGAGTGTGCGCGCGCGTCAATTAATTTAGTCTTAAACCTGTCAAACAAGGCAGTTTTAACAAAAAGATACACATTTACAGTAACTTTAATGATAATGCTCCGGATTTTACAACATTAGATAACCAAAATGAACAACCTTTCAAAGTTTAATACTTGTGGGGACCAGAAATCAAAAACAGTAAAACAAACAGTTGCTACGCTCAACATCATTTCTTTACAACATATTACGATTATTGAAAAAACCAAAGCATGACATACATAATAATACACTAATAAACAAAACAAAAAATCATGAAAAATTCACAAAATAATGCATTTTAATATCCTGGCATGAATCACGTAAGAGTGATGCACAGAATACTCTAGCTGGGTCAGCAGACCCATCTGAATGTTCTCTGACATATAGTACAAGCCTGTGGTTGCCTACAGTCAAAAGCTTGCTAATGAAAAAAAAAAATGTCTGTGTAATGTATCTATCTACAGTTGAAGTCGGAAGTTTACATACACTTAGGTTGGAGTCATTAAATCTAGTTTTTCAACCACTCCACAAATACCTTGTTAACAAACTATAGTTTTGGCAAGTCGGTTAGGACTTCTACTTTGTGCATGACACAAGTCATTTTTCCAACAATTGTTTACAGATGATTTAACTTATAATTCACTGTATCACAATTCCAGTGGATCAGAAGTTTACATACACTAAGTTGACTGTGCCTTTAAACAGCTTGGAAAATTCCAGAAAATTATGTCATGGCTTTAGAAGCTTCTGATAGGCTAATTGACATCATTTAGTCAATTGGAGGTGTACCTGTGGATGTATTTCAAGGCTTACCTTCAAACTCAGTTCCTCTTTGCTTGACATCATGGGAAAATCAAAAGAAATCAGCCAAGACCTCAGAAAAAAAATTACAGGCCTCCACAAGTCTGGTTCATCCTTGGGAGCAATTTTCAAAAGCCTGAAGGTACCACGTTCATCTGTACAAACAATAGTACGCAAGTATAAACACCATGGGACCACGCAGCCATCATACCGCTCAGGAAGGAAACGCGTTCTGTCTCCTAGAGATTAATGTATTTTAGTGCGAAAAGTGCAAATCAATCTAAGAACAACAGCAAAGGACCTTGTGAAGATGCTGGATGAAACGGGTACAAAAGTATCTATATCCATAGTAAAAGGAGTCCTATATCAACATAACCTGAAAGGCCGCTCAGCAAGGAAGAAGCCACCACTCCAAAACTGCCATAAAAAAGCGTGAGGAAGGATAATTACGTGGATATATTGAAATAACATCTCAAGACATCAGTCAGGTAGCTAAAGCTTGGTCGCAAATGGGTCTTCCAAGTGGACAATAACCCCAAGCATACTTCCAAAGTTATGTCAAAATGACTTAATGACAACAAAGTCAAGGTATTGGAGTGGCCATCACAAATCCCTGACCTCAACCTATAGAAAATGTGTTGGCAGAACTGAAAAAGCATGTGTGATCAAGGAGGCCTTACAAACCTGACTCGGTTACACCAGCTCTGTCAGGAGGAATGGGCCAAAATTCACCCAACTTATTGTGCTTGTGGAAGGCTACCTGAAACATTTGACCCAAGTTAAACAATTTAAAGGCAATGCTACCAAATGATATTGAGTGTATGTAAACTTCTGACCCACTGGGAATGTGATGAAAGTAATAAAAGCTGAAATAAATCATTCTCTCTACTATTATTCTGACATTTCACATTCTTAAAATAAAGTGGTGATCATAACTGACCTAAGACAGGGCATTTGTACTAGGATTAAATGTCAGGAATTGTGAAAAACAGAGTTTAAATGCATTTGGCTAAGGTGTATGTACACGTCCGACTTCAACTGTATGTGATGTTGTAATGTTTTTGCACCATGGAATTTAGGGACCACAATGGAAATAAGTTTCTGACCTTTGCGATATCCTTGTCAAGTTTTTTAAAATGCATTTACTGAGTATGTTTTTTTTTTACCTACCAAACTAAATCAACCAGACTCAAATGATACCCTATTTCCTATACAGTGCACAAGTAGTGCTCCCTGTTATTTACACAGTGGATCTGGCATCAATGACAATAGAGTAGCGGAGCAGCTGGTTGTACTCCTGGCCTCCTCCTCCTGGTACTGTCACTGCTGCCTTCCCCTTCCTCAACTCTGGAGAGCACAGGTCCTGGGTCAGAGAGGTCAGGGGTGCCAGCGACTCGCGCTTCTTACAGGAGTTCAGAGAAGATAGGGGACAAAGCACATCAAATGTTGAATAAAGACCTATGGATAGAAGCTATAGGAATAGATGAATGAAGGCAAGAGGACCATTCTCATGAATTCAAAGCGTGTATAATGTTTTTTTGAGAACTCATCAGTTAGAGAAAAGATCTAAGAATGACTGACCTTAGATGCTGGGCGGTCTCCTCCATTTATTTTGCTGCAAAAAAATGTAAAACAATTCATTGTCATTTGAGTTACAGTGACAGACAGCATTTCAAATATTGTCTCATTTTTCTGTTGTTTTTATACAGTTGGGTTTCATCCTCACTCACTAATAAAGTTGCATGGCCAAATATACCTGCATGGCCAAACTGCACCCCTTGGAGGCGCTGTTGTATGAGTGAAAATACTTCCACTGAGCCACTGAGTGTGTGCATGCATTATGCTATGTGAATATATAAGTAGAATGATGGTGACCCCAGACATCATCATTGATCTCTCTGATGTCAGAAGCAGTAACTCTCATGATCCCCATGACACCAACCAGGCCAATGAAGACCTGCTCTTTTCAAAAAGTTGCTAGTGCTGGTGACCCGTGGGTGATGCAAATCTCGGAATAGCTATTCCCCTGGGGCGTCATATTTTCTCTTGTGTATACTGTCCGACTGACTGACCTTTCCAAATTAGCCTGACGGATCTTCCCACAGGAACCAGGGATAATGGGACAGTGATGCTCATCGCACCAATGGCACCTTGACCGAATGTACTGACCAAAGACACAATGAATAAGCCTGAAGTGCAGTCAGTGTGTCTGTCTATATATTTACCATCCCTTCTCACATGAGTCATGACAAAGAGGAAGTTAGTCTACGTCCCAAATGGCATCCTATTCCCTACACAGTGCACTACTTTTGAACAGAGCCCTGTGGGAGAGTTTTCATGGACCATTAGTGGATTTGTGGATCAGATGCTTTTAAAGACATTTAGGATCTCAAAGTGTATCCAAACATTGTGGTAGTGAGACACCTGTCTTATGATCTGGTCAGATCCAATGACAGCAACAAGAGGCGACTGCTTTATGCATTTCTCTCATTCCAAGCATTGCAACTGGGATTGAATTACAATATGAATTCTTCAGCTGTGACGATTTTGAATAGCTTACCTTACTTCCAGAGTAGTAGCTCTGAGTACAGCTCTATAGTTGCCCTATGATAACATTAGATGGAAAATAAATCTGTCTTTACCACAGAAACAGAGAGAATCAGACTGTGTGAGTTGTCTGGCAGAGCTGTGGTGGCTGACGTACCTGTCTGCTCCAGCCACAGAGCATCCTGTTTTTTGAATAGCTCTGTGCTACTTTTGTCATGCCTAGCTGTAGTAACCATCAGACGCACAGACCTGGTTTCCTGTTTGTCACCTGCCAACCTGCTGGTCGACTCACCAGAAAACACACAAAGTGACAATGAGGAGGATTGAGATGGCCGCAGCCGAGGAGAAGCAGACGATGAAGACCATCACTGCACAAACACACAGAAGAAAGACATCAGGTAACACAAAATGGAAGTAAATGGAATGGAACACCTGTTGTAAATGGAAGTTAATGCCAATTATATGTAATAATATGCCAATCATTTTGGGATGTTCATCAGAAACCATTGACATATCTTACATTTTGTTGTATCACTGATGCAAGATAAGGCGAGTGTACACTCACTGAGCTGTTTATCTTCACTGGTGACCTCCACTTGAATGAGGACTGAGGCCTTATGGTGGTAGAAAGAGGCGTGGCAGGTGTAGAGGCCCGCATCCTGCTCCGTGACCTTTGATTGGAACAACAGAGCTCCGCCATCCATCTGGACCAATGAGCCATCATTTCTTCAACACGCAGCAGGACACAGAAGGTCATTACATAGTACACACGCTTCTTTGATCTGTTTATCAGCTAAGTGGCAAAGAAGACAGTCATGAAGAGAGAATAAGATAAGCAAGTGAGGGGGGAAACTGCTATCGCAACACTTTTTGATACCTTCCAAAATATGTGGAAAACAGACAATAAAGTACTACAAAACCACTGCTATAGTTGACATTGAGTGGCATAAATCTAACGAGACGTTGTATTTTGTATATCTATTTAGGTGTATAAATAAGTAACTGTATCATCCACCTTAGCAGATACGAATGCAGCTTTACACAGAATAGCTTGACAGAATAACTCCTAACACAATTTATGAGCCTGTGTATGGGAGGACAGGAGAGTGTCAGGTTTATGAGTCACTCATTGTCCCTGATATTAGGGTTCTTTAGTACCACCGACCGCATGGCCTGCCAGTCAGGACAACCATCTCCAGGCCCCACAGCACAGAAGTCCTGATAGTATCTTAATAAGGCATAGTGGCAGCTTTATGACACTGCACTTATTTGATTGTCTAGTTAAAAGCTCTCATAAAACAATACATATGAGAACTTCCGTCTTGACGAAAAACAATGATTGTACAAATTACCGGCCCTGTGTAGTGGTAATATTACCCTACTCTGTCTTCCATCCTACTGTAGTGCTCTCACTCAGCCTCCACAGTTCAGAAGCTGGAGGAAAGGAATACTGTAGTTAAAGAGAGTCTAGCAAAGAGTATTACCTGTGACAGGTGAGGTTGTAAGTTGGTACACTGCCATAGACTTTGAGCAGGATCCTCTGGTTTTGGAAATTCTCCTTTAGAGACATTCGGTGTATGACGGACTCATCTCCATAATGTTTGTACAGGGGAGTGGTTTGGTTCAGTAGTCTGACAGATGATATGTCTAAGAAGGGGAAGGGGAAGTGGTCAACAGGGGGCAAAACACAAACCACTCCCTAAATACATTCAATCGATAGACAGGTAGTTGTATTTGACTGTTGACTGGGATGTTGAAGCATGGCATGCCTGGCAGGTACTGTATGTCTATGAATGTCACGACAGAAGTGTCAGTACACTCTTATAAAAGAAGGTACTATCTAAAATCTAAGAGGGTTCTTCGACTGCCCCTATAGGAGAACCATTTGAAGAACCCTTATTGGTTCCAGGTAAAAACCCTTTTGGTTCCAGGTAAAAAAAAAATTGGGTTCCATGAACAAACCTTTCTACAGAGAAACTAAAGAGAGTTCTACCTGGAACCAAAAAAGCTTCTCCTATTGGGACAGCTGAAGAACCGTTCAGGAAGCCTTTTTTCTAACAGTGTACAGAATGTATGTGTTGTATAACACGTCTTTTGTGGTGTTGGGGGCTTTATATAAAAAAAGGGAATCATTTCTGTTTGTATTTATTCTCTATTACACTTACAGTATCTGGGGACATGGACTGTTCTCCTCTCCTTAAGTCCATGGTGATTTTGAAAGAGGCAAGTCAGGTCCTGTCCCTCGTGGAGGGCCAGTGGGAACTCATAGGTGAGGTTGGTTAGCACTCTCACACCTTCATACCCAGAGCGGAAGGAGATGTGGCCTGTGGTGTTGTCAGGTAGAACCCAAGAGAGGTGTGCTCTGATCCCGTCCCCTCTGTACTCACACACAGCCAGCCACAGAGATCTGCTCTGCCTCGCAACAAAAACACGCATCACAGGGGACTCTGAGGGAAGGGAGGGAGGGAGTGACATTGTGTGGTGGTTGGATACAATGGATACGTCCCTAAATGACACCCTATTCCCTTTATAGTGCATTACTTTTGACCAGGGCCAATAGGGGAAATAGCGTGTTATTGGGGATGCACATAATGTATTGTGGAGAAACATGGATACTACAAGTCATAAAGTAATTTACCCAATCCACGCAGCAGTATCCCTCTTCTCTCTGGCCTTTCAAGACCCAGCTGATCCACCACACAGGTGACATTCTGACCAGAGAACGTGGAAGTGGGGAGCCTCAACACACTACAGACCGTCACAGAGCCATTGGCATGGTGCTCAGGCTGCCCCTGATCCTGCAAGCGAAACATATGTTAGAGTGTGCAAATTATATCCAAATGATTGCTGAGTTTTTTTCTTCATTTTTGCTGTATCTATTTTTGATTCCAATCACCCTTTACCTGCTCCTGCCCCTCTTTAAGCTGACTGGTACTATTGTCACTGTCCCTGTCTCCAAGACTCCAGGAGATAGTGGCAGCAGGTCCAACACTGTCCACAGTGCACTGCACTAGTGTGTATGCTACATCTTCCTCCCACTCAGAGCTGGACTGGATGGTGATGTTAGGAGGAGCTGCATGTAGATAGAACAGCGATATAGGATACATGTTCTCAATGTAAATAAAATAACAGAGATACAGGATACATGTTCTCAATGTAAATAAAATAACAGAGATATAGGATACATGTTCTCAATGTAATTAAAATAACAGAGATATAGGATACATGTTCTCAATGTAATTAAAATAACAGAGATATAGGATACATGTTCTCAATGTAAATAAAATAACAGAGATATAGGATACATGTTCTCAATGTAAATAAAATAACAGAGATATAGGATACATGTTCTCAATGTAATTAAAATAACAGAGATATAGGATACATGTTCTCAATGTAATTAAAATAACAGAGATATAGGATACATGTTCTCAATGTAAATAAAATAACAGAGATATAGGATACATGTTCTCAATGTAAATAAAATAACAGAGATATAGGATACATGTTCTCAATGTAAAAAATGTATTTTAACACTAGAGCTTTAATTGATGGTGTTCGATGATTTGTTGAACATACCACACACAGGGAGTGTTATCTGTCTTCTCTCTGGCAACACAAACACAGAATGATCTATCACACACTCCATATTGAGCTCCTGGGCTGAGCAGGCAGGCAGGACTAACACACTGCTGACAGAGTGGGTTCCATTATGGGATGTGAGACTGGACCAGGAGGGCCCAGACACACCCTCAGGTAGAACCCAGGACACATTGGCAACAGGGACGGAGTCTGCAGCCAGGCACTCAATGAACCTGTTACCCAGTCTGTCCTGGACATCAATCCTTATGCTGGGAGGAACAGTCACTAGCACACAGAGAAGAGAAAGGGCTGTAAACATGCTAATCACTTAACTTTACAGTGTGCAGGAAAATAAACATTCTGATTTTTACTAACAATATTTCTTACATTTAAAAAATACAATTTATGATAGACGTCACTTGTATTAACATAATGCTGTCTCGCTACAAATTACAGACTGCCAGATATGGCATTGTCAAATGATGAAGATGATATGTTGGCTGCATCCCAAATTATATGATATGTAGTCTACATCCCAAACATTTTACCAGGGCCCATTCTCACTATAGTGCACTATATCAGGAATAGGGTACTATTTGGGACACAACCTATGATATGTAGACAAGACTCTGCTCGTACCAGACTGCTTGACTTGTGGGTTAACGGTAATGTCCAGCAGTACAGATGCCCTGTGGCTGTAGTAGGAGGCCTCACACTCATACAGCCCTGCATGGTAGAGCTCCACAGGACCCTGCAGGGTTAGAGCACTGCCAATCACCTCCACACCCTCAGGGAGAGACTGCTCTTCTCTTGGAGACAACACAAGACCAGACACTGTTACAGGTAGACACTCAATTCAAAGGGCTTTATTGGCATGGGAAACATATGTATACAATGCCAAAGAAAGTGAAATAGATAATAAACAAAAGTGAAATATACAATAACAAATTAACAGTAAATGCTACACTCACAAAAGTTCCAAAAGGGAAAATAAATACACATAAATATAGGTTGTATTTACAATTGTGTTTGTCCTGCACTGGTTGCACTTTTCAGGTCACAAATATTGCTGCTGTGATGGCACACTGTGGTATTTCACACAATAGATTTGGAAGTTTATCAAAATTGGATTTGTTTTCTAATTCTTTCTGGGTCTGAGAGAAATATGTGTCTCTAATATGGTCATACATTTGGCAGTAGGTTAGGAACTGCAGCTCAGTTTCCACCTCATTTTGTGGGCAGTGTCCACAGTTTGCACTCTCCAGAGGCAGGTAGCCGTGGTTAGAGCGTTGGGCCAGTACCCGAAAGGTTGCTGGATCGAATCCCTAAGCTGCCAAGGTAAAAAAAAAAGTTAACCCACTGTTTCCCGATAGGCCGTAATTGTAAATAAGAATTTGTTATTAACTGACTTGCCTAGTTAAATTAAAAAAGAGCAGCACCTCTAAGAGCTTTTGTTCTCGCATAGTTTGAATAGCAATCACCAAGTTGGTGACATTATCCCTGGATCTAACTATGCGAGAACAAAAGCTCTTAGAGGTGCTGCTCTTTTTTAATTTAACTAGGCAAGTCAGTTAATAACAAATTCTTATTTACAATTACGGCCTATCGGGAAACAGTGGGTTAACTTTTTTTTTACCTTGGCAGCTTTGACAAAAAATGGTCTGGCTGCAGCAGATATCTTCTCACGCCACAGACGCTGTGAGATGCTGTGAGACATATACTATTGTTGCTATACTGCGACATGTTATGTTCTGTTCAGACAGGATGGTGCGTTACCGCTACCAACAGCACAGGTGGTGAAATTACATTTAGAATTATAAGATGGGTACTAGCTAGTGTGTACTAGCTAGCTAGCTAGTGTGTACTAGAGCAAACATGTACTATCTAGCTAGATAGTGTTGTACTAGCTGGCTAGTGTGTGCCAGCTAACTAGTGTGTGCTAGCTAGCTACACAAGCAACAGTGGTTAATTAACATAATGCCCAGACGGATCGGAGCTAGTGCGCCGACTGGTATGTTCGTAGCACATTACCAACAAATGTCTAAATTACAGGTTGCATGTGCGCATAAAATGCAAAAATACCATATGAGACGCATGTGCTTTGAGGTTTGTCGCCCATTCGGTGTCAGCACGCAAAATCTGCAGCTGGATGCTTCTAAAACAAATGCAGGATGTGTGTCTAGTGCCTGTCTATTGCCTGTGGTTTTCAACCAAACCTCTCACCACAGCTGCCTAACACGATATGTATGTGATGTTAACACCTGTGTTAATGATGCAAATAATAGTATAGCAACAATAGCAGAAATTAATGAAATTGCTATAAGGCAAAATGGGACAGCAAACTTTGTTTTTTGTAACTGTTAGCTGATTGATAAGATTATCACAACATGTTAATGTTGTCCTTTATCTGAGATTAACTGAAGTTAACAATCAAGAGAAATCAACAGACATCTTGTCTGTATTATGATAGTAATACAGGTATCCTTACTTGGTGCATACGATACTGTAACGTGGTACATCCCCAACGACCTTTAGCCCGATGGTGGTTTTGCTCTGTCCTTCCTCCAGAACCACTGACTCTACAGCCTGGCTTTTGTTGCTGCGGTCTGCCAACCCTGGGTTCAGCAGCCGAACAGCAGACAGATCTACACAATAGGAAGTGAAAACAGAATATCCAACACAGAGTCTTTTATTAAGTAGAGTAAATGAAAAGCAGTCTCCTAAGACCATACTTTTTGCTCCAAATCCTCAGTTATGACTCGTGATCAGTACTCACAGAATGCCGGCAAAGTGGTGCTCCGTAGCTCTCTGTGTGGGAACTTAGGGTGGTCAAACAGACAGGTGATGTTTTCCCCTTCATGAAGCTCAGCTGGGAAGCGGTATGACCTAACCAATGTGTCTGCTGCATCCATGACAACCTCCTTCTGTAGCATGGAACTGGCCTCCCGATTGAGCAGCACCAGGGTGATGTCAGCTCGGGGTCGCCCTCCAGCTGCACCACAGGTGACCACCCAGAACTCCTCCCCATCCTCTAGAACCAGGTATGTCTCAATGGTCACATTGGGAGCCACTGCAGGCAGAGAGAAATAATAATTGTACATGAGCAGGTGGGAATGGTCCATCAGTATAACAACAATGAGTCCTAAATCTAGTGTCTGGGCCTCTAGGGCTGTGGTTTAGATTTTTGAGAAGGCTGAAGTGAAAGGATAGACGTATGAAAGATTAGCACAGGGCATAACAGGGCTGCCGGTTGGGTTTAGGAGGAGAGTGCTGACACTTCTCACCTGTTCCATCTGTTCAGCAGGCTACAGCTGAGAGCAGATCTGCTGGCGGGGCTGGAACTACAGGACTATGCCTACATCCCAAATGGCACCATCTTTCCAATATGACTCTGGTTAAAAGTGGTGCACTATATAGGGAATAGGGTGCCATTTGGGAAGCACACTATTTTACACATCTCAATACAGACTTACTGCTGATATAGAAAGGCATCACTCTATTGTCGATTATCAAAGACTTTGATACTACCACATATGGATAAGGGAGGTGTCATGACATTGGCCTCTTTGGGTATAGCAAGCCCCATCCCCCTCTCCCTGCCTCCCCCTTTCCTCCTTCAACTAGGTTGCTGTGGTCAGAGAGACGTCATAAATTCCTGAGGATCTCCTCATGGACACACAGTATAGAGAGAGTAAATTTTCATAGAGGACAAAGGAAATCCTTCCACCTCACAGAACTTGAGGTATGAACAGATTTCATGTTCCGGAGAAAGTATAAAAGATCAGTGAAGAATCCAGCTATGAACTTGTCCGTTTGTCACAACTTGGGGATGCTCATGGGAGACGGTGTGACTACATTACCATAAAGCTGTTTATATAATATAAACCTCATATACGAGGTTTATATCTAATTGTTGTATAAGATGAATGAGTGAGTATGATACTGTTTGTAAAAGTGTGTAATATGATTTTGGACTGTTTAATGAAGGAAAACTAAAAAAGGGGATTGGAGTTTAAATCAGAGGACCGCCCCTGAGCCCAGTTAGGGTCAGGCGTCCTAGGACAGCCCTTTTCTGCCTTCCGAATAAAACCCCGACTCGGGTTTTCAATCAGCAGACCGAGCTTACCTCAATTACGAGATGGCTAAAGGTTGCAGACCATGTTTTTCTCCATTAGGGGAGACACAGGTTGTAGACCATTGCTGAATCTTTTAACCATACCACGTGGTTAAACCCTTAGACTATCGATACCGACAGAATAAGAACAAGTCTTTGATATGAATTACTAGTCTGCAGCTAGGAATTCGGTATCATTGAACGCAAAGAACGACAACCGCTGAAACATCTATTCTATAACAAAACGAATGAATGTCACTCTGAACTATCCACTATAACCACGAGAGAGAGAGAGAGAGACGGACAATTCTACAAAATAAACAAACTTTTCACCAGCGATCAAGATGACACACTGAGCGTAAATATATATATTGATTGCAATTGTTCCCGAATGAGTGAGCGTTCATGTGCAAAGGATTAGCATTTCAATTGTTATAATTATCACTCTGTAGTGACTTCTTAGTCGACCCCCACTTCCCCTTTTGTCTAACAAGCCGCCATGCCGGTTTAGCCCACTAGGGCACATTCTCCAATCATTTCATGTAACCACATGTACCTTGTTTGTTTGTTTGTTTATACATTTCTGTGAATTACTTAGTTAGTAATAAATAAACGATTTAAGACAATTGATGTATGGATGACTCATATTGAAGACAGGGTTTGTGCAGATAACCAACAATTTACGACGTTTGGAATGAGACTAACGTGAAGTAAAGTAAATAATTCATTAATTTGAAGACTAATTGATCAGATAAAATATCTGAAAAGTTATTTTAGGAAATTATAACTTTGTAATCTGAATATTATTCCTTGGTGCCCCGACTGTCTAGTAATTACGGTTACATGATTAATCAGTCTAATCGCGTAATAACTAATTACAGAGAATCTTTGATAAAAACTATCAGTCTTCAGTTAATGATAACAAAGACACGACATAGAATATTTCTGACAGGCTGTATATAAAACATGTCTCTAATGTGGTAGGGAGGGATATCGACATGACAGAATATGATGATGGTGTATGTTCTGTCTCTGTCGTGCCACAGCTGATTGCGACGACTGTACAGGAAACACACAATACCTGGTACATGGCGAGAGTAGGGGTTGGGGAGTGGGGAGGTGACCACGTGGAACAAAGGAAAGTAAACATCTGTGCCAGTGAGCTCGGGGTGGTGCCAGCCCCAGTATAATCCAATATCTACAGATCATTCTCAGACATTGATTCTTAGCACCACAGGTCATGTCAGAGTTAACCTCTTCCCAAACTAAATCCTTGCCCACGAAAGTAAGAAATGCCAAGTACTGTACACACAAACATAAACATCAAGGATGCGTCTCAAATCTTGTCAGTCTTCCTGGTCAAAAGCAGTGCACTATAAAGGGAATAGGGTGCCATTTAGGATGCAGTCCTTGTGTACATGAGCTGGCAGGCTTACTGAAGGTCTCCACCCCCACTGTGACATGTGTGGTGGGGTCAGGCAGGGTTGGGTGCTGGACCACACAGGTCACCCTGTCCTGGTCCTGTAGGTGGGTGGGGAAGCGGAGAATGCTGGTCACAGTGGCAGTGCCATTGGTATAACTGGTGTTCCTCATCCCCACAGAGGAGTTGTCAGTAGGAGGACAGCCGTTGATCTCCCAGCGAATCAGAGCCACAGGTTTACCATTGGTAGCTGAGCATGTGACTGACTGGTAGTGGGTAGCGTTGTCTGTGTCCTCTGTCACCTCTGTGTGGATATCAGGCCGAGCTTCAAAACAAAAACATTCAAACACATGACGGGGATGATGCTGGTACCAGAAACAGTTATGCAATGGATGTTTGTATGATTCTGTCTTTGCTATGACCTGAAGGTACAGTAAGGTAAGGATACAACAGGCAATGATAATGTCACATATTCTATCCACCCCCCCCAATTTCATCATGAGGCCATGTTTACTTCTGTTGTTTTTCTCTACCATCTAGATGTTAAGTACTTTTGCATCACCCATTAGAGGCCCCCTTCGAATACTCTTAAAATGCATCCTTCCTTACTCACTTTCTTGAAGTAATCAATGATCTGATCTGACATAACCTAACTGGTCAAAGCAATGCAGTGGAAAGTTTGGTTACACCAATCTTGTCATCTCAGATTAGTGATTACTTATAGGAGGGGAAAAAGGAAGGATGCAGTATTCTAAATGGGCCATATTCATCAATCAAGCTTACCCAGGACAGTGAGAAACATGCTGTTAGTGATCTCCTCTTCATCAGTGGCAAACACGCATGTGTACTCCCCCTGAGCCTCCAGAGTAGACACCCTCATCTTCACAGTCAGATTGGTGGGAGAGGCTGGGGTGGAGAAGTCTGGGTCTTTGCTGAAAGCCTTGTTGTTCTTGTAGCCTGTTAATTTCTTCATCGATCGCTTCATTCTAGAGTCTGGGCGTTTCCATGAGGCGTCTGTGATGTCATTCTGTCCCAGGTACTGACAGCGGAGGAAGATGTCCTCTCCAAGGATCCCAGTGACGTTACGATCAATCTCCATGTCCTCCTCCATATCTGTGAGAGAAAAAAACATTGTGATATGCATAAATGATTAGTAATTCTGTCATGATGTGTCCCAAAGGGGCACCATATTCCCTAGTACACTACTTTTGACCATAGCTCTATGGGCCCTGGTCAAAAGTAGTGCGCCATTTGGGACGCAACCTTAGTCACTCACAATCACTCATATCTCAGTGGGATGCACTTTGATTAATTGATGAGATTTTCCGTATACGTTGCTAAAAACAACCAACAGCAAATGTGATTTCTGTTGAGAAGGAGGGGCAGTGAGATGGTGGATGTCTGTTGGTGTGATTTCTATTAAAAGGGTTCCCTGTCTGTGTGTGTCCATCCCATTGTCTCTTGGTGAGACTGGATGAAGCAGCTGCTTGTGTCCCAAATGGCACACTATTCCCTATGGGCCCTGGTCAAAAGTACTGCACTATAGTGAATAGGGTGCCATTTGTATATGGGGCAGAGAACATAATGACTGTCAATGGAAACAATCACTTTGTGGAATGCAGAAGATAGAGATGCTGCAGTGCTAAAATTTAATATGTACTAAGTGATGAGACTTATCTCTCTAGACTAACATGGGTTATGTGTTGATCCAAGGCTAAAGACGAGGACTGAACTGTGCACATTGATTGTGACACTTAAATGCAGCCGGGACTGATCCCACCGGTGGAGATTTAATGGAAGACTCCATTTTGTTAAAGAACGGAGCTACAGTCTGTCTCTAAGACATTGGCCATGATTAGGGGATGTTTCAGTGAATGGGACATAAAATAAAGCAGCCTGACAGTTTTGAGTGTTGGGAGGATGATAGTACGCATATTCCAATGCATACCAACTCACTCTCCTCTCTCTCGTCTCTCTATTATGGAACACTTAAGGACACAGTTGATATGTTAGCCAGTGAAAATGGGAGTCAAATTGAACCTTAAGTGCTGAATGATGACAGCTGAGTACATTGGGTCATGGGGAACACTCAATGGATACCCAGTCTAACACTTCACATCACCTATCCTATAAAATACTGCTGTTGGGACACTTTGATGAGGACCACACTTATGTCTCCAACTAGAAATACTCTGACCAAATCAATTCTGAGAACAGCAAGAAGTGGTGGGTTGTATATCACAACATATGGATACAATCAGAACGTTGAGTATATCCCCACATGCTCACTTATTCTTTGGTCACACAAATATATCTTGTCTTGTGGGTTTATGGTTCATAAAAATGGAAAAGGTATTCAAAAATATACATAACTGAGGCACGCTAAAAGGATACACTACCAATAAACACATAGTAACAGCCTGAAATACACAATAATGTCCACTAGCACTTTTTCTGTGGCCCTAAGACACTGACAACTATCTCTGTTTAAGGTTAGGGTGCTTTATGTACAATGAACAAAAATATAAACACAATATGCAACAATTTCAAAGATTTGACTGAGTTACAGTTCATATAAGGGAATCAGTCAAATGAGATACATGAAATAGACCCTAATCTATGGATTTCACATGACTGGGCCGGGGCGCAGCCATGGTTGGGCCTTGGAGGGCATAGGTCCATCCACTGTGGGCCAATCAGAATGAGTTTTTCCACACATAAAGGCTTTATTACAGACAGAAATTCTCCTCAGCACCATCCCACCACAGACAATCCCTTGTGGCTTATGGTAGAGAAATTAACATTAAATTCTCTGGCAACAGTTCTGGTGGACATTCCTACAGTCAGCATGCCAATTGCATTCTCCCTCAAAAACATGAGACATCTGTGGCATTGTGTTGTGTGGCAAAATGGCACATTTTAGAGTGGCCTTTTATTGTGCCCAGCAAAAGCTGCACCTGTGTAATGACAATGCTGTTTAATCAGCATCTTGACATGCCACACCTGTCAGGTGGATGGATTATCTTGGCAAAGGAGAAATGCTCACGAACAGGGATGTAAACAAATGTAGGCTACCCAAGTACCATATAAGGCCAGTATATCGTAGTATAGTCACATGACGCTGCTGTGGTTTCATCTTGGCTTCTACCCAACAGCAGGCATTCACGTACATGGATGCTTGCAGATGATTCCATTTTCAGATGGTAGCAAGACAACTGAAAATGTAAACTTATATTGACAAAGAACTGCTTTTGATCAAACAAATAGATCAGTGCGGTGATGTAACTAATGAATTGTATGATGATGTGTTAGTGGAGAGTTCCGGGGATGGAAAGTCATACTGTCAGTGCAGTGGTTCTAACCTACAGACCTATTTATTCCTCAGAGGCACTCATTCATCTGCCGATTGAAAATACACTCTGAAGAGGTTCCTCAGTTAAGTTCAAACACATCAAACTGTGAGGTTTTTCTGACTAACATAAAATAGAGTTGAATAATAACACAGGGATTTCCCCTAAACTCAGTGGTACACTTAGTAGAGCCATTGCAATACTAGTAATGGTATCACTGAAGGTCATGAATGGAATTGAAAAGGTCATAAAGCAACCAAAATGGTTTTAATAGCTGATACCATTGGACAATAATTGCAGACTAACAGCCAATATTGTAATATAAACATATGTCAGCAATAAACCGTTGTTTAAAATAAAATGAATCGACTCCATCCTTTTTCGTGTGTTGATAATGCTACAGTTAAAATACATTCAGAATATTTCAAATTGATTCTGCTCTTGGGTTTATTGCTTGTAAGCCTTTATATTTAGACTAATCAAGCAGGAAAACGATTGCACCTCTGTTCGGTGTAAATTGCCACAGGTTAAACAAGTCTTTAAGGTCTAGTAAACTCAACCCATAAACAGAACTGTACACTCACAGATGGATTATAACTCCTCAGACTTACCCAGCATGTCCAAGCAGTGAGACACATTTAGGACAAAGCCCAAAATCAACAGCCCTGAGCATCCCATGGTGGTATCACTGAGAGTGATGATTCAATTTGACTACAGCAAGTCCTCCTATGAGGGTATTCAAATGTGTGTGTGTGTGTGTGTGTGTGTGTGTGTGTGTGTGTGTGTGTGTGTGTGTGTGTGTGTGTTCAAGAGAAGCTGTCAGAGTCAGCTGTAGAGGGTGTGTGCTCCAGACTTCTGAGCAGGGCTGTTTTTACAAACACACACAGTGTAGGGCCATGTTGTTTAGAACCACTTTACCCGAAATGTTACTATGTGCACAAATCTGTTTGAACAGAATTGCTTCTTCTATGGATTAGTTGTTATTTCACATCTCACTTAGTAGAAAACCAGCGTTTTCACTTCCTAGTAGTAGCAGCTGAAAGTCATACTGCAGGATATGTCTGTTCAGCTCCTCAGTCACCTCATACTGTATAACAAAGTGTCCCTGTTTCCCGCGATGATGCCATGCATCCTCCAGCCCAGCTCATCCCTTCAGGAGTCCTACGAGACAGAGAGAGACACAGCCTGTCTAAATTGAAGCCAACTCACTGTTTCTCGCCTGCTGCTCTGGAAATCCCTCACCAAGGCATTGTTTTACAATACAATATTTCCCTCTAATTCACTTCATGGCTGTGTTTTCCTTTTAGTCAGACTTGGCAATTTACTAAATATAATTTGTCATTAGAAATGTCCTGCCGGGAAAATCACAATGGGAAACAAATGTGTAGGAATACTATGCACATAAAGAATACTCTTCACTTCTCCAGCTGGCTACATCTGTGCTGCTGTACCTCCAGAACAACTGTCTTCCAGAGTATGTGAATCATGGAGCAGAATGTGCATGAAGTAAGACCCTCTTTATTTATTGAACCTTTATTTAACTAGGCAAGTCAGTTAAGAACAAATTCTTATTTACAATGACGACCTGCCCCGGCCAACCCCGGACAACACTGGGCCATTGTGCGCCACCTTATGGGACTCCCAATCATGGCTGGATGTGATTCATCCTGGATTCAAACCAGGGACTGTAGTGACGCCTCTTGCACTGAGATGCAGTGCCTTAGACCGCTGCACCACTCGGGAGCCCCTTTACACAATAGGCCAACTGGGAATCCTCCTCAAATTCAACAGCCTTTTTCCTCAGTGTCTCCTTTAGCTAACTTTAATGTTACACCAGTTTTCCAGGATCATTCTGTGGTCTGATGAGACCAGAAAAGCAAAATATACAAAGGCTTGACTCCCCTGAATTTGTCGGCCACTATGTAATGTAAGCTAGTACAGTATCTTAGAGGCTGCTACAGATGGATGAGTATTGCAGGGTTTGTTTATTTCACTAACATTCCATCAAATCTTTAGTAGTATGGTTCTTTTTTGCATTGTGGACAACACGATCACCCTCTTAGTAAATGTGTTTCCTGTCAAAGCTGATAACCTTGTACTCACCTTTGGTACTAGTGTTACAGTACATCATAGTGATCTATTGGCAATGACACTAAGTGAAATGACTTGACTAAAAAAGCTGTTGAGTCATCAGAAAGTTTGTGGTTTGTTTGTAACATTTTGACTCATTCAGAGAGATAGAAAACCGTTTCACACACACAGCTGGTACTGACAGTGAGGTTGTAGCTGAAGCATCCTGTGTCAATGGACTACAACTGAATCTGGAAGCCATTAGAAAATACATTTGACTTTTCATTATGTCAGATAAGTATTCTCTCTCTCTACTCTCACTCTCTCGCTCTCTTTCTCTCTTTCTCTCTACTCTCACTCTCTCGCTCTCTTTCTCTCTCGCTCTCTCTCTCTCTCTCTCTCTCACACACACACGAACGCACACATGCACACACACACACACACACACACACACACACACACACACACACACACACACACACACACACACATACCCACACACACACCACAGACTGGCAGTTTCTGCAGTAAACAGGAAGACCTGAAGTCAAGTAATAACCTCCCTGCGTTTCCTGTTGTGTCTTCATTAAGGTCTATTCATCAGGCTGAAAGTGACTAGGAACAGCAGCAGGACATTTTGAAAATATACTTTAATCCATATTCTGATATGTTTCTACACTACAGTAAATCAGTTTAATCAATACTATGAGTTGTATACAATCACTCTATATCTGATGATTCTGTCATTTACTGTCATTGCTGCAGGCATGATTTACAGGCATAAAACACTGATGATTTTATCATATTTGACATCATGTGATACTGATTTCAAAAATATAATTGAATTACATGGGCCATTAGCTATTAATAAGAAATATTTAACATGGAGTTAGCTTGTCTCTCTCATCCCTGACATAATGTGAATAATCACATGAGCATAAAGTCTTCCAACTGTTTTTCCACCCAATGAAATGACCTTCAATGGTTTTCCTGAAATCTGGAGAGAGGGGGAGTTTAGCAGTGGGAATAGTCAGGAATTTTAACTTCTTCTCATTGCCATTTACAACCTACTGTCTGCGGACTGTCTGAAACCTTCTGTAAATCACTAGGGATAAAACATGTATTATTTGTGGTATTTATGAACTTCACAGATGTACTGTTGGCATCCATCTATCTCATAAGTGTAGTTACACCCTTCTCTCTCTGACACACGCAAGTGTGCACACACACACACACACACACATTGTGTCTTTGGAAAAGAGAGTGGAAAAGGTGGCAGATGATCAGGCCCGTAATGATGTTCATGGGACAGATCATTGAGATGGGTCACTTAAGGGCTGTGACGAGCCACTTAACCCGATGGAAAGGAGAATATCATCATTCTTTCCAGAAGTTGAAAAAAATCATAGAAAATGTCTCTCCATTCTTCTGCACTCCCCTGTTCCCCATATGAACCCTATCTCCCAACCCCCATTCCCTTCCTAGGCATGGCACTGTTATAGATTCCACATTGACTCCAGACTTGATTTATATACTATTACTCGGGAAGCAATCTGAGGTATGTGGAAGAATGAAGACATATGAGATTTCTGTGCTGCAGGCCAAACTGAGAGGGGAAACACGTCTGCGTCCCAAATGCCACATTATTCCCTTTATAGTGCACTACTTTTGACCTGGGCACATAGGGCAGGTTCTGAGATGTCATTCTCCACAGCATGGACAGCTCACAAAATGACCACACTAAGACAATTAAGACTAAAGACCAACTTTCTTTTGAGGAATGTGTACCTGGCAAAATGCATTGGTTAGTTGTCAGGGCTTCTCTTCTCCTCAGGCTCAGGTAAAGTGTCCTGGTTTTCAGGCCACCTGTTCAGAACCCATGCCTACGAAACAAAAGATGGGGGAGGGAAGTGATTGTGGTGTTATAAATTCTTTTCTGGTATTATTTCCTTTCTGTTTTATGCAAGAGAGGTACAGCAACATTTCACTCTTTACTCAGCAAGGCATGGCCTGTTCATGCATTGTACTGAACTCTCCTCCCCTGAACATGACGTTATACTCATGCTTAGAGCATGCTGAAAGGCTGAGTGCTTGATGGCTGTTGAGTGGAGGGAAATTACTCTGTTGGTCTCCTAGACTAGAGTGCACAGCAGCAGATTGTGTTGACTCATCTATCATTAGAGTAGTGGTATAGCTTACAGTGATGGCTGTCTATGGTAAATGGCCACCTGCATACTGTATGTGAGCTACTCCTGCAGTATCAAGTCATTTAATACAGTTTGTGGTAGCTAGGCTGCTTTGCACTGGGGGCACTGTACCCAGGTGTCCTTTTGAAATACAGCGAGGTGCAGTCTGCATTTAAAAAATAACTCACAATTGTCATGTGTTGCTCAGTTGGTAGAGCATGGCACTTGCAATGCCAAGGTTGTGGGTTAGATTCTCACGGGGACCAGTATGAAAACAGTGTATGCACTCACTCTGGATAAGAGCATCTGCTAAAATCTAAATGTATCACATGACACAATCTGACATACATGTGTGTGTGTGTGTGTGTGTGTGTGTGTGTGTGTGTGTGTGTGTGTGTGTGTGTGTGTGTGTGTGTGTGTGTGTGTGTGTGTGTGTGTGTGTGTGTGTGTGTGTGTGTGTGTGTGTGTGTGTGTGTGTGTGTGTGTGTGTGTGTGTGTGTGTGTGTGTGAGATCACTCCTGGGGTGAAGTGCTGTTGGCAGGGAGAGTATCAAAAGAGCATGGCAGTGAATATGGACAGCAGATGGGGTTCTGGTTTGGTTACTGTATGTGCCTGGCTTGTCCTGGCTAGGCCAGCGAGATCCAAGGTGGAGTCCACCATGCCTGGCACCACTCCTGGTATCCCCTGCTGCAGGGATCTTTCCAGAGTATAGGCAGAGAGCTTCTTCCAGTGCCAACCAAACCTACAGGTCCCGAGCATGGGGGAGGTGACTCATAATATCAGCCCATCATCCAAGAGCTGGTCAATAGCAGTGCCCAAATATGGGAGGCATGCATGTTCTTTGTTCACAACCAAGACCGTAGTCATGGACTAAGAATGCCTTTGACTGTTGTTGTTTTTGTTGGTGCACTAGCTAGAATGCTCACAGTACCTCAGGAAATACCTTTTTGAACCACAACGCTTCAAGGAGCAAAGCAGAGGAGCCACAAATGAAAAGGTAATTTATGTTGACAGTCAACAGTCAACAAAGCCTCATGAACAAACCATTGAATATCACAAGAAATCTGCATGCTGTACATTGTGTGGCCCCCATTCTCCTACTGTACCCTACGCCACAAAACCTCTACTCCCTGCTTGAGAGAATTATCTTAAGAGTGTTATCGTGAAAAGCCGAGGGGCACGCATACTTCTATGCTGATCTTGATAGATGTGCCCATCGCAGTTTGGAGATGTCCGGTTGCTAGAAGCATTAAACGAGTTAAAGATGTTGCTTTCCTTGGCAACGAGGTCTTAATTAAAAGCAGTGTAATTTGAGTTCCACCTCTGAAGCGGACAAGCAGCGCTACTGCATGTGCTGCTAGCTACACCCAGCTCAGCTGACACAACAGAAAATTCACACGCAACCTTAGACCTGGGGGAAAAATTACCCGACACTGGCCAGGATGGGGGCTGTGGAGTGGAGTGAGGGAAGCAGCAAATCAATATGGTTTTATTGGCCTGAATCATACATAAATATTCCCTCTTAGCAGGCCTATTTTCAGTCATGTTTGATCTAGTCTCTCCAGGGGAGGACTGAGAGGAGGCATGGGGAGGGTCCCACATGCAGGCTGCCTGGTGGGGTAATGGAGAACATTAGGGCTGCGTCCCCAATGGCACTAAAGTCCCTTTATAGTGCACTACTTTTGACCAGGGCCCTATGGCCCAATGGGACTCAACCTAGGACTGTTAGTTTTCCTTCACGTCAGCCATCCTCAACACTGTTTCAAACCTGCCATGCACCAACACACTCAATATTCACCTTTAAAGGGACATAATATAAAACATACTGTAGCAGTCAAACTCAACTCATGGCTGCCATCTATAGGCTTGCAGTTACTAATGGACATCTCTGACATGAGGAAAGAGAAAATCATGTAAAAGCCGGGAAAAGCTACAGTACACTCACAAGCTCTAAATGCTACGCTTGTAAATGTGACAAAAAAACATTTCCATGACATCATAGCTCTGTAAAATAAAAGAAGACATTTGTTCTTTTACTAGACAAAATCTCTCTCTTTTATAGATTTTTTTTTATTTCACCTTTATTTAACCAGGTAGGCTAGTTGAGAACAAGTTCTCATCTGCAACTGCGACCTGGCCAAGATAAAGCATAGCAGTGTGAACAGACAACACAGAGTTACACATGGAGTAAACAATTAACAAGTCAATAACACAGTAGAGAAAAAAAAAGAAAAAAGGGGGTCTATATACAATGTGTGCAAAAGGCATGAGGTAGGCGACTAATTACAATTTTGCAGATTAACACTGGAGTGATAAATGATCAGATGGTCATGTACAGGTAGAGATATTGGTGTGCAAAAGAGCAGAAAAGTAAATAAGTATGAGGTAGGTGAAAATGGGTGGGCTATTTACCAATAGACTATGTACAGCTGCAGCGATCGGTTAGCTGCTCAGATAGCTGATGTTTGAAGTTGGTGAGGGAGATAAAAGTCTCCAACTTCAGCGATTTTTGCAATTCGTTCCAGTCACAGGCAGCAGAGTACTGGAACGAAAGGCGGCCAAATGAGGTGTTGGCTATAGGGATGATCAATGAGATACACCTGCTGGAGCGCGTGCTACGGATGGGTGTTGCCATCGTGACCAGTGAACTGAGATAAGGCGGAGCTTTACCTAGCATGGACTTGTAAATGACCTGGAGCCAGTGGGTCTGGCGACGAATATGTAGCGAGGGCCAGCAGACTAGAGCATACAAGTCGCAGTGGTGGGTGGTATAAGGTGCTTTAGTGACAAAACGGATGGCACTGGGCCAGGGAAATGGCCATAATTAAACTCAAATTAGCCTTAAAGTGGCAAGTAGCAGTAGAAACAATAATACAAGTTCCCCTCCCCTGTTTCTGTAAAAAGCTGAGGGTAGCTTAGCGGTTAAGAGCGTTAGACCAGGAACTGGAAGGTTGCTGGTTTGAATCCCCAAAGCTGACTAGGTTGAAAATCTCTTGATGTGCCTTTGAGCAAAGTTATTAACCCAAGTTGCTTAGGATAAGAGTGTCTGCTAAATGACCAAGAATGAATGGGGTTGGAGAAATGTAACCACTTTGGCAGCATCATATTGTGGGGGTGCTTTGCTCCAGGAGGTACTGGTGCACTTCACAAAATAGATGGCATCATGAGGGAGGAAAATTATGTGGATATATTGAAGCAACATCTCAAGACATCAGTCAAGAAGTTAAAGCTTGGTCGCAAATCGGTCTTCCAAATGGACAATGACCCCAAGCATACTTCCAGAGTTGTGGAAAAATGGCTCAAGGACAACAAAGTCAAGGTATTGGATTGGCCATCACAAAGCCCTGACCTCAATCCTATAGAACATTTATTGGAAAAACTGAAAAAGCGTGTGCGAACAAGGAGGCCCACAAACCTGACTCAATTACACCAGCTCTGTCAGGAGGACTGGGTCAAAATTCACCCAACTTATTGTGGGAAGCTTGTGGAAGGCTACACGAAACATGTGACCCAAGTTAAACATTTTAAAGGCAATGCTACCAAATACTAATTGAGTGTATGTAAACTTCTGACCCAGTGGGAATGTGATGAAAGAAATAAAAGCTGAAATAAGTCATTCTCTCTACTATTATTCTGACATTTCATATTCTTAAAATAAAGTGGTGATCCTAACTGACCTAAGACATGGAATTATTACTAGGATTAAATGTCAGGAATTGTGAAAAACAGAGTTTAAATGTATTTGGCTAAGGTGTATGTACACTTCCGACTTCAACTGTATATGTGCCCTTTGGTTTCCATTGGGGGGTCGATTATTGTTAGTTTGTCCGTTGATCGTGTGAGTACCTGTGCTGTGTGTTTTGGCTTTCATGCCATTGTGGATTGCGCAGATGGTTACGGTCTCGTCCCGTGTGATAATCATTGTGCACTTGTGTTATCTATTCGAGGTACTCCTCGCTCTTTCGTTTGGGTTTCAACCCTGTGTGTTGCATACGTGTTTGTTTGGTCCCTGTGCCTTTACATGGCATGCTGTAATTTGGGTGCAATAAAAAAACTATTACACATTCCTGTGCTTGTCTCCTGATCCTTCATGCCAACGTGACAGGTCCATTTGTAGCTCTGTTGGTAGAGCATGTTGCTTCTAACACCAGGGTAGTGGGTTTGATTCGCGGGACCATCAACACGTAAAATGTATACACGGATGACTATAAGTCACTTTGGATAAAAGCGTCTGCTAAATGGCATATATTATTTGGAATAGGGTGTCATTTAGCACTCAAAGGCTGACTCCAGGGCTGGAAGTGCAGAGTGTTGGCCCGACAGGGTGACCAGGGATGATCCAAAGGTCTGAGCCAAGAATACACATGCATGGATGATGAGAGCAGAGCTCCATGAAATCCTTCATGGTGCCTTCTCGTGTATTCACTGACCGTCGGACCAAAGCATTCCTGTTACTCACTTTACTACAGGTTGAAGGACTAGCTGTGTTGATACAGGAATCACCATAATCACAACTGGATCTGTAGAGCCAGACTCTCTCTGTCCAATTAACCTTTAACCTCACAGCAGCAATAGACCTGATCACAATAGACCTGATCACGACCTGGCCTGATCAATATATAACCATTCACCCAATGCTTTTCACATAAGCATCCAAACAGAGAGATATTTCTCTCTGAATTACCTTTATCCCTATTCTCTTCGCCTTATGGATCTTGACCTGTGTTGAACCTGTGCTGAGTTAGCGTTCACACCAATGTTCACACAGTCCTGGTGTCTATCTACGAGTGTGATCTATGGTGGTGATTGCTGATGACAGCCCAGTATAGGTTTGAGAGGCAATAGTTCAAACCCCAGCCCTACCTCTCCACTCCCCATCCTCCTCTCTCCAGGCTCTCCAAGCCTCATCCACCCTGGATCATTGTTGATGGAGCCATTGATCCCCTTAATGGGCCAAGGTTAATTAAAAGCAATTAGTCATGTCCTGCACCTATATTGTGGGGAGTAACCTATAGTCAACTCTTATCTATGCCTGAGGCTCTGATCCTGTTGAAATCTATTCTGCTACTTCATATAATATGTGCACACACATATTACCATCAAATCTAACATAATAAATAATAACTAAGGTATGTCAAATATGAAATATGTCACCAGACAGTGATATGATAATACTGTATGTTTTGTTTATATAGTAGATGTTATACAGTACCAGTGTATGATATCATTTGTAATATTCAGCGTGAGACAGGACAACAAGAGAAATCCTTTTATATCCATGTAATGAAAAGACAGCAGTCAGTCCTTCCAAGGACCCTGTGGATGGTCTCTCACCTGAATGTCAGGCTAAATGTCACTGACTGTGAGCTTCGGTGCCATATCAGAGGCAGGCCTGCGATCCATAAATAAACTCCATTATTCCCCAGGCCCACCACACCATCAAAGATAAGTACAAACAACACCTTCAAAACAGCCTTAACAGCCCTAGAAAGGTCACAACAGTTTCTTCTTACATTAATTAGATTTAGTTTCCTGCATTTTTATTTTATTTTTTATTTCACCTTTATTTAACCAGGTAGGCTAGTTGAGAACATGTTCTCATTTGCAACTGCGACCTGGCCAAGATAAAGCATAGCAGAGTGAACAGACAACACAAGAGTTACACATGGAGTAAACAATTAACAAGTCAATAACACAGTAGAGAAAAAAAAGGGGGAGTCTATATACAATGTGTGCAAAAGGCATGAGGAGGTAGGCGAATAATTACAATATTGCAGATTAACACTGGAGTGATAAATGATCAGATGATCATGTACAGGTAGAGATATTTGTGTGCAAAAGAGCAGAAAGGTAAATAAAGAAAAACTGTGGGGATGAGGTAGGTGAAAATGGGTGGGCTATTTACCAATAGATTATGTACAGCTGCAGCGATCGGTTAGCTGCTCAGATAGCTGATGTTTGAAGTTGGTGAGGGAGATAAAAGTCTCCAACTTCAGCGATTTTTGCAAATCGTTCCAGTCACAGGCAGCAGAGTACTGGAACGAAAGGCGGCCGAATGAGGTGTTGGCTTTGGGGATGCTCAATGAGATACACCTGCTGGAGCGCGTGCTACGGATGGGTGTTGCCATCGTGACCAGTGAGCTGAGATAAGGCAGAGCTTTGCCTAGCATGGCCTTGTAGATGACCTGGAGCCAGTGGGTCTGGCGACGAATATGTAGCGAGGGCCAGCCGACTAGAGCATACAAGTCGCAGTGGTGGGTAGTATAAGGTGCTTTAGTGACAAAACGGATGGCACTGTGATAAACTGCATCCAGTTTGCTGAGAAGAGTGTTGGAAGCCATTTTGTAGATGACATCGCCGAAGTCGAGGATCGGTAGGATAGTCAGTTTTACTAGGGTAAGCTTGGCAGCGTGAGTGAAGGAGGCTTTGTTGCGGAATAGAAAGCCGACTCTTGATTTGATTTTCGATTGGAGATGTTTGATATGGGTCTGGAAGGAGAGTTTGCAGTCTAGCCAGACACCTAGGTACTTATAGGTGTCCACATATTCAAGGTCGGAACCATCCAGTGTGGTGATGCTAGTCGGGCAAGCGGGTGCAGGCAGCGATCGGTTGAAAAGCATGCATTTGGTTTTACTAGCGTTTAAGAGCAGTTGGAGGCCACGGAAGGAGTGTTGTATGGCGTTGAAGCTCGATTGGAGGTTAGATAGCACAGTGTCCAATGACGGGCCGAAAGTGTATAGAATGGTGTCGTCTGCGTAGAGGTGGATCAGGGAATCGCCCGCAGCAAGAGCAACATCATTGATATACACAGAGAAAAGAGTCGGCCCGAGAATGGAACCCTGTGGCACCCCCATAGAGACTGCCAGAGGACCGGACAACATGCCCTCCGATTTCACACACTGAACTCTGTCTGCAAAGTAATTGGTGAACCAGGCAAGGCAGTCATCCGAAAAGCCGAGGCTACTGAGTCTGCCGATAAGAATATGGTGATTGACAGAGTCGAAAGCCTTGGCAAGGTCGATGAAGACGGCTGCACAGTACTGTCTTTTATCGATGGCGGTTATGATGTCGTTTAGTACCTTGAGTGTGGCTGAGGTGCACCCGTGACCGGCTCGGAAACCAGATTGCATAGCGGAGAAGGTACGGTGGGATTCGAGATGGTCAGTGACCTGTTTGTTGACTTGGCTTTCGGCAGGGCAGAATGGATATAGGTCTGTAACAGTTTGGGTCCAGGGTGTCTCCCCCTTTGAAGAGGGGGATGACTGCGGCAGCTTTCCAATCCTTGGGGATCTCAGACGATATGAAAGAGAGGTTGAACAGGCTGGTAATAGGGGTTGCGACAATGGCGGTGGATAGTTTCAGAAATAGAGGGTCCAGATTGTCAAGCCCAGCAGATTTATACGGGTCCAGGTTTTGCAGCTCTTTCAGAACATCTGCTATCTGGATTTGGGTAAAGGAGAACCTGGAGAGGCTTGGGCGAGGAGCTGCGGGGGGGCCGGAGCTGTTGGCCGAGGTAGGAGTAGCCAGGCGGAAGGCATGGCCAGCCATTGAGAAATGCTTGTTGAAGTTTTCGATAATCATGGATTTGTCGGTGGTGACCGTGTTCCCTAGCCTCAGTGCAGTGGGCAGCTGGGAGGAGGTGCTCTTGTTCTCCATGGACTTCACAGTGTCCCAAAACTTTTTGGAGTTGGAGCTACAGGATGCAAACTTCTGCCTGAAGAAGCTGGCCTTAGCTTTCCTGACTGACTGCGTGTATTGGTTCCTGACTTCCCTGAACAGTTGCATATCGCGGGGACTGTTCGATGCTATTGCAGTCCGCCACAGGATGTTTTTGTGCTGGTCGAGGGCAGTCAGGTCTGGAGTGAACCAAGGGCTGTATCTGTTCTTAGTTCTGCATTTTTGAACGGAGCATGCTTATCTAATATGGTGAGGAAGTTACTCTTAAAGAATGACCAGGCATCCTCAACTGACGGGATGAGGTCAATGTCCTTCCAGGATACCCGGGCCAGGTCGATTAGAAAGGCCTGCTCACAGAAGTGTTTTAGGGAGCGTTTGACAGTGATGAGGGGTGGTCGTTTGACTGCGGCACCGTAGCGGATACAGGCAATGAGGCAGTGGTCGCTGAGATCCTGGTTGAAGACAGCGGAGGTGTATTTGGAGGGCCAGTTGGTCAGGATGACGTCTATGAGGGTGCCCTTGCTTACAGAGTTAGGGTTGTACCTGGTGGGTTCCTTGATGATTTGTGTGAGATTGAGGGCATCTAGCTTAGATTGTAGGACTGCCGGGGTGTTAAGCATATCCCAGTTTAGGTCACCTAACAGAACAAACTCAGAAGCTAGATGGGGGGCAATCAATTCACAAATGGTGTCCATTGCACAGCTGGGAGCTGAGGGGGGTCGGTAGCAGGCGGCAACAGTGAGAGACTTATTTCTGGAGAGAGTAATTTTCAGAATTAGTAGTTCGAACTGTTTGGGTATGGACCTGGAAAGTATGACATTACTTTGCAGGCTATCTCTGCAGTAGACTGCGACTCCTCCCCCTTTGGCAGTTCTATCTTGACGGAAGATGTTATAGTTGGGTATGGAAATCTCTGAATTTTTGGTGGCCTTCCTGAGCCAGGATTCAGACACGGCAAGGACATCAGGGTTAGCAGAGTGTGCTAAGGCAGTGAGTAAAACAAACTTAGGGAGGAGGCTTCTAATGTTGACATGCATGAAACCAAGGCTTTTTCGATCACAGAAGTCAACAAATGAGGGTGCCTGGGGACATGCAGGGCCCGGGTTTGCCTCCACATCACCCGCGGAACAGAGAAGGAGTAGTATGAGGGTGCGGCTAAGGGCTATCAAAACTGGTCGCCTAGAGCGTTGGGGACAGAGAATAAGAGGAGCAGGTTTCTGGGCATGGTAGAATATATTCAGGGCATAATGCACAGACAGGGGTATGGTGGGGTGCGGGTACTGCGGAGGTAAGCCCAGGCACTGGGTGATGATGAGAGAGGTTTTATCTCTGGACATGCTGGTTGTAATGGGTGAGGTCACCGCATATGTGGGAGGTGGGACAAAGGAGGTATCAGGGGTGTGAGGAATAGGACTAGGGGCTCCATTGTGAACTAAAACAATGATAACTAACCTGAGCAATAGTATACAAGGCATATTGACATTTGAGAGAGACATACAGCGATGCATACAGTGAACACAGGTGTTGAATTGGGAAAGCTAGCTAAAACAGTGGGTGAGACAACAGCTAATCAGCTAGCATAACAACAGCAGGTGAGATGGCATTGACTAGGCAACTCGGCCGACAGATAAAACAAACAAGCAGAATGGAGTACCTTGATTAATGGACAGTCCAGCGTGCATCAGCTATGTAGCCAAGTGATCAGAGTCCAGGGGGCAGCGGTGGATGGGGCAGGGGGGCTGGGCTGGCGAATGTTATCCAGGTTAAGAAAACTAACAATGACTAAATAGCTTGTAGCTAGCTAGCTGGTTAGCTTCTGGAGGTTCTTGAGTGTGTTCTAAAAATAAAGATAATAGCGATTCCGTATCACATTGGGTGAGGCAAGTTTCGGAAGGTATAAACAATTTTTTTTTTTTAAATCGGGAAGAGATAGAGTACATATGGGCCACTGCGTTTTTGGGACGCGGCGGACGGTTAGCAGGCCTGTGCTAACAAGCTAACAGATTAGCAGGCCGGGGTAAACAAGGTATGAGAGGGAAAAGATTGGGGTTCATGTTGTCCTTGAGACACGCTAAGTCAGTGTAGGAAATGAGGTGATTGAGATTCATGTTTCAGTGACTCAGTGCCTGGCAGTAGAAATGGAAGATGTTTAAACTGAAATAATAACCTTCAGTGAATTTTACGGTTTGTGTTTCTTTAGCATACAGTAGATTGGATAGTAAAATGCCTGCCGCCGTTTTCAAACCTGAGAGATGATCTTTATGATACAGTTTATGAGATTTATTCCAGTGGCATTGGATTTGCATCTACATTCTCTCAAACAACTTGAAAACCACTTAAATGGGAAACAGGAAATTGCACTTTATCAAAGAATCGGATGCGTCTTCCTAATACAAAACAATGAAATATAAAACGAAAATGTAACAAAAATGTATTTTCCACTTAGCAACTATTTCAAAAAGTGGCAACCAATAAAAAATGGCTTTGTTTTATTGTACTTGAGAAAAACTCACGAAAGGAAATATCAACAGAAGACGTTGTTGTTCTAGTCCTGACTATTAACTAAAGGCTTTGAATTATACCCATAACAATTTAGAACCACTAATTACTGTAAAAGACTGGTCTCAATGGATAAATCACTGGAAACAAATCACAGCTACAGTGGGGAGAACAAGTATTTGATACACTGCTGACATTGCAGGTTTTCCTACATACAAAGCATGTAGAGGTCTGTCATTTGTATCATAGGTACACTTCAAATGTGAGAGACGGAATCTAAAACAAAAATCCAGAAAATCACATTGTATGATTTTTAAGTTGCATTTTATTGCATGACATAAATATTTGATACATCAGAAAAGCAGAACTTAATATTTGGTACAGAAACCTTTGTTTGCAATTACAGAGATCATACGATTCCTGTAGTTCTTGACCAGGTTTGCACACACTGCAGCAGGGATTTTGGCCCACTCCTCCATACAGACCTTCTCCAGATCCTTCAGGTTTCGGGGCTGTCGCTGGGCAATACGGACTTTCAGCTCCCTCCAAAGATTTTCTAGTGGGTTCAAGTCTGGAGACTGGCTAGACCACTCCAGGACCTTGAGAAGCTTCTTACGGAGCCACTCCTTAGTTGCCCTGGCTGTGTGTTTCAGGTCGGTGTCATTCTGGAAGACCCAGCCATGACCCATCTTCAATGCTCTTACTGAGGGAAGGAGGTTGTTGGCCAAGATCTCGCGATACATGGCCCCATCCATCCTCCCCTCAATACGGTGCAATCGTCCTGTCCCCTTTGCATAAAAGCATCCCCAAAGAAAGATGTTTCCACCTCCATGATTCACAGTTGGGATGGTGTTCTTGGGGTTGTACTCATCCTTCTTCTTCCTCCAAACACAGCGAGTGGAGTTTAGACCAAAAAGCTCTATTTTTGTCTCATCAGACCACATGACCTTCTCACATTCCTCCTCTGGATCATCCAGATCGTCATTGGCAAACTTCAGACGGGCCTGGACATGCGCTGGCTTGAGCAAGGGGACCTTGCGTGCGCTAGAGGATTTTAATCCATGACGGCGTAGTGTGTTATTAATGGTTTTCTTTGAGACTGTGGTCCCAGCTCTCTTCAGGTCATTGACCAGGTCCTGCCGTGTAGTTCTGGGCTGATCCCTCACCTTCCTCATGATCATTGATGCCCCACGAGGTGAGCTCTTGCATGGAGCCCCAGACCGAGGGTGATTGACCTTCATCTTGAATTTCTTCAATTTTCTAATAATTGCGCCAGCTCTCTTCAGGTCATTGACCAGGTCCTGCCGTGTAGTTCTGGGCTGATCCCTCACCTTCCTCATGATCATTGATGCCCCACGAGGTGAGCTCTTGCATGGAGCCCCAGACCGAGGGTGATTGACCTTCATCTTGAACTTCTTCCGTTTTCTAATAATTGCGCCAACAGTTGTTGCCTTCTCACCAAGCTGCTTGCCTATTGTCCTGTAGCCCATCCCAGCCTTGTGCAGGTCTACAATTTTATCCCTGATGTCCTTACACAGCTCTCTAGTCTTGGCCATTGTGGAGAGGTTGGAGTCTGTTTGATTGAGTGTGTGGACAGGTGTCTTTTATACAGGTAATGAGTTCAAACAGGTGCAGTTAATACAGGTAATGAGTGGAGAACAGGAGGGCTTCTTAAATAAAACTAACCGGTCTGTGAGAGACGGAATTCTTACTGGTTGGTAGGTGATCAAATACTTATGTCATGCAATAAAATGCAAATTAATTACTTAAAAATCATATAATGTGATTTTCTGGATTTTTGTTTTTGATTCCGTCTCTCACAGTTGAAGTGTACCTATGATAAAAAATTACAGACCTTTTCATGCTTTGTAAGTAGGAAAACCTGCAAAATCGTCAGTGTATCAAATACTTGTTCTCCCCAATGTACGTTCATAGCTATAAAATGGAGACAAAAAGTGCTGCAGAGTTTTAAAGGTAGAATCCTTAGTTGCTACATCCATTTTTTAACTTATAAATTAATATATATCCATCTTGAAGAATATCACTTATAAATGCCTCATGAGCTTAGTTCAACTGTTGTACCCCATCAGAAACCAAAACATAAGCTTGTTTGTAAACAAAGTACATATACACAAACACTTTATGGCCTCAAATCACGGTTAAAACTCACATTTCTGTATCTTGGATGATTACAGTAGTCCTTGCGTCCATATCTCTGTCTATGAATTTGAGAAAGGTTACATTTACCCAGAGGCACGTCTTCAGATTTTTACCAAAACAGAGGCGTTATTGCTTTGTTATTGTTTCATTTAAAGATTCTAACATTAATTAGGTTATAACTAAAGACTAAAGTAGTTGTCCTATCAAATCTTTGTTCATATGGATGTGGAATGACTAGTCACCCAGGAGAATCATGTTGAGGAAGAATCAACACCCATCCCCCAGCTCTGAAAAAACAGCAGACCTTGTCACAGTTGGGTGGCCCTGCCTGGCGCCCCAACCTCCTCTGGCTATTCTGGCTTTACTTGATCGCTGTGTCCACACTTCCACAGCTCTCTCTCTCCCTCTCACAATATATCAATAATGACTCCACATTCAGACTCAGAGACACACATCTGCACAAAGCCTGTTCTCTATTGCAAAGCCTATTCTCTATTTCCCAAACTCGGTCCTGGGTCCCCCTTAGGTGCACGTTGTTTTTGTCCTAGCACTACACAGCTGATTAAAATCATCAAAGCTTGATGATGAGTTGGTTATTTGTATCAGCTGTGTAGTGCCAAGTTTGGGAAACCCTGCTCTATTGGCACACGTAAATATTGAGTCTGACTGGGATGACCTGTGTCCCTAGCAACAGAGTTACCGGAGTCATGGTTTGGTACAGTAGACATGCAGAGCCTCATTAAAACACATGGGCTGCATCTAAAATGGCTCCCTAGTCCTCTATGCAGTGCACTTCTGACCAGAGCCCATAGGTATCTGTTCAAAAGTAGTGCACTATGTTAGGAATAGGGTGCCTTTTGGGACACAGACATAGGACTTTCTCTCCTCTATAATTAGTGACTCACTCCTGTCCAGTGTCTGCTTAATGACGTCCAACATCAAGTAAAAAGAGAAAAAAATAGTCTCCAAAAAGTCACATTTTTGCCACATATTCCACCTAATAATTTTAGGGGCTCAACATTTTCAGTCAATAAAAAAGGTCTGGAGCCAGACATGGTGGCCAGACGGTTTTATTGCCTTCTGGGATTATACAAGCCAGGCTGAAAAATTAAAGTGCATAGTCACGGTTACCAGCTAGCTACCAGTCCTCTGATCCTCATTGCTAGAGTGACACACATTCATGACCCCTCCTCTCCAGGTAGCACAGCCAGGGGTCAATTGAAAAGCCATGGGTCCAAACGGCAGCGTGGCCAAAAGAGAGCTGCCACATAACATTTGTTCTGCTGTCACCACGGGAGCCGCTTGGAGATTTAGCTAATTGAAAGAGCTCAATAACTTAGTCACCCTTGAGGGCATATAAAGCCGTCTTTGTCTGAAAGCCATTTTTAGTTGAGGCATAATCTAAAAGGATTTGTTATTTTACTCTATGCACAGTAACAGTCACCTAAATCATCTCTCACTAGGCATTATTACACCATACGAATCTTTCTCGTTTCATCTTCTTGGATCATGTGAATATACTCCACAACTTCCTTTTGAAGTTGTGTGATAAAAACAAGCACTAACTGGTCTAAAAGAGGGTTCCAACCCTGACAGCACAGCGAGGGAGGAGACAAGGGCCAAGGTTAACAATGTCCAATCTGATTCACATGGTAAATATCTAACCCTCATGATGCCCTCTATAAGGTACTGTATTATGTAGCGCAAATGGCTCCCTATTTCCTATGTAGTGCACTATGGGCTCTTGTCAAAAGTAGTGCACTACATAGGAAATAGGGTGCCTGCCATTTGGGACACGACCACAGTAAGTCTTGACCAGCTCCTCTCTCTCTCAATGTCTGGTCCTTTTCCAAGTTCATTTTCTTCTCTCAGTGTGAACAGCAGGCAGTGCCATGTGATTGGTCAGCGGGAAGTAAATTGGGATCATTATTGCAGGTAAACTCAGTGAGCATGAAGGTTCAACCTGACAGGAGTAATGTTGTGAAAGTAGCTGATTTGATGATGGAATATTCCTCTCCAGTCCTCCCCTCCTCTCTCCCTCAGACTGGTCCAGTCAAGGTCAGAATGTTGCCTAACCTGATTATACCTAACGTTCCAGACAATGGATTATATCTGCCTCTATAACGTCCCGTTATGCCCCAAGTCTCAGACCTGAGAGGCACCCTATTTCCTTTGTAGTGCACTACTTTTGACCTGGGCTCATAGGGCTCTAGTAAAATGTAGTACACTACATAGGGAGTAGGGTTCCATTAGGGACAAATCCACTGCCTTCAGAAGAAGGGTCAGTCAGTCTCCTCTCCTTCCTCCTGGCAGCGGGAGCAGCAGGTCTAAACTCCAGACCAGCGCAGCGTGAGTGCAGCACAGGCCAGTGTTAAGTCCCTGTAATTAGGACTTCACGCTGCTCACCTTTAAAGGCCTCTAGATGGGGCCTCTCACATCCCCTCCCTTTATATGTCATGTCATTTATTAGTTTGACATCAGTTGTGTTTTCACCTCATCTTCCCCTCCGCTGTCACACGTCTGGGTTGTCTTGTGGAACAATGGTATTACTTTGCTCCCTTTGTTTGATTTTCGTATTTTATCATCTACCATGCTGGATACTGTACTGATTGTGTTTAATTAAATCAAAAGTGCCTCTGTGTTACAATGGACAAACCTTAAAACTAGTACGTATCTTTAAGGCCAAACTTTCCTAAAATACAAGGCCAACAAAAGTAGTTCAAGAGAGCAAGTTCCAAGCAGTAGTGAAAGCAGGCATATAGCACTGTCAGTGCATTAGGGTTTTGAACTTATATCTGAGACAACAATCTCAAGTGGTGCTCAAACAAAACCGACAACTCTCTTGGCTGTGAGCCTCTTCATCAAAGCAGGAGTCATATGATGTGTGGTGTCACGTGTACAAAGGCACAGCTGGCAGTAGAGAAGAGCAAGGAGACAATCAAAGACACTATAACAAGTGTTCTATATGGAGACAATACTGTCAGTCCGTCAAGCAAACAGACAGCAGAGCACTATGTTTGAGAGGAGGGATGAGACATGGAGTGTGTGGTGTGGTGTCTACTCCTGCTACTCCTCAGCTGTCTGTCAGGAGGAGTGCCTGTCTGTTTTGAGTGACAGACAGCCAGAGGACAGGTGGAATAAACACAGCTTTAATGCTAAGGATAACAGCAGCTGATCTCTGAAGAACAACAACATGGCCGACAGACAACCTCTCAGGCAGCCAGGGGAAATCACTAGACAGATGGTGCTCTCTGGCACCCTATTGCAGTGTAGTGCACTACGTTTGAACAGAGATCAGTCCGGGTCAAAAGTAGGGTGTCATTTGGGATGCACACTAATTCTGACTATCTTCGCTAGTTTGTTGCGTCAGTCAGGACAATTATGTCTTAGGATATCGGAATGTATTATGTTCCTTTTGGTCAAATACATTACCCAGTTATGTACTGTATGGACAGTATATTTGACACCAGGCCAATCCTACTACTATAGTAGTATCTGAGCCGCCACCTCCACCTGCTCTCCCTTGTTCTGTTGTTTTTTTGTAGGCTATTTCCCAGGGACCATTGCAGTGTTTGGGCCTGAAGGATTTAAATGCATTGAGGATTATATGTGCTCCAGCACTGAGAACAATGTCGGGGATGTGGGGGTCTTGTAACGTCCCAGTGCGATGACTGCCCACCCATTCTAATCCCAGCCCCTTGCATACCATGAGGGCAATTCGAGGTTGATCCGACCTATGTGAAAGCAGCTCTCTGCCCCTGCCTGCCTTCATTGCAGCATGTCAATGTTTTTGTGTTGAAGTAGCTTAACCTGTTCCCAGATTTTGTTGTGCTCTTTCCAAGTGACAAGGATTTAGCATGATAGCACAAACAGACTGGCACTCAGGCTAGCTACTGCAGGCCTGGGATGTAGATATGCATAATGGTGGATTTTATTAAAGGGGCATTTGGCTCATGGCTGTCATAAAACCCTGATAGACAGACCTATGGTATCCAAAGACAGTACCGACCATACTGCACATCTGGACTCTGAGAATAGACACAGTATGCCTGAAGTAGAGTATGGTAGTACTGCACAGTCATGGCCAAAAGTTGAGAATTACACAAATATTAATTTTCACAAAGTCTGCTGCCTCAGTTTGTATGCTGGCAATATGCATATACTCTAGAATGTTATGAAGAGTGATCAGATGAATTACAATTAATTGCAAAGTCCCTCTTTGCCATGCAAATGAACTGAATCCCCCTAAAAACATTTCCACTGCATTTCAGCCCTGCCACAAAAGGACCAGCTGACATCATGTCAGTTATTCTCTCGTTAACACAGGTGTGAGTGTTGACGAGGACAAGGCTGGAGATTACTCTGTCATGCTGATTGAGTTCGAATAACAGACTGGAAGCTTTAAAAGGAGGGTGGAGCTTGGAATCATTGTTCTTCCTCTGTCAACCATGGTTACCTGCAAGGAAACACGTGCCATCATCATTGCTTTGCACAAAAAGGGCTTCACAGGCAAGGATATTGCTGCCTGTAAGATTGCATCTAAATCAACCATTTATCAGAACATCAAGAACTTCAAGGAGAGCAGTTCAACTGTTGTGAAGAAGGCTTCAGGGTGCCCAAGAAAGTCCAGCAAGTGCCAGGACTGTCTCCTAAAGTTGATTCAGCTGCGGGATCGGGGCACCACCCCGACTGATATTCTGCAAAAGGTACAGGGATTGGACTGCTGAGGACTGGGGTAAAGTCATTTTCTCGGATGAATCCCCTTTCCGATTGTCTGGGCATCTGGAAAAAGCTTGTCCGGAGAAGACAAGGTGAGCGCTACCATCAGTCCTGTGTCATGCCAACAGTAAAGCATCCTGAGACCCTTCATGTGTGTTGTTGCTTCTCAGCCAAGGGAGTGGGCTCACTCACAATTTTGCCTAAGAACACAGCCATGGATAAAGAATGGTACCAACACATTCTCTGAGAGCAACTTCTCCCAATCATCCAGGATCAGGTTGGTGAAGAACAATGCCTTTTCCAGCATGATGGAGCACCTTGCCATAAGGCAAAAGTGATAACTAAGTGGCTCGGGGAACAAAACATCGATATTTTGGGTCCATGGCCAGGAAACTCCCCAGACCTTAACGCCATTGAGAACTTGTGGTCAATCCTCAAGAGAAGGATGGACAAACAAAACCCCACAAATTCTGACAAACTCCAAGCACTGATTATGCAACAATGGGCTGCCATCAGTCAGGATGTGGCCCAGAAGTTAATTGACAGCATGCCAGGGCGGATTGCAGGGGTCTTGAAAAACACTGCAAATATTGACTCTTTGCATCAACTTCATATAATTGTCAATAAAAGCCTTTGACACTTAGGAAATGCTTGTAATTTTACTTCAGTATTACATAGTAACATCTGACAAAACTATCTAGACACTGAAGCAGCAAACTTTGTGAAAATGAATATTTGTGTCATTCTCAAAACTTTTGGCCACAACTGTAAGCTCCCATCACTCTCCACCCTCTCTTTAAAACTTTGTGACAAACACAGCTATCTTCTCATCCAGCAGAGAGAGAGAGAGAGAGAGCAGGCTGGGAACAGCAGAGCTACGATAGAGTATAATCTGTGAAAGGCCCTCAGTATGAAAACCTTCATTGTCTTTACTCCCAGTCTCAGAGGAGGTGCTCAGTACAAAAGGGCTTTTGTTGTGCTGTCCTTGCCTAGTCTTTTACCGAACACAACCCTTTAGCCGAAAACAATGAATATCCACTGATTCATTCAAACAAAAACGGCTGCTTCTTTCTTTCCTAAATTGCCCTGTTCATTTCACGGGTATTTGTCAAAGAAGTTTCACGCATGCAAATGACTTAAAGTACTCCACATTCAGCCACATGTATGATTTGAAAAGGTCAAGTGACTAGGGGAGTATAGAAACATTTTTTTTTAGTAGATACTGCATGTTTTCAGGCTTACATGATGTCTGCCAAACACGTAAAGAAAGAGAAATGGCAGTTTTATAGAGAGGGAAGGAAAATGGTGAAAAACAAAGGCTTCAGAAGTAAACCCTTAACCCTCTCCATGGCCTGGCCTGCTTTATGAAGTGCACTGAACCAAGTCGCCGTGGAGACAGCACTCCACTGCTGATGTATGGAGAACCTTTTTCGCCCCGCTCTCCCCCTCGTCTGGCGCCCCGTCTCTCTCTCACGGTCAGAGGTGCAGCACTGACCCATGTGTTCATCTGGGACTGAGGGGTTCCTGTTTCCAAACTGGGCAGTATGACCAGATCACGACACCCACCTGACAGACAGCAGAGAGTTGCTTCTCACTCTGCCATGACATCTCTGCTGTAGGTGTTCTGCAGTCCGCAGTCCTCGTTACATCACATCAAGGAGAGCTGGCGTGGCCGGGGGTGGACCTTGACAACATTTTTGTTGTAACTGTGCTGCACTCTCCCACCCTCTGCAGCATTTAGTTATTTCCGAGCCCATGAGCCCAAACTATTTCTCTGTTCAGCTATATCAGCTGTGGCCTTTGATGTTCTTAGACCTTCTCTCCCATGTTCTCTCCCTGGTGCACTGCTTGTGTTAATTAGCTAATAATTGTTGGGTTGTTTATGGAAAGACTCAAACATTGGGTGGGGTCTACCAAGAATGTTGAAAGTTTTGGCTGCTGTATAAGTTAACAAAAGCAAAACACATTCGCTGACAGATTCGTTAAGCGTGAAAAAAACACAAACCAAGAAAAAAAACTCTAGCAGACAGCTGCAAGAGAGAGAGACAGAGAGAGAGAGAGAGAGAACAACTGAAGCCCACCAACAGAGCTATTTACTCCTGCAGCCTGTACAAACATGCAGATAGTAACAATGATGAATTAGGCCAGGGTTATCCCGGTCAGGTAACGTGACAGTAATAGAGCGGGTGTGTTTGGAACGGCCGGGGCCACTGTGGCCAGTCAAGTGATGAACGCAGAGTTAGGCTGTATCGCAAATGGCTCCTTATTCCGTATGTAGTGGGGCCTGGTCAAAAATAGTGTACTATATAGGGAATAGGGTGCAATTTGGGATAGACTCCAAGACTGAAAGAGGGGAGATTTCAGTCTGACATACTAGATCTGGTTTCTCTCTTTATCTGGGCTGGAGGGGAGTGAGTGTCACTCTGGCTTAGTTGAATAACAGACAATGATACTCTTCATGCCACCTCCAGAAGCAGGTTAACACAGAGGATTAGATACTAACACTTAGAGGAAGAAGAGGCCAAATTGAAGATCTGAGCTGGCATACGACAGAACGATTATGTAACAAAGGGGCCTTTTTGTGAACATCATGCAGTTTGATGCAATACTTTTTTTTTTGCATTTATCATGGTAAATAAAAGTGGGATATGAATACATTACACCATATTCTATTAAATTCATTCCAAAGTGCAGAGGAAACACCCGCTCTGAAACTTCATGGAATAAGGCTTTATTTTTTCACCAAATCAAGGTCAATAAAAGAATGGGACTCATCTCGCAGCAATCACTCAAGACCTCATTGGTGACTAATGGGCTTGGGGACAGGTTCAGAAACCAAACCCAACCACCTATCCCAGTACAGGTGTGATCCATTTGTCCATCAGAGAGTGGGTCTATTCTGTAGGCCAGTGATAGAGAGGGTGCTGAATGAGACAGGAGAGGGGTGATGTGTCAGCAACTGATCAACAAAGGTGTGGGCAGTGAAGGCTGCCGAGCGTGACAGAGATAGATGGGTTAGGGTCTGAGAGAGGGGAACACCTTTGTCCTTTCAAAGTGGATGCAAATGGAACCTTATTCCCTATATAGTGCACTACTTTTGATCCGGGCCCCTCGGGCGCTCCACTCTTTGCTTCTGTCCAATAGGGCAATGGTTAAAAGTAGTGCACTATATAGGGAATAGGATGCCATTTGAGACACACCGTTCAGCCTCTTCCAATGCAATCAGATTACACTAAATGGGCCAAGAAATAAAACTATTAGTAGAAAAACAAACAACCTGTTCTTATTATACCCATAAAGCTCTTGTTTGTTCCTGATATGTGATTTGAGGTTAAAGATATTGCTGACTATCACTGCAACAGAGATGAGAATATAAACCTATGGGTCAACACAGTTCAGTATGATTCAGATAAGATATTCTTATTACAAACAGATAACTAATTAATTGGCAACCAAATAATTAGTCACAAACTTTTGAGCACTAATATCTGTGTAAATCTACTAGCCCCGGCCCGCTAGATTTTCTGAACGCTGTGTCCCCTGCTCGCCTAGCGTATTAGTGACTACCGAACGGCACCCTGACTCACCTATTGCTGCTCTTTTGACCCTATGATCACTCGGCTACACAGTTGATGTTCCCTGGACTGTTCCAATAACACGGTACCTCATTTTGTTTACCTGTCGGCCCCAGCCTCGAACTCAGGTCCTGTATGTACCTAACTAACCCGCTCTGCCCATTCATCGCCATTTACCCGTTGTCTTAGCTCTTCTGAACAACACCTGTGTTTGCTTTATGCCTTGCTCTAATGTCAATATGCCTTGTCTACTGCTGTCTTGGCTAGTTCTTATTATTTTATTTCACTGTAGAGCCCTCAGTCCCACTCAAAATGCCTTAGATAGCTATTTTTTCCCACCACACACACATGCGGAGACCTCACCTGGCTTAATAACTGGTGCCTCCAGAGACCTTTCTCATCGTCACTCAACGCCTAGGTTTACCTCCACTGTACTCACATCCTACCGTACCATTGTCTGTACATTATGCCCTGAATCTATTCTACCACGCCCAGAAGTCTGCTCATTTTATTCTTTCCCCAATGCACAAGACGACCAGTTCTTATAGCCTTTAGCCGTACCCTTATCCTATTCCTTCTCTGTTCCTCTGGTGATGTAGAGGTTAGCCCAGGCCCTGTAGCCCCCAGTTCCACTCCTATTCCCCAGGCACGATCTTTTGTTGACTTCTGTAACCATAAATGCCTTGGATTCATGCATGTTTGTCACGACTCCTACCGAAGGTGGCTCCCCTTCCTGTTCGGGTGGTCGTTGTCATTAGCCTACTAGCTGCCACTGATCCTTTTTTTCCCCCTTGTCTGTTTATTCGTTACACCTGTGTTTAGTTAGGTTAATTGGTTGGGCTTTATTATCCAGCCGGCCCGCCTGCTGGGTGTGCGGGATTGTTTTCTGTGTACTTTTGTGCACACCTGTAAGTCATGGTCTTGCGTGGACGTGTGTTGTTCTGGACTGTTTAGTTCCCCTGTGTTTTGGGGCATTTGTTTGAGTGGCGTCATTTTCAACAGTGTGGTGAATAAAAAAGTATCGCTACTCTGAATTCTCTGTTTCCTGCGCCAGACTTCTTCCTCCACTCCACCCCGGGCATTACAATGTTAACATCAGAAGCCTCCTCCTTAATTTTGTTTTATTCACTGCTTTAGCACACTCCGCCAACCCTGATGTTCTAGCCATGTCTGAATCCTGGCTTAGGAAGGCCACCAAAAATTCTGAAATTTCCATCCCCAACTACAACATTTTCAGCCAAGAACTGTCAAAGGGGGTGGAGTTGAAATCTACTGCAGAGATAGTCTGCAGAGTTCTGTCATGCTATCCAGGTCCGTGCCCAAACAGTTCGAGCTTCTACTTTTAAAAATGCACCTTTCCAGAAATAAGTCTCTCACTGTTGCCACCTGTTATAGACCCCCCCACAGCCTCCAGCTGTGCCCTGGACACCATATGTGAATTAATTGCCCCACATTTATCTTCAGTTTGTACTGTTAGGTGACCTAAACTGGGATATGCTTAACACCCTGACCGTCCTACAATCTAAGCTAGATGCCCTCAATCTCACACAAATTATCAAGGAACCTACCAGGAACAACCCTAAATCCGTAAACACGGGTACCCTCATAGATACAATCCTGACCAACCTGCCCTCTAAATACACCTCTGCTGTCTTCAACCAGGATCTCAGCGATCACTGCCTGCATCCGTAAAATCACCACCCCTCATCACTGTCAAACGCTCCCTAAAACACTTCAGCGAGCAGGCCTTTCTAATACCTGACCCAGGTATTTTTTTATTTTACCTTTATTTAACTAGTTAAGAACAAACTCTTATTTTCAATGATGGCCTAGGAACAGTGGGTTAACTGCCTGTTCAGGGGCAGAATGACAGATTTGTACCTTGTCAGCACAGGGGTTTGAACTTGCAACCCTCTGGTTACTAGTCCAACACTCTAACCACTAGGCTACCCTGTATCCTGGAAGGATATTGACCCCATTCCGTCAGTAGAGGATGCCTGGTTATTCTTTAAAAGTGCTTTCTTCACCATCTTAAATAAGCATGTCCCATTAAAAAACAATTGAACTAAGAACAGATATAGCCCTTGGTTCTCTCCAGACTTGACTGCCCTTGACCAGCACAAAAACATCCTGTGGCATACTGCATTAGCATCGAATAGCCCCTGCAATATGCAACTTTTGAGCTAAGTTAGGAACCAATACACAGGCAGTTAGGAAAGCAAAGGCTAGTTTTTCCAAACAGAAATTTGCATCCTGTACCACAAACTCAAGAAGGTTCTGGGACACTGTAAAGTCCATGGAGAATAAGAGCACCTCCTCCCAGTTGCCCACTGCACTCAGGCTAAGAAACACTGTCACCACCGATAAATCTAGGATAATCGAGAACTTCAATAAGCATTTTTCTACGGCTGGCCATGCTTTCCACCTGGTTACCCCTACCCCGGTCAACAGCCCTTCACCCCCCACAGCAACTTGCCCAAGACTCCCCATTTCTCCTTAACCCAAATCCAGATATCTGATGTTCTGAAAGAGCTGTAAAATCTGGACCCCCTACAAATCAGCTGGGCTAGACAATCTGGACCCTCTTTCTAAAATCTCAGCTCACTGGTCACCATAGCAGCACCCACCCGTAGCACGCGCTCCAGCAGGTATATTTCACTGGTCATCCCCAAAGCCAACTCCTCCTTTGGCCGCCTTTCCTTTCAGTTCTCTGCTGCCAATGACTGGAACGAATTGCAAAAATCACTGAAGCTCGAGTCTTATATTTCCCTCACTAACTTTAAGCATCAGCTATCAGAGCAGCTGACCGATCTTTGCACCTGTACACACATCTGCAAATTGCCCACCCAACTACCTCATCCCTATATTGTCATTTCTTTTTTCTCTCCTTTATACCCCAGTATCGCTACTTGCACATTCATCTTCTGCACATCTATCACTCCAGTGTTTAATTGCTAAATTGTAATTATTTCGCCACTATGGCCTATTTATTGCCTTACCTCCCTAATCTTACTACATTTGCACACACTGTATATAGATTTTTCCATTGTGTTATCGACTGTGCGTTTGTTTATCCCATTTATCCCGTTTGTTAACTCTGTGTTGTTTGTGTCGCACTGCTTTGCTTTATCTTGGCCAGGTCGCAGTTGTAAATAAGAACTTGTTCTCAACTGGCCTACCTGGTTAAATGAAGGTGAAATAACATTTAAAAAATAATATAAAATAATCTAATGCACTGTGACAATTTCAGACCAAAAAAATACAAAACATTTGTTTTTTTAATAAAGAATAAAAAAAAGCCAGCATATTTTCAAAACAATAACATTGACTATGATTCTGGCCTGCTTAGTACTACCCATGTAATTTTCCAGTGAAATACAATTATCAGGTACATTGTAACTTAAGTTGCTACAAGAGTCTGTGTGTATAAGGCTAAACAATTCACCTTAAGTCAACTGTGCTGGTTTAAAAACAAGCAACAAAATCATAAATATTAAAAATTAAAAAAGTACATAAAAAGGCATAAGGCACCAACCTTTCTCTCCAGGGGCCTTCAGGACTTAAATCAACACATGAATCATCACACATAAAAACCATGAACATATATACATAAGCAGAAGAATAAACCATAAAGGATTCAAATTAAATGAAGGCAGTATAGGCACAACAATAACTTAATATATTTCCATTCCAAAGAAGGTCAAGTTGAAAACAAAAGCTTTGCCAAATTAAACATTCAATCACTTTCTTCCACTCTCAATGAAATTACATGTCAAAGGTCAGCCTGTATTTGGACAAATGTTCAAAACAGGGAGTAAAACCAAGCTAACCTCACATTGTGTGTACAGACAAACAGTCAAAGACATGAGAATCTATCCCTGCATTGTATCTAACCTACGTGCCCACAACCCCTGGGTGGATGTCTGAGCAGTAGCTAAGCTAAGAAAAGCCTTGAATCCTTGACTCAAACAGATAAAAACACATGAGTGTGCTTGCATACACAGATGCTCTACACGTCACTGAGGTCAAACATTCGCCAAGTCCATCCAGAGAAGAGAAGTTAATTAAAAAGCTAAAACTTTGAGGTGAAGGCTGGGCTTTGAACATGACAGGGTTGGAGTGGCCTAGGAAGCAGGCAGCATGTGGAGTGTGTGTGTGATACACAAGTGTTTTATGAGCCACCAAAGGGTTGGGAGCAACAAAAAAAAGAAGGATCAAATTAAAAAGAGTGTGCCCTCAATTTGCAAAACCCCAGAAGAAGAAACAAAGAAACCTCAGGCTAAAGCCAAGCCCCATCTTGAAATGCCACAGGGAGATCTCCCCCTCTACAACCCCCTCCTCCAACAGTCAGTGTATACATGCTCCCCTCCACCCGACCAATTGACTGAAGAGATCTTTCCTTTAACGGCGAGGCTTTGGAGAGGTCACTTTGATCCTTTAGTTTCTCAGGTAGAACGAAGCTACCGGCTGAGCAGTAACAGGAAATGGAAGGTCAATACCAGCTAATGGAGATAGAATCACTGGTGATGTCAACCCTTTAGTAGCTACAACCTCATGTCATGGACTCATTCCCAAATGGAATCCTAATTCCCTATATAGTACACTACTTTTGACCAAGGCCCATACGGCTCTGTTCAAAAGTAGTGCACTATGTATGGAATAGGATGCCATTTGGGACAAAACCATGTCATGGTGCCTGGTTGTGTACTGGAAAAACCCATCACATATCACACTGACACACACTGAGTTTTGCCTGGTCCGACAAATTCTGGTTCCTATCGCGTCATTCTGATGACAGTCAGGACTATATGGGTGCACCTAATAAACTGGCCACTGAATGTATATGGAATAGGGTGCCATATGGGACACAATCTAGAATGTGCCACCAATGCTAAAGAACAATACACTGTCCTAAGTAGATACAAACCTTGAGATATATTCCTCCGATGTGCTTAAAAGTGTCTTATCACGTCCCATAGTCCTGACAGTATCACTGTGCATCCTGCTCACAACATGTGGATATATTCTATTGTCGTCTAGAACCATAAACTTGGCAAATTGCTCCCTTTTTGTCACGTTGTTGAATCCTTTTCCCTTTCACATCTGTATAACAGTTTGAAAACTAAAATATAATCTGATTTAGGTGCTCTCAACAGCAACAAGCAATCAGAATGTAACCTTTATGAAAAAGTCATAAAGTCATATGATTACAGGCAATTGTTTTGGAAATGTCATTGAATATGAGGGGTTTGAATTGATGCAACATATGGGCACATAGTTTAGAATTTTCAAAAGGGATAGAAATATTTCACTAATGAGGGCTGAAATGCCAGACTCATGACGTAAGACAGGTGTTTAAATACATAAAAGCAGAACGACAAAGTGAACCACTCACATCTGTTGAAACAACATAGTACAGAGAAACCCTTGCCAAATGAACCCTAGTTCTAAAGTTAAGCGGATAATGACAGCAGATTACTGCCATTCCCAGCCTGCGATCATCTGTTGAGATGCTACGACATTATAACACACTCCATATGGAAGTCATATGGAAGTCCTTGGGGTCAGAGCACACAAATGAGCCGGGAATGTTCATTCTTGTGTAGAAGAGTCTGTTTATTGAATTGACAAATTCTCTATAATATATCTATTTCAACTCCTGTTAAATTATTGTCTCACCGAGTCATTTTGAGCCAAAAGGTATTTTCCAGCTCCCCTGTAGCGCTCAGACATACCACTCTCTGCGTGAGATCACAGACCCATCCATGTGGGACACATACTCGCTGTCTGTGCCGTTGTCATAGCAGTCCTCCGGCAGGTAGGGGGAGCCGTTGGTCACAGTGGGAGTGTGAACGAGCGGCCCTTTGGGGTGGTGGATGTTGTTGTGGTTTTCAACAGGGTAGTTGCCCTCCCGGAGGCCCCTGTGGCCGTCGCCCCAGTCCTCCTTGTCCTTGATGTCATTGGGATAAATTATGTCCCCTCCCAGTCCTGGCTTGGGTTTCAGCTCCTGGCTGTCCTTGCAGGTAGAGTTGTGCCTGTCCCCGTAGACCTCCTGCAGCTCGTGGGGCTGGAGCACGTCCAGCTGGGACTCCTTCTGCATGTCGGAGGGGCCCAGGTACTGTTTGGTGTAGTAGTCCCCCCTGAAGGTCCTCCGCTGGCGCATGAAGCAAGCTCCGCCCAGGATCAGCAGCAACCCCAGGAGCAGGACCCCGCCCACAGCCCCGCCCACTATGGTACCCAGGCTGCTGTCTGACAGGGAGGCCAGGGTGGGGGATGTGAAGTGGCCGCTCGCTCCTCGCCGCTTGTTGGGGGCCATGCTGGTGTCACTGGTGTCCAGGAAGAGGGGAGTAGAGGTGGTAGGGACTGGTGCCGTGGTGGGGGGAGGATCTGAAGGATGGATAGAGGATGGGGGAGAAAGAGAGGGGGTGGGGGGGGGGGCAGAGATGAGGTTTAATGGAGGGAGGGAATGGCATGACAGAATATATTTTTTTAATATCAGTTAATAATCTGTAGGAATCAATGTCTTTAGTATGAATCTGATTGGTGACACAGTATAATAATTGAATACAGAACAAATAGAATACACTAATGTTTATATACCTGTTAGAAAATGACAGTTTACAAAAAAGCTTAATTGAAATTCTAAGACGTTGTTTTGAAAGAGCATATTAATTAAATAAGTAAAGTGTCTGGACAAACAGCAAAGGCTCTGGGCTCTGTAAAAGAGTGAGTGGCTCTGGGGTCTGTAAAGGAGTGAGTGGCTCTGGCCTCTGTTAAAGAGTGAGTGGCTCTGGGCTCTGTAAAGGAGTGAGTGGCCCTGGGCTCTGTAAAGGAGTGAGTGGCCCTGGGCTCTGTAAAGGAGTGAGTGACTATTGGGCTCTGTAAAGGAGTGAATGACTCTGGGCTCTGTAAAGGAGTGAGTGACTCTGGCCTCTGTAAAGGAGTGAGTGACTCTGGCCTCTGTAAAGGAGTGAGTGACTCTGGCCTCTGTAAAGGAGTGAGTGACTCTGGCCTCTGTAAAGGAGTGAGTGACTCTGGCCTCTGTAAAGGAGTGAGTGACTCTGGCCTCTGTAAAGGAGTGAGTGACTCTGGCCTCTGTAAAGGAGTGAGTGACTCTGGCCTCTGTAAAGGAGTGAGTGACTCTGGCCTCTGTAAAGGAGTGAGTGACTCTGGCCTCTGTAAAGGAGTGAGTGACTCTGGCCTCTGTAAAGGAGTGAGTGACTCTGGCCTCTGTAAAGGAGTGAGTGACTCTGGCCTCTGTAAAGGAGTGAGTGACTCTGGCCTCTGTAAAGGAGTGAGTGACTCTGGCCTCTGTAAAGGAGTGAGTGACTCTGGCCTCTGTAAAGGAGTGAGTGACTCTGGCCTCTGTAAAGGAGTGAGTGACTCTGGCCTCTGTAAAGGAGTGAGTGACTCTGGCCTCTGTAAAGGAGTGAGTGACTCTGGCCTCTGTAAAGGAGTGAGTGACTCTGGCCTCTGTAAAGGAGTGAGTGACTCTGGCCTCTGTAAAGTGACTCTGGCCTCTGTAAAGGAGTGAGTGACTCTGGCCTCTGTAAAGGAGTGAGTGACTCTGGCCTCTGTAAAGGAGTGAGTGACTCTGGTGGAAAGTAAAGAGAATATGTGGATTTAAGAGGGGAAGACGACTGTGTGTGTGTGTGTAAGTGCGCACGCGTGCATGCGTGTGATTTGTTCTTCCCCTCTCTCTGGGAAGTCATCTGAGAAGATTAAGCAGTGTGTGATCGATGCGAGGTTCCTGCCTCTGGTTTGTCCTTCAGTGGCTAGTTACTGTGATGACACCCAGAGCCAGAGAAGACAGCGAATAGAGACACAGAGACAGACAAAGAGAGACAGAGAGCCAGAGAGAGGATTACTGTGTCTGAATATTGACCTCCCTTCAGGACAAAAAGCAGCCTGTATCTAGAGACACATGAAGAGCCTGACTACAAAAACACACTGAAAGCTGCACTAGGACCGCATTGTATCTCCAATTAACACTGGAATCTAAGCTGCACTAGGACCTCATTGTATTTCCAATTAACACTGGAATCTAAGCTGCACTAGGACTGCTTTGTATCTCCCCTTAATACTGGAGTCTAAGCTGCACTAGGACAGCTTTGTATCTCTCCTTAACACTGGAGTCTTAGCTACGACTGATCAAATACAATCAGGATGGCAGCAAGCATAGCCTTCAGCTAATTACATCATGGCTGCAATTTACCTGACTGAGTGAGAATCTAACTAACCTGCAATTATAAAGCAGTGACTAAGGGACCAGTGATAATCTAAAGGGGGGATAAGGGGGAGGGGAGAGGCAGCTCAAGGTCAGTGAGCTAATATATAACGCCTCCTCCTTAGCCTTAAGACAACCACCCCCAACCTCCACGGCTGGACCTCCTCATATCAAATCAAATCAGATTTTTCACATGCTTTGTAAACAACAGTGAAATGCTTACTTACGGGTCCTTCCCAACAATTGAGAGAGGAAAAATGGATAATAGAAAAATAATAATATGAGGAATAAATACACAATGAGTAACGATAACTTGGCTATGTACCCAGGGTACCATTATCGAGTCGATGTATACGAGGTCATAGGAAATGATGCCGAAAATATTATGTACAAAAAAGTTTACGTAAAAAAACACACAAAATAGCAGAATTGGTGAGGAGCCCGTAAGACAGCAGCTATCCACTGCAGTGCCATCTCATCCTGGTAGCTAGAGAGGGACATGGTGTATGATGGGGAGCACTGAGCACAATATAGGCTCCAATAGGCACAATATACAGTGCATTCGGAGAGTATTCAGACTCCTTGACTTTTTCCACATTTTGTTACGTTAAAGCCTTCTAAAATGTATTAAATTTTTTAAAAAACTCATAAATCTACACACAATACCTCATAAGGACAAAGCGAAAACAGGTTTAGACATTTTTGCTAAATTATTACAAATAAAAACTGAAATGCCTTATTTACTTAAGTATTCAGACACCTTGCTATGAGACTCAAAAATTGAGCTCAGGTGCATCCTGTTTCCATTGATCATCCTTGAGATGTTTCTTCAACTTGATTGGAATCCTCCTGTGGTAAATTCAATTGATTGGACATGATTTGGAAAGGCACACACCTGTCTTTACAAGGTCCCACAGTTGACAGTGCATGTCAGAGCAAAAACCAAGCCATGAGGTCGAAGGAATTGTCCATAGAGCGTCGAGACACAGATCTGGGGAAGGGTACAGAAAAATGTCTGCAGCATAGAAGGTCCCCAATAACACAGTAGCCTCCATTCTTATATGGAAGAAGTTTGGAACCACCAAGACTCTTCCTAGAGCTGGCCGCCCAGCCAAACTGAACAATAGGGGGAGAAGGGCCTTGGTCAGAGAGGTAACCAAGAACCCGATAGTCACTATGACAGAGCTCCAGAGTTCCTCTGTGGAGATGAGGAAACCTTCCAGAAGGACAACCATCTCTGTAGCACTTCCATACGGAAGCCACTCCTCAGTAAAAGGCACATGACAGACCGCTTGGAGTTTGCCAAAAGGCACCTTAAAGACTCTCAGACCATGAGAAACAAGATTCTCTGGTCTGATGAAACCAAGATTGAACTCCTTGGCCTGAATGCCAAGCATCACATCTGGAGAAAACCTGGCACCATCCCTACGGTGAAGCATGGTGGTGGCAGCATTATGCTGTGGGGATGTTTTTCAGCGGCAGGGACTGGAAGACTAGTCAGGATCTAGGGAAAGATGAATGGAGCAATGTTCAGAGAAATCATTGATGAAAACCTGTTCTAGAGCGCTCAGGATCTCAGACTGGGCCGAAGGTTCACCTTCCAACAGGACAATGACCCTAAGCACACAGCCAAGACAACGCAGGAGTGGCTTTGGGACAAGTCTCTGAATGTCCTTGAGTGGCCCAGCCAGAGCCCGGACTTGAACCCAATCAAACATCTCTGGAGAGACCTGAAAATAGCTGTGCATCGACGCTCCCCATCCAACCTCACAGAGATTGAGTGGATCTGCAGATGAGAAGGGGAGAAACTCCCCAAACACAGTTTTGCCAAGCTTGTAGCGTCATACCCACGAAGAATCGAGGCTGTAATCTCTGCCAAAGGTGCTTCAACAAAGTACTGAGTAAAGGGTCTACTTATGTAAATTTGTTATTTAAGTTTATTTTTAATACATTAGTAAAAATGTCTAAAAACTAGTTTTACCTTTGTCATTATGGGGTATTGTGTGTATATTGATGAGGAAAAAAACAAGTTAATACATTTTAGAATAAGGCTGTAACATAACAAAATGTGGAAAAAGTCAAATGGTGTGAATACTTTCGAATGCACTGTACACCTTCCATGGTCAAAGGTAGTGCACTGTATAGGGAATAGGGTGCCATTTGGGACACAGTCAATGAGATGCTGCTGGTGGGGAGAAACACTTGCAGCGCCATGCAAGGCACTGTGAAAACATCACAGTGTATCCGAGACAGCCACGAAGGAGAAGGGCAGGGGATGATACAACATGCTCTGCCTGTATGCCTGCTACTGTGGCTTAGGCCTAGATGCATCTATGTCCACAGGGGCTTAGAGTGAGAGAAGCGGCATATGCCGGACTCCTCCATGTTGTTGGCTTGGAGAGGCTAGATAATTGCTCAGTGCAAGTCCTTCCTGGACAGCGTGTCAAGCAAGCTTTAGATCACGTTCCAAATGGCACCCTATAACCTTTATCGTGCACTACTTTTGACCAAGGTCCATAGGGCTTTGGTCAAAAGTAGTGCACTATATAGCGAATATGGTATAATCTGGGGAGCACTCTTAGTTTTTGAGTGAACAGGGCTCCAGTCCGAACCAGGCCAACTCACAGATGGACCGTGGTGTAATCATAACAACATACAGGAAATCAAGTCCTTTTGTTCACCTGACCTAGAATTCCTTACAATCAAATGCCGCCCATGTTATCTCCCTAGAGAATTCTCATTGGTTATTGTCACAGCTGTGTATATCCCCCCTCAAGCAGATGCCACGACTGCCCTAAAGGAACTTCACTGGACTCTATGTAAGCTGGAAACCATATATAATGAGGTTGCATTTATTGTAGCTGGGGATTTTAACAAAGCAAACTTTTTAAATTCTAAATTCTATCAGCATATTGACTGTAGCACTCGCGCGGACAATACACTGGCTACTCTAAATTCCGCGATGCATACATGGCCCTCCCCCGCCCTCCCTTCGGCAAATCCGACCACAACTCCATTTTGCTCCTACTGTCCTATAGGCAGAAACTCAAACAGGATGTGCCCGTGACTAGAACCATTCAATGCTGGTCTGACCAATCGGAATCCACGCTAAAGATTGTTTTGATCATGCAGACTGGGAAATATTCCTCAGAGAATAACAACGATTTATACGCTGACTCAGCGAGTAAGTCTATGAGGAAGTGCATTGGAGATGTTGTACCCACGGTGACTATTAAAACCTACCCTAACCAGAAACCGTGGATAGATCACGGCATTCACGCAAAACTGAAAGCACAAACCACCGCATTTAACCATGGAAAGAGGACTGGGAATATGGCTGAATATAAACAGTGTAGTTATTCCCTCCGCAAGGCAATCAAACAAGCGAAAGGTCGGTAAAGGGACAAAGTGGAGTCACAATTCAACAGCTCAGACACGAGACATATGTGGCAGGGTCTTCAGGCAATCACGGAATACAAAAAGAAAACCAGCCAATTCACGGACACCAACGTCTTGCTTCCAGACAAACTAAACACATTTTTTTCCCGCTTTGAGTATAATACAGTGCCACCGACACGGCCCAAGGACCGTGGCCGACGTGAGACATTTAAACGTGTAGACCCTCGCAAGGCTGCTGGCCCAGACAGCATCCCTAGCCGCGTCCTCAGAGCATGCGCAGACCAGCTGGCAGGTGTGTTTACGGACATATTCAATCGCTCCTTCCCCCAGTCTGCTTCAAGATGGCCACCATTGTTCCTGTACCCAAGAAGACAAAGATAACTGAACTAAATTACTATTGCCCCATAGCACTCACTTCTGTCATTATGAAATGCTTTAAGAGACTAGTCAAGGATCATATCACCTCTACCTTACCTGCCACCCTAGACCCATTTCAGTTTGCATAACGCCCCAACAGGTCCACAGACGATGCAATTGTCATCACAATGCCCTATCCCATCAGGACAAGAGGAATAATTACATAAGAACGCTGTTCATTGACTACAGCTCAGCATTCAACCCCATAGTACCCTCTAAGCTCGCGGCCCTGGGTCTCAACCCCGCCCTGTGCAATTGAGTCCTGGACTTTCTATCGGGCCGCCCCCAGGTGGTGACGGTAGGAAACAACATCTCCACTTCGCTGATCCTCAACACTGGGGCCCCACAAGGGTGCGTGCTCAGCCCCCTCCTGTACTCTCTGTTCACCTATGACTGCGTGGCCATGCACGACTCCAACTCAAATCCTAAAGTTTGCAGACGACACCACAGTAGTGGGCTTGAATACCAACAGCGACGAGACAGCCTACAGGGAGACAGCCACTCGGAGTGTGGTGTTAGAAAACAATCTCTCACTCAACGATAAACAAAAATAAGTTGATCGTGGACTTCAGGAAACAGCAGAGGAAGCAACCCCCTATCTACATCAACGGGACAGTAGTGGAGAAGGTGGAAAGTTTTAAGTTCCTCGACGTACACATCATGGACAAACTGAAATGGTACACCCACACAGACAGTTTGGTGAAGGCGCAACAGCGCCTCTTCAAGCACCTAAATCTGTCAAACTTTTACAGATGCACAATTAACAGCATACAGTCGTGGCCAAAAGTTTGAGAATGACACAAATATAAAATTTCACAAAGTCTGCTGCGTCAGTTTGTATGATGGCAATTTGCATATACTCCAGAATGTTATGAAGAGTGATCAGATGAATTACAATTAATTGCAAAGTCCCTCTTTGCCATGCAATGAACTGAATCCCTAAAAACATTTCCACTGCATTTCAGCCCTGCCACAAAAGGACCAGCTGACATCATGTCAGTGATTCTCTAGTTAACACAGGTGTGAGTGTTGACGAGGGCTGGAGATCACTCTTGTCATGCTGATTGCGTTTGAATAACTGACTGGAAGCTTCAAAAGGAGGGTGGTGCTTGGAATCATTGTCCTTCCTCTGTCAACCATGGTTACCTGCAAGGAAACACGTGCCGTCATCATTGCTTTGCACATAAAGGGCTTCACAGGCAAGGATATTGCTGACAGTAAGATTGCACCTAAATCAACCATTTATCGGATCATCAAGAACTTCAAGGAGAGCGGTTCAATTGTTGTGAAGAAGGCTTCAGGGTGCCCAAGAAAGTCCAGCAAGTGCCAGGACTGTCTCCTAAAGTTGATTCAGCTGTGGGATCGGGGCATCACCAGTACAGAGCTTGCTCAGCAATAGCAGCAGGCAAGTGTTAGTGCATCTGCACTTACAGTGAGGCGAAGACTTTTGGAGGATGGCCTGGTATCAAGAAGGACAGCAAAGAAGTCACTTCTCTCCAGGAAAAACATTGGGGACAGACTGTTATTTTGCAAAAGGTACAGGGTACAGACTGTTGAGGACTGGAGTAAAGTCATTTTCTCTGATGAATCCCCTTTTCGATTGTTTGGGGCATCTGGAAAAAAGCTTGAGAACTTGTGGTCAATCCTCAAGAGGCGGGTAGACAAACAAAAACCAACAAATTCTGACAAACTCCAAGCATTGATTATGCAAGAATGGGCTGCCATCAGTCAGAATGTGGCCCAGAAGTTAATTGACAGCATGCCAGGGCAGATTGCAGAGGTCTTGAAAAAGAAGGGTCAACACTGCAAATATTGACTCTGCATCAACTTCATGTAATTGTCAATAAAAGCCTTTGACACATATGAAATGTTTGTAATTATACTTCAGTATTCCATAGTATCTGACAAACATATCTAAAGACACTGAAGCAGCAAACTTTGTGGAAATTAATATTTCTGTCATTCTAAAAACTTTTGGCCACAACTGTACTGTCGGGCTGTATCACCGCCTGGTACGGCAACTGCACCACCCTCAACCGCAAGGCTCTTCAGAGGGTGGTGCGGTCTGCACAACGCATCACCGGGTGCAAACTACCTGCCCTCCAGGACACCTACAGCACCCGATGTCACAGGAAGGCCTAAAAGATCATCAAGAACAACAACCACCCGAGCCACTGCCTGTTCACCCTGCTACCATCCAGAAGGCGAGGTCAGTACAGGTGCATCAAAGCTGGGGCCGAGAGACTGAAAAACAGCTTCTATCTCAAGGCCATCAGACTGTTACAGCCATCACTAACACAGAGAGGCTGCTGTCTACATACAGACTCAAATCATTGGCCATTTTAATAATGGATCACTAGTCACTTGAAATAATGCCACTTTAATAATGTTCTCTTACAGTATATACATATGAGATGAGTAATGTAAGAGATGTATCTTATTGCATCTTGCCTATGCCGCTCGGTCATCCATATATTTATATGTACATATTCTTATTCCATCCCTTTAGATTTGTGTGTATTAGGTAGTTGTTGTGGAATTGTTAGATATTACTGCACTGTCGGCACGAGAAGCACAAGCATTTTGCTACACTCACATTAACATCTGTTAACTATGTGTATGTGACCAATACAATTTGATTTGACCGCCTGCTCTCCCGCTCTCCTCTCAGTGAGAAACCAGAGAGATTGTATGCCTTGGATGAATGTGTCTAAGAGTAGCAGTCATTATGTTTGGATATAGATTAGAAGAAGGAGGAAAATGGGGAGCACAGTTCTCATGCTCCATACCTAAAGAATAATAGAGGAGCCAAACGTAAAGAGAGGAGGAGAGGAGAGGGAGACAAGAGGAGGGAGAGGAGGAGGGATGGGGAAGCTGCTGGCTGTGTGTTCTCCAAGCAGTGTTCCCTTGCATCAGAACAGCCCAGTACCGTAGCCAAGTGAGGCCAAATTTATAAAAACTATGTTTCGAGAGCTTTGGGGGGGAAATCCTCTGTCTGTTTCGCGAGTCAGACATTAATTAATGTGTATTAAATTAAAGTAAATATAATTAGTAATCTCTTGATGAGAGAATGGAAACTCCATGCAGCTCTTACAGCAGAGCATGGAGCACACATCCTATTTCATGAGGAGGGAATATACTAGAGTCTGTTACTGTATCTGTATGTCATTCATTGTGTCCAACCCTGACAAATAACCTTGGACAACAAACAAGATAAACAAAAAAGGGCTAAATGTCTGCACACTGTGGTCCCATTGACAAGCAGGCATATTGTTGCATATTAGTGCATACTGTGTTCCCAAAAACAAACAGCGTGAAACACTACCTCTCTTATCACAGATATCTAATGTTGTCATAACCACAACAGTTTGAACCTTTGGTGCTGATAGTGTGTGTTTATGCTGCTCTTTTCTCCTCTGGTGTCATGGTGGGAGAACTCTGTTTGAAGGGTTTAACGAAGGCCATACTCTCTCACCTTGTATCCAGACGTGAACGTCATGACTGCGTGGACCGATGTCGTTGTACACCTCACACCTGTACAGTCCAGAGTCATTTCTCTCCAGAGGACGAGTGAAACTAAAAGTGTTGTTCACTATATCCACACCATCAGGCATCGGCCCATCCAACCTGTAAAGAATATACAAACACAGGGATATAAACATTATCTGGATATTACTAGCCAGCAATGATCACAGTAGTCGTGCGTCCAAAATGGCACCCTATTCCCATTATAGAGCACTACTTTTGACCAATGGGGTGCTATTTGTGATGCGGTTTGTGTATAGCATGTTGTGGGGTGTAGTGGGTGGGTAAGCTGCTAGCTAGAGGACCCTGACCTGGTCCAGGAGAAGTGGTGGGCAGGTGGGTTTGCTTTGGCTCCACAGTCCAGCTTCACATTCTCCTGACCAACAAACCAGTTCTGATCATATCCCACCACCGTCACCTCAGGAGCAACTGGAAAAGAAGAACAATATCTATGAAAATAACTTGATTCTTTATTCTATAATCTTATTATTCTTTATTACAGTTTTTCTCAGTCGCTTTTGTGCATTTCTTAGATCAAAAGTGCAATTCTTGATACTACTTGTACAAATTCCAAATCATCTAGTCACTTGTGCACATCATTAACTTCTTCGAGATAGGGGGCGCTCTTTTTATTTTTGGATAAAAAACGTTCCCGTTTTAAACAAGATATTTTGTCACGAAAAGATGTTCGACTATGCATGTAATTGACAGATTTGGAAAGAAAAAACTCTGACGTTTCCAAAACTGCAAAGATATTATCTGTGAGTGCCCCAGAACTAATGCTACAGGCGAAACCAAGATGACATTTCATACAGGAAATGCCCCAGATTCTGAAGGCGCTGTGTTCCAATGTCTCCTTATATGGCTGTGAATGCGCCAGGAATGAGCCTGCACTTTCTGTCGTTTCCCCAAGGTGTCTGCAGCATTGTTACGTATTTGTAGGCATATCATTGGAAGATTGACCATAAGAGACTACATTTACCAGGTGTCCGCCCGGTGTCCTGCGTCAAAATTATTGCGTAATCTCCAGGTCCATGCGCGTTCCATTTCTTCAGAGGAGAAACCAAACTGCCACGAATGATTTATCATCGATAGATATGTGAAAAACACCTTGAGGATTGATTCTAAACAACGTTTGCCATGTTTCTGTCGATATTATGGAGTTAATTTGGAAAAAAGTTTGCGTTGTAATGACTTAATTTTCGGGTTTTTTCTTACCCAAACGTGATGAACAAAACGGAGCGATTTGTCCTACACAAATAATATTTTTGGAAAAACTGAACATTTGCTATCTAACTGAGAGTCTCCTCATTGAAAACATCTGAAGTTCTTCAAAGGTAAATGATTTTATTTGAATGCTTTTCTTGTTTTTGTGAAAATGTTGCATGCTGAATGCTAGGCTTAATGCTATGCTAGGCTATCAATACTCTTACACAAATGCTTGTTTAGCTATGGTTCAAAAGCATATTTTGAAAATCTGAGATGACAGTGTTGTTAACAAAAGGCTAAGCTTGAGAGCAAATATATTTATTTCATTTCATTTGCGATTTTCATGAATAGTTAACGTTGCGTTATGGTAATGAGCTTGAGGCTATAAATAGGATCCTGGATACGGGATTGCTCGTCGCAACAGGTTAAAGCAATTTCTTATTCCTTTGAACAAATTGCAATTGATAATGTACAAGTGTCCACATTATCAATTGCTCATGTCATGTTGATCAAAATATAGTAGATGGTTCTCTGTTGAATAGTCTTACCCCTCAAAACATCTAGGCATTAGTTCCTTGCATAAGCCATTACATGCAAAATTGTTGAACTATTTGTCATAAACTGTCAAGCATAGTTTTACACATTTCTATTAGACCTTTTGTACAAAAACGTTAATTGATGAATCGTGCAGGTGAAATTGACCCTCACTCATGAAGGAATGTAAAGTGTTAGTTCAACCAACAATCAACCAGTTGTCTAAATTGCTCAAAGGTGCATCTCATGAAGAATCAATTGGCAAGCATATATAGACAGACCACAACACAGAGTTGCAATTTTCCAATAATGGATGGACCAAGAAACGAACAGGGTCAACAGCCAAGAGGAGGAAGAAGAGGAGCAAGGATGTGTGGTGGAAAGCAAAACAGAGGAAGAGGCAGAAGAGGACATAGGCGCATATCTGATGACATAAGGGCCACTATTGTAGACCATGTTGTCAATCATGGCCTTACAATGGCTGAGGCGGGTCGAAGGGTACAGCCGAATATTGGGAGATCAACCGTGTCCTCAATAGTTCAAACGTTTCAAAGAGAGAACAGGTATGTCCACCAATGTACAGTGCACTGTTACTGTATATAAGCAGTATACTGTATACTTCCTACAATGCTTCATCTTACAGTAGTCCACTTGTATTTCACAGCATACAGAAATATACTCTATACAGATACATACTGCACCTTACATGCACCCACCTGTATGTTTTGCAGTAAAATGTGTGTTCGCATAGTTTTTGTCTATGTGAAAGTGTGCGATGCATCACTGCATTTTTCCCCACATAGGACTGCAAGATTACCTCAAACCGGTGGCAGAGGACGCCTTTTCACACCTCAACAGGAGGAGGCTATTTGCACCATGGTCCGAGCAAACAATGCCATGAGACTCAGGGAAATACAAAGGACCATTATAGAAGACAACGATGTCTTTGAAAACATCCATACAATTAGCATCTCAACCATCGACAGGGTGCTGCATAGAAACCAGATGAGTATGAAACAGCTGTACCGTGTACCATTCCAAAGGAATGAGGACAGAGTTAAGGAGCTACGGTACCAGTATGTACAGGTAAAACATATATCTATGTAACTACTTTACAGCAACATTTTATAGTGATACATAGTACAGTAAGCATAAACTGCACACATTTCCATTGCTGTGGAAGGAACATGCAATATATGTAAATTTTATGTCACTCTTCCTTATCAAAACAAATTGAAACTGTGTGTTCTGGGATATAGCGTATAATGGAGTTGGGATCAAGTTAACCCTCTCACAACTTTGTATACGTGGATGAGGCTGGCTTCAACCTGACCAAATGCAGAAGGCGGGGTCGGAATATCATCGGTCACAGAGCTACTGTGGATTTGCCAGGCCAACGGGGAGGAAATATCACCATGTGTGCTGCTATTTCGGAGCATGGTGTCCTAACCCATATCCCCCTTATAGGGCCATACAACACCCAGCATCTACTCAACCTTTTAGAGACTCTCTTCCCTGATGATGAGAGGGGTCTGTTTAGAGAGGATTTGCCAAAGTATGTGGTCATTTGTGATAATGTGAGTTTCCATTGATCAAACATCATAAGGCAATGGTTTGTGACCCACCCGAGGATGCTCATAGAATTCCTCCCACCTTATTCACCATTCCTTAACCCAATTGAGGAGTTCTTTTCAGCATGGAGGTGGAAGGTGTACGATCGTCAGCCACACACACAGATGACCCTGCTGGCTGCAATGTATGCAGCATGTAGACGCCTGCAGAGGATGGATAAGGCATTCCAAAAGATTATTTCCACGTTGCATTGGAAGGGAAAATATCTGGTGTGATGTGGATGAGAATATGTGGGCCGACAGACAGGAATGTCTGGATGTGTAGAGACAGCACAACAGTGCTGCGGGCAAAGTTGTGCCTTAGGGGTGGTTTCCTGTGTTTCTTTCTAAAAAAAAATTCTCCTTTGTGCCCCGTGGGTTGTCCAGTCTCTTTCAATCAATAACCCACTTACAGTAATATGTAAATAGTACTGTTGAAATTGATATATGCCATAGAAGTGCAGCCTTGTGCATTTTCAATACAGTAGCTGTCATCCAAACTGTAGCCTAAGTTTACATCAGGTAATACTGTCAAAGTACACAGTTCCATTGACAACATGCCTAAACATTTTGGGGACCTTGTTTGTGAACAATGACTCAGTGACTTATCATTCTGATGACACTGACATGATCATTGGCATGAATATTTACTTTTGAGAGATGTACTAAGGATTTTTAGTGACTGACTAGCTTTAGAAACATATCTATTGTATATTGCAGTTTGTACAAATTGTTCTGAGAAATGCACTTATTATTTTGCACATGTTAGTGATGATGTGAAAAATGCACCAAAGCAACTGAGAAAAACTGTATTATTATTATTATTAGTTACTTACTGTAGCTACTTTGTAATAAAGTAGACTAGGGTACATACCATATAGGCCTATTGTACAAGATACACTATGATCAGGATCCTTTAATAACACAATATTCTTTCTATACAAAACAGGAGATTCATTTAAAAGAAAATACCCTAGAGTGCATTGTACATTCTACACAATAGCCAATGTGACCTCTAGCAGTACAGTGATGACAAATGAGCTTTCCCCCCAGGAGGAAAAAGCAAGCAATATACAAACAAAACAAGTGATAATCTAAATGAAAAAGCAGAATTGAAGAATTCTACTGCACAGAGGTTTTGTTGGCTGTGTGAAACCTAGAAAACAATCAACGAGAGAGAGAGAGAGAGAGAGAGAGAGAGAGAGAGAAAAAGAGAAAGACAGACAGACAGACAGACAGACAGACAGACAGACAGACAGCCTACTTCAGACAGGTCAGAGCGTGGAGATATAGGGGTAATAATCCACTCTCTCCAGCAGCTCACAACCAGCCACTACCAGAGCTATTACAGATGTAATAACTGTAAACAATGACTTGGTATCCAATTTCCCCTTTTTGATTTCTCTGGAGAGTGAGCAGGCAAAACGTATTACAGTACACGGTCGGGCAGGGAACAAGACGTGATCAGTGTGTCATGTTGACCTTTGCACTCTGTTCATGGTGAAATTGTGCTTCTTTGGCACTTAAAATCCCCTGCCTCTGCATTTGACACGATTTATTGAGCTACAAACCTTTCTCTTCCTAACCTCGGCTTTCTGCATCTCCACCCTTCTGCCCCCACCTCCTCCTACCTCTCTTCCACCTGCTGCTGCTGAGGCTTGATCAATATTTCATACAACGCCTTCATTAGCTTGCACTCACATAGTCCAAAATAGATACTACCCACTATTCACCAGTTCAGCTTGCCAAGGAAGCATGCATCAATGATTATAAAATGAAGATGACTCCTTAATGGCCCTTTTATGAGCAAAAGAGGGAAGACAGGGAGTCAGTCTGTTCTCTGTGCAAACTGTACTGTAAATCAGGCTAGCAGTATGATAGGTTATAGATCAGATACAGACAGCATCACTTCACTGATACATGTGGCAGTTGTCTAAATGTTTATGTAGTCAGAGAGAATATGCTGAAACAACATGAGCAGCAGCTGTCGCTGACAGACAACTGAGGCAAGACAGATCATCAACACAAAGCCCACCTATCAGCACAACAACCACTCTCAAACAAAACACAAAGATAGCTAGCTATCCCTCTCCTTGTAATGGTGGCACCCATCTCTATATACAAACCATGAAAAAGCTGATCTAGTTGTTCTATTTAAATGACCCTACTGCTCTGCTGTCCTGTACGACCTGGTCCCCCACAACACTCACACTGCACATCGAGCACGTAGGGTATCCTGAACTCAGTCTGCAGGGCCGGGTGGCGCACCACACAGGTGAGGGTGTGGCCCTGGGAGTGTCTCCGTGGCTCCAACACATAGTGCACCTGGGTGGTGGAGGCGACATTTAGTTAGACGTGTAAATATTTAAACATGTTTAAAGAGTGTCAGTGTGAGCTCTGCATGCCTGCTTCATGATCTCTCGCTTTCTCATCTCTCTCTCTCTCTCTATTGTGTCCCAAATGGAACCCTATTCCCTATATATTTAGCTTTTGCCTAGAGCCCAAGGGCAAAACTGGCCAAAACTGGTCTTTGTCAAAAGTAGTGCACTATATTGGAAATAGGCTGACATTTGGAACACAATCTGTCGGTACTGTGGTGTGTTGTCAAAGCAGGAGCTCTGTTCTGTTTGTACCTGGGTGGAATAGGTGCCGTTGGGCTCGTCCTGCGTCTGGACCTCAGAGCGGCCAAACAGCTCAGTCTCCCAGGACACCTCGGCTGCAGGCCGGCCGCGCTCCGCTATGCAGGTGGCTGCCACCGACTCATTACCACCATCCACCAGGGCCATTGAGCCGGCAGAGACGTAAACCTTGGGCTCCACTAAGGGAAAGAGAGAGATGAGAACACTAGAATGTTCCCAATGTTGCAATTCATTTCGCAGCATTGGCGATATACATACAGACAACAACAAAAAATTGAGCGAGAGAGGCAGAGGAGAGACAGTGAGACACAAGGAGAGAAAGAAAACAAGCGAGAGAGAGAAAAGGGCATGCAGAGAGATAACAAAACAGAATGGAGAATAGATTACAAAATGAGTATTGATATTTTGTATATGAAGATAAATAAATAATGTGCAACATAAAACAGGGACGGAGATGTGGACAGACAGGAGGAAGTGGCCACGGTACACACACGCTGCTGCCAGACACACATTGAATCCCTGCATTTCACAGATATCTATTAAAAAATGATGAGCCAAGCAATCTGATACTATAGCAGCACTTTGGAGGGAACTCAACTATTTTGTATTGTTATTGTGCTGGAGATGTTTGCGAGAGATGTTTGTGAAAGCAATATTATTGTGCAGCATCGACCAAGACATCTCTATTAGAGTGACTTTTGGAGCATCTCCATGAAGCTGTTTGAACTCCATTCCCTTCCTCCTAAACCAAAACAATGGATTTTGTGTTGTAAATGCTGTACTTTGAAACTGCTCCTACTACTCATGGCTTGCTAATATGGTTCATAATGACCTGGAAAACAGTTTAACACAGACCAATGTCAGACATAATACTCAGTGCTGTTGTGTGTCTCTGTTTCATTGTGTGGTGTCCTGTCCTGAGCTGGGGAGGTGGGTTGCTGTTAATGTGTGCTGATATTCAGTGCTTTAGATCCACGTGAAAGGAAAGTGACCGCTGTGATATAGCACTCGACCTGTTCCACAAAGCACAACTTGAACTGTTCTAGTGCACCGACAGACATACTAAATATTAGACACCTCTCACAATCACTAACTGTCAACGCTGACAGCCAGTAGGGGTTTCACTAGGGATTAATATTTCCTACTAGACTTCAATACCGGGAAAAATGTATATTTATCCCGAGAGTCCCGGGAAATACAGCAAAAATCGGAAGTGCCCATTTAAAGTGTTTAAAACCAAGATATGGTCACTATGACAAAGTTCTCTCCAAATAAGAGCAAATTAAACTGATGATATTTAGTAATGATAGTTACTCTATCTTTGATCGCCAATTACGTTGTGAATTGCGAAACAGGCCGTTCATAAATGATGAGCGTTATCATGTTCCTCAATAGCCTAGGCTCTTGAGAAGACTACATTTTCCTCATGCCTCTCTGAATTGACTTCATGTCTGTGACAGAGATACCCATGTAGTGAATTGTGTATAGGCCTATCAAATTTGTGACTGTCTGAAGAGTCACAATAACTGCTCAAAGAGACACGTTCTTGGATAGTCTATACTGTAGGTGTTTCCTGTATTTTTGTTGCGTGTGCAGTCCGGCAGTGTCAATTATGTGTGCATTTTGAATTTATGGCGACTTTGTGTGAAGTAAATACGCTAGGACTAAAGGCTTGCATGCAACAATCTGTTTGGATAATGTGTAATAAATATTTTGCTAAATTGATGCTACGCATGTTGTGTATTTGTGGAATTGCAATAGTGCAGGAAGGTGAGGGAAAGAGGCTGGAAAGCGCTATTCCACTTCACAAATTGGCTCTAGTGGTTAAATGTATGATTCAGGGAGCAGCCAGGCTGCCTTTCTTTTCCATCATTACTCATCTGAATCTATTGCCTGGCTACCCAGACACCTTGCTTCAGCCAAACGCTATGCCACACCCTCTGACGTTAGTTTCTTCTCTGCAATGAATCTGGATCTGAGACCTCCCAAACCCTTCACTGAATGTGAACACATTTGGGGGAGTTTGACTGGTCCAGAAACCAATGGGTTGGGCTAGAGCCAGAACACACGTGGATAAAGCGGTGGTTTTAAAAATTGACATTGGCTTTGATACTCAGATTGGTTAGAGACGACTTTGTTTTGTTCAAAGCCCCGGACGTGCTAATTTGGAGAGGCTGACTTGTAACCTGTAAGAAAGACCCGATCATGCGAGTGAGAGGTGCTTCGGCATGCAGGGGGGATTATAATTATTTTCTTCATATCATGTTTCTTTAGACCTGTCAAAAATAAATAATGGATTGATTGTGATGCTGTAGTCTATATTATATGGATTTATTATACTTTTTAAAATGTAAATGTTTCAAAGGTCTACATCGGTGGCTTGTAGGCTATGAGTGGAAGACAAGAGATCCTAAATGTGTTTATGTTAATTAACGGGTCAATTACCATGAGACCAACAGTTATTTGCTTGACAATTACAGGCTGACAAAATTTCATGACCGCCACAGCCCTTGTTGCTACCCTACGGTCACGCACTACTCAAAGCAGATGTATAACGTTTATTATTGAAAAAACATAAAAATACCAAATATAAAATTCCCGGTCTACCGTCCATTTTTTTTCTTCTAAATACGTGATATAATATTTTGGACATATTGCCCAGCCCTATGAGCACAACTGACAAAGCGAGCCAACCAGGTGTCACGCCCTGGTCGTAATATATTGTGTTTGTCTTCATTTATTCGGTCAGGCCAGGGTGTGACATGGGTTTAGTGTGGTGTGTTTTGTCTTGGAGTTTTGTGGGGTGTTGGGTGTGTGGCTTAGTGGGGTTATCTAGCAAAGTCTATGGCTGTCTGGAGTGGTTCTCAATCAGAGGCAGGTGTGTATCGTTGTCTCTGATTGGGAACCATATTTAGGCAGCCATATTCTTTGAGTGTTTTGTGGGTGATTGTTCCGGTCTTTGTGTTTGCACCAGATAGGGCTGTTTCGGTTTTCACATTTCATTATTTTGTAGTTTCTTCATGTATAGTTTTTTCCTTCATTAACTAGTTGCTCCTACCCTCTACTTTTTTGAACATTTTGTTAAAAATCGCGCAACATTTCAGCGCCCTGCTACTCATGCCAGGAATATAGTACGTTCATATGGTTAGAATGTGTGTATAGGAAACCCTCGGACGTTTTTAAAACTGGTTAAATCACGACTGTGGCTATTACATAACGTGCGTTACATCGGAAAGCGCAGGAAAACCTGATCACAGAAAATGGAAATAAATATCCTTGCGCCACTTCCAGCAATTGTTAACAGTGAGCCGAATTAGATAAGACCGAGCATTCAACTCCCACAGCATCCCCATGTAGTCGAGTATCTTGTGAATTTAATCCTCTTTGATTCTTGGTTGAACCGAAAGAGGGGCACGACGTACATCCGGTCTCCGCCCAGATCATTCCGGAAGAGCTCTCTCCTGAAATTTTTTCCAAGACGACAGCTAATGATATGTACATCGCCTACGGATGATTTTTATCGCTTATTAACGTTTACTAATACCTAAAGTAGCATTACAAACGTATTTCGAAGTGTTTTGTGAAAGTTTATCGTCTACTTTTTGAATTTTAAAAAATGACGTTACGTTGTGAAATCGCTGTTTTTTTCGTTTATCACACAGTCTACATATAACGATATCTTGGCTTTATATGGCCCGATTTAATCGAAATAAAGACCCAATAGTGTTTATGGGACATCTAGGAGTGCCAACAAAGAAGATGGTGAAAGGTAATGACTGTTTTCTATTTTATTGTGCGGTTTGTGTAACGCCGAAATGCTAATTATTTTGTTTACGTCCCCTGCTGTTCTTTTCTGTTGTAGTGTATTGGTGCATGCTATCAGATAATAGCTTCTCATGCTGTCGCCGAAAAGCATTTTAAAAATCTGACTTGTTGCCTGGATTCACAACGAGTGTAGCTTTAATTTGATACCCTGCATGTGTATTTTAATGAACTTTTGAGTTTTAACTAATACTATTAGCATTTAGCGTAGCGCATTTGCATTTCCAGAGCTCTAGTTGGGACGCAAGCGTCCCAGGTAGAGGTAAGAGGTTAAAATATCATGAATCATCATCACGCTGCATTTTGGTCCGATCCTTGTTCCACCTCTTCGTCAGAGGAGGAGATAGAAGAGAACCGTTACACCAGGACTACAGTTGAACTGTATGGCCAGTAGTCAAACCATGCATTAAATCCACAGTTTTGACAGATCAATCAATCAGTACACTTTAAAATAATTACAATGATCACCAATCACTGCATTTATGGGGCTCATTGGATGATCAAGTAAATCCTAGAGAATGGATATTTTGACTATCTAATGCAACAACTTCTAACAATAAAACAATACAATTTGACCCTGAACAAGTCTTGCAATGGCACTGCACTTCTGCAAGGTTATGTTCTCTTTAGCTTTTATGACTCAGCTGAAAAGAGAAGATGTTATTGCTCAACATCAAATGCATCTCGGAGGACCTGAGCCCTACCTAGGACCATGCCTCAGGACTACCTGGCCTGATGACTCCTTGCTGTCCCCAGTCCACCTGGTTGTGCTGCTGCTCCAGTTTCAACTGTTCTGCCTGCGGCTATGGAACCCTGACCTGTTCACCGGACGTGCTACCTTGCTGTTTTCGACTCTCTCTCTTTCTACTGCACATGATGTCTCTAACTCTGAATGATCGGCTATGAAAAGCCAACTGACATTTACTCCTGAGGTACTGACCTGTTGCACCCACTGTTATTATTATTATTTGACGCTGCTGGTCTGCTGTCCGGACCTCTGGCAGTCTCTATGGGGGTGCCACAGGGTTCAATTCTTGGACCGACTCTCTTCTCTGTATACATCAATGAGGTCGCTCTTGCTGCTGGTGAGTCTCTGATCCACCTCTACGCAGACGACACCATTCTGTATACTTCTGGCCCTTCTTTGGACACTGTGTTAACAACCCTCCAGGCAAGCTTCAATGCCATACAACTCTCCTTCCGTGGCCTCCAATTGCTCTTAAATACAAGTAAAACTAAATGCATGCTCTTCAACCGATCGCTACCTGCACCTACCCGCCTGTCCAACATCACTACTCTGGACGGCTCTGACTTAGAATACGTGGACAACTACAAATACTTAGGTGTCTGGTTAGACTGTAAACTCTCCTTCCAGACCCATATCAAACATCTCCAATCCAAAGTTAAATCTAGAATTGGCTTCCTATTTCGCAACAAAGCATCCTTCACTCATGCTGCCAAACATACCCTTGTAAAACTGACCATCCTACCAATCCTCGACTTTGGGGATGTCATTTACAAAATAGCCTCCAATACCCTACTCAACAAATTGGATGCAGTCTATCACAGTGCAATCCGTTTTGTCACCAAAGCCCCATATACTACCCACCATTGCGACCTGTACGCTCTCGTTGGCTGGCCCTCGCTTCATACTCGTCGCCAAACCCACTGGCTCCATGTCATCTACAAGACCCTGCTAGGTAAAGTCCCCCCTTATCTCAGCTCGCTGGTCACCATAGCATCTCCCACCTGTAGCACACGCTCCAGCAGGTATATCTCTCTAGTCACCCCCAAAACCAATTCTTTCTTTGGCCGCCTCTCCTTCCAGTTCTCTGCTGCCAATGACTGGAACGGATTACAAAAATCTCTGAAACTGGAAACACTTATCTCCCTCACTAGCTTTAAGCACCAACTGTCAGATTACTGCACCTGTACATAGCCCACCTATAATTTAGCCCAAACAACTACCTCTTTCCCAACTGTATTTAATTAATTTATTTATTTTGCTCCTTTGCACCCCATTATTTTTATTTCTACTTTGCACATTCTTCCATTGCAAAACTACCATTCCAGTGTTTTACTTGCTATATTGTATTTACTTTGCCACCATGGCCTTTTTTGCCTTTACCTCCCTTCTCACCTCATTTGCTCACATCGTATATAGACTTGTTTATACTGTATTATTGACTGTATGTTTGTTTTACTCCATGTGTAACTCTGTGTCGTTGTATCTGTCGAACTGCTTTGCTTTATCTTGGCCAGGTCGCAATTGTAAATGAGAACTTGTTCTCAACTTGCCTACCTGGTTAAATAAAGGTGAAATAAATCTGTGAACGTTTGAACATCTTGGCCATGTAATGTTATAATCTCCACCCGGCACAGCCAGAAGACGACTGGCCACCCCTCAGAGCCTGCTTCCTCTCTAGGTTTCTTCCTAGGTTCCTGCCTTTCTAGGGAGTTTTTCCTAGACAGTGTGCTTCTACATCTGCATTGCTTGCTGTTTGGGGTTTAAGGCTGGCATTCTGTATAGCACTTTGTGACATTGGCTGATGTAAAATGGGCTTTATAAATACATTTGATTGATTGATGTCATGAACAGTGAGCTATGCAGAGAGATCTGGGCCGGAGTAAAAGAACGCTTATGGTTTGATGATATAATAATAACTCAGAAAGTGAAAGTGGAGCTGGGCCAGACTGTGGAGTTTGCCGCAATGTCAGGCCTAGTAGCATCAGTTGGCATCTTCATTAATGCAGCTTTTTTAAGTGTTGTCTTGTTAACTCTTAGAAATCTTAGCAGAAACTCAGTTTCTTAGAAAACTACAGGTTTCTCACTTCCTCGCCAGCAATAAAAATCCCAAACAAAAGGTATTTCTAATTTTCAGAGTTTCGGTGGTGGTGTATTATTCCTTTTCCATTGTTTACAGGTGAGGGCCATTAAAACGTAACCCTGTGCCTTTTGTGTGGTTAGGAGGAAGGGGGTGGTGTATTACCTGAAAGTAGACTGAACTCCTCTTATTAGATTAATATCTGTCCCAGACTACTTATTCTTACAACCGTCAGATTCCTAAAAGACGTTGTAAGAAAGGGAAGCATTTTTTTTTTTACTGCTATGAGCTTTTGGTTTTTATAACAGTGATTATTCTCAGAAGAGGAGAGTACCCACTCACAGTGTTAACAAATAAAACACCCCCAATAAACAACAACACAGTTAAGGAAGGCTGTGGAAGCCCAGACACCAGACAAATTACACTATTCCCCATGGGTCCTGGTCAAAAGGAGTGCACTAGAGAATAGGGTGCCATTTGGGACTCAAACAGAGTAAAGGTAGATGTGGGCTAATGGAAGGCTGTGGAGGCCCAGACACTGAGTCGAGTCAGGCAGCATCCTGTCACAGCGGTACTTAATGTAGCCCTCATTAGTCATCCGAGTCTCAAAATGTCACCCTACTCCATATATTGTGCCCTACTTTCACCAGTCAAAGGCAGTGAACTAAATAGAGAATAGGGTGCTATTTGGGACTTTGGTCTCAAGAGAGATACACATGAAGCCTGGCTGCAGCTTTCATCACTGTCCACAATCCAATCAACCATTATAGTGGTGGAAACATGCTGACCGCATAACAATCTTTAAGTTCACTTTCCACTTTCAGTAAGGTGCTACTTTAATGTTTCCAGACGAATTGGAACCTTTACGTGTGGATTTGTTTATATTAAGTCAGTAAATCTATGAGGCATTTGGCTCCTACAGTAATAGCTGTATGAATATTTATCAAGGACAAGTCTGAATTGACCTCTGATTATTCATGGGACAGTGAGAAGATTTTCTGAGAAAGGACATTCAGGTAAAATGGAGCTGGTGCTGTATTCTTCATGGTGGGTGCAGAGTGTCTGTGTCCCAAATGGCACCCTATTCCCCATTTAGAGCACTCCTTTTGACCAGGGCCCATTGGGGCTGCATCCAAAATGTCCCCCTATTTCCTCTATAGTGCACCACTTTTGACCAGGGCCGACACAGTCTAAAGAGTTCCACGTACCGAGTATATTGACGGTGATGGATGCCTGCGTGTTTCCCAACGGGAAAGTCGCCACTTTACACGTGTAAGACCCAATGTCCTGAAAACCCACGCCTTCCAGGACGATGGTGGCATCGTGCACGGAGGGGTTCATGAAGGACAGGCGCCTGGTGTAGTCTGGGGAGATGGAGATGCCAAACTGGGGGTTGAAGACGGCCAGGGTGATGGTGCCTGAGGGCAGGCGACGCTCCCAGGAGCTCTGGGTGAGGCTGAGGTTGGTGCCCACCTCCACCCTGCAGCCCAGAGTAATGTTCTTCCCCAGCACAGCACTCACCCTCTCTGGGACCAGCACCGCATTACTACTCACACCTATAGACAGGGGGAAGGGGAGGGACACAGTCAGCTAGATATAAACAAACACGGTTATAGGAGAGATCCATGTTGTTGAGAACAGTCATAAAAAGAAAGACTGTAAATCAATCAAAAAGGAGAACAGCATAGTCTTACTTATTTTCAACTTTTATTACACTTTTTTTATTCCTCTTTCATGCTTTTATTCAGAAACAATCACCCCTTCCAAACCATAGAAACCAAACCGCCTTGATGAGATCTGCCTACATTATGAAACATACTATATCACGTCAATTCCCTCTCATGTTACTCTTCCTATGGGAATGGGCTGACCTGACTTCTTTCTGGAACAACTAGTTGTGCTGTATGTTTGTGATATTACGATGGTATTTCAACAGTTTAGCAAGGGCTGGGATTTAAGCTTTTTAGGGGGTTCATCAGGGAAAGGTGTCAGGGTCTGGAACCCCTCAGTGTGTGAACAACACATATTCAGCCTCCCTGTTCACCACATAACATTCTCACTGTCCCTGCTGCTAATTGTTAGAGCACCTTGCCATATAAAGTCAAAGCATTAACAAGAAAAAATAACTTTTATGGAAGGAGATTAAACATAACAAGCAATTTGACGTTTTTCCCCCTGTTTTTGAAAGTCCCTTTCATCTGTGTCTATGCACACCACATATTTATTTGGAAGTTATTTTCAGCTTGCTGTAACATGTAAACGTGGGATTTTCATGGGGGCTGGCTGGCTGGTTTGGATGCTGTGATTGAGTAAAGGTGCAGAAAGCCAATGGAGAGAGGATGAGCACATGATTATGGCACAATGCTGTCAACAGTGGGAATCAGCCGCTTCAATGGACAGAAATGATGCAATGAAGCCCAACATGATTCAACAGTATTGTGTCCCTCTACTTTTTGTTTTCTACTAGGCTTATTTGATTTATAGTAGATAAGACACTAGTCTGCCTAGGGGGTGTACTTGTACATCAAGTTACAGAAACATGAGATACCGGTAGGCGCCTCCTGCCCTACAGCAGGCCTACTTCTTACTAGATAGGACTAACGCTTCGTGCTGAATGTTTGCAATAACTAGCTAATCTAACCATTAAAAAAAAAAGAGCAACACATGCCTAATGTAACATTTAGAAACACCACAGGCAGCAAAATCTGAATGAATCACTAGCCTACAACTTAATGAGGGAATATGAATTTGAAATAAATGTTAAATTACTGGTTAGTTCTATATCTAGAATCATGGGCAAAATCTATTCCAAAAAGTTAAAGACCAGAGTCAAATGTCTCTAAACATAATAACACCAATGAGTTATTGATACCCACATATATATTTAAACATTAAGTTTATGTGAACTTTTACAACCCTGTTGTCTGGATTGAATTGTTGGGGGCACCCCTCATTGTAAATCTTGCACTAGCCTTGATGTTTTTACATGAACTGAATGCCATTCAAAACATTCAGTGTAAGGTCTAAGTTTTCTTAACACAATTTAAAAAGTTATATTTGGGAGATCTAAATTTCCACCTACAAACGTGTGTGGAGTAACCTAATAAAAGTGGCTGGTACTTTGGGATCCTTGGCATCAATATGAGTGGTAAACCACAGCTATGCTATCCTGGCTAAGAGGGAATATAGGCTCTCCTTCTCCCGCAATTTCAGGGATCATGTACATGCAGACGCACACACATGTGATATCTTTCCACTATAAAAACTGAGGGTGAATGTGCGAGCAATCTGTGCATGTGTGTATGATTATTTGTTATTCTTTAATTATTTGTTATTCTTATCTCTTACTTTTTGGGGGCTATTTTCTTAAAACTGCATTGTTGGTTAAGGGCTTGAAAGTACGCATTTCACTGTAAGATCTACACCTGTTGTATTCGGCATGTGACAAATATTATTTTATTTTATACGCACGCACACACACACACACACAGGAGCAGGAGCAATACATTACCATGAAAACACAAGCTACTGTAACATGGGAATACATCAGTCAAAACAGACAGGAGGACAGGAGGGTAATAAAAAGAAACGCATTCAAACATACAGCTTTTTCTGTGCAGCAGTAGTAGGAGAGTGAGTACCATGACATGCTTGGCATGTGTGACAGGCATGTTGATCCAGGCACATGCATGACACACGTCTCAGACTGACTGGGCCACTACGCTCCGCTAGGCTAGCAGCATGCCCCACATACTGTACCTGCCACACAGTGCCACCATTCCTACATACATAGCTAGGCTACTACAACAAGCAAATAGCAAGACAGTCAGTGTCTCTATCTGCATCTGGGACTGCCTCCAAAATGGTACACAATTAAATTCCCAATATAGTGCACTACTTTTGACCAGAGCCCTATGGGTATCGGTGAAAAGTAGTGCACTATTGTAGGAAAAAAGGTTACATTTGGGATGCCGCCGCAGTCCAAGCAAGCATCAAGGCAGTGTGTCTTTCGGTTTCAGCCTCTGGGTCCAGGTCTGTCAAAGCACACAGGGAAAAACTAGACTCCATCTATGTTTGTTTTACAGAACTGCATTTAGGAGGGAGGGGAGAGTTTAGTGCTGCACCCACCCCCCTCCTCCCACCCCCGCCACCACAGGAGAGGAGACAGATGGCTTCTGCCTGGGACACCAATACTACAGCCAGGAGAGTGTGGCCGGCTAGGCTGTCTCCCAAATGGCACCTTACCCTGCTTATAATGCACTAATTTAGTTTTTGACAAGAGCCCTATGAGCCCTGGTTAAAAGTATTATAGAACAGCTCTAGGCCCGCAATCAATACAAATAATCCAACAATGAAATAGAATCTGGAAAAAAACTGGAGGTAAGTAAATGGGAACAGGGCGTTAAACAAAACAAGGCATGCTGTTCCACCAGGGAGGGAGAGAGCCTTTAAAACACAGACAACCCTGCGGACCAGACAGGAGTGGAGGCACTGTAGGCTGCAAGATGAGTTGTATCCCAAATGGCACCCTATGCCCTATGTAGTGCACTACTTTTGACCAGGGCCCTAGTGGCACTATATAAGGAATTGGGTGCCATTGGGGAACGCATCCATTGTCTCTGTCCAATCCACTGCATCTCTCTCTATGAAGACACAATCTGTTCACTGTTCTATTCTAGGAGAAGTAGGCTACTTTCATTTCAGATCTCACTAAAACAAAGCCATTCTCTTTATTTCTAGTCCTAGTTTTTATGCCTTACTTACAGCTGATATTTTAACGCATTCTGCACTTCACTAATTTTGATTATCCTCTGTTGTTTAATGTAGGAAGAGAATAATCACTAGTGATGCACCGATATGATATTTTTGGCCGATATCGATATCTTCCTTGCCCCAAAAAAATGATACAGATATTTAACATTTTTAGCGGCCATTCTAGTACAGTTAAATCGTTAACACACACACACGCAGTGGTCTAAGGCACTGCATCTCAGTGCAGAGGCGCCACTGCAGTCCCTGGTTCGAATCCAGGCTACATCACATCCGGCCGTGATTGGGAGTCCCATTGGGCGGCGCATTATTGGGCCAGCATCGTCCGGGTTTGGCCGGGGTAGGCCGTCATTGTAAATAAAAATTAGTTCTTAACTGACTTGCCAAGTTAAATAAAGGTTACACACACATACAGACACACACCAAAAAGTTATTCTGCTGGTATTTACGTATGTCCCCATTACCAGTAAAACATAATCAAAACCTATTTCTTTCACTTACTTGCTGTGTTGTTTCATTGTTCATTCTTTCAGTTGTTTCATTCTCAACCAGGATTTCTAAGGAAAGCCGTTTGGGTCTTTGCGTGTCAAAAAAGATACTATTTAACAATATTTGACGTGTCAAATAACACTATTTGACAGCTAGCTAGCTCATGGATGCAAACAATGTTCTTCCCCAACACATAGCAAAACGATAATCTGTTTCAGTAGCTATATAGTTAGCCATATAGCTAGGTGTCATCTAAAATAACCCTAATTTATAAGACGGTTCTTATTTGATTAATGGTGGTTAGACCCATTTATGTGAAGCTAGCCACAATAAGGATTAGCCACAACAGTGGACTTTGCGGTTAGCCTTCAAAATAAAAGTATGGCATAATTCCACAATTTGTATTAATTTGCATCACTGTCAATGACATACTTTTATTTTCAAGGCAAACCGCAAATTCCACTATTGTGCCTAATCTTTATTGTGACTAGTTTCACAACACATAACCCGGTCTGGTCGAGTATCACTAGCCAGATGAAGCTAGCTGGCTGCTTATAACGTTAGCTTTGGGCAACAGAGTTAAGTAGCTGGATAGCTATTTACTTTCATGAACTGAAGTTAATTTTCAATTGGCGAACAACAAGTGGCAACCTAGCTCATACTTACTCACAAGGATTCCTAAATCATTGCTAAAAATAATGAAAATGACTGCAGTTTCTACTGGTCATTGTTTTCAGGCTGGTTGTATTAGTGACCCAAACGGCGTGCCATAGTATGTATGTCGTGAAACTAATAGCAGTGACGCTATTACTGTGTAACTCCGGTAGGGCAACATCTGAAAAATAGCGCACTTGGTAGTGTGTACTGGTGCTCGACCAGACGGCGAAAGCCAACATCACCCAAGACAGAGAACGGTTGATTGTCAAGGGCAATGAATTCCATTATATTGGCGTTAATGGATTTCACCTTTGTCTCGCTGAAATGTTCTTACTCTTTCAAATGACTGCTCGACTTGTTGACTGCTCGATCCACACAGCAGACATTGTGGGCTAAGTTAGGAATGCTGTGTTGCACGTGTAGCGCAACATTTTACGTGGTGTCATTGCATCATGTAACTACATTATATTGGTATGCACGTCGGCTTTGACATCGGTTGCACATCGACGTTAAACTAGACATCGGCCGATACCGATGTTGGCATTTTTAGCTAATATTGGTCGATTCCGATATGTTCACCGATATATCGTGCATCCCTAATAATCACCTAGCTCTCTTGCCCTAAATTATGCAGAGTCTATTGGTTTCAATGGAATGTTTTGGAGTTTACAGCCCTGAATTAGCACGACCAAAGAAAAAGACTAGGGGAAGCACTGAAGCCTTCATGTATGGTAGTAGTCCTGGCATCAAATGAACAAGATGACTAAGGGAAAGAGGCCAAACAATCAATTGATGAATGTTAAGACTACTAACATATGAGGACTCTCTCAGAGAATAGCCTAAGCCTACTAAAGACAGGATATTACAAAGAGAGGAAGCAGAACTAAAATTGATATTAGGCCCCTATATGGATGGAAAACCTGAGAACCCATCAGGCAGGGTAGGAATGAACTCATGAAAAGGATATGCTATGCTGGCCCTTTGAAGTACACTTTCTGTTTGTTTCTCTCCCTCCTGACGCCACTAATTGTGACAAGCTGCTCTGATCGCTGTAATGGTAAATCAAAACCAGTTTGCTTGGCAACCAGCTTAAACATTCCACACTGGCCACTTGACGAGCCAAAATCCCCCACCCACACAGAGCTGACCCGGCCTTGGCCCTGATTTTCCCCAAAGAACCTACATGTTCCCTGGGTTGTTGTCCTCTCCTCTCCACAGTCTGGTCTGGAGGAAGCAAGAGAGACTCGGCACAGAGACAGAGACCCAAAGCTGCAGTACAAACATGAGCAATGGGATAAACACACCACGTAGATGTGGGTAAACTCCATGAATCGATTAGCATGTGAAGTAACACTCACACAGGACGGAACTAGATCTAAAGACCTCACAGTTGAGGTATGCAGACAAATTAAATCTGTGCAGGCGGGAGTGAGTTTAGAACAAAAACTATAGGGAACTAATGTGTAATGTGAGGATAAAGAATAAAGAAAGTGAGAGAGCAAGAGTGAGAGAGGATGAGTGAGAGCGAGGTGAAGGACAGAATTGGTGATTAGACAATACAATGGAAAGGCTATACAAAAGGAAATAATGGAAGAGTTGGGTTAAGATTTGAGAAGAGGGGGCAACAGAGACGTGGCTTTGGCCAGGCAGTCAGGCAGTGAGTCAGAGTAGAGGAGAACAAGGTCATGGCTGTGCATGGAGTCACAGGCAGGGAAGACAATAACAGTGAGAGCTTGGCCAACACATCAGTGAGTCAGCATTAGAGGTGGGGTCAAAAACAGACACCCCAAATAAAACCGGTCAGACATAGATAGATACCCGCACACGAACACACACTGGCTAGGCTAAATGGCAATGTCAGAATTACAACTTGTGTCGTTAAATCATACAATACGGTTTGTATTTAGAACCCTTGTGATGATGAGTATAGCAGTACAGGAAGAAAATGTTGATGTTTACCAGTTTGACGTTAGAACATGCCTGCATACATTGTATGATGCGTTAACAGGTTAGACAGCTTCCAGCTGGTGGTACATGCTCTACAAGAGTGTGGAGGGGTGAACACAAGTTGAGCCCTTAAAAGGAGAATCAGTGGCAGAGCACTACCTTCCAAGTCTAACCTGGTTGCCATCATGCAATCCGGACAAAGGTAGGCCAGTTTTGCCTGTTCCAAAATCATGAAGACAAAGTGCAAACACCATTGAAATAGAATCACTTGAACGTTCCACTCATTCCAATTCTATGGAGAACACAACTAAAATGGGGAACAGTAAGATAAAGATAATTCATGTCATGTGTATTAAAGTAAAATAAGCCTCTTCCTTCATATACAGTAGGCCTACCCCCATATATATCCTATTAAATTACTAGAGGAGTTTGTCATAAACCGTCAAAGTTCCAGAATGGGGGAAAAATGGCAGCCATATTGGTCATGGAGAAATTGGCATTTACAACTTGTCTAAGTCCTATCAACTTATTTCAGCCAGTGTATGGCTGTGGATTGAATGCATTGTTTGAATGGAATGTTGGGATATTGGCAGTTACAAAAAAATAATTCCTCTAAAACTGGCTAACAAACAAAGTATAGGACAGATACATATTTTACACAATATCTTATCACAGCACTGGCAAGTCATGGTTGACCAACTCCCTGACCACAATGGCTAACCTTTATCCCATCATAAGGAGGTTCATGTCCATTCAAGTATTTTAATTTCTAATTCTGTCTACCCCCACATTGTTTGCTTTGGGAGACATGTCCTCACATTACTGATGAATGACACACGCCAATAGAGACTGACACATGGAGAAGGTAATCGATTTAAGAACAACAATTAGCAGCCATTGAGCTGAGCTGCTCTACGGTCCTGATTGAATTTGTCCTCCCAAAAATCTGTATGCACACACACACTTCACACTCCCTGAGAGTTGAGTGGAGAGAATCAGAGGGACAGCAGGGTAGGGGAGTACTCAAGTTGGGCGCTCCCTTCACTCACATTAACCTGTGAGGGTATGATGAAACGCAACACAGTTTACAGAAGGCCCACTAGTAAAAAATAAAACATAAAAAGTAGTTTTTCTCAATAGGTTAGCTCAAATGACAGAGAGACCAATTCATTAATTCATTCAGACAAAGAATGTGAGAACTGAGAATGCTCTACTGGCAAATAAATAACTTTTACAACCGGACACCATCTGTCTAGCAGTGAGTTATTAACCAAGGCACAGAGCTCTCACGATTAATCACTAGCTCTGAGAAGCTTACATCCATTTCCTGTATACTCACTCAATTCTTAGAGTACATAATTGGCAGACCGTTGTGTAACAGTTACCACTGTGCCAGCTTTTTCAAATACCATCCAATTCCCCCTTTATCTTGTTTCCGTCATTCTATCATTTTCCTATAATTTTTCATGTCCCTCAGACATAGGCCCTACACTAGGCACCAGGTGGTTACAAACAGTCACGATTATTTATTGATGTGAAGGTAAATAATTTGTTTCCACAAACTTGGGAAAGGAAGGAAATGGTACAATACAGAACAACATCTGTTTAAACAATTAACCTACTGTTGGAAAGGTAGAAGGATGCACATTCTAAGATGGTGACATCAGTGCACTGTTGTCAAGGGCATGAATGTGAAGCAAACTGTTCCCATTGATCATCTACACTTAGAATCTGCTTAAACGGCTGACTTGCTTTCGGTAAAACCTTCAACTGATGTTTCCAGTTTCCACCACCCTCAAATCTCTCCATGGAATGAGAGGCAGAAACGTGGGAGATAATCACTTATCTCTAAGGGTGGTTTACTGTCATCGGCTCTCTTTGTAATCCTTGCCTCTAAAAACATTGCACACTCAGGAGACTCAATGGTCATTGAGTAGGCTTGGGCAGTATACCGCATATACAGTATATGGGGTATTTGGAAAAGGCCACGGATGGTTTCAGTCAAAACTATTTATCTGATGTTTTTCAATAAATGTGATTATTTGTAGCTCCTTTTTAAGTTAACTTGTGCAATACGTAAGAGATAAAGCCGATTGCATTCTGAATTTTACATTATGAAGCTTACCGTAGTTCTCCAGAACAGTTGAGCCAGCCACGTGTTTGTTTGTAAATAGCACAACAGGAGACGGCGGGAGCTGGTGAATCTATTGGAGTGCCTCTGGTGTGCAGCACACGAAGTGATGAAGTTACACTTGTATGCAATTCACTACTAAATGTTTGCCATGAGATATTTAAGTGATTGCCATGAGATACAACAGGTTACCAACATATTCAAATAATTATATTTAAAAATGATATTAAAAACTTTATTTTGATTAATTTATTCATTCTAATGCATCCTTCCACGAGATATAATCCTGACACAAATCTATGGTTGCTACACAAGCCGTCTGGTCGCTCGTTCTATCGGTTCGGATGCCAGAGACACAACCCAGTCGTTAAGTATTTTTGTTCTGTATCTATGGACGCGACCCAGTCATTCGTTCTAAATGTTCTATTGCCATTCTGGCTGGCAACATTCATATCCCTTGCTTGATAACTAGCCAACTACGGCTAACTTACAGTCATGTCAAACAGTGCAGCCAGAATAACAGCAAAGTAGCTGCATTTGTTTAAGCTGTTTTCTAGTGACATTTATTTGGATACATTCATAAGAATGAGTTAATGATGCGCGATTTCACCTGGCATAGAAAATATGCTCTCTCGTCAGGACACTGTTGTTCAGGAGCTTTTGTTTCGTTTTATCTGTTTTCTATAAAAAAATTGCTGTATATATCCATAAAAATTATGCTGATTAATGATTTTGACTGGCTGAGAAAAGCTGCCTGTTTGTCTCGTCCCGACCCCTACTCGCTACTATGGGACAGCTGGAGATCGAATTTCAACATTGAAACAATGTTGAAATGTCAGAGAGACAGACCGCAAGTTTTATACATATCTCCGCTATTGAAAACCAATTGCTAGTCTAAAATTAATTGGAGATAATGTCTAGATGCTTTTTACAGTGGAGATCAAGATTATAAATTGTCTGGCTGGGCTGATGAGACAGTGGATTGTGCAGTAAAATGGAATAGAGTAAATAGGCATTTCAATGTCATAGATTTAACTGGTGGTAACTGGTGGAATAGACACCAGCTGGAATATGGTTTTAACCAATCAGTGTCCAGGATTAGACCCACCCGTTGTAACTTATAATGGCTTTCTGCCAGAAGTCAAAGAGCTCTGGATTGGTTGTCTGTACACTTGTCAAGCCCTGTAACACTACCGCACCACACTTGGCCACTCCTGTCTCAAAATGATATCTGCCGAATAATGGACCATAAAAGATTAAAAAACAAAAATCTGTAGCTAGCTAGGCCTAGGTCTCTGACTGAATTTAGTGGACTCTAGTTTGAAAAACTAAAAGTACCAGACAAATGGCTCTCAATGGTGGGCTGGTATCCAGATTGTCATACTGGTATACCGTCCTTCTCTTATCCCGGAATTTACGGTATTACCAGATTTATGGTATTAGCATACAAGGGACCAATAAAAACGCAAGAAAAGCCCATAGGAACAGAATGTGAACAAAATGATAACGTAATCACATAGACACTGTTAGATAAATGCTAACGAGCGAACACTAACAAACTATTTGCAAAGACAGGCAAATCCAGCTCATAAAGTTATACAAGCATATCTAGTAGCTACCAATGTTATTTTCGGTCAGTGCGAACATTTACAAGCGAAGGTGAATCAGAGAAATTGTGCAAATTAACAAAGTTGTGTTGCATGCTTTTCTGAAGGAAGAGCAGCCTGTGTACACGGAGCAGAGGGGAGAAGAACGGAGTAGAAAAAAAAACACTAGTAGGAAGCACAGGGGAAAAATGGGACCTGTACAGACAACCAATCCTGGCTTTATTACAGAAAGAAATACTCCTCAGTTTCAACAGCTGTCCGGGTAGCTGGTTTCAGACGATACCGCAGATGAAGAAGTCGGATGTGGAGGTCCTGGGCTGGCGTGGTTACACTGCGGTTGTGAGGCCGGTTGGACGTACTGCCAAATTCTATAAAACGACATTGGAGGCGGCTTATGGTAGAGAAATTAACATTAAATTCCTTGACAACAGCTCTGGTGGACATTCCAGCAGTCAGAATCAGAATTGCACGCTCCCTCAAAATGCTCCCTCAACATCTGTGGCATTGTGTGACAAAATTGTGGACTTTTATTGTCCCTAGCACAAGGTGCACCTGTGTGATGATCATGCTGTTTAACCAGCTTCCTGATATGCCACACCTGTCAGGTGGAAGGATTATCTTGGCAAAGAAGAAATGCTCACTAACAGGGATGTAAACAAATGTGTGCACAAAATTGGAGAAATAAGCTTTTTCTTGCATTCAGAACATTTCTGGGATATTTTATCTTTCATTTCTGGGATCTCATGAAACATGGGACTAACACTTTACATGTTGCGTTTATATTTTTGTTCAGTATAGCTATTTGCATGTATTGTCATTTCCAATGTCCTGAAATAACTTTCCACCGGCACACGTATATAACAACAAATGGCCAACACGCGGTTGATACGGGTGCACAGTTGATGAAACCAATGATGCATACACCGGATGTGAAACACTCTCTCAAGCGATCAAAATTGGATACGATTCTCCACTATTCAATACTGACCATGTAATGCTGACAAAGTTTATATGCTTAGAAAAGCCTAATTGACAAGTCTCCCCTGAACACTGAATATTTTTACCTTACAAATAGATAAACATCTTAATTGCCATTTGATCCCTGGTTCATTGAATGAGGGAATTATTTCATAAAGACATGAACAGTATTTGGTTGTAATTGTAATGTTGCAGGGTGGCCAACCATCCTCCATGATATTCCAGGAGAGCTACTGGGCGTGCAGGCTTTTGCTCCAGCCCTGCTTGAACACACCACAATGTAAAAAAAAATCAGCTGCTCAACAGGACCTTGATAAGCTGACTGGTGTTTCTAAGCATGGTTTGATCAAAAGCCTGCACACCCAGTAGCTCTCCAGATTTTTTTTATTTTTTTATTTCACCTTTATTTAACCAGGTAGGCTAGTTGAGAACAGGTTCTCATTTGCAACTGCGACCTGGCCAAGATAAAGCATAGCAGTGTGAACAGACAACAGAGTTACACATGGAGTAAACAATTAACAAGTCAATAACACAGGGTTGATGGACCACATGTGTTTTATACAGTAGCCTATCAGTTCAGTATTTTAATTTGTGTGGGGTTCAGTGCATTCCTTGCTCAAGGCCACAACGGCAGGAGACACTGTATAATACATGGGATTGGAGACAAGTAGCCTTCCATTGTCAATACCAGTGATAATAAGGAATGTTATTTTGTGAAGTGGTTCCTTGAGTCATACAACACAATTTACAGTCACCTTTTTGGCCCATGGTGTTACAGACCTTTACTTTTTGGGGAGGACAAGTGACTTGAGTATTCAGACAAGTAAAACATCTGTTCTACTTGTCCAAAGGACAATTGGCTAAAAAAAGTTACTGTCAAGCCCTGCAACACTACCGCACCACACTTGGCCACTCCTGTCTCAAACAGATATCTGCAGAATAATGGACCATAAAAAATTAACCACACTAATGGATTCTAGTGTGGTGCGGAAAAACTCATTCTGATTGGCTGGTCTTGGATCCCAAGTTGGTGGGTCTAGGCCCTCCCAGGCCCACCCATGTCTGCCCAGTCGTGAAATCTATAGATTAGGGCCTAATGAATTGACTTAAATTGACTGATTTCCTTATATGAACTGTAACTCAGTAAACTCGTTGAAATTGTTGCGTTTATATTTTTGTTCAGTATAGTTATGTCTCTCTTACTCGCTCTCTCCTCTGGCAACGGCACAATGGCACACGCAGGTGATGCACACGCTATTACTTTTATTCCCCAGGATGAACTTTAACTAGGAAAGTAACTCACTAACTAGGAATGAATATCAACAAATGTGCACACGCAGCTCACTTTTATCTAAATAATCCATCTTGCAACTGCATGATTGAAAGACCGCTCATGCATGTCAATGCAGGCCTACAATCAAATCAAATCAAATTTTATTTGTCACATACACATGGTTAGCAGATGTTAATGCGAGTGTAGCGAAATGCTTGTGCTTCTAGTTCCGACAATGCAGTAATAACCAACAAGTAATCTAACTAACAATTCCAAAACTACTGTCTTATACACAGTGTAAGGGGATAAAGAATATGTACATAAGGATATATGAATGAGTGATGGTACAGGGCAGCATACAGTAGATGGTATCGAGTACAGTATATACATATGAGATGAGTATGTAAACAAGTAAACAAAGTGGCATAGTTAAAGTGGCTAGTGATACATGTATTACATAAGGATGCAGTCGATGATATAGAGTACAGTATATACGTATGCATATGAGATGAATAATGTAGGGTAAGTAACATTATATAAGGTAGCATTGTTTAAAGTGGCTAGTGATATATTTACATCATTTCCCATCAATTCCCATTATTAAAGTGGCTGGAGTTGAGTCAGTGTCAATGTCAGTGTGTTGGCAGCAGCCACTCAATGTTAGTGGTGGCTGTTTAACAGTCTGATGGCCTTGAGATAGAAGCTGTTTTTCAGTCTCTCGGTCCCAGCTTTGATGCACCTGTACTGACCTCGCCTTCTGGATGATAGCGGGGTGAACAGGCAGTGGCTCGGGTGGTTGATGTCCTTGATGATCTTTATGGCCTTCCTGTAACATCGAGTGGTGTAGGTGTCCTGGAGGGCAGGTAGTTTGCCCCCGGTGATGCGTTGTGCAGACCTCACTACCCTCTGGAGAGCCTTACGGTTGAGGGCGGAGCAGTTGCCGTACCAGGCGGTGATACAGCCCGCCAGGATGCTCTCGATTGTGCATCTGTAGAAGTTTGTGAGTGCTTTTGGTGACAAGCCGAATTTCTTCAGCCTCCTGAGGTTGAAGAGGCGCTGCTGCGCCTTCTTCACGATGCTGTCTGTGTGAGTGGACCAATTCAGTTTGTCTGTGATGTGTATGCCGAGGAACTTAAAACTTGCTACCCTCTCCACTACTGTTCCATCGATGTGGATAGGGGGGTGTTCCCTCTGCTGTTTCCTGAAGTCCACAATCATCTCTTTAGTTTTGTTGACGTTGAGTGTGAGGTTATTTTCCTGACACCACACTCCGAGGGCCCTCACCTCCTCCCTGTAGGCCGTCTCGTCGTTGTTGGTAATCAAGCCTACCACTGTTGTGTCGTCCGCAAACTTGATGATTGAGTTGGAGGCGTGCGTGGCCACGCAGTCGTGGGTGAACAGGGAGTACAGGAGAGGGCTCAGAACGCACCCTTGTGGGGCCCCCGTGTTGAGGATCAGCGGGGAGGAGATGTTGTTGCCTACCCTCACCACCTGGGGGCGGCCCGTCAGGAAGTCCAGTACCCAGTTGCACAGGTCGGGGTCGAGACCCAGGGTCTCGAGCTTGATGACGAGCTTGGAGGGTACTATGGTGTTGAATCCCGAGCTGTAGTCGATGAACAGCATTCTCACATAGGTATTCCTCTTGTCCAGATGGGTTAGGGCAGTGTGCAGTGTGGTTGAGATTGCATCGTCTGTGGACCTATTTGGGCGGTAAGCAAATTGGAGTGGGTCTAGATGCGCTCTGCAGAGATTGGGAGAACAATGTGCAACATTGTTGTTGTCCAGAGGACACTGATCCAATTATGGTCGGAGTAGTCAAATTGTTTGATAGTAATTTTTGTGTGATTTGTTTTTACTTGTCCATTTGGACAACTTAAATCTATATTATTATTTTCCACACAAGTGGAAAAGGGTTCATGTCAGCCCTATGTTTCTATTGCTGCTTTTATGACCATGTCTTTATCTCGGGTCATATTTGTGCAATGTGAAAAAGCCATTTGGCCCAACACTAACTGTAATCTGCCTCCTTTCTTCCATGAATTGTAACTTGGAGAAGGTGTTAGGGTATTTCAGACAGTTAATTCACGGCAGAAACAATCACATTGTGGAAGACAGGCCTTTCAGAGGGGTACGCTGACTCTTTCAGAACAACGTTCCCAGTCAGTCTTCTCCAGGATCCTTGGAAGCGTCTCAAATGGCACCCTATTCCCTTTACAGTTCACTACTATTGACCAGGGCAGTAGGGCGCTGGTCAAAAGTAGTGCACTATAGAGAATAGGGTGCCATTTAAGACACTGTCCTTTTCTCCTTGCTCCTTCAGAGCACCCCGCCTGACTGCAGCCCCTCTCATCCTGCCACATTTAATTAAAAATCAGTGCTTAAACAGAAAATAGAAATCAATAGTGTTAGCGTACAGAGTGTCAGGATGGGTTGCAACCTCTCGACACAGTGGACTATATACTCTCTAGGATTTGTGAAGGACGATGTCTGCCAGTGTCCTTAAGCAATCCAATACATCCCTCCAGTGCTCAGAAGTCTGGGTCGTGTGTTATGATTGGTTACAGGGAGAATGTGGGACACGTTGGTGAAAATATGCAGTAACAGGGATATGAGTATAAGCATAATTCAATTCCTCAAAGAAAACTGTCTAGCCGAATTGTTTGATAGTGATTTTTGTGTGATTTGTTTTTACTTGTACATTTGGACAACTTAAATCTATATGATTTTTTACCACACAAGCGGAAAAGGGTTCATATCAGCCCTGTGTTTCTATTGCTGTAGATAGCTTTTAAAGATCATATATATTGTAAGGAAACACAACATTTTGGCAGCTCCAAATTAAGACTAAAGAGATGACAGTTAGGGGGAGTGAAAGGAAGGGAAGAACTGAAGAAGGACGACTCGTGGTCTCGTCTCACACTCTGGTGTTTCTCAACCTGTTCTGTGAATGTGAATGAGATGGGCTAATTTGGTAACTGAGGTGTCAGAGGGTCAGGCTAGGACCTGAGTCTTGCTCCATTAGAACACAAGTGTATTCTTATTTGTAGAATGGCGCCCGAGAAGATGGCTGACGTTTTACATGCTCCTAACCAACTGTGTTATTTTGTTCGTTTTTATGCATTGTTTGCACCTTCTTTTTAAAATTATTTTGCAAATAATGTTGCTGCTACTGTCTCTTATGGGAAGACAGGTAACCTAGTGGTTAGAAGATTGGGCCAGTAACCGAAAGGTTGCAAGATCGAATCCCCGAGCTGACATGGTAAAAATCTGTAATTTTGCCCCTGAACAAGGCAGTTAACCCACTGTTTCTAGGGTTAACTGGGAACAGTGGGTCAACCCTAGACCGTCATTGTAAATAAGAATTTGTTCTTAACTGACTTGCCTAGTTAACTTCTTATGGCTGGGGGGCAGTATTGAGTAGCTTGGATGAATAAGATGTCTAAAGTAAACGGCCTGCTCCTCAGTCTCAGTTGCTAATATATGCATATTATTATTATTATTAGTATATGATAGAAAACACTCTGAAGTTTCTAAAACTGTTTGAATTATGTCTGTGAGTATAACAGAACTCATATGGCAGGCAAAATCCTGAGTTGAAATCAAAACAGGAAGTGAGAAATCTGAGCTTTGTATGTAGTCACCAGAGTCCCCAATGAAATCCCCTTGAGATATTAATGATGTTGCACTGCCTAGGGGTTCCACTAGATGTCATCCATCAATAGAAATTGTAATGAGACTCTATGGTGTTTGTGGGAGTGAATGATAGCAGAATGCATCAGGTGTCTATCAAGCAGCCATTTTCTGATCACGCTTATTCCTCATGGTACCCACTTGCGTTCCATTGCCCATGAAGACAAGAAGGAATACTCCGGTTGGAACTTTATTGAAGCTATATGTTAAAAACATCCTAATGATTGATTCTGTACTTAGTTTGAAATGTTTCTTCGACCTACAATATAACTTTTTGAAGTTTTTGTCTGATGTAACGCTGACCAGAATTAGCGTTTGGATATGTATACCCAACGTGCTAACAAAATAAGGAATTTGGACATAAATAACGGATATTATCGAACAAAACAAACATTTATTGTGGACCTGGGATTCCTGGAGTGCTTTCTGATGTAGATCATCAAAGGTAAGGGAATATTTATCATGTCATTTCTTGTTTATGTTGACGCCATCGTTGCGGCTGTGGTGATTTTTACTTCTGAGCGCAATCTCAGATTATTGCATGGGTTTCTTTTTCCGTAAAGGTTTTTTAAAATCTGACACAGCGGTTGCATTAAGGAGAGGTATATCTATAATTCCATGTGTATAACTTGTATTATCATCTACATTTATGATGAGTATTTCTGTTGAATCGATGTGGCTATACAAAATCACTTGATGTTTTTGGAACTAGTGAATGTAACGCACCAATGTAAACTCAGATTTGTTGATATAAATATGAACTTTATCAAACAAAACATGCATGTATTGTGTAACATGAAGTCCTATGAGTGTCATCTGATGAAGATTATCAAAGGTTAGTGATTAATTTTATCTCTATTTGTGCTTTTTTTCCTCTCTCTCTTTGGCTAGTAAAATTGGCTGTGTATTTAAGTGAGTTGATGGTGACCTAACATATTCGTTTGTGGTGCTTTCCCCGTAAATCCTATTTGAAATCGGACACTGGTGGGATTAACAACAAGACTACCTTGAAAACGATATAAGATACATGTATGTTTGAGGAATTTTAATTATGAGATTTCTGTTCTTTTGAATATGGCGCCCTGTACTTTCACTGGTTGTTGTCATATCGCTCCTGTTAACGGGATTGCAGCCATAAGAAGTGAAATAAAAGTGAAATAAAGCAAATAGAAATTATGACCGAAAATAACTTCTGAACATCAGAACAGTGATTACTCACTACGAACTGGTAGAAGCTTTTCCTTTAACGAGTCCGACGTGAAGGATATACTACTTTCCTGGGAACAGGCCAAAATCCCTGTAATTTGCGTGAAGAGAAGACAGAGAAAAAGGGGGCGGATGTCGGGCTGCCTTCTGAGAATTCGTAGGTGAGTGAGTAAAACCCCACTGCCATCCGTTCTATTGGGGGGAAAAAATCGATGACCTACAAGCAAGATTAAACTACCAACGGGACATTAACTGTAATATCTTATTTTTCACCGAGTCGTGGCTGAACGACCACATGAACAACACACAGCTGACAGATTTTACACTGTATCAGCAGGATAGAACAGCAGCCTTTGGTAAGACAAGGGGAAGCGGTCTGTGCATATTTGTAAACAACAGCTGGTGCACGATATCTAAGGAAGTCTCGAGGTTTTGCTTGTCTGAGGTAGAGCATCTCATGATAAGCTGTAGACCACACTATCTACCTAGAGAGTTCTCCTCTATATTTTTCGTAGCTGTCTACATACCACCACAGACCTAGGTTGGCACTAAGACCACACTCAATGAGCTGTAAACCGCCATAAGCAAACAGGAAAACACTCATCCAGAGGCGGCGCTCCTAGTGGTCGGGACATTAATGCAGGGAAAGAAAGCAGTTTAATCAAATTTCCACCAGCATGCTAAATGTGCAACCAGAGGGGAATACATTCTAGACCACCTTTACTCCACACACAGAGATGCATAAAAAGCTCTCCCTCACCCTCCATTTGGCAAATCTGACCATAATTCTATCCTCCTGATTCCTGCTTACAAGCAAAATTTAAAACAGGAAGCACCAGTGACTCAGTCAATAAAAAAGTGGTCAGATGAAGCAGATGCTAAGCTACAGGATTGCTTTGCTAGCACAGACTGGAATATGTTCCGGGATTCTTCTGATGGCATTGAGGAGTACACCACATCAGTCACTGGCCTAATCAATAAATGCATTGATGGCGTCATCACCACAGTGACTGTAAGTACATTCCCCTACCCAGAAGCCATGGATTACAGGCAACATCCGCACTGAGCTAAAGGGTACAGCTGCCGCTTTCAAGGAGCGGGACTCTCCACAGCCAACGTGAGTAAGACCTTTAAACAAATCAACATTCACAAGGCCGCAGGGCCAGATGGAATACCAGGACGTGTACTCCGAGCATGCGCTGATGAACTGGCAAGTGTCTTCACTGACATTTTCAACCTCTCCCTGTCTGAGTCTGTAATACCAACATGTTTCAAGCAGACCACCATAGTCCATGTGCCCAATAACACTAAGGTAACCTGCCTAAATGACTACCAACCTGTAGCACTCACGTCTGTAGCCATGAAGTGCATTGAAAGGCTGGTCATGGCTCACATCAACACCATTACCAGAAACCCTAGACCCACCCTAATTTGCATACCACCCTAACAGATCAACAGATGATGCAACATCTATTACACTCCACTCTGCCCTTTTCCACCTGGACAAAAGGAACACCTACCAACAAACTAACATGGTCCAAGCACACCAAGACAGTCGTGAAGAGGGCACATCAAAACCTATTCCCCCTCAGGAGACTGAAAAGATTTGGCATGGGTCCTCAGACCCTCAAAAGGTTCTACATCGAGAGCATCCTGACTGGTTGCATCACTGCCTGGTAATACCACTGCTCAGCCTCCAACCGCAAGGCACTACAGAGGGTAGTACGTACGGCCCATTACATCACTGGGGCCAAGCTTCCTACCATCCAGGACCTCTATACCATGAGGTGTCAAAGGAAGGCCCTAAAAATTGTCAAAGACTCCAGCCACCCTAGTCATAGACTGTTCTCTCTGCTACCGCATGGCAAGCGGTACCCGAGCTTCTAAACAGCTTCTACCCCCAAGCCATAATACTCCGGAACATCTAATCAAATGGCTACTAAATTTGCATTGCCCACTCCCCCTTCTTTTACACTGCTGTTACTCTGTTATTATCTATGTATAGTCACTTTAATAACTCTACCTACACTACTGTTCAAAAGGTTGGGGTCACTTAGAAATGTCCTTGTTTTTTAAATAAATTAAAATATTAAAATAACATCAAATTGATCAGAAATACAGTGTAGACATTGTTAATGTTGTAAATGACTATTGTAGCTGGAAATGGCAGATTTTTTATGGAAAATCTACATAGGCGTACAGAGGCCCATTATAAGAAACCATCACAAATAACTTTCTTCTGAAACTCGTCAGTCTATTCTTGTTCTGAGAAATGAAGGCTATTCCATGCGAGAAATTGCCAAGAAACTGAAGATCTCGTACAACACGGTGTACTACTGCCTTCACAGAACAGCGCAAACTGGCCCTAACCAGAATAGAAAGAGGAGTGGGATGCCTCGGTGCACAACTGAGCAAGAAGACAAGTACATTAGTGTCTAGTTTGAGAAACAGACGCATCACAAGTCCTCAACTGGCAGCCTCATTAAATAGTACCCGCAAAACACCAGTCTCAAAGTTGTTAAGCTTTCGTTCTGAAGGTAGGTAAGGAGTCAAGCGCAGGAGAGCAGAGATGTCAATGTCAAGTTTTTTTTTAAAGGCAAGTCCCAAAACGGTACAGGTACAATCACCAACAAAAAAAAACAAGACAATGGGAACTCACAGTACTCACGGAAGGAGAAATAAACAAACGCTCCTTCCTATAAATCACACACGTGAATAAACTGATGGAAGCCTCTACACGCAACATGAAAATAATCCCACACAAACTAAATTGGGGAAACAGGGGTAAATATACACACAGGAATGAAAACTAATGCAAACCAGGTGAGAATGAACCAAAGACAAAATAAACGGAAAAAGAAAAATGGATCGGTGATGGCTAATAGGCCGGTGACGCCGACCGCCGAGCACCACCCGAACAAGGAGAGGAACCACCTTCGGTGGAAGTCGTGACAAACGTCAACAGTGAAGAGGCGACTTCGAGTTGCAAAGAAAAAGCCATATCTCAGACTGGCCAATAAAAATAAAATATTAAAATGGGCAAAAGAACACAGACGCTGGACAGAGGAAGAATATATATTTTTTTAATAAACAGACAAATCTAAGTTTGAGGTGTTCGGATCACAAAGAAGAACATTCGTGAGACGCAGAAAAACATGAAAAGATGCTGGAGGAGTGCTTGACGCCATCTGTCAAGCAGTGTGGAGGCAATGTGTTTTGTAGAGGGTAAAAGGGATCTTGAAGAAGGAAGGCTATCACTCCATTTTGCAATGCCATGCCATACCCTGTGGACGGCACTTAATTGGAGCCAATTTCCTCCTACAACAGGACAATGCAATAACTATTTAGGGAAGAAGCAGTCAGCTGGTATTCTGTCTATAATGGAGTGGCCAGCACAGTCACCATATCTCAACCCTATCGAACTGTTGTGGGAGCAGCTTGTAAGAAGTGCCCATCAAGCCAATCCAATTTGTGGGAGGTGCTTCAGGAAGCATGGGGTGAAATCTCTTCAGATTACCTCAACAAATTGGCAACTAGAATGCCAAAGGTCTGCAAGGCTATAATTGCTGCAAATGGAGGATTCTTTGACAAAAGAAAAGTTTGAAGGACACAATTATTATTTCAATTCAAAATCATTATTTATAACCTTGTCAACGTCCTGACTATATTCCCTATTCATTTTACAATGCATTTCATGTATGCTTTCATGGAAAACACAGACATTTCTAAGTGACTCCAAAGTTTGAATGGTAGTGTACATGTACATATTTCCTCAATTACCAGTTACCAATTATCAGTGCCAATTACCAGTGCCCCCACACATTTACTCTGTACCGGTACCCCCTGTATATAGCTTCGCTATTGTTATTTTACTGCTGCCCTTTAATTATTTGTTACTTGTATTTCTTATTTCGTTTTTTTTATTTGTTTAAACTGCATTATTAGTTAGAGCTTGTAAGGAAGCATTTCACTGTACGGTCTACCTACACCTGTTGTATTTGGCGCATGTGACAAATCAAATTTGATTTGATTTGTATGACATCCCTGACATGCTTCTGGAAGTGACATCATTCCAAAAGGTGTTTAGCTGACCCAGTTACAGGCCTTTCATATTACATACATTGGTGGTAGGCCTACATCTTCCAGTAAATGTACAACTAGTTTCAACACAAAGCATGAGTTCTAAGCCTAATGTGTCCGGCTTAGCCTACACACAGACCATTTTTGGAAGTTGAGTTATGCTTTTCACAATCAGAAACTCAGCTGCTGACGTTACTAAGCCCCTCCCCCAAAAAAATCTCTCACCACTCCAGTCAGTCAGACAGCCATGAAATTCTTTGTAACGACATATGAGAGAACCAGTAAATTGAATTGTGTCTATTCACTCAATCTTTGTAGACAAGTGTTTTATGGTTTGTTTTTGATCAATTTACCTGAATCCATAACTGAATCATTCCCAAACATCACATTACAGAGTCGTGACAAGACAAAAGGTATGGTAAACTGAGCTCTTTTGGGCTGAAATACACAGCTGTTGGCAAACTCATTACAATCCAGACAATCATGCAGGCTTCCATACCACAAACTGAACAACACTATACCAACCAAGCATCTCCCACCCACTACGCGCTGTGTCTCTGAATGCATCCCAAATGGCAAACAATTTTTCCAATATAGTGCACTATTTTTGACCAGAGCCACATGGGCCCTCGTCAAAGGTAGTGCACTATAGGGTTAGGGTACCATTTGGGATGCAGACTCTCTGACAATTCTCAATTGTAAATCCAGCAGTGAACCATGCCTAGAAACACACGACAGACGGATGACACTCCAGGGGACAGTATACTATCTGAGCTAACAAGGGTTGGGCACTTGCTTTCCTTCCAAAATTCACACAAAGTCTCCTTTGAAGGACTAGGTACTTTCTCTGGTTCACAAACTAAGTTTAAAAATCACAACCTCAACCTGATGCACAATTACACAGACAGAAATAGACTGAAATACATCAAGCCAGAGTCTTAGGGGGATAGGTGGGGACTCACTGTCTGGGAGACAGTGTCCTATACAAATCCCAGCAGTTGGTAATTAGTTCATGTGAAGAAAAAAAAACTCATCCACATCCTCAACTAAATAATGTTACTGTAGTTTCATTAATTTCTCACAGTTTCCTACATGCCACAGAGACCCTGGAGGAAATGGGATTGTTTGGCTTCTGGCTTTAAAATGATTCCCAGGGGTTTTTCTTACCCTTTTCTGACTTCATGAACAGTTTTTGCCTGTATTTTTAGTTAGCAGTAGCTAACAAACTCTTTCAACAATCAGTAATCTAGCTTCCCTGACATTCCTTCAGTCTAAACTGCTACATGACGATGATGGAGGCAGTCACAAAAACAGAACGGAAAGACGTGAGAGTCATAGAGACTGAAGACATGCGATGGGGAGACGGGAGATATCAAATAGGAGGAAAACATGATGATTCAATCTTAAGGGGATGCAAACACTTTGGACAATGAGCGTGGCCGTTGTATTTGAGAGAGACATTTCCTGTGATTTTATTTATGAGCAAGGGGGTTTCCATTTACAAGGATATGTTCCAAGTGGCAACATATGGTCCATTCCCTATACTCCCTCCATAGGGTACCGGTCAAAAGTAGTGCACTGTAGGGAACAGGGTGTCATTTAGGACTTACACCATCTTTTGTACATTATGAGCATTTCTTCTCCCAGCAACATTATGCTAAACTCAACTCTGAGAGCTGTGTCATCTGTCTTTGTGTAACATCTATAAATGTTTTTTTAAAGGCCAGATTCTAGTCCTTTTATCCATCTCAAAGTAATACAAATGTCAATAAAGGCTACACAAGCGTTTCAACAATTACTTTAAATCGATGGTACATAGGCTAGATACAGGATGTATCAGTTACTTTGTTATACAAGAAATTACCAAATTATTCAAAGACAGAATACAGGGTTTGGAGCTAGGATGATTTGCTTTCGCTCTTTCCTAATTGAAGCCTTCCAGCATGGTCATTTCAGCAGAGGAATGGGTCCTGGGAGATTGGATCTGATTTTGTGACAAGCTATAGGCTACAATTTTTACTTTAAATAATCGCTTAAATTCACAGGCCTATTAATGATGTCTGCCCTAGCAGTGCCTGGCTATAATTAGAAAACGGTGTTTAAGAATCTTGGCAATGGGGAGGGATTAGTGAGCAAGCAAAACGTTACAATCGTTCGCATGCCTGAAGTCTTATTTTGGCCAGTCAGCTTGAGGAGGAGCAGGAAAACAAGTCAGTAATCTGATTTGTGTCTTTAACTAAAATGTCATTTACTAGTTCAATTTCAAAAAGGATGTAATTAAATTCATGTCCACGCTTGTGCAGACAATATCAGGAAATAGGCTACTTTATTTCACTTCATGTCCTAAATCCATTACGTTGACAACTCTATCGTAAGGACAACAGTAGCATTCCTCAGTGGCGTGGAGGGAGAAAGGGAGCGGTCTTTTCTCTCGTTGTAGTTGACAAGCATCCTCTGACTGAGACACAGAATGTATTGTTTCCTAACAGTCCAAGAAAATATTTGATCAGTACATTTAAATTGCCTTGAGAATGCCTTGATCGTTTCGGCTAGAAATATAGGATATAATACCATGCTTGATGGGATCCATGCAGGCCATGGCTTTAGAGAAACATTTCTAAATAAGAGGATTCTAGTGAAGCTATGAACTTCTTTAAACTTAGAAAGTAAATGGTTGATATAGATCATCACTTCACTTAAGCATCAATTAAGTGACCTGGACCAAAACTGCTGAGCAAAGCTGTCTATTCTTCCTTGCAAACCTCCATGCAATCACCAGTAACAATAACATGTTTTACCATCTAATTTGTCCAATAGCGGGACCATATTCAGCCACTTAAATTCTATGATTTACAGTGCATTCCGAAAGTATTCAGACCCCTTGACTTTTACACATATTGTTACGTTACAGCCTTATTCTAAAATTGATAATTTTTTCCCCCTCATCAATCTGCACACAATACCTCATAATGACAAAGCAAAAACTTTTTGCAAATGTATTAAAAATCACAATGTAAAATGTAAATCACATTTACATCAGTATTCAGACACTTTACTTGGTACTTTGTTGAAGCACCTTTGGAAGCGATTACAGCCTTGTGTCTTCTTGGATATGATGCTACAAGCTTGGCACACCTGAATTTGGGGAGTTTCCCCCAATCTTCTCTGCAGATCCTCTCAAGTGCTGTCAGGTTGGATGGGGAGCGTCGCTGAACAGCTATTTTCAGATCTCTCCAGAGATGTTCGATCAGGTTCAAGTCCGTGCTCTGGCTGGGCCACTCAAGGACATTCAGAGACTTGTCCCGAACCTATCAATTAGAGGTCGACCGATTATGACTTTTTTTACAAGATAAGTTTAATGCTAGCTAGCAACTTACCGTGGCTCCTTCCAGCCACAAGGTCATTTTGATGCTGCACTCACATGTAACAGGTGGTCAGCCTGGATTGCAATATCATCGGCCATAATCGGCATCCAAAAAAGGCTGATTACCGATTGTTATGAAAACTTGAAATCGGCCGTAATTAAATCGGCAGACCTCTACTATCAATCAAATTTATTTATAAAGCCCATTTGACATCAGCCGATGTTACAAAGTGCTGTACAGAAACTCAGCCTAAAACCCCAAACAGCAAGCAATGCAGATGTAGAAGCACGGTGGCTAGGAAAAACTCCCTAGGAAGAAACCTAGAGAGGAACCAGGCTCTGAGGGGTGGCCAGTCCTCTCTGGCTGTGACGGGTGGAGATTATAACATTACATGGCCAAGATGTTCAAACGTTCATAAATGACCGGCAGGGTCAGATAGTAATAATAATACTCCTACATTGTCTTGGCTGTGTGGTTAGGGTCCTTGTCCTGCTGGAAGGTGAACCTTCGCCCCAGTCTGAGGTCCTGAGCGCTCTGGAGCAGGTTTTCACCAAGGATCTCTCTGTACTTTGCTGTGTTCATCTTTCCCTAAAACCTGACTCTTTCCCATCTTTCCCTAAACCCAGTTCCTACTTCTGAAAAACATGTGACTCTTGGCATTCACTCTTGGCATTCAGGCCAAATACTTCAATCTTGGTTCCATCAGATCTTGTTTCTCATGGTTTGAGACCCGTTTAGGTGCCTTTTGGTAAACTCCAAGCGGGCTTTCACATGTCTTTTACTGAGGAGAAGCTTCCGTCTGGCCACTCTACCATAAAGGCCTGATTGGTGAAGTGCTGCAGAGATGGTTGTCCTTCAGAGTTCCTCCACAGAGAAACTCTGGAGCTCTACTGTTGTACCTGATAATTAATTGCACCTACCTGGAGCCCCAGGTCTAAATCAGTCCCTGATTAGAGGGGAACAATGAAAACATGCAGAGTATCTGGATTCGAGTTCCAGAGTTGAGTTTGAGGGCTCTACACTTACATAGCTTGTTTTGACACAAACTGAAATTAGGCTAACTATACAAATTTAGCAACCAGGAAATGGCCCGAGCGATTCCATTTTGCGATAAATTGCCTGAATTGATGCAATAACGATAAATAGAACGATAAGTTTAACATTAATGTGCACCAATTTGTTTTTAAATGATCCTTTAAACTACTACTACTAGTTTGATTGTTGTAGCCATCAATTGTCCCATTAACAATCACCCATATTAGCAAACCTATTTCATTTCAAACTTCACATTTCTAGTATAGGCTCCTTATCATAATAAACAATATCAGCAAAATGCCTGCAAAGTGATTGATATGGTCGGTGTCAATAACTTTCGGCTTATTGTCCCAGCTCTACTGCAGTACACAGTGTCAATAATTTGACCAAGAACCAGTTTGGGGTTGAAACATTGTCCTATTAAACAAGTTGGGAGCATTACACCAGTGTGCAGATTTACTTATTGTTCTGCGTCAATCACTTGACAGCAAAGCAGAGGAGTTTCTTCCTCGTGCTCTGGGCGATCTCAAACAGTATACATCACTGCCCATGTCAGCAATCAGAACAAACAATCGAGGAGGAAGGGAAACCAAACCAAACACAACAAAAACAAAGCCAGTAAACTGCGTGTACTACAGTGCTCCATAAAAGCACTAGTTTGGTCAGCGTGGCATCCTACCAGAGGGCGTGTACTTTCTAGCCACTACAACTCTCTCCCTCATGCTCTCTCGGTCTCACCTCCTCCAGATTAGTGCAGTAATCTGTCTTGATACACTGAACCACCCACTTAGTTTGAACAGTTAAGACGGCTATGATTTGTTTATTCTGCCATTTTTCTTTTAAGGAGGGATGTGTAACCATCACTTGGGACACATATTAAACAATCAAAACTGTCTGAACTAAAACATTTCCAGAATGACTTCACAGGAAGACAAGTGACTATTTATTATCCTAATCCTGCCCAACCAAACGCTTACTACTCCTCCCATTCACAGATGGTACTATTGCCGTATCTTTCCTTTAGTCCTCCTTGTCTCCTTGACATTGTTTAGGGTGATTTGTGGATAAGCCTAATTAGAAATATACCAGCATTCCTTTTTAAACTTCAAATAGAACTGGTCAGTTGTTTTGATCCCTTGCTTTCACAATCCAGAGAGTAAAGTCACAATAAAAACCAAAGCTAACTGACAATCATGCAATCATCTATCATCCACCCCCCCTGTTTGTAAAGAGTAGCCTAGTGGGGTTGTTGACAGATGGCCCTAATTCATCAACACAAGGACAGTCACAGAAGTCTAAGCCTGCACCCCATGTCACCATCAAAGTCTGTCAGATTATATTCAATCAAGAATAGTCTGATGGGTGTCAATATTAGCCTATCACTTGTGAATGATGCCCAGCGTGTGTGTAGTAAGGGAAGAAACAACACATGCCTTTTTTGAGACTTGAGACTCAAAATCATAGTCGCACACCTCATGTAGCCTAGCCTATAAGCCTATACGTTTTGGCAAGGTTTGTATCACACTAAAGAGGCCAAATAACTTCTTAAAATTAAGCACATTAATAATTAATCTGGTTTACAAACAGGTGTAGAGCCTAACTGACATTCATTCGCACCGTGTGAGTTTCAAGTTTGGGGAAGATCATTTTCACTATAAAAATCCACCTTAATAATAAAAGCATTACAACAATGCTCAGCATATGTGGGAACTCCTTCAAGACTGTTGGAAAAGCATTCCAGGTGAAGCTGGTTGAGAGAATGCCAAGTGTGTGCAAAGATGTCATCAAGGCAAAGGGTGGCTACTTAGAAGAATCTCAAATATATTTTGTTTTGTTTAACACTTTTTTGGTTACTACATGATTCCATACGTGTTATTTCATAGTGTTGATGTCTTCACTATTATTCTACAATGTAGAAAATAGTAAAAATAAAGAAAACCCCTTGAATGAGTAGGTGTGTCCAAACTTTTCAGACTGGCAATATATATATTTTTCTCATCAATCTACACACAATACCCCATAATGACAAAGTAAAAAAATGTGTGAGCCATTTTTGCAAACTTGTTGGAAGTGAAATACAGAAATATCTCATTTACATAAGTATTCACACCCCAGAGTCAATACGTTGTAGAATTACCTTAAAGTTGTGAGTCTTTCTGGGTAAGAGCTTTCCACACCTGGATTGTGTGACATTTGCCCATTATTCTTTTCAAAATTCTTCAATCTCTTTCAAATTGGTTGTTGATCATTGCGACACCACCATTTTCAGGTCTTTCCATAGATTTTCAAGTAGATTTAAGTCAAAATTGTAACTAGGCCGGTCAAGAACATTCACTGTCTTCTTGGAAAGCAACTTAGTGTAGATTTGTCCTTGTGTTTTAGGTTATTGTCCTGCTGAAAGGTGAATTAATATCCCAGTGTCTGGTGGAAAGCAGACTGAATCAGGTTTTCCGCAGTATTACTTTAGTGCCTTGTTGCAGACAGAATGCAATATGTTTATTCTGTACAGGCTCACTTCTTTTCACTTTGTCAATTAGGGTAGTATTGTGGAGTTAATCCATCCTCAGTTTTCTCTGATCACAGCCATTAAACTCTGTAACTGTTTTAAAGTCACCATTGGCCTCCTGGTACAGTTGCTTGCGAAAATATTCACCCCCTTGGCATTTTTCCTATTTTGTTGCCTTACAACCTGGAATTAAAATAGATTTTGGGGGGGTTGTATCATTTGATTTACACAACATGCACTTTGAAGATGCAACATATTTCTTTATTGTGAAATAAGAAAAAAAAACGGAATTTAAGCATGCATAACTATTCACCCCCCCAAAGTCAATACTTTGTAGAGCCACCTTTTGCAGCAATTACAGCTACAAGTCTATTGGGGTACGTCTCTATAAGCTTGGCACATCCACTGCCACTGGGATTTTTGCCCATTCTTCAAAGCAAAACTGCCCCAGCTCCTTCAGGTTGGATGGGTTCCAATGGGGTACAGCAATCTTTAAGTCATACCACAGATTCTCAATTGGATTGAGGTCTGGGCTTTGACTAGAACATTCCAAGACATTTAAATGTTTCCCCTTAACCTCTTCAACCTATGGGGGCGCTATGTCATTATTGGATAAAAAAACGTGCCCGTTTTAAGCGCAATATTTTGTCACGAAAAGATGCTCGACTATGCATATAATTGCCAGCGTTGGAAGGAAAACACTCTGACGTTTTCAAAACTGTAAAGATATTATCTGTGAGTACCCCAGAACTGATCTTACAGGCGAAACCAAGATGAAACTTCAAACAGGAAATTAACAGGATTTTTGACGCTGTGTTTTACTAACGTCTCCTTATATGGCTGTGAATATGCTGTGAACGAGTTTATGCGCTCTGCCGTTCATCCAAGATGTCTGCAGCATTGTGGCGTATTTGTAGGCATATCATTGGAAGATTGGCCATAAGAGACTACATTTGCCAGGGGGCCGTCCGGTGTCCTTTGTCTAAATTGGTGCGCAAGGCAGTAGGCTATGTGCTAATGTGCATTTGGCTACCGGACAATGAAAGAAAGTTGAAAACCAATACGGGATTAAATGGCATATGGAAGTTTTAATAAAATAATTGCCACTACAGATATGGTTGGATTTTGCCTAGGCTACTTTGAAGCAAGGTAAAATGTGCCTCATAATATGTATTAAAACTTTCAGGATTCAAACAATTAAAAAGCTATATGTTTTCAAATTGCATACTGCCTCCACCTCATTGCAAAGTGGTGTGTGACACGCTGATGAAGCCTGTCTTCTGTTGCCTAGGCATTTGAATGGTGAATGGGAAGCATGTTTCAATGACCAGTTGAGAAATAAAAATAACTATTTTTAATCGTGGCCAAAAAACTATTTTTAATAGGGATGCATGATATATCGGAATCGGACGATATTAGCTAAAAATTCCAACATCGGTATCGGTTCGATGTCTAGTTTAACGCCGATGTGCAAAACCGATGTCAAAGTTGACGTGCATACCTATATAATGTGGGTACATGATGTAATGACGCCACATAAAATGTTGCGCTACACGTGCAACACAGCATTCCTAACCTAGCCCACAATGTCTGCTGTGTGGATTGAGCAGTCAACAAGTTGAGCAGTCATTTGAAAGAGTAAGAATATTTCAGCGAGACAACAAAAAGGCGAAATCCATTAACGCCAAGATAATTTAATTCATTGCCCTTGACAATCAATGAACGATGTGTTTACAATACCACGTTGGTAATAAAGCATTATTTGTTTGACCGCAACTTCTGGGGTAGCTAGCTAGCTTTAGCTTGGTATCTAGCTAGCACCAATACAACCAGCCTGAAAACAATGACCAGTACAAAATGCAGTCCTTTTCATTATTCTTAGCAATGATTTTGGAATCCTTGTGAGTAAGTATGAGCTAGGTAGCCACTTGTTGTTCGCCTATTGAAATTGAACTTCAGTTCATGAAAATAAATAGCTAGCCAGCTACTTAACCCTGTTGTCCAAAGCTAACGTTATAAGCAGTCAGCTAGCTTCATCTGGCTAGTGAGGCTTGACCTGTTGGTTATGTGTTGTGACACTGGCCACAATAAGGATTAGGCACAATAGTGGAATTTGCAGTTAGCCTTCAAAATAAAAGTACCTCTTTGAAAGTGATGCAGAAGGTTACAATTGGTGGAATCATACCATATTTAGACTAGATAATGTTAAACAAGGTTGGAATGTGAAGCAATGAAATGGGGTATCAGTCTACCCGTGACACCCACAGAACACAACTGTGAAGAGTTTACCCAAATATTTGTGTTGTAGCTCTTATCATGGGATTGTGACTGTGTGAAACCACCTCCCCAGTCAGCCTATTGTGTGTATTGACATTCATATTGCACTGTACAGCTTTACCTAAGGATTGGGGATCAATGAAATGGGTTATCAGTCTACTCAATACCCAAGATATTTTTTCCCAATGTCCTCCTCAGAGTTATCAGACTCCAAAACATCCACACAGTATTGCTTTTCTTCTGGAATAGTGTTCAATACTAATGTTCTCGGTCACTAAGTAGACTGATACCTATGGATTGTGGATCAATGACATGGGGTAAGGTTATACAGTGAAATAAGTATGCCCCCAATGCAATTCCAAAGTATAATACATCCAGTGTGATTTCAACAGATTTTTGTCAAATTAACAAATGGTCTTTTGTTGATTTTATATAGTTATTGTTTTTGTTTAACCTTTATTTAACTAGGCAAGTCAGTTAAGAACAAATTCGTATTTACAATGACGGCCTACTCCGACCAAACCTGGACGATTCTGGGCCAACTGTGCGCCGCCCTATGGGACTCCCAATCATGGCCTGTAATACAGCCTGGATTCGAACCAGGGACTGTAGTGACACCTCTTGCACTGAGATACAGTGCCTTAGACCGCTGCGTCCATGTGTGTGTGTGTGTGTTATTTAACTGTACTAGAATGCTTAAGGCCGCTCAAATTTTAAATATCGGTATCGGTTTTTTGGGGGGGTGGGGGAGAATGTAATATCAGTGCATCACAAATTTTTAACACATGATTGCATTTTAAATAGTTGTGCAATGATTGGGTTTATAAAAGCGCTGTCTGACAAATTTTCCGCTCATATGCTCTGTATGTTGTGGGCGTGTGATAAATAAGATACACATAAGCGGAAATTTAATTCCACAAAATTATGCCAATTAACCCATAGACCGACAAGCATGACCGGTCAAATGTAATTCCATCAACTGGTATTTCCATCAATGAATAGGCTAAAAAGCATAATTTCGCAATGGGATTTTTCTTCTTCTGTTGGGCAATTGGCCAGTGCCAAAAGCTGGCTATTACCGGCTATTGGAAATCCTGGTAAGCACTCACCCCACATGCCTCTACTTTTAGGTCATGAGGACCATGTATGCATCCCAAATGGCAACCTATTCCCTTTATAGTGCACTACCATTGACCAGGGCCCACAGGGCTCTGGTCAAAAGTAGTGCACTGTAGGGAATAGGGTGCCATTTAGGGGTAGAAACCACGTCAAAAGTGACCCCAGAACAAGACTGAAATTGTACTCTGTACCTTGCTACCCCTACAGCTCTGCTCCCCAGATAACTCCCTCCACACGGCAGCCACTCGTTAAAAACTTCCAGCGTAACTACAAAGACAGGGAGGAGCGCTGCAAACAAACAAGCTCTTTGTGTAATGTCCTTGGTGACAGGGACGAGGACAAAGTAGCTCCCTCCCGAGTCATGACGGGTTTGTTTGCTTCACATGGCCCTCCAGTACTTGTGAGCTACAACTGAAGTGGAGAGAAGAGTACAATTGTCATTCATTCACTTGGGATACATACCTCACACTTGCTAGGTCCGACGTAAACTGTCACTCAAAGGAGCTGATTACATGCGAAAATATGGAAGAAGCTAGCCAACTTTTAATTGATTGAACTTTGAAGGTGTCCCAACTGACACATTCAGAGTAAAGATGTGATTATGATGTTTGGAAAGTGTCGCCTTTGTATCCCAGAATAAAAGTATTTTTTACTTTGGGCTTTTAGGCTATTTGCATGTGGAAATCAAATCGCTGCAAACAAAAGGTCTGTTGTTTTAACTAGCACTGTCTCCTCAAATCACATACATCAACAGAACATGTCTGCAGGAGTTACCGAGGTCTACGTGACAGAGTTAGCACGGTATGTGTGCGAGTTCATTACAACTGACAGTTGAGTGAGTGGTGAAAAAGGAGACGCACTAGTTTCCCATAACCCATGAGCTCCTATCCTAGAGGGACTACTCTGCTGACTGTGCACATCCTGCCTACACTGCCCTGTGCCACTCTAATACCTCACTGTTAAACCACAATGCCCCAATTGCATCAGGTGTTTGCTGTGATCTGCTCTCCCAGTGTAAAAAAATACATTCCTGACAGCGAGGCAGCAGTGGGCAAAATAGTTTTTAAAGGTTGCCTCTATTCATTCACAGTATGGTCATTTACCATGACAAATATCTGAAAGCTATTTATGCCACCCAGTTATAAATGTGGGCCAGAATATAACCTAAGAAGCAATGGCAACACTTAGGTTGCCCGTGTGCTATCATGTAGCCTAGTTACTTTGCATGAAACTACAGTTTAGATAAATAAGACCTACATGAAAAAGCCTAATGGTTGTAAGTTACAAACTTAGCTTTGTTACTGTGTAGTTATATGCAAATAGCCTAATGCACACCACAAAATGAAGAAGTAAGACAACTAGTTTAATGGATTCTGTACAACTTTATAGAGCGACTGAAACATTCAGATTGACTTTGTTCATTCCAGAACAACATAGTTCTTTGAATAGAGAAGAAAAAAAACATCACATCAAACAGTATAGCCTACTTCCTAAACAACAGCATGTTATGAAAGACATGAATTGAACATCATGATACTGAACCTGATAGCGATTCCTTCCTAAAAAGGAAAACAGAGCTCTGGAAGAAGTGCTGTGTCACAGCTTCATAGGCATCAGCATTGCTTACTGTTTAATCCCAGTTAGAGCCATGTTCAAGAGCGGATGTCCCATGATGCCAGGGCTGGAGATCAATCTGTTACATTCACTAATGGACTATTACTGTAGTACCGTACGGGGTGCTGCTGTACAGCCTGCATGGCTGCAGTTGCATCCCAAAAGGTGCCCATAGGGCTAGTCTAAAGTAGTGCACTATAGGGAATAGGGTGCCAATTGGGAAGCATGGCTACCTCTGATCTGATAGTCACATCTGTCAGAGGAGGAGGATGGGGGCTCTGCAGCACACTCCCCACACAACCACCCTGCTCCCCACACAGCCAGCCCGCTCCCCACACAGCAAGCCACCAGCCGCCACTTCCCACAACAAAGCACAACACTCATCTTCTGACGGGTCTTCCTTCAAAATAGCCTTTTAATGTGATAGGGAGATTTCAGACCCGAGTCTGCTGCTGCCTCACAAGTGAGATTAAGAGAGGATCAGATGGGATACAACAGCTGCACATCATAGATGTGAACCAAAAACACAGCTTCTTTCGAAGCCTTGTATAGCTAAGCTTACCAATAGCAATTACGTCTTGCTTTTCCAAAACATAGCAAGGCCAGATTTGGTTTGTTGTGTGTGTACTGTGTAGACTTATTGAAATAGCTTCAAAATAGTTTGTTTGGCTCTGAACTTTAACCAATAAGAGGAAGAAAAATAATGGTAATTTATTAGTAACAGAGACTGATAAAGTGGAGAGAAACTAATAAAGTGCATCAGCAATGGCGCCTTTTTGTAGGCACTAATGGAGGCTCACTCTGGCATGGCTCGTTGGACAAAGTTAAGGAAATAAATAGGCCATGGTGGCGAAGTACAGATAGGCTAAGTACAGGTGCAGTGATCTGTAAAATGCTCTGACAGCTGGTGCTTAAAGCTAGTGAGGGAGATGTGAGTCTCAAGCTTCAGAGATTTTTGCAATTCGTTCCAGTCATGGGTAGCAGAGAACTGGAAGGAAAGACGACCAAAGGAGGAATTGGCTTTGGGGGTGACCAGTGAGATATACCTGCTGAAGCGCGTGCTACGAGTGGGTGCTGCTATGGTGACCAGTGAGCTGAGATAAGGCGGGGCTTTACCTAGCAGAGACTTGTAGATAACCTGTAGACAGTGGGTTTGGCGACGAGTATGATGCGAGGGCCAACCAACGAGAGCGTACAGGTCGCAATGGTGGGTAGTGTATGGAGCTTTGGTGACAAAACGGATGGCACTGTGATAGACTGCATCCAGTTTGTTGAGTAGAGTGTTGGAGGCTATTTTATAGATAACATCACCGAAGTCGGGGATCGGTAGGATGGTCAGTTTTACGAGGGTATGTTTGGCAGCATGAGTGAAGGATGCTTTGTTGCGATATAGGAAGCCGATTCTAGATTTAATTTTGGATTGGAGATGCTTAATGTGAGTCTGGAAGGAGAGTTTACAGTCTAACCAGACACCCAGGTATTTGTAGTTGTCCACGTATTCTAAGTCAGAGCCGTCCAGAGTAGTGATGCTGGACGGTCGAGCAGGTGCGGGCAGCGATCTATTGAAAAGCATGCATTTACTTTTACTTGCGTTTAAGAGCAGTTGGAGGCCACGGAAGGAGAGTTGTATGGCATTGAAGCTCGTCTGGAGGTTAGTTAACACAGTGTCCAAAGATTTGTCATTATGAGGTATTTTATATATATTGATGAGGAACATTTTATATTTAAGTCAAAGGGTCTATGGTTTTCAATTACAGACCTCACAGTTTGGTGGAACCATCCCCTCCTCCCCTTAGTCAACCTCATCAGTCTTTCTATACTCTGGGAGCGCTGAAAATGACAAATTCAGGAAATTTTGTCTACCCTCCAACTCTATCAAATCTGCTCTTCTTAAAATCCCCCACAGTCCATACAGTCAGAGGAATCCCTGGCACACTGTCCAACACTAGTCTACACACTACATCACCTTTTACTGCAAAAAATATAGCTCCCTAAGCACTGTTTATCTACTGTCTGATGGTCAAGATTTATGAACCCATAAATAATGTGGTCGTAAAGAGAGTGAGAAAGACAGCATACATGCAGGCGTGGTTGTGTGGAAGGGGAGTTATTACCAATCTAGGCTATAATGGGGTCATATCAGATTACTTCAGACTAAAACAACAATAATACAGATCAGTGATTTACTGTTATTTGCTTTGGTTAATGTTTTTCCTGGTTCATTTTTTACTTTAATAAACGGTAGTACAGTATGTGTTGTGTCCTGCTATGAGTATGTGGTATAGTATGGTATAGGTTACGTCCTAAATGACACCCTATATTGTGCATTATCTTTGACCAGAGCCCTGGCCCTGGTCAAAAGAAGAGCACTATAAGGAGAATATGGTGCCATTTGTGACCCAACCACACAGTGGAGTATAGTATGCCTCCCTCCCCAGCTGCTCTGTTTGTGACAGCGAGACTGGAAGGTGCTCTGGAATGGAGCCCAACTGCAGGTCAATACTTCCAGACTCTGCGGCAGCAGTGCTTTTCCTCTCTGTCACTGAAATGTCTTAATTTCCCCTGCCGCCACACACACCCAGCCTTAAGAGGCTCCACTTCTCTCCCCTGCTCGCCTCTCCTCCTCCTGACATGTTCCATTCCTTTCTCCTGTTTTTATTTCTCAATTTCCCATTGTATACCAGCCTCCTTAGTCCTCATATCATTCAGTCTCAACTCCCTCTTTTTCCTCAAGCAGCAGCATAGGCACTGACATGTGGAATGAGATTGAGGAAATGAAAGTCTGTATTATTAGGAGATTCATGTGAAGTTAAATCAATGCAAGTCATTTAGGATATCATGATTCCAGTAGTTAGCTAAATTACTGTCACCCTTGATATCAAGGAAACATGATACAGTGACAAAATGTTAATGTGGGGAATCTGAGGGGGGATTTTTTTTTTTTTTACTTTGTTAATATAGAGTATTAGAGTATGAGTCATGATACCCATAAAACCTAACAAGGAAATGGTTTCAATAAGACCCCAAGCCATAAGACTGCTGAACAATTAAGCAAATGGCCACCCGGACTATTTACTCCTCTTGCACTTTGATGCAGTGCCTTAGACCAATGCGCCACTCAGGAGCACACTGCTGGTACTCACTGTTTATTATCTACTGCATAGTCACTTTACCCCTACCTACATGTACAAATTACCTCGACTAATCTGTACTCCTGCACATTGACTTGGTACTGGTACTCCCTGTATATAGCCCCGTTATTTACATTTTATTTTACATTAGTTTATTTAGTAAATATTTTCTTAACTATTTCTGGAACTGCATTGTTGGTTAAGGGCTCGTAAGTAAGTATTTCACGGTAAGGTCTACTACACCTGTTGTATTCGGAGCATGTGACAAATAAAATTAGATTTTGATTTAATTTGTTTTTGCACCATAAATTTTTCCATAGAGGATTTTATAAACACTTAAAATAAGGTCTGCGTTTTGTGTGGTCGTTTTGATAACCTTGTAAATCTCTCTAGGACTATGTGACTTTTAATAAATATATTATTTAACCTTTATTTAAATAGGCAAGTCAGTTAAGAACAAATTTTTATTTACAATGACAGCCTACCCTGGCGACGCTGGGCCAATTGTGTGCCGCCCTATGGGACTCCCAATCACGGCCGGATGTGATACAGCCTGGAATTGGAACAGGGATTATAGTAACGCCTCTTGCACTGAGGTGCATTGCCTTAGACCACTGTGCCACTCGGGAGCCCATCTTGCATGATGTCTACTTTTATGCTAATTAGCATTTTTGAATCAGAGAGTAAATAGAGCCAAATATATTGATAAAAGTCACCATGTCTGAGAGAGATTTACATGGTTATCAAAACGTCATGCCAGGATAAGCCTACACCTAGCAAACATTTGCCGATTTCTGTTAGGGAATACCTACTCTGAAGTGGGTGTGCGCTCTTCACAACTCAATTCGCCTTTGAGCTCCTAAACAACTGCAATTCTTCTTTTACTTTGGCAAAGGGTAAAGTCTACAAAACTTTGTTCACTCTTTTCGGTACAGATTCTAGTTTTGGGAACAGAAAACTGCATTGAGATCAAATGTGTTATTAATGAGAAAATTAGTAGAATGATGGGACCAAAATAGATCTCGTTCCATCTTCTTCCACTGACAGTGTTGTGCCGAAAAGCTTCCCCCTGACAGAATTCTCCCCCCGCCTTTGCGTGAACATGGACGCACTCAATTCTTCATTGTGGCGACTTGCTTGCTAGTTGAGATTTCTGATCACGTTAGGCTGCGTTTCATTTTATTTTTTGTGTCGGTTTGATCGCAGGGGAGGCACTAGTAATGTCTGCAGTTTTCAGTTAGGCTATTTGTTTCAAGTGTATTAGTCTATAAATAAATCTCTTTGCCAAAATGTGTCATCTCTCCCATGTCTTAGTAGTTCTGAAATGTTTATTGCTTGCCTAAATTTGACTCCTTCCTCTGTTTAATATAATACACATACATTACTTATTCATTTTGGTTGCCTATCCTGATGTGAAGTTTGTTCTATAGAAATGTGTGCCACAAGAAGTATTAGACTCTAGTCACAAAAGGAAGTGGTTATTTCAGCAATAAGTTCAGAGCCCTCTACTGTTCTCTCTACCCATCCCTCAATCCCCCATCCCATCGTGCTTTTCCCTCTAATGGCTTTTCCTACATTTTTTAAAACACATTTCTGTTTAATTTTTAAGAATGTAAGTACAGTAGAAATAATAAAAATAATAATAACAATAAATAAAAAGTGTACTCTGGGTTGAAAAATAAATATATGTCAACATGAGTGCATATCCATATCCATAATCACAGGAAACTGTTATAATAATAGAAAAAAAAAATACATGTATAATAATATAATTAATAAAACTATGACTGAATGTGCCTCCGTGAAGAATCTCCTCCCCAATAGGACACCCCCAGCACCTCTGCCATCTCCATCAACCTCCCCCCAACCACAAAACACAATAACAACAATAATAATAATAGAAATTCAAATCCAAAATATATATACAGTCGTGGCCAAAAGTTGAGAATGACACAAATATTAATTTCCACAAAGTTTGCTGCTTCAGTGTCTTTAGATATGTTTGTCAGATACTATGGAATACTGAAGTATAATTACAAACATTTCATAAGTGTCAGAGGATTTAATTGACAATTACATGAAGTTGATGCAAAGACTCAATATTTGCAGTGTTGACCCTTCTTTTTCAAGACCTCTGCAATCCGCTCTGGCATGCTGTCAATGAACTTCTGGGCCACATCCCTGACTGGTGACAGCCCATTCTTGCATAATCAATGCTTGGAGTTTGTCAGAATTTGTTGGTTTTTGTTTGTCCACTCGTCTCTTGAACACAAGTTCTCAATGGGATTAAGGTCTGGGGAGTTCCCTGGCCATGGACCCAAAATATCGATGTTTTGTTCCCCGGGCAACTTAGTTGTCACTTCTGCCTTATGGCAAGGTGCTCCATCATGCTGGAAAAGGCATTGTTCGTCACCAAACTGTTCCTGGATGGTTGGGAGAAGTTGCTCTCTGAGGATGTGTTGGTACCATTCCTTATTCATGGCTGTGTTCTTTGGCAAAATTGTGAGTGATCCCACTCCGTTGGCTGAGAAGCAACCCCACACATGAATGGTCTCAGGATGCTTTACTGTTGGCATGACACAGGACTGATGGTAGCGCTCACCTTGTCTTCTCCGGACAAGCTTTTTTCCAGATGCCCCAAACAATCGGAAAGGGGATTCATCAGAGAAAATTACTTTACCCCAGTCCTCAGCAGTTCAATCCCTGTACCTTTTGCAGAATATTAGTCTGTCCCAGATGTTTTTCCTGGAGAGAAGTGGCTTCTTTGCTGCCCTTCTTGACACCAGGCCATCCTCCAAAAGTCTTCGCCTCACTGTGCGTGGAGATTAGAGGTTGACCGATTAATCGGAATGGCCGATTAATTAGGGCCTATTTCAAGTTTTCATAACAATTGGAAATTGGTAATTTTGGACGCCAATTTTGCAGATTTTTTTTACACCTTTATTTAATCTTTATTTAACTAGGCAAGTCAGTTAAGAACACATTCTTATTTTCAATGACGGCCTAGGAATGGTGGGTTAACTGCCTTGTTCAGGGGCAGAACGACAGATTTTTACCTTGTCAGCTCAGGGATTCAATCTTGCAACCTTATGGTTCACTAGTCCAACACTCTAACCACCTGCCTCACGAGGAGCCCGCTTGTTATGCGAATGCAGTAAGAAGCCAAGGTGAGTTGCTAGCTAGCATTAAACTTAATCAATCATAATCACTAGTTATAACTACACATGGTTGATGATATTACTAGTTTATCTAGCATGTCCCGCGTTGCATATAATCGATGCAGTGCGCATTCGCGAAAAAGGACTGTCGTTGCTCCAACGTGTACCTAACCATAAACACCAATGACTTTCTTAAAATCAATACACAGAAGTATATATTTTTAAACCTGCCTATTTAGCTAAAAGAAATCCAGGTTAGCAGGCAATACTGATGGATGCCACCCGTTAGATAAAATACGGAACGGTTCCGTATTTCACTGAAAGAATAAACGTCTTGTTTTCGAGATGATAGTTTCCGGATTCGACCATATTAATGACCTAAGGCTCGCATTTCTGTGTGTTATTATGTTATAATTAAGTCTATGATTTGATAGAGCAGTCTGACTGAGCGATGGTAGGCACCAGCAGGCGCATAAGCATTCATTCAAACAGCACTTTCGTGCGTTTTGGCAGCAGCTCTGCTGTTTATGACTTCAAGCCTATCAACTCCCGAGATTAGGCTGGTGTAACGATGTGATGTGAAATGGCTAGCTAGGTAGCGGGGTGCGCGCTATTATCGTTTCAAACGTCACTTGCTCTGAGACTTGAAGTAGTTGTTCCCCTTGCTCTGCATGGGGAACTCTGCTTCGAGGGTGGCTGTTGTCGTTGTGTTCCTGGTTCAAGCCCAGGTAGGAGCGAGGAGAGGTATGGAAGCTATACTGTTACACTGGCAATACTAAAGTGTCTATAAGAACATCCAATAGTCAGGTATATGAAATACAAATGGTATAGAGAGATAGGTTGTAGTTATTATAGGACTAAAACTTCTTACCTGGGAATATTGAAGAGTCATGTTAAAAGGAACCACCAGCTTTCATATGTTCTGAGCAAGGAACTTAAACATTCGCTTTCTAACATGGCACATATTGCACTTTTACTTTCTTCTCCAACACTTTGTTTTTGCATTATTTAAACCAAATTGAACATGTTTCATTATTTATTTGAGGCTAAATGTATTTTATTGATGTATTATTAGGTTAAAATAAGTGTTCATTCAGTATTGTTGTAATTGTCATTATTACAAATAAATGTCAAAAATCGGCCGGTTAATCGGTATCGGCTTTTTTTGTCCTCCAATAATCGGTATCGGCGTTGAAAAATCATAATCGGTCGACCTCTAGTGCCGATGCACTCACACCTGCCTGCTGCCATTCCTGAGCAAGCTCTGTACTGGTGGTGCCCCGATCCCGCAGCTGAATCAACTTTAGGAAACGGTCCTGGCGCTTGCTGGACTTTCTTGGGCGCCCTGAAGCATTCTTCACAACAATTGAACCGCACTCCTTGAAGTTCTTGATGATCCAATAAATGGTTGATTTAGGTGCAATCTTACTGGCAGCAATATCCTTGCCTGTGAAGCCCTTTTTGTGCAAAGCAATGATGGTGGCACATGTTTCCTTGCAGATAACCATGGTTGACAGAGGAAGAACAATGATTCCAAGCACCACCCTCCTTCTGAAGCTTCCAGTCTGTTATTCGAACTCAATCAGCATGACAGAGTGATCTCCAGCCCTGTCCTCGTCAATACTCACACCTGTGTTAATGAGAGATTCACTGACATGATGTAATCTGGTCCTTTTGTGGCAGGGCTGAAATGCAGTGGAAATGTTTTTTGGCAAAGAGGGACTTTGCAATTAATTGCAATTCATCTGATCACTCTTCATAACATTCTGGAGTATATGCAAATTGCCATCATACAAACTAAGGCAGCAGACTTTGTGAAAATTAATATTTGTGTCATTCTCAAAACTTTTGGCCACGACTGTATATGTACAGTACATATACATAGTCACAGGACACTCAATTTATCTCTTTTCCTACATCAGATATGCAGGTGACAATCCACCTGGATGACAGCACATAATCAGCAAGACGGAGATGCTCTTCGAGGGAATGCCTGCCCATTCTCAGATGTTAGATAATCCGAGATGATCACGTCATTTACATTCCAGCCATTTTCAACTCCAGATTTGACTACTTCAACTCACACCCTGCTGGAATCCCTGAATTCTCAAATTACCCTCTGTTATTAATCTCTATATTGTAATCAATAAAGTGTTTCAAAATGCTGTACTTTTATTAGCATATGTTCAGATCATTCCTGAGAGAGAAGCGGTGTAATATCTCCAGATGGGCGTGTGGTACCCTTCCTCACCCATGCCAACAAGATGTTACTTCTTGAGGGGTCTTTGTCTTGAAAGTAAGTATGAGAGTATAAGTAATGTACAATTAACCTACTGAAAGTATACTGACTAAAAGGCAAAACAGAACAGTCAAATGATATTATAGCTGTGTCGTTGTATACTTGCGAAATAGAATCTTAAGTGTAACATAATTTTGTTGGGGAAAACACATTTATTTCCCGGTTTGCTGAATGTGTTCTGAAGGAGGAGTCAATTGTCATTTCAAACATGGACAAAGATGTTAACATCATGAGAGAAGAAATAGCAGTCACTCTCCTCCAAAACACTAGGCAACTGACCTGAGTCAACTGTGCCACTTCTGTGGGGAGCTGGACAATAATGAGGAAGACACTAACTGGGTAATTGCTTGTTCACTTCTAAAGGCACATTTTTAGGAGTACGATTTTGTATAAGCAGTTGTCTGATAATTAAATAATTGTAATTCAAGAAAATGTACTTAATGATTAAATATGAACATTTTTCATATAAATTTCAGATTGGTTGTGACTGCCCACGATGGTTCCAACAGACCTGTATGAAAACCATCCCATCATTGGAGGATTATGTCTGCGCTGCCTGTCAGGACTAGGTTAGGCTTGAGTTCCAGGCGATGGTTTCACCTGGAAAACTTTCCATAAAAAGTGGACTAAATGTTCAGTTGAGCTGGTGCAGCTTTCCAATATTTGTTTATGTTATTTATTGTCTTTTATATTTGATTTATTGTCATTTTATCTTATTATGCAAAGATTTACATTTCTATTTCTTATTTCATGTTTGTTAACAAACTTAACTTTGTTGTGTTTTTGTGTTATTGTGTGATAATATTTGTATTATCATTATTTTCTTAAACATTACAAAATGTTTCTAAAATAAAAGTTTGTTACTTTATACTCTAATTTTGCTTTCTGTGGCACACACTACTGGTCAACATGAGCTACCAAAATGATTCTGAAGTGTGCCAAGCCTTGCAGTCCCCCCCACACACAGCTATTTTCCTAAATTTTGTGGCTAGAGTCAAATACTTTCTGTGGCACACATCAGAGTCAAATACTTTCTATAGAACAAACTTCACGTAGGCAACCGAAATTAATAATTTATGTATGTGTGTGTGTTAAATTAATTTCAGAACAACTACTAGTCGAATAAGACATGGGAAAGATTACGAATTTATTGCTCGAGCTATATTTAGACTAATACAATTGAAACAAATAGCCAAACCGAAAACTGCAGACATTACTAGTTCCTCCCCCGCGATCAAACCGAAATATAAAAATGTATATAAAATTAAATGCAGACTAAAGTCATCAGAAATCCAAACTAGCACGCAAGTCGTGATGAATGAAGACTTAAGTGAGTGCGCGTTCACGCGAAGATGGGGGGAGAATTTCTGGCACAACACCGGCCAATGCAATGTGCTACCATATCTGGCAGTGAGTGGAAACGCCAAGTGGATGCTTCACAATAGAAACTTCATTAAAGCGCACAACAAACGAAATGGTCGGACACCTGAGATTAGCTAACACTAGTTAGTTGTCAGCACACGATATCAGAAAGCTTCATTTTTGTTGAAGTAAGTTATTGTAAATAGAGCCACACAATATATCAAACAATATTTCCTTAGTTGCGATGGCAAATTTCGATTCGAAAGATGCCGGGGAAAAAGTGAACTTCATTGCATTTGTTAGTAATGACGCACAGTAGCCAATGGAGTAAATACTAGAACGTTAACTAGCCTTGTGATCATACTTTAATTGAGGGACTAAAACCCGTAACTCGCGACTGTGCACACACACACACGTCGTTCCCATTCCGGACATAGAATTAGCATTCCCGTTAGCAAAGCTAGCTAGCTACAGACGGTACTTTACCACGTAGCTATCAAACAACAACTTCAAATGCCAACTTCAATATCCAGAACTTTAAAATACATTCGTAAATACAGAAGTAAAAGAAAACTAATAACTTACAGGTAAACCCATAAATGAGAAGCAAAACTGTGGCGGCTTGCAGTCCATTGGGCGGCAGAGTCTTGTGGTAATCGAGCAGCAATCTTTTCACCATGATTTCCCACTGCACTTTCGTTCCTTACCTCGCTCAGCTTCTACGTCTGTTCTACTGCTGATTGCTTCTCTAGCAACTCCTCTCCATAGCGACCGCCCGGGCGCGAGAGCTGTACCACTTCTAGGATTGACAGGGGCACACACCTTAAATCAGTCAACAAATTCCTTTTGTTATGCACTCTGTAAAAACATGAATACATTTTACAGTGTATAGCTAAGTAGTTAATGTGTCAAGACTTTATAGACCTTTATTAGACTTAAACCCCTTATTATTGACCAATGACTAAGTGGAATTGAAATGGTGCACTGTAAATCATCTTATATCAGTCATCCATTCAAGAATAGCCCTAATATAATTTCACAATTAGGCATATTTTTGTTGTGATAGTGTACTTTCACAGGGTATTTCATTTCTGTCAGTTGTGTAATGTAGTCGAGCCTGTGTTTGTGATCACTTTGAGAATGATCCCTTGTCTGAAAGACATTAATCAAATAAACATTTAGGAGAGTGCAAGACCTGAGTCAAGATCCCTTAACCAGTGTTAATTAAGTCTAAAAACAACTGTTGGAATTGTTTACAGCCCATTTAAAGAAAACACAGCAGGTCTGGAGTTAACATTCCATCCAACCAAATAGCATAGCACCATTGCCAGGTTACCACTAAATGAACACTGAAGTCTCCATGTGGATGAGGTCTGATAATCTTCTCATCAATTAGAATGATGGTTTTATCACATACAGTGACTTCAGAAAGTATTCACACCCCTTGACTTTTTCAACATGTTGTTGCCTGAATTTAAAATGGATTAAATCGAGATTTGTTTAAATCAATAGCCTACACACAATACCCCATAATGTCAAAGTGAATTCATATTTTTGGGATTTTTTTTATTTTTACAAATGAATTAAAAATGAAAGCTGAAATGTCTTGAGTCAATAAGTATTCAACCCCTTTGTAATGGCAAACCTAAATAAGTTCAGGAGTAAAAATGTGCTTAACATGTCACATAAGTTGCATGGACTCACTCTGTGTGCAGTAATAGTCTTTAACATGATTTTTGAATGATTGCCTCATCTCTGTGCCCAACACATACAATTACAGTGGGGCAAAAAAGTATTTAGTCAGCCACCAATTGTGCAAGTTCTCCTACTTAAAAAGATGAGAGGCCTGTAATTTTCATCATAGGTACACTTCAACTATGACAGACAAAATGAGAAAACCTCCCAAGGTGTCACAGAAGAATTAGAGCAGTAAACTGGTGTAGTGTCACAGTGCCAAGCAAGACAGGCAGAGAGAACAGTCACATGTCACAAAGGCATTCCACACACAGATGAAGAATTGTTGTAACTGATACACCAGTAAGGCCTTCACCCTGCACACTCACTAACCAGTAACATAAACATACTGGAGCACAGCTTCTCTGTGACACACAGCAAATATGTCACTTGTTAGTTTGTAGCATCAGAGACATATTAGGGATCCATAAGAAAACAAATAGGAAGCTGAGCTATAACGTTGTTGCAGGCTGCATCTATAAATATGTCCATTCTACCTCTGTATGCACTGGGGCATGTATGACATCTCCATAGCGAGGCCCTACAACAGCTGTATCTGAAAAAATAATTAGTTCTCTTAGCTCTTCCCATTTATCCTAATCAATCACTCTCCCCAGACCACTTCAGAAATTAATTGTATGTTATGTTAATGTTGCTCGGTGCAATGGAAATACTTAAAATAGTAGCTTCTTGATGGGATTATTAATCAAATAATCTATTTCCGTTTAATTTTATACTAAGATTATAGGATTTGGTAGCGGTATAGCATAGATCTGGTCAGAATGTGGGACCATTGGCAGCATAGTACTTTTCCTATGGAAAATATCAACATAATAAGGAACTCATGTGCTATAATCAAATGGTTTATTGAGCCTTTATGGTGTGTGACCTTGGTAACAGTGGTGACTCACGGAGAGACCTCTAGACCCCACTAAACATTTAGTCTGATTGTGTTATTACAATTCCTCCCTGGCAGTCAGAGCTGTATTGGCACCACCTTTCCTGTGACCAGTAGTTGCACATCCACAGACTGATGTTCGAGGCACTTGGTTTAACAGTCTGTAAAAACAACCTTTGTTAAACTTGACATTCCTCCCTAGTCGGTCGCATTGGAGATTGCCAGAGAGCCAGCCCTAGTACACCTCAAACCCCCATGTCCCACACCCGCCTCCCCGCTGTTCCTTCTCCTTCTAAGGCTTGGCCATCTAAGAGCAGCCTGGGGAGGATGGAGGTCATCCCAGTGCTGACGCTGCACACTGTTGTTTACAGCTTGAGTGGTGCCTCCCCTATAATGAACTTTCTCTGCAGCATAACTTGACTTTAGGGGACGTGAGGGAACACAATTAGACTAATATACCTCAGTCACTTTACAGATATGCATTCTCACAGATTATCACTAAAAGGATTTTGTACTGTAAATCATTATCATCACTAACTATTCAGCTGGCTTACTATGAGCAGCTAGAGTGCATTCGGAAAGTATTCAGACCCCTTGACTTTTTTCACATTTTGTTATGTTACAGCCTTGTTCTTAAATGGATTACATTGTTTTATTCTCCTCATCAATTTATACAAAATACCCAATAATAATTGTTTTTTAAATGTTTGCAAATTTATATAAATATATTTTTTAAATCTAATATCACATTTACATACAGTGGGGAGAACAAGTATTTGATACATTGTCGGTTTTGCATGTTTTCCTACTTACAAAGGATGTAGAGGTCTGTAATTTTTATCATAGGTACACTTCAACTGTGAGAGACGGAATCCAGAAAATCACATTGTATGATTTTTAAGTAATTCATTTGCATTTTATTGCACGACATAAATATTTGCTACATCAGAAAAGCAGAACTTAATATTTGGTACAGAAACCTTTGTTTGCAACTACAGAGATCATATGTTTCCTGTAGTTCTTGGCCAGGTTTGCACACACTGCAGCAGGGATTTTGGCCCATTCCTCCATACAGACCTTCTCCAGATCCTTCAGGTTACGGGGCTGTCGCTGGGAAATACGGACTTTCAGCTCTTTCCAAAGATGTTCTATTGGGTTCAGGTCTGGAGACTGGCTAGGCCACTCCAGGACCTTGAGATGCTTCTTACTTGCCCTGGCTGTGTGTTTCGGGTCGTTGTCATGCTGGAAGACCCAGCCACGACCCATCTTCAATGCTCTTACTGAGGGAAGGAGATTGTTGGCCAAGATCTTGCGATACATGGCCCCATCCATCCTCCCCCCAATACGGTGCAGTCGTCCTGTCCCCTTTGCAGAAAAGCATCCCCAAAGAATGATGTTTCCACCTCCATGCTTCACGGTTGGGATGGTGTTCTTGGGGTTGTACTCATCTTTCTTCTTCCTCCAAACACGGCGAGTGGAGTTTAGACCAAAAAGCTATATTTTTGTCTCATCAGACCACATGCCCTTCTCCCATTCCTCCTCTGGATCATCCATATGGTCATTGGCAAACTTCAGACGGGCCTGGACATGCGCTGGCTTGAGCAGGGGGACCTTGCATGCGCTGCGGGATTTTAATCCATGACGGCGTAGTGTGTTACTAGCGGTTTTATTTGAGACTGTGGTCCCAGCTCTCTTCAGGTCATTGACCAGGTCCTGCGAGTAGTTCTGGGCTGATCCCTCACCTTCCTCATGATCAAATCAAATCAAATCAAATATTATGTCACATACACATGGTTAGCAGATGTTCATGCGAGTGTAGCGAAATGCTTGTGCTTCTAGTTCCGACAATGCAGTAATAACCAACAAGTAATCTAACTAACAATTCCAAAACTACTGTCTTATACACAGTGTAAGGAGATAAAGAATATGTAAATAAAGATATATGAATGAGTGATGGTACAGAGCAGCATAGGCAAGAGACAGTAGATGGTATCGAGTACAGTATATACACATATGAGATGAGTATGTAAACAAAGTGGCATAGTTAAAGTGGCTAGTGATACATGTATTACGTAAGGATACAGTAGATGATATAGAGTACAGTATATACGTATGCATATGAGATGAATAATGTAGGGTATGTAACATTATATTAGGTAGCATTGTTTAAAGTGGCTAGTGATATATTTTACATAATTTCCCATCAATTCCCATTATTAAAGTGGCTGGAGTTGAGTCAGTGTGTTGGCAGCAGCCACTCAATGTTAGTGGTGGCTGTTTAACAGTCTGATGGCCTTGAGATAGAAGCTGTTTTTCAGTCTCTCGGTCCCAGCTTTGATGCACCTGTACTGACCTTGCCTTCTGGATGATAGCGGGGTGAACAGGCAGTGGCTCGGGTGGTTGTTGTCCTTGATGATCTTTATGGCCTTCCTGTAACATCAGGTGGTGTAGGTGTCCTGGAGGGCAGGTAGTTTGCCCCCGGTGATGCGTTGTGCAGACCTCACTACCATCTGGAGAGCCTTACAGTTGTGGGCGGAGCAGTTGCCGTACCAGGCGGTGATACAGCCCGCCAGGATGCTCTCGATTGTGCATCTGTAGAAGTTTGTGAGTGCTTTTGGTGACAAGCCAAATTTCTTCAGCCTCCTGAGGTTGAAGAGGCGCTGCTGCGCCTTCTTCACGATGCTGTCTGTGTGAGTGGACCAATTCAGTTTGTCTGTGATGTGTATGCCGAGGAACTTAAAACTTACTACCCTCTCCACTACTGTTCCATCGATGTGGATAGGGGGGTGTTCCCTCTGCTGTTTCATGAAGTCCACAATCATCTCCTTAGTTTTGTTGACGTTGAGTGTGAGGTTATTTTCCTGACACCACACTCCGAGGGCCCTCACCTCCTCCCTGTAGGCCGTCTCGTCGTTGTTGGTAATCAAGCCTACCACTGTCGTGTCGTCCGCAAACTTGATGATTGAGTTGGAGGCGTGCGTGGCCACGCAGTCGTGGGTGAACAGGGAGTACAGGAGAGGGCTCAGAACGCACCCTTGTGGGGCCCCAGTTTTGAGGATCAGCGGGGTGGAGATGTTGTTGCCAACCCTCACCACCTGGGGGCGGCCCGTCAGGAAGTCCAGTACCCAGTTGCACAGGGCGGGGTCGAGACCCAGGGTCTCGAGCTTGATGACGACCTTTTAGGGTACTATGGTGTTGAATGCCGAGCTGTAGTCGATGAACAGCATTCTCACATAGGTATTCCTCTTGTCCAGATGGGTTAGGGCAGTGTGCAGTGTGGTTGAGATTGCATCGTCTGTGGACCTATTTGGGCGTTAAGCAAATTGGAGTGGGTCTAGGGTGTCAGGTAGGGTGGAGGTGATATGGTCCTTGACTAGTCTCTCAAAGCACTTCATGATGACGGAAGTGAGTGCTACGAGGCGGTAGTCGTTTAGCTCAGTTACCTTAGCTTTCTTGGGAACAGGAACAATGGTGGCCCTCTTGAAGCATGTGGGAACAGCAGACTGGTATAGGGATTGATTGAATATGTCCGTAAACACACCGGCCAGCTGGTCTGTGCATGCTCTGAGGGTGCGGCTGGGGATGCCGTCTGGGTCTGCAGCCTTGCGAGGGTTAACACGTTTAAATGTCTTACTCACCTCGGCTGCAGTGAAGGAGAGTCCGCACAAAGCGGGCAAAAGAGTTATTTAGTCTGCCTGGGAGCAAGACATCCTGGTCCGTGACTGGGCTGGTTTTCTTCTTGTAGTCTGTGATTGACTGTAGACCCTGCCACATACCTCTTGTGTCTGAGCCGTTGAATTGAGATTCTACTTTGTCTCTATACTGACGCTTAGCTTGTTTGATAGCCTTGCGGAGGGAATAGCTGCACTGTTTGTATTCGGTCATGTTACCAGTCACCTTGCCCTGATTAAAAGCAGTGGTTTCAGTTTCACGCGAATGCTGCCATCAATCCACGGTTTCTGGTTAGGGAATGTTTTAATCGTTGCTATGGGAACGACATCTTCAACGCACAGTTGAATCGCACACCGAATCAGCGTATTCGTCAATGTTGTTATCTGACGCAATACGAAACATATCCCAGTCCAAGTGATGGAAGCAGTCTTGGAGTGTGGAGTCAGCTTGGTCGGACCAGCGTTGGGCAGACCTCAGAAATGGAGTCGTGGTCAGCTTTTCCGAAAGGAGGGCGGGGCAGGGCCTTATATGCATCGTGGAAGTTAGAGTAACAATGATCCAAGGTTTTTCCACCCCTGGTTGCGCAATCGATATGCTGATAAAATTTAGGGAGTCTTGTTTTCAGATTAGCCTTGTTAAAATCCCCAGCTACAATGAATGCAGCCTCCGGATAAATGGATTCCAGTTTGCAAAGAGTCAAATAAAGTTCGTTCAGAGCCATCGATGTGTCTGCTTGGGGGGGAATATATGCCCCACGAGGTGAGATCTTGCATGGAGCCCCAGACCGAGGGTGATTGACCGTCATCTTGAACTTCTTCCATTTTCTAATAATTGCGCCAACAGTTGTTTCCTTCTCACCAAGCTGCTTGCCTATTGTCCTGTAGCCCATCCCAGCCTTGTGCAGGTCTACAATTGTATCCCTGATGTCCTTAAAACAGCTCTTTGGTCTTGGCCATTGTGGAGAGGTTGGAGTCTGTTTGATTGAGTGTGTGAACAGGTGTCTTTTATACAGGTAACGAGTTCAAACAGGTGCAGTTAATACAGGTAATGAGTGGAGAACAGGAGGACTTCTTAATGAAAAACTAACAGGTCTGTGAGAGCCGGAATTCTTACTGGTTGGTAGGTGATGAAATACTTATGTCATGCAATAAAATGCTAATTAATTACTTAAAAATCATACAATGTGATTTTCTGGATTTTTGTTTTAGATTCCGTCTCTCACAGTTGATGTGTACCTATGATAAAAATTACAGACCTCTATATGCTTTGTAATAGAAAATAGAAAATCTTTGGAGGGAGCTGAAAGTCCGCATTGCCCAGGAATCAGGAGGATAGAGTTGTGGTCGGATTTACCAAATGGAGGGCGAGGGAGAGCTTTGTATGCGTCTCTGTTTGTGGAGTACAGGTGATCTAGATTTTTTTCACTCTGGTTGCACATTTAACATGTTGATAGATATTTGGTAGAACTGATTTAAGTTTCCCTGCATTAGTCTCCGGCCACTATGAGCGCCACCTCTGGGTGAGTGGTTTCCTTTTTACTTATACAGCTGACTGAGTGCGGTCTTAGTGCCAGCATCTGTTTGTGGTGGTAAATAAACAGTCACGAAAAGTATAGCTGAAAACTCTCTAGGCAAGTAGTGTGGCCTGCAATTTATCACAATATACTCTACCTCTGGCAAGCAAAATCTAGAGACCTCCTTAGATTTCGTGCACCAGCTGTTGTTTACAAATATGCCCAGACCGCCTCCCCTCGTCTCGGAGTGTGCTGTTATATCCTGCCGGTGCAGCGTACATCCCGCTAGCTGAATATCCATGTCGTCATTCAGCCACGATTCCGTGAAACATAGGATATTACAGTTTTTGATGTCCCGTTGCTAGGATATTTGTGATCGTACCTCTTCTAATTTGTTGTCCAATGATTGCACGTTTGCGAGTAATATTGACGGTAACGTCAGCTTTCCTACTCGCCTTCTGCGGGCCCTGACGAGGCATCCGGCTCTTCATCCTCTGTACCTGCGTCGCTTCCTCTTGAGAACTACTGGGATGTCGGCCCTGCCGGGTGTTTCGAGAATATCATGCGAGTCTTGCTTGTTGTTCAAAAAATCTTTGTCTAATCCGAGGTGAGTGATCGCTGTCCTGTGCTCCAGAAGCTCTTTTCTGACGTAAGATACGGTTGAGGAAACATTACGTACAAAATAAGTTACAAATAACGCATAATAGCACAATTGGTTGGGAGCCCGTAAAACTGCTGCCATTTCTTCCGGTGCCATTTTACTGTGGTGGAGTACTGCAGAGATGGTTGTTCTTCTGGAAGGTTCTCCCATCCTGACAGAGGATCTCTGGAGCTCTGTCAGAGTGACCATCGGGTTCTTGGTCACCTCCCTGACCAAGGCCCTTCTCCCCGATTGCTCAGTTTGGCCCGGCGTACAGCTCTAGAAAGAGTCTTGGTGCTTCCTAACTTTTTACATTTAAGAATGATAGAGGCCACTGTGTTCTTGGGGACCTTCAATGCTGCAGACATTTTTTGGTACCCTTCCCCAGATCTGTGCCTTGACACAATCCTGTCTCGGAGCTCTATGGACAATTCTTTCAACCTCATGGCTTGGTTTTTGCTCTGACATGCACTTTTAACTGTGTGACATTATATAGACAGGTGTGAGCCTTTCCAAATCATGTCCAATCAATTGAATTTACCACAGGTAAAGTTGTAGAAACGTCTCATGGATGATCAATGGAAACAGGATGCACCTGAGCTCATTTTCAAGTCTCATAGCAAAGGGTCTGAATACTTGTATACAAGCTATTCTGTTTTTTATATTTAATACATTTGCAAACATTTCTAAAAACCTGTTTTCGCTTTGACATTATGGGTGTAGATTTATACTGAATATTTTTATTTAATCCATTTTGAAATAAGGCTTTAATGTAACAAAATGTGGAAAAAGTCAAGGGGTTATACTTTCCGAATGCACTGTATTTCTGATCTCTAACAATTGATTGTCATGTTAAAAAGTGTTATGTTAGCTTTGGCTCCATAAGTACGTTATCCAGTCATATGAATGTCTCTCTGTCCAGAGCTTAGTGTGCAGCTTTCTACTGAGGTATGAGAAAGTATTGTCAAACTACTATGTAATTACAGTTTTTCTTAATCTCATACAAGCAATTTTTTGATCTATGTTGAAACATATCTATAGCGGAACGGCAACGACCAAATGCTTAACTTTGATAATTGACTTGCTTTGTACCTGACTTGCATATCTTAAACCACCTTTTGCTAAACTTTTAATACAAATGTCATCAGTCAATTCAAAATTCATTGTTAAGTGTTTTGTTTAACGAAAATGAACACATTGTCCATCAGAAGAAAAATGTGAGAAATTGTGTTCACTGTCTAACTCCAACTGTCATCATCTCCAACATTGTGACCTTCCATTTTAGAGCTTTGCTTTGGTGTGGATTGCGGCTTATACATTCATACCAGTTGTGTTCCTCCATTGTATTCACCTTTCCTTATTTCTTTTATGGACTGTGTTTCTGGGAACCAATGGAACGTCTACAAAACTATGAGCAAACCAGCCTATGTATTGAGTACATGGATTTGGATTGTGATGAAACCGATTGAGGAATTCTGCACACAATATGCTTATTGGGAGTAATTGGCCATAATTCTGCCCGTAATAGTTATTCTTCCATTTTTGATCCTCTTGATTTAGTCAAATCAAAGTTAATTGGTCGCGTACACAGTTTAGCAGATGTTATAGCGGGTTCAGCGAAATACTTCTGTTACTAGCTCCTAACAATGCAATAAAATGGCAAGCAAGTGCACAAATAATAATAATTTTTAAAAATTTGAAAAATCCTCAATAAATCAATAAATCTTGTAACATATCAAATTAACAAACCAAATAGCACTGTAACAGTAATACAAATACAATCTATACGTATATACACCAGATGAATTTACACAAGATATACAGTAAGAATGATATGCAGTAGACATACAGTACAGTATAAAGTGGGAAAAACAGTATGTAAACATTATTAATAAAGTGACCAGTGTTCAATGACTCTATGTACATAGCACAGCAGTCTCTAAGGTTCAGGGTAGAGTACTGGGTGGGAGCTGTAAGAATATAGAGCCGGGACACCATATTGTTAGCTTTAGGAAACTGTTTAGTAAGTTAACACCGGATGTCGTTACAGAGCATTATGTGTCCTGTAGTACATCATGCTACAGTAGGCGGCTACTGATGGAGTCTGGCTAGTGGTGACTGTTTAACAGTCTAATGTACTGGAGATAGAAGTCTCTCGGTTCCAGCTTGGATGCTCCTGTTCTGAGACTCTCCACCTTCTAGAATCTAGATGGTAGTGGGGGGAACAGGCTATGGCCAATGTCCTTGATGATCTTTTTGGCCTTCCGTTGACACCGGGTCCTGTAGTTGTCCTGGCGGGCAGGCAGTGTGCCCCCGATGATGTGTTGGGCTGAAGGCACTACCCTCTGGAGAGTCCTGCGATTGCAGGCGGTGCAGTTGCCATACCATGCGGTAATACATCCATACAACAAGCTCTCAATGGTGCATCTGTAGAAGTTTGTGAGGTCTTAGGGGCCAAGACAAATTTCCTCAGCCTCCTGAGTTTGAAGAAGTGCTGTTCCACCTTCTTAACCTTGCTGTTGGTGTGAAGTGACTGCAAAGAAAACGTATTGATCTATTAGGAGTTTAAAGACAGAGTTCTGTTATTGTTCCAAAAAAATGCTCACACCCCATTGTGAAAAACGGAAATACTGGAATTTAGGTTTGATTGAATTGAGCCTTTTATTTTATTTTATTATAGATTTAGACCGCCATCTACAGGTAAATTTTTACACTAAAACAATATTACACATGAAGGTCAAACAGTAAAGAACACACAGAGCATGCTATACAGTTATCTATGTTTGGTGACTTTCTGTTTCAGTTCCATTTGATTCCATAAAACCTCATAAAGATAGTTATATCAAGTATTAAAGAAATCCATACAATTACCACACAATGAGACAACGTAAAACACTAAAGTAAAACACTAAATGTCTATTCACAAAGCAATCCGTAAAGCTGCTCAAATGTTTCACAACCCAAAGAGCTCTTTCATAGTCAAGTGAGTTTGCTTTGAACTGCCTCCCACATCATGAACTTTGACAGCTGACACAAGTTGTCTTCAGCTCATTCATTCACCTGTTCACATGTCCCCCCAGCCTTCTGTGTGTCTAATGGACAACACATTACACTCTCATAGATTGAGAATTGTTTTTGTACCATTTCCTTTCTCTTCTTCACAAAAAAAGAAACAGTACCAGACATTACACATACGATCACTGGTTTGCCTTATGTTCAAGGTAATATTAAAAACTAAATAAACATGTCAAATAAACATAAACTGACCTAAAAGAGAAGCCAATTCAAGTATCAACCTGTTTTCCAAACCCATTGACCGCGTATCTTAATGGTATTTTGTGTGTTGTCTGAGCCCTTGGTTTAGGTGACATGGTGGATTGGGTGATGACAGCAGAGGTTAGCAAAATAGACTAAAAGCTGTGAGGAGGAAATGTGTGCGGATTATTAGCAAAGAATAAAAAGTGTTGAGTGAAAGGGCAGACATAACTAACAAAGACATGGTAGAGGGGCAGAACCAAGTACCAAGAAACATTTTGATATTTCCTCTTTCAGAAATCCTGAGAAATTAGTGAGGGAAAAAAAACAGCACTTTGCCATCAACTACTAGAAATGTATATAAAAAACATTTTTCTGACAACACGCAAAAAATGAAGTTCTTCTTGGCATAAAAAGTACCTGAAACCCTAAACATAGTTGGCACCTCGTTTAGATTGGTCAATGAATGTCTCAAATGACATCACTGGTTTTATGCAGAGTTAAGAGGGAAAAACAGCCCAATTTTGTTAACAAAATATGTCCCAAGAGGACCACAAGTGGTAATTTTCTCTCCAGGTTGGCAGAGACACAGTGTTCCCAGCTATGAAATCTAGTCTTACCCACAATTAACAGTAAAGAAGAAAAATCCTTACTGCCAAATACCACATTTTTACAGAACTCACACGGACTCTCAGGCAACCCCAAAACATGCAGATAAATATGAACTTCTCTCCTTCTCTGTAAAAGTTAGACAATTGTTTTATTTTTTATTCTTCAGCTGAATTGTATTGTAAACTTTGAGTATTCAAATCCATACTGACAAGTATATTCACTCTGAGAAAATGTCCAATAAACCAAAAGAAACAGAATACAATTCAAACAGCTATATGGAAAATATACTTTTTATTATAAAGTTATTTAATTTACACATCATAAAATACAAATAAACAAATGCCACCATACTGTACTGCTATGTTGACCATAGTCCATACAATTCACTTAGGATACACTGATTGTCAATTATTATTTTCAGTTTAGACATGAAGTTGTTATTCAAAGCTGTATGAAAATAAATATTATAATTTAGTGTTACAGTTCAAATAAGTGCATGAAATTGTAATCAACTCAGCTTTATAAACAAGGAAGCATGACATTATATCCGCTAAAATAATAACGGCGTTATTCAATTCACCACTAAATTCTCTACATGCTTTTTGTTTATTATAATATTTTTATATAAACAACAACCCCAATGACACACAACTCCTGAACTTCTCAAATGATGGACTGTGTACTGTCTACTTGTTTAGGATTTAAACCACAATAAATGACTCAAACTTGTTTTACTCTCAGGATTAGTCTTAGTCCTCTCTGAGGTAAGCCTCATGCACGTCATCACTGCCACTCTCTATGAAGGCATACTCCGCCATCCTCTGGATCTCCTCGGCCTGGGTCTCAGTCAGCTTCCTCTCAGCATCCACAGATATCTGCCGGACCTCCTCCACCTGCACCTTGGCCACCTGCAAATTGGTCTTGGCTGTGACAGATGCATGCTCAGCTCCTGGGAAACAAACATAAGACAGTGGTCTTAGTCAAATTTCACCATAACAGAGAAAGTGGCCAAAGATGAAACTTTCAATCCATGATGATAACAGGTGACACTGAGCAGGTGCCCGTGTCCATCATTTCTCTATTGTGCTGCATCATGGGAATTAGAGTACATGGTGACCTGGAGGTTTTAGTCTTCTTTACCATCACAAAGCTGTATTCACTGACAGCTACTGATCCATACGTTGGCCAAAGTGTGAGACTGACAGGTCTTGAAAAAGAGGGGCGCAAACAGCAAACTACAAAGTAGTGAGACGGAGAAAAACAAACATTATGGGGGCGTTTATTAGAGCTCGTAAGTTTATTACTGCACTGACAGGTTAACGTCTGTGTGAGAATAACAGTAATGACGGAGGAATGCTAACTGTCATGGGGAGCAAGGAGCATCAGGTTGTCAATTTGGTGGTAAACAGGTTGTATTGGTTTATTGTATTGGTTTATTCGAACCCCTTTGTCTTTTGCCGAACAGGAGCTATTCTTTCTCGCGTCCAAACGAAAACATGACAGGTAACAATACACCGATGGACAGTCACACACATGTTTAACACAGCCTTTTCAGTAATGTCACTGGTAATGAACACACCTGTGTTGTACGCTGCCTCAGCTGCCATTTCACAAAGGTTGACGGCATTAATCCAGTTTGACTCGAAGCGGTTGCATTCATCTAGTCTGTCGCCAACCTGACAGGACAGAGAGAAACTCATCAGAACATTTCATTACATTCTTGAGAAGTTTATAGAACTCAAACCATATTTACTTTTAGAACATCAATGACAAACATTGAAAGGCAAACAGGAGTGACTAAAGCGTTTACTATTTTAGATTGTAAATCAAGTTAAAAGTTATTTGGAAATAAACAAGACACCCTAAAGACATAGCTTTTCCAGATGGCTGGATACAAAAATACAGGAACATATTTTTTCTGAAAGATGACTTAATACAACAGTGTATTTTTGGTTTATTTTGAGTACACATTTCACACACCTACTTCAACACGCTGGGCAATGATCACTTGCCAAATGGCATCCTCCTCAGCAGTGGAGAGTTTTTCCAGTGAAGCCAGATATCTCCTTTGAAGGGAGATGAGGGTATGGAGAGCCTGAGTACAACGCAAACAAAACAAACGGTCAAAAACACGAAGGGTCATTTAGGTAGCATGGTGCCATTTCCTTTACCGGTTAAATTAGCATTTGATATTTATGGATATAGTTATCACACTGTACATCTTAGCATACACGTTAACAAAAATCCACTACGACCCCTTCAGGTACTTACTTTGGAATATTGTGTGATGGAGTCTACGAGAGCCTGAGTGGTCTGGGAGAGGTAAGTGTTTGCACTGTCTGTAACCATAGAGGATGCGCTTCGGATCAGGGATTCATGAGAGAGGTTCTCCACTTGCTGGATAGGGAGAGAAACAGAAACAGTTTAATATATGAGCTGAAAGGGGGGATTTTTACGATTAAGGCATTCATGTACAGTGCATTCGGAAAGTATTCAGACCCCCTGACTTTCGCCACATTTTGTTACGTTACAGACTTATTCTAAAATGGATTAAATTGTTTTCCCCCCCTTTTCAATCCACACACACAATAGCCCATAATGACAAAGCAAAAACAGGCTTTCAGAAATAAAAAATAAATAACAGAATATGACATTTGCATAAGTATTCAGACCCTTACTGAGCACTCTATTGAAGCACCTTTGGCAGGGATTACAGCCTCGAGTCCTCTTGGTTATGACGCTACAAGCTTGGCACACCTGTTTTTGGGGAGTTTCTCCCATTCTTCTCTGCAGATCCTCTCAAGCTCTGTCAGGATGGACGGGGAGTGTCGCTGCACAGATATTTTCAGGTCTTGTGGGAGCAAGATGTACATATAGGGAGAAACATAATACTGTACCACAAGAGAAAGATACACTTAAAGTGCATTTGCCATTCTGGTAAAATGCATTGTCTATTGTATAGGACAGGAAACCAAAGTAAGGCCATGAGAGCATAGGACAGCTGGACATACCAAGGTCAGAGGGACACACAAAGGAGGGGGTCAGCCAAATGACCAACTGATGGACTATAGACATAGGGCATATATTTTTAGGACATGAAGAGAAGAGACACATAGTCTACTAGTCCTAATAAGGACAGACATACCAAAGAACACACCAAGCTAAACTTAAGGATAAGATGGGCATGTATTATTTTTGGGACATGAAGAGGTCCTGTCACCATTATAACTTAACTGAAAGCAGATATGGGCGTGAACAAGCAGGATGCACAGATTGGGATATAATGGTGGCAGATGGACTGAGGGAAGTAACTTAATTTGCATGTGGGATGGACTCATATGTTGTATGTGTATAAAAACAGAGCCAGAGCTCTGGAAAAGGGTGTGTTCCGCGGACCATCTAGGCTTCTGATATGTTTGCATTAAAAGCCTATATTGAATTCACAAGTTCTTGTAAGTGTTATATTTTGTAACGATCCTCCACGACAGTCTCTCGAGATGTTCAATCGAGTTCAAGTCTGGGCTCTGGCTGGGCCATTCAAGGACATTCAGAGACTTGTCCCGAAGCCACTTCTGCGTTGTCTTGGCTGTGTGTTTAGGGTCGATGTCCTGTTGGAAGGTGAACCTTCACCCCAGTCTGTGGTCCTGGGCGCTTTGGAGCAGGTTTTCATCAAGGATCTCTCTGTACTTTGCTCCGTTCAGCTTTCCCTCAATCCTGGCTAGTCTCTGCCAATGAACGACATCCTCACACCATGATGCTGCCACCACCATGCTTCACCGTAGGGATGGTGCCAGGTTTCCTCCAGACGTGACGCTTGGCATTCAGGCCAAGGAGTTCAATCTTGGTTTCATCAGACAAGAAAATGTGTTTCTCCTGGTCTGAGAGTCTTTAAGTGCCTTTTGGCAAACTCCAAGCGGTCTGTCATGTGCCTTTTACTAAGGAGTGGCTTCCGTCTGGCCACTCTATCATAAAGGCCTGATTGGTGAAGTGCTGCGGAGATGGTTGTCCTTCTGGAAGTTTCTCCACAGAGGAACTCTGGAGCTCTGTCAGAGTGACCATCAGGTTCTTGGTCACCTCCCTGACCAAGGCCCTTATCCATCGATTGCTCAGTTTGGCAGGGCTGCCAGCTCTAGGAAGTATTGGTGGTACTGTTCTTCCACTTAAGAATGAAGGAGGCCACTGTGTTCTTGGGGACCTTCAAGGCCGCCAAAATGTTTTGGTACCCTTCCCTAGATCTGTGCCTCGACACAATCCTGTCTTGGAGCTCTACAAACAATTCCTTCAAACTCATGGCTTGGTTTTTGCTCTGACATGCACTGTCAACTGTGGGACCTTTAATAGACCGGCGTGTGCCTTTCCAAATCATGTCTAATCAATAAAATGTACCACATGTGGACTCCAATCAAGTTGTAGAAACATCCCAAGGATGATCAATGGAAACCGGATGCATCGGAGTTCAATTTCGAGTCTCGTAGCAAAGGGTCTGAATACTTAAATAAGGTATTTATGTTTTTAATGTTTTTGTACATTTGCAAAAATGTCAAAAAATCCCTTTTGGCTTCGTCATTATGGTTTATTGAGTGTAGATGGATGAATATTTGTATTTATTTAATACATTTTAGAATAAGGCTGTAAAGTAACAAAAGGTGGAAAAAGTCAACTTGTCAGCCTTATTCAAGTTGTTCAGCATTATTCAATGACACTAATATAAAGTGATGAGTGGTCCTTTACCTGCATGAAAGGGACAGCGCTCAGTCCACTGCCAACACTCAAAGAGACCAAGCTCGTTCTGGTAACATCTCTCAAACGCACGAGCCTATGGCGCAAGGGTTTCCTACTGTTGAGGACACTCGCTGCTGTGCTCCTGCAAGGTAATGAGTAAACAACAACACCGATATTAGCAAGCTATAGTGATTACAGCAATTCGATATTTATCTAAGACGAAACATTTTCTGTTTGCGTACGAATACAATGCATTAGGGTGCAATGATGCAGTTGTTATTATAAAGATATTTACCTGAAGAAATTGAGACATGCAATGCTTCTTCTGAGCGCGGCCATATTGGTCAGGAGCAAAAGGAAGTCCGTCCCACAGTAGCACAAACAGAGCATTGTCTAATAGCGTGCATTTTAATTGTAATGTCGTTTATTACTATTCAACTAAAATAAATTATATGAGGTTACTTTTGTGATGTATTAAAATCTCAATAAATAATTTTAAAATTTACCAGAATTCTTTACGACAAAAAGTAAGTCTCTGTCGTCACCTAGTGGTAAAATAGGCTCAAATTTGTATGTTGTGTTTCTGCTGTAGTCTTGTATTCCTTTCCTCAACTATAATATATTGTGACAATGAACATTATACTGGTTTTCAAAAGCCAGAGATAATGGTTAAACATATAGGCTGGAATACTATAAGGAGAGTCATCTTGTTTGTGTTATCTACACGCATCGTAGATCAAACTATTGATAAATGATGTGACTACACTCAACAATAATAATAATAAGAAACTGTATTATGCATAAATAATGATTTTTTTTGTGCTTTAAAGGTAGTTATGGGCAGAAAGACAAACTCAACTCAATCTTTCATCAAATCAGATGCCTTATTCATCACAAAACCATTTGATGTTGCCAATTATTTTAATGATTTCTTCATTGACAAAGTTGGCAAACTTAGGCAGGAAATGCCATCAACGAACAGTGAGCCATCATATTCCTATCTGTCATATCTATTTATTTATTTATTTTTACCCCATTTTTCTCCAATTTAGTGATATCCAATTGCGATCCAATTACGATTTTGTCTCATCGCTGCAACTCCCCAACAGGCTCGGGAGAGGAGAAGGTCGAGTCGTGGGTTCTCCGAAACATGACCCACCAAAAACCACGTTTCTTTTTCATTTTTTTAACCCCTCCACCACCCCCTTCTTCAGAGGACAAATATCTTTTTGGGTTTAAGAATAATTTATGTATGAGTGAAGCTTTTAGTGAAAGGTTTAAAGCTTTAATGTTGAATAATTTAGGCCCCTCATATTCATTATATAAATAGGCACGTTTAATTTTGTCTGGTTTAGCATTCCAAATCAAATGAAATATTTTTTGCTCATATGATTTAAAAAAACAGGTAAATCTGGAGTAGAGAGTGCCTACTGTAAGTAAACTGTGATAAGACCAAAGACTTTCCATAAATAGACAAGTATTTACCTCTCCATGGTTGCAGAATCTTATCTATTTTTGCTAACTTTCTATTGAAATGAATTGTGGTAAGTTCATTTATATTTTTTGAGATGTGAATACCAAGTATATCTACTTAACCATCCACCCATTTTAATGGTAAACTACAAGGTAGTGTAAACACTATTTTTGTAACGATCCAATGCGTAATATGGTTCACTTGTCATAATTAGGTTTTAATCCAGAGAGGCTAGAAAAGTTATCAAGATCTTCAATAAGACTGTGCAGGGATCCAGATTGCGGACTTAAAAACTAGAGTTATCAGTATACAGGAACCACAGCTGCTAAGAAAATGATTGTACAAAAGGTGGATTGTACCTCATCAGTTACCATTGCGACAATGGCTGCTCACATTTAAGGGAATTGTATTTATGGAGCTCTCCACGGCCAGGATCTACAGGGCCAAGGTGTCCACTCTGGACACATGGAAAAAAGCAGTAGTGGACATTTCTGAACTCTTAACCAATGGGCCTTTACACCTTTACATCCATGAATGTGTATCAATAATGTTTCACTATTTCTGAGACTATATGATGTATTGTTCAGTAGATTAACTATTTCATATTTATGTTTTTCTCATTATTTATTTTACATGCTATCAGATTGCTGGTGTGGGGGTGGGGTTAAAAAATCTATTAATAAAATGTATTGCATGAATCCTATGAATTGAAATAATAAAAACTTGATGTAAAAATAAAAACTGTACAAGGCTATAAACGAGCAGGAAACCATGTGCCCAGAGGCTGCTTTTCTGGTTGCCTGTGATTTTAATTCCACGTCACTAAGACACTAGGGGTGATAAAGTCCTAGAGCGCTGTTACTCTCCCCACAAGCAAGCATACAACGCTCTACCTCATCGCCCCTTCGGCAAATCAGATCATGACTCTATACTCCTGTTTCCTGTCTACAAGCATAAGCTCAAACAGGAAGTACCCATGACGCACTCCGTAGAGAAATGGTACTCCGAATTGCCTACAGCAGTCCTGGACTGCTTTGCTAGCGCAGACTGGAATATGTTCTGGGACTCCACCGATATCATCATCCAGAACTACCGCCGTCACAGGCTTCATTAGGAAATGCATAACTGACATTGTCCCCACAGTGAAGGTTCGCTGCTTCCCCAATCAAAACCCCGGATTAACACATAGGTTGGCGCTACCAAACTAAAGGACAGGGCTATCGCACACAGGGCTATCACAGCCAACCCAGAGGCTACAGCTGAGGACACGAACAAGTACAATAAGTCCTTCTATGACCTCCACAGAGCCATCAAACAAGCAAAAGGGAAATATAGGAACAAGGTGGAATCCGATTACACAGGCTCCGCCGCCCGTCACATGTGGCAGGGGCTACAGTCCATTACGGATAACAAAGGAAAACCCAGATGTGATCTGTCCAAAGATGCCTCTACCAGACAAACTCAATGCATTTTACGCACACCTTGCCAGAATATCACAAGGCCGCCCGTCAACCCAGAGGACTGGGTGATCTCGTACTCTGAGGCTGACTTGAGTAAGATCTTTAATCAGGTCAACACTTGCAAGGCCGCAGGGTCGGACGGGATTCCGGGCCACATTCTTAGAGCATGCGCAGAACAGCTGGCAGGCATGTTCATGGTCACTTTCAACCTCTCCTTGTCCCAGTCTGTAATCCCCATGTCTCAAGCTGACCACCATCATTCCTGTTCCCCAAATTCTAAGGCTACCTTCCACAATGTCTACTGCCCTGTAGCACTCACATCTGTAATCATAAAGTGCTTTGAAAGGCTGCTTATGGCACACATAAACTCCATCATCCCAGACACCCTAGACAAGGGATGGGCATCTCCAGTCCTCGGGGGCCTGATTGGTGTCACACTTTTGCTCCAGCTGATACATCTTGACTCCAATAATAAACTAATCATGATCTTCAGTTTAGAATGCAACTAATTTAATCAGCTGTGTTTGCTAAGGATGTTGAAAAAGTGTGACACCACTTTGGCCCCCGAGTACTGGAGTTGCCCATTCCTGGTCTAGACCCACACCAATTTGCATACCGCCCAACAGATCCATAGACAACACAATCTAAATTGCACTCTACACTGGCCTCATCCACCTAGATAAGAGGAGTACCTATTTAAGAATAATGTTCATTGACTACAGCTCAGCGTTCACCACCATAGTCTCCTCCAAGCTCATCACCAAGCTTGAGACCCTGGGACTGAACATCTCCCTCTGCAACTGGATCCTGGACTTCCTGACGGGCTGACGTGATGAGAGTAAGCAACATCACCTCTGCCAGCTGACCCTGAACACTGGGGCCCCACAGTGGTGTGTGCTTAGTCCCCTCCTGTACGCACGACTCCAACATCATCATCAAGTTTGCTGACGACAGGTCAGTGGTAGGCCTGATCACCGGCGATGATGATACAGCCTACAGGGGGGAGGTCAGTGACCTGGCAGTATGGTGCCAGGACAACAATCTCTACCTGAACATTAGTAAGACCAAGGAGCTGATGGTGTCCCACCACCCGCCAACCCCTCTTTTACGCTACTGCTACTCTCTGTTAATCATATATACATAGTCACTTTAACCACATCTACATGTACATACTACCTCAATCAGCCTGACTAACCGGTGTCTGTATGTAGCCTCGCTACTTTTATTGCCTCGCTACTGTATATAGCCTAGCTACTGTTCTTCACTGTCTTTTTACTGTTGTTTTTATTTCTTTACTTAACTATTGTTCACCTAATACCTCTTTTGCACTATTGGGTTAGAGCCTGAAAGTAAGCATTTCACTGTACGGTTGTATTATACCTGTTGTATTCGGAACAAGTGACCAATAAACTTTGATTTGATTTGGACTACAGGAAACGGGCGAGCATGCCCCCATCTAAATCGATGGGGCTGTAGTGGAGCTGGTCGAGAGATTCAAGTTCCTCTGTGTCCAAATCACTAAGGACTTAAAATGGTCCACACACACACAGTCGTGAAGAAGGGGAAAAAGAGCCTCTTCCCCCTCAGGAGGTTGAACATATTTGGCATGGGCCCTCAAATCCCCAAAAAGGTCTGCAGCTCCACAATTGAGATCATCTTTACTGGCTGCATCACTGCTTGGTATGGTAACTGCACCACCCTCGATCACATGGCGCCATATAGGGTGGTGCGAACAGCACAGTACATAACTTTGGCCGAGCTCCCTGCCATCCAGGACCCCTATATCAGGCGGTGTGAAAGGTAGGCCTGGAAAATTGTAGCTAAAATTGTACCTAACAAATAGCTAACAAAATGGCTACACGGACTATCTGTACTGACTCTTTTATTTTATTAGTATTTTTCCACTGACTCTATGCACACTTACAGAACTCTACACACTCACTCACTCACACATACACACTTAATTTGCTCACACATATAACTCACACACACATTTATACTGACTCTACACACACACATACTCAAATACAATCATCATATATGCTGCTGCTACTCTGTTTATCATATATCCTGATGCCTAGTCACCTTAACCATATACAGTACCTTCGGAAAGTATTCAGACCCCTTGACTTTAAAAGAAATTCCTCAGCAATCTATGCACACTACCCCATAATGTAAAAGATAATTTTTTTTTAGAAAAACAGAAGTACCTTATTTACATAAGTATTCAGATCTTTTGCTTATGAGACTCAAAATTGAGCAGCCCAAAGAAATGTTTCAAAACGTTCAAGTAACAGACACATCTCAACATCAACTGTTCAGAGGAGACTGTGTAATTTCAGGCCTTCATGGTCGAATTGCTGCAAAGAAACCACTACTAAAGGACACCAATAAGAAGAAGAGACTTACTGGGGCCAAGAAACATGAGACATTAGAGGACATTAGACCGGTGGAAATCTGTCCTTTAGTCTGATGAGTCCAAATGTGATATTTTTGGTTCCAACCTCTGTGTCTTTGTGAGACGCAGAGTGGGTGAACGGATGATCTCCGCATGTGTGGTTCCCACCGTGAAGCATGGAGGAGGAGGTGTTATGGTGTGGGAGTGCTTTGCTGGTGACACTGTCTGTGATGTATTTAGAATTCAAGAGTACACTTAACCAGCATGACTACCACAGTATTCTGCAGCTGTTATGCAGGTGAGTGAGGACCCAAAAGCGGTTTAACAAAAACAGAGTCCTTTAATGTCAAAACACAGGGAAGACATAGATCCTCTTCAGATGTACTGAATAGCAAAATAGACAAGAGGGCGACAAATAAATCATAAAGTCCTTCTGATATTACAGAAAAGTCCCCTTCTTAGCAGCAGAGGAGAATAGCAGGGTTAGCGGCGACAGACTGCTGGTCTCTCTGGGTAGGCGCGGGTTGTAGATGACAGAGGTACCTGATCGCACGTAGCATCAGATGAACAGGCAGATTCCGACAGGACGAGACAAGGGTGAAGCAAACGTGACGATAGTTTGGTTCTGGCATGAGAAACTCAAAACGAGAATCTGACAAAGACAGAAGCAGGAACAGAGAGAGAAATAGAGAACTAATCAGAGGGGAAAAAGGGAACAGGTGGAAAAAGGGTGAACGAGGTAGTTAGAGAAGATCAGGAACAGCTGGGGGAAGGAAAGGAAGAGAAGGTAACCTAATACGACCAGCAGGGGGAAACGAAGTGAAGAGAAAGAACAGGAACAAGACATAACATGACAATACATGACAGTACCCCCCCCACTCACCGAGCGCCTCCTGGCGCACTCGAGGAGGAAACCTGGCGGCAACGGAGGAAATCATCGATCAGCGAACGGTCCAGCACGTCCCGAGAGGGAACCCAACTCCTTTCCTCAGGACCGTACCCCTCCCAATCCACTAGGTACTGATGACCACGGCCCCGAGGACGCATGTCCAAAATCTTACGGACCCTGTAGATAGGTGCACCCTCGACAAGGATGGGGGGGAGACGAGCGGGGGCGCGAAGAACGGGCTTAATACAGGAGACATGGAAGACCGGGTGGATGCGACGAAGATATCGCGGGAGAAGAAGTCGCACTGCGACAGGATTAATGATCTGAGAAATACGGAACGGACCAATGAACCGCGGGGTCAACTTGCGAGAAGCTGTTTTAAGGGGAAGATTTTGGGTGGAGAGCCATACTCTCTGACCGCGACAATATCTAGGACTCTTAGTTCTACGCTTATTAGCGGCTCTCACAGTCTGCGCCCTATAACGGCAAAGTGCAGACCTGACCCTCTTCCAGGTGCGCTCACAACGTTGGACAAACGCCTGAGCGGAGGGGACGCTGGACTCTGCGAGCTGAGACGAGAACAGCGAAGGCTGGTACCCGAGGCTACTCTGAAAAGGAGATAGCCCGGTCGCAGACGAAGGAAGCGAGTTGTGGGCGTATTCTGCCCAGGGAAGCTGTTCTGACCAAGATGCAGGGTTACGAAAAGAAAGACTGCGTAAGATGCGACCAATAGTCTGATTGGCCCGTTCTGCTTGACCGTTAGACTGGGGGTGAAAGCCGGAAGAGAGACTGACGGAAGCCCCAATCAAACGGCAAAACTCCCTCCAAAATTGAGACGTGAATTGCGGACCCCTGTCCGAAACGACGTCTGACGGAAGGCCATAAATTCTGAAAACATTCTCGATGATGATTTGTGCCGTTTCTTTAGCAGAAGGGAGCTTAGCGAGGGGAATAAAATGAGCCGCCTTAGAGAACCTATCGACAACCGTAAGAATAACAGTCTTCCCCGCTGACGAAGGCAGTCCGGTGATAAAGTCTAAGGCGATGTGAGACCACGGTCGAGAGGGAATGGGAAGCGGTCTGAGACGGCCGGCAGGAGGAGAGTTACCGGACTTAGTCTGCGCGCAGACCGAACAAGCAGCCACGAAACGACGCGTGTCACGCTCCCGAGTGGGCCACCAAAAACGCTGGCGAATGGAAGCAAGCGTACCCCGGAAGCCGGGGTGGCCGGCTAACTTGGCAGAGTGAGCCCAGTGAAGAACGGCCAGACGAGTAGGAACGGGAACGAAAAGAAGGTTCCTAGGACAAGCGCGCGGCGACGGAGTGTGAGTGAGAGCTTGCTTTACCTGCCTCTCAATTCCCCAGACAGTCAACCCGACAACACGCCCCTCAGGGAGAATGCCCTCGGGGTCGGTGGAGGCTACTGAAGAACTGAAGAGACGAGATAAAGCATCAGGCTTGGTGTTCTTAGAGCCCGGACGATAAGAAATTACGAACTCGAAACGAGCGAAAAACAGCGCCCAACGAGCCTGACGCGCATTAAGTCGTTTGGCAGAACGGATGTACTCAAGGTTCCTATGGTCAGTCCAAACGACAAAAGGAACGGTCGCCCCCTCCAACCACTGTCGCCATTCGCCTAGGGCAAAGCGGATGGCGAGCAGTTCGCGGTTTCCCACATCATAGTTACGTTCCGACGGCGACAGGCGATGAGAAAAATACGCGCAAGGGTGGACCTTGTCGTCAGAAAGGGAGCGCTGAGAAAGAATGGCTCCCACGCCCACTTCTGACGCGTCAACCTCGACAACGAACTGTCTTGAGACGTCAGGTGTAACAAGGATAGGTGCGGATGTAAACTGATTCTTGAGGAGATCAAAAGCTCCCTGGGCGGAAACGGACCACTTAAAGCACGTCTTGACAGAAGTAAGGGCTGTGAGAGGAGCTGCCACCTGACCGAAATTACGGATGAAACGACGATAGAAATTTGCGAAGCCGAGAAAGCGCTGCAACTCGACGCGTGACTTAGGGGCGGGCCAATCGATGACAGCTTGGACCTTAGCGGGATCCATCTTAATGCCTTCAGCGGAAATAACAGAACCGAGAAATGTGACGGAGGAGGCATGAAAAGAGCACTTCTCAGCCTTCACATAAAGACAATTCTCTAAAAGGCGCTGGAGGACACGTCGAACGTGCTGAACATGAATCTGGAGTGACGGTGAAAAAATCAGGATATCGTCAAGGTAAATGAAAACAAAGATGTTCAGCATGTCTCTCAGGACGTCATTCACTAATGCCTGAAAGACAGCTGGAGCGTTAGCGAGGCCGAAAGGAAGAACCCGGTATTCAAAGTGCCCTAACGGAGTGTTAAACGCCGTTTTCCACTCGTCCCCCTCCCTGATGCGCACAAGATGGTAAGCGTTACGAAGGTCCAACTTAGTGAAAAACGTGGCTCCCTGCAGGATCTCGAAGGCTGAAGACATAAGAGGAAGCGGATAACGATTCTTAACCGTTATGTCATTCAGCCCTCGATAATCCACGCAGGGGCGCAGGGACCCGTCCTTCTTCTTAACAAAAAAAACCCCCGCTCCGGCGGGAGAGGAGGAGGGGACTATGGTACCAGCGTCGAGAGCTACAGACAAATAATCCTCGAGAGCCTTACGTTCGGGAGCCGACAGAGAGTATAGTCTACCCCGGGGGGGAGTGGTTCCCGGAAGGAGATCAGGAGGAAGAGAGGTGGCCCTGGACCGACTGAACACCGTGCGCAGATCGTGATATTCCTCCGGCACCCCCGTCAAATCACCAGGCTCCTCCTGTGAAGAAGAGACAGAGGAAACAGGAGGGATAGCAGACATTAAACATTTCACATGACAAGAGACGTTCCAGGAGAGGATAGAATTACTAGAACAATTAATAGAAGGATTATGACAAACTAGCCAGGGATGGCCCAAAACAACAGGTGTAAAAGGTGAACGAAAAATTAAAAAAGAAATGGTTTCGCTATGATTACCAGAGACAGTGAGGGTTAAAGGTAGCGTTTCACGCTGAATCCTGGGGAGAGAACTACCATCCAAAGCGAACAAGGCCGTGGGCTCCCCTAACTGTCTGAGAGGAATGTCATGTTCCCGAGCCCAGGTCTCGTCCATAAAACAGCCCTCCGCCCCAGAGTCTATCAAGGCACTGCAGGAAGCTGACGAACCGGTCCAGCGTAGATGGACCGACAAGGTAGTGCAGGATCTTGAAGGAGAGACCAGAGTAGTAGCGCTCACCAGTAGCCCTCCGCTTACTGATGAGCTCTGGCTTTTACTGGACATGAAGTGACAAAATGACCAGCGGAACCGCAATAGAGACAGAGGCGGTTGGTGATTCTCCGTTCCCTCTCCTTAGTCGAGATGCGGATACCCCCCAGCTGCATAGGCTCAGCACCCGAGCCGGCGGAGGAAGATGGTAGTGATGCGGAGAGGGGGGCAACGGATAACGCGAGCTCCTTTCCACGAGCTCGGTGACGAAGATCAACCCGTAGCGAGTTCAATCAAGGAATCCACGCTGGAAGGAACCTCCCGGGAGAGAATCTCATCCTTTACCTCCGCGCGGAGACCCTCCAGAAAACGAGCGAGCAAAGCCGGCTCGTTCCAGTCACTGGAGGCAGCAAGAGTGCGAAACTCAATAGAGTAAACTGTTATGGATCGATTACCTTGAAAACAGGACCCTGGAAGCTTCCTCCCCAAAAACAGAACGATCAAAAACCCGTATCATCTCCTCCTTAAAGTCCTGATACTGGTTAGTACACTCAGCCCTCGCCTCCCAGATTGCCGTGCCCCACTCACGAGCCCGTCCAGTAAGGAGAGATATGACGTAGGCGATACGAGCTGTGCTCCTGGAGTAAGTGTTGGGCTGGGAGAAAACACAATATCACACTGGGTGAGGAACGAGCGGCATTCAGTGGGCTCCCCAGAGTAACACGGTGGGTTATTGATTCTGGGCTCCGGAGATTCGGAAGCCCTGGAAGTGGCCGGTGGATCGAGGCGGAGATGGTGAATCTGTTTTGTGAGGTCGGAGACTTGGGCGGCCAGGGTCTCAACGGCATGTCGAGCAGCAGACAATTCCTGCTCGTGTCTGCCTAGCATCGCTCCCTGGATCTCGACGGCTGAGTGGAGAGGATCCGAAGTCGCTGGGTCCATTCTTGGTCAGATTCTTCTGTTATGCAGGTGAGTGAGGACCCAAAAGCGTTTAACAAAAACAGAGTCCTTTAATGTCAAAACACAGGGAAGACATAGATCCTCTTCAGATGTACTGAATAGCAAAATAGACAACCCGCAGAGAGGGCGACAAATAAATCATAAAGTCCTTCTGATATTACAGAAAAGTCCCCTTCTTAGCAGCAGAGGAGAATAGCAGGGTTAGCGGCGACAGACTGCTGGTCTCTCTGGGTAGGCGCGGGTTGTAGATGACAGAGGTACCTGATCGCACGTAGCATCAGATGAACAGGCAGATTCCGACAGGACGAGACAAGGGTGAAGCAAACGTGACGATAGTTTGGTTCTGGCATGAGAAACTCAAAATGAGAATCTGACAAAGACAGAAGCAGGAACAGAGAGAGAAATAGAGAACTAATCAGAGGGAAAAAAGGGAACAGGTGGGAAAAGGGTGAACGAGGTAGTTAGAGAAGATCAGGAACAGCTGGGGGAAGGAAAGGAAGAGAAGGTAACCTAATACGACCAGCAGGGGGAAACGAAGTGAAGAGAAAGAACAGGAACAAGACATAACATGACAATACATGACAGCAGCGATACGCCATCCCTTCTGGTTTGCGCTTAGTGGGAATATCATTTGTATGAACCAAGGCTGTGTAAGGGCTATTTGACCAAGAAGGAGAGTGATGGAGTGCTGCCACAATCACCCAACCTTAACCCAATTGAGATGGTTTGGGATGAGAGTGAAGAAAAGCAGACAAATGCTCAGCATATGTGGGATATCCTTCAAGACTGTTGGAAAAGCCTTCCAGGTGAAGCTTGTTGAGAAAATGCCAAGAATGTGCAAAGCTATCATCAAGGCAAAGGGTGGCTATATGAGGAATCTCAAATATAAAATATATTTTGATTTGTTTTAAGACTTTTTTTGTTACTACATCATTCCATATGTGTTTTTTCATAGTTTTGATGTCTTCACTATTATTCTACAATGTAGAAAATAGTCAAATAAATAAAACACCTTGAGTGAGTAGCTGTGTCCAAACTTTTGACTGGTACTGTATGTAAATGTGATTTCAGTTTATTTCATTTTTTTATCTGCAAAAATGTCTAACAACCTGTTTTTGCTTTGTCATTATGGGGTATTGTGTGTAGATTGATGAAAAAATCAATTTAATCAATTTTAGAATACGGCTGTAACCTAACAAAATGTGAAAAAAGTCTAGGGGTCTGAATACTTTCCAAATGCACTGTACATATCTACCCTTACTACTCCAGTATACTTGAACATTCTAAATATGGTATTGGCACCGCTCTGGAACTGATCCTGTATAAAGCTTACTAGCTTTCTCATGTTCTTCTTAATGTCTATTTCTCATGTGTTGTTGTTCTACTTTCCTTTATTTATAGTAATATATATTGAGCTCGCAAGAAAGGCATTTCACTGTACTTGTGCATGGGACAATACAACTTAAAACTTTGGGACTCATTAAAACACAGATGCATGCTCTCGTCCCTTTCATGCAGAATGTATTGTAGGATAAGTGTGATTTATGGTTAATGAGGAAAGTGCAAACTACAGATATTCTCAATAGGCTTTAAAAGTATAGGCTATTCCAACTTGCTGTTATATTTCTTGCTGTGAAGCCTACTCCACTTCTGAATGGATTCATATGACAGCCTTTTGGGAATGTTATTTGGAGAACACACGACGGCCTATGACATAATTCTCAGGAACTAATGTAGTTTTATGGGAATTGGGAAGACGACCCAGTGAGTAATAGATGGCCAAGAGTTTGTCACAATAACTGTTGAGTGAATTTCAGAATCAGCAGAGTTGAGTATCAGCTCATACTTTGTTACTGTAATTTTTCAAATCTGTACTATACCTCCTCTTTGCAGGTTTTCACAGGTCTGTTTAGATGCATCTACTGGCACACAACAGTCAAAGTTCACGTCATTGATACAGTTACTGTACATTTCCTGGAGCTAATCACAACTGTAACTCACTGCAAATGCCACTTATTACAGAATACATTTTTTTGAAACTTTGCTTGGGAGGTGGAAGGAATGTTTTATTTCTCTCAATCAGGTCATCTTTGAAATTACACACATGGTTAATGTTGTTTGAGACGTTTACATTTTTTCTAATTAGAAGACGCTGCAATGCATATACCATAATTAGCTTAAACACATAAGCATATGTAACATAGCCGTTCATTAAAATATACCTTAAGATTAACACAATATATCATATTGTCTGTGGTCTTTGAAAACCAAAGTGCTTTTCAATACCACAAAATCATGTGATAAATAATAACAATACCAATGGCCTTGCCTGTTAAGCAAGTGTTATGTTTTCATATGACCAGTAATTAAGTTATCAACAAGTATTGGGGAAATGTTCTTATTCAGCCCAAAAAATACATAATATTTAATTGCAAGGAAAAACTTTTCATCCCTTAGGCCATAGACAAGTGGACAAAGACATCGCGGGGCCAGAATAAAAACAATGTAATCAAAGAATCTCACATTATTGTACAATTTCAAATTAATTGGCAGGATGGCAGCCTCAATGAACGGGCACCACAGCTGGATCAGACACAGGAACAACTGGATAGCGTGGAGAATCACCGTTTTACGACATTTAGATAAAGATTTCTTATTTTCCGAAGCTTCTTTGGCCACTGCAAATATTCTAACATAGGCAAACACAATGGTGATGGACATGACCAGAAAGTATAACTGACCTATAACTGATCTAAGGTGTCTCTGCCACTTATGTGCAATAAACATCTCTGCTGAACACAGCTTATACTGCGTGTAGAAGCCCAGAGGGACTGAGGCAAAGAAGATGGAGACAATTATGATGGGCTGTATGGCACTGATGCTGTGGATGAGTAGGATGCAGTGAATGGCTCTGCGTACAGTGGAGAGCTCTCCATGGCGCAGGGGCATGCAGATGGCCACATACCGCTCCAGGCTCATGGCTGTCAGTGTCAGCGGCGTGACAAAGGTCAACTCACAAAGCAACACACAGAAGAAAACACACACAGCAGCTGGCATGGTGACACTAAAGTAAGTCAGGAGGAGCAAGTTATTAGTCATGATTAGGTACAAACAGTCAGTCAGCAGTGTGTGAGCAAAGAAAACATAACGTGTGTTTGAGAGAAAGGTGTCCTTTTTGAAGAAGGTGAAGATGAGCAGGCAGATGATGTAAATGAACATTGCATTCATCACCTGGACTATTATGATCCTGTCGTTAACTTGTTGCAGAGAGGAGCTGCTACCACCATCTGCAGCTGTTGTATTGTTGTCAGCCATAATCACACAATGAAATAACCAATAACAAGAAGTTATGTACAGTAATTGCATTTCATAAACATGTCACAAAGGATGACATTTAAACATGAAATCATGTTAACTTTCGAGCAATAGATAACATATTTAAATATATTTAAAAGCTTAGATGAAATTAAAAAAGCAGAAGCACATTTCCAATATAATGCTTTGTTTCTTCTTGGTTGTAGGATATAGATTTAAATATGGCAGGTTGCCTTAGAAAGGAATCATGCCATTGAAGCAGCACAGTACAAACAGGTATTCTCTCAGTCTCCTCTTGAATCCCCAGGCAAAGATCTACTGACAGAGTGCTCTGGATGAAGCCTTTATAGAACATTTGATTTCTCAAAGGAATGTTGTCATGAACCTTGAGATACACCTCATTCCTATATTTAGACCAACCATATAATTACTGTAATGCACAGTAATCTCATAGGATTATAACATTTTGACATGTTTTCAGGATATATGCCTATGTGTGGCATTCACGAGGAGTAACACACAGATTACAGTAAACATTTTTCATCAAATGTAGTGATATTTCTGACTGAGATGTGTAAATAGGCCTACATGTGAGTGTTAGCAGTGTTTGTTGTGTAGCAGTACAAGTGGCAGCATCATATCACCCAGCCTACCACTGCTGGCTTGCTTCTGAAGCTAAGCAGGGTTGGTCCTGGTCAGTCACTGGATGGGACCCCAGATGCTGCTGGAAGTGGTGTTGGAGGGCCAGTAGGAGGCACTCTTTCCTCTAGTCTAAAAAATATCCCAATTCCCCAGGGCAGTGATTGGGGACACTGCTCTGTGTAGGGTGCTGTCTTTCGGATGGGACGTTAAACGGGTGTCCTGACTCTCTGAGGTCATTAAAGATACCATGACACTTATCGTAAGAGTAGGGCTGTTAACCCTGGTGTCCTGGCTAAATTCCCAATCTGGTCACCTAATAATCCTCCTCCTCTCCTCTGTAACTATTCCCCAGGTCATTTGCTGTAAATGAGAATGTGTTCTCAGTCAACTTACCTGGTAAAATAATGGATACATTTTTTTTAAAGTGCAGTTGTACTGTAGATACTATTGATGTGTGAGTTGACTCATAACCTGCAGTCATATTCGTGGGTTTAGGGTAATGAAATATTGTGTGGATGAAGGGCAGGTGGGAGGCTGTCTGGTTGAATAAAGTGAAAACAATGCATTAAAAATCCATAAATGTATATTTCTTCTGCAATTCATTACTATAGGCTACATTGAGGATTTTCTTTCATTATTTTAATCTTTTTTTATTTTTTATTTTACCTTTATTTAACCAGGTAGGCAAGTTGAGAACAAGTTCTCATTTACAATTGCGACCTGGCCAAGATAAAGCAAAGCAGTTCGACAGATACAACGACACAGAGTTACACATGGAGTAAAACAAACATACAGTCAATATTACAGTATAAACAAGTCTATATACAATGTGAGCAAATGAGGTGAGAAGGGAGGTAAAGGCAAAAAAGGCCATGGTGGCAAAGTAAATACAATATAGCAAGTAAAACACTGGAATGGTAGTTTTGCAATGGAAGAATGTGCAAAGTAGAAATAAAAATAATGGGGTGCAAAGGAGCAAAATAAATAAATTAATTAAATACAGTTGGGAAAGAGGTAGTTGTTTGGGCTAAATTATAGGTGGGCTATGTACAGGTGCAGTAATCTGTGAGCTCCTCTAACAGTTGGTGCTTAAAGCTAGTGAGGGAGATAAGTGTTTCCAGTTTCAGAGATTTTTGTAGTTTGTTCCAGTCATTGGCAGCAGAGAACTGGAAGGAGAGGCGGCCAAAGAAAGAATTGGTTTTGGGGGTGACTAGAGAGATATACCTGCTGGAGCGTGTGCTACAGGTGGGAGATGCTATGGTGACCAGCGAGCTGAGATAAGGGGGGACTTTACCTAGCAGGGTCTTGTAGATGACATGGAGCCAGTGGGTTTGGCGACGAGTATGAAGCGAGGGCCAGCCAACGAGAGCATACAGGTCGCAATGGTGGGTAGTATATGGGGCTTTGGTGACAAAACGGATTGCACTGTGATAGACTGCATCCAATTTGTTGAGTCGGGTATTGGAGGCTATTTTGTAAATGACATCGCCAAAGTCGAGGATTGGTAGGATGGTCAGTTTTACAAGGGTATGTTTGGCAGCATGAGTGAAGGATGCTTTGTTGCGAAATAGGAAGCCAATTCTAGATTTAACTTTGGATTGGAGATGTTTGATATGGGTCTGGAAGGAGAGTTTACAGTCTAACCAGATACCTAAGTAGTTGTCCACGTATTCTAAGTCAGAGCCGTCCAGAGTAGTGATGTTGGACAGGCGGGTAGGTGCAGGTAGCGATCGGTTGAAGAGCATGCATTTAGTTTTACTTGTATTTAAGAGCAATTGGAGGCCACTGAAGGATAGTTGTATGGCATTGAAGCTTGCCTGGAGGGTTGTTAACACAGTGTCCAAAGAAGGGCCGGAAGTATACAGAATGGTGTCGTCTGCGTAGAGGTGGATCAGAGACTCACCAGCAGCAAGAGCGACCTCATTGATGTATACAGAGAAGAGAGTCGGTCCAAGAATTGAACCCTGTGGCACCCCATAGAGACTGCCAGAGGTCCGGACAGCAGACCCTCCGATTTGACACACTGAACTCTATCAGAGAAGTAGTTGGTGAACCAGGCGAGGCAATCATTTGAGAAACCAAGTCTGTCGAGTCTGCCGATGAGGATGTGGTGATTGACAGAGTCGAAAGCCTTGGCCAGATCAATGAATACGGCTGCACAGTAATGTTTCTTATCGATGGCGGTTAAGATATCGTTTAGGACCTTGAGCGTGGCTGAGGTGCACCCATGACCAGCTCTGAAACCAGATTGCATAGCAGAGAAGGTATGGTGAGATTCGAAATGGTCGGTAATCTGTTTGTTGACTTGGCTTTCGAAGACCTTAGAAAGGCATGGTAGGATAGATATAGGTCTGTAGCAGTTTGGGTCAAGAGTGTCCCCCCCTTTGAAGAGGGGGATGACCGCAGCTGCTTTCCAATCTTTGGAAATCTCAGACGACACGAAAGAGAGGTTGAACAGGCTAGTAATAGGGGTGGCAACAATTTCGGCAGATAATTTTAGAAAGAAAGGGTCCAGATTGTCTAGCCCGGCTGATTTGTAGGGGTCCAGATTTTGCAGCTCTTTCAGAACATCAGCTGAATGGATTTGGGAGAAGGAGAAATGGGGAAGGCTTGGGCGAGTTGCTGATGGGGGTGCAGTGCTGTTGATCGGGGCAGGAGTAGCCAGGTGGAAAGCATGGCCAGCCGTAGAAAAATGCTTATTGAAATTCTCAATTATGGTGGATTTATCAGTGGTGACAGTGTTTCCTATCTTCAGTGCAGTGGGCAGCTGGGAGGAGGTGTTCTTATTCTCCATGGACTATACAGTGTCCCAGAACGTTTTTGAGTTAGTGTTGCAGGAAGCAAATTTCTGCTTGAAAAAGCTAGCCTTGGCTTTTCTAACTGCCTGTGTATAATGGTTTCTAGCTTCCCTGAACAGCTGCATATCACGGGGGCTGTTCGATGCTAATGCAGAACGCCATAGGATGTTTTTGTGTTGGTTAAGGGCAGTCAGGTCTGGGGAGAACCAAGGGCTATATCTGTTCCTGGTTCTAAATTTCTTGAATGGGGCATGTTTATTTAAGATGGTTAGGAAGGCATTTTAAAAAAATATCCAGGCATCCCCTACTGACGGGATGAGATCAATATCCTTCCAGGATACCCCGGCCAGGTCGATTAGAAAGGCCTGCTCGCTGAAGTGTTTCAGGGAGCGTTTTACAGTGATGAGTGGAGGTCGTTTGACCGCTGACCCATTACGGATGCAGGCAATGAGTCAGTGATCGCTGAGATCTTGGTTGAAGACAGAAGAGGTGTATTTAGAGGGGAAGTTGGTTAGGATGATATCTATGAGGGTGCCCGTGTTTAAGGCTTTGGGGAGGTACCTGGTAGGTTCATTGATAATTTGTGTGAGATTGAGGGCATCAAGTTTAGATTGTAGGATGGCTGGGGGGTTAAGCATGTTCCAGTTTAGGTCGCATAGCAGCACGAGCTCTGAAGATAGATGGGGTGCAATCAGTTCACATATGGTGTCCAGAGCACAGCTGGGGGCAGAGGGTGGTCTATAGCAGGCGGCAACGGTGAGAGACTTGTTTTTAGAGAGGTGGATTTTTAAAAGTAGAAGTTCAAATTGTTTGGGTACAGACCTGGATAGTAGGACAGAACTCTGCAGGCTATCTTTGCAGTAGATTGCAACACCGCCCCCTTTGGCAGTTCTATCTTGTCTGAAAATGTTGTAGTTTGGAATTAAAATTTCTGAATTTTTGGTGGTCTTCCTAAGCCAGGATTCAGACATAGCTAGAACATCCGGGTTGGCAGAGTGTGCTAAAGCAGTGAATAGAACAAACTTAGGGAGGAGGCTTCTAATGTTAACATGCATGAAACCAAGGCTATTACGGTTACAGAAGTCGTCAAAAGAGAGCGCCTGGGGAATAGGAGTGGAGCTAGGCACTGCAGGGCCTGGATTCACCTCTACATCGCCAGAGGAACATAGGAGGAGTAGAATAAGGGTGCGGCTAAAAGCAATAAGAATTGGTCGTCTAGAACGTCTGGAACAGAGAGTAAAAGGAGGTTTCTGGGGGCGATAAAATAGCATCAAGGTATAATGTACAGACAAAAGTATGGTAGGATGTGAATACAGTGGAGGTAAACCTAGGTATTGAGTGATGAAGAGAGAGATATTGTCTCTAGAAACATCATTGAAACCAGGAGATGTCATTGCATGTGTGGGTGGTGGAACTAATAGGTTGGATAAGGTATAGTGAGCAGGACTAGAGGCTCTACAGTGAAATAAGCCAATAAACACTAACCAGAACAGCAATGGACAAGACATATTGACATTAAGGAGAGGCATGCTTAGTCGAGTGATCAAAAGGGTCCAGTGAGTGGAGAGGTTGGTTGGGGGTCACGGCGATTTAGACAGCTAGCCAGGCCATCGGTAGCAAGCTAGCATAGGATGGAGGTCTGTTGTTAGCCACCTCTTGCATTCCGTCAGGAGATTAGTGGGGTTCCGTGTGGTAGAGGGGATTAATCCAAATCACACAACAACAACAAAAATAAAAACAATAGATATAGTTATAGAGGCCCAAGAAGAAAACATAATAATAATAAAAAATAAATAAATTGTCCGATTGTCTATTCGGATAGCAGCCGGTAAGACGGCTAACGGTTAGCAGGCCGCAGATGGGCGTTCAGGTAACGTCGCGACGGAGGAGCCAGCCGGATCTCCTTCGGGTAGATAAAGTCGGCAGTCCAGTTGTGAAGGCCCGGTGGGGCTCCGCGTAGGCAGTAAAACGGGTCCGGATAGGTGACTGCAGCCCAGGAGTGATTGATGGAACTCAGGAGTGATTGACGGAGCTGGCTAGCTCCGGAATAATTGATGTTTGCTCCGGAATCGACGAAAGCCGATAGTCACACGGATAGCAGCTAGCTAGCTGTGAGATCCGGGTATGAATGTCCAGAGAGCAGTTGAAATCCAGGGACATGGAGAGAAAAATTGGTCCGGTATGTTCCGTTCCGAGCCGCGCTGCGCCGTACAAAACTGGCGATATATTTTCGAGCTAAAGGATAGCTGATGACCACAAACCGTGGTTAGCTGAATACTAACGATATGCCAGTAAAGAAGCTAACTAGCTTCTGAACTAGCTTCTGATTAGCTTCTGGATTAGCTTCTGGGCTAGCTTCTGGCTAGCTCCTGGCTGGCTTCTGGCTAGTTTCTGGCTAGCTAATCTGGTGTTAGTGCGTAGCCTAAGCCTAAACTTTAGGCCATAACTGTAGGTAGGCTATGCTTGCCAAATACATGCCAATTGTTAAATGCTTTTGGGAACTTGGACAGAAAAGGTTCATGTCGATCCACTGAGGCAAAAAGGACAATGTCATAGTTTAATTCAATAAGAGAAAAGCTGCAAAATGGAGGGTTGAAAATAAATAGCAGGGAGGGCCAGAACAGTAGCCTAATGTTTGTGAAATATTTGGTGAAAGGCTCAAATTTGTATGTTGTGTTTCTGCTGTAGTCTTGTATTCCTTTGCTCAACTATAATATATTGTGACAATGAACATTATACTGGTTTTCAAAAGCCAGAGATAATGGTTAAACATATAGGCTGGAATACTATAAGGAGAGTCATCTTGTTTGTGTTTGAGATATTTTCTAATTTGCTAAATTAAATTGAAATGCCCTTTTGGTCTTATTCTGGTAATAATTTCTCAATAGTTTGATCTACACACATCGTAGATCAAACTATTGATAAATGATGTGACTACACTCAACAATAATAAGAAGAAACTGTATTATGAATAAATAATGATGGAAAACATTTTGTGCTTTAAAGGTAATTATGGGCAGAAAGACAAACTCAACTCCATCTTTCATCAAATCAGATACCTTATTCATCACAAAACCATTTGATGTTGCCAATTATTTTAATGATTTCTTCATTGACAAAGTTGGCAAACTTAGGCAGGAAATGCCATCAACGAACAGTGAGCCATCATATCTGTCATATCTATTTATTTATTTATTTTTACCCCATTTTTCTCCAATTTAGTGATATCCAATTGCGATCCAATTACGATCTTGTCTCATCGTTGCAACTCCCCAACAGGCTCGGGAGAGGAGAAGGTCGAGTCGTGGGTTCTCCGAAACATGACCCACCAAACCACGCTTCTTTTTCATAACCCCTCCACCACCCCCTTCTTCAAAGGACAAATATCTTAGTTTCTTTACAGCTTTTTTACTACATATAAATACATTTTAAATATGAGTTTTTCATAATAATCTACGGGAGAACCATTTTGGGTTTAAGAATAATTTATGTATGAGTGAAGCTTTTAGTGAAAGGTTTAAAGCTTTAATGTTGAATAATTTAGGCCCCTCATATTCATTATATAAATAGGCACGTTTAATTTTGTCTGGTTTAGCATTCCAAATCAAATGAAATATTTTTTGCTCATATGATTTAAAAAACAGGTAAATCTGGAGTAGAGAGTGCCTACTGTAAGTAAACTGTGATAAGACCAAAGACTTTCCATAAATAGACAAGTATTTACCTCTCCATGGTTGCAGAATCTTATCTATTTTTGCTAACTTTCTATTGAAATGAATTGTGGTAAGTTCATTTATATTTTTTGAGAGTATATCTACTTAACCATCCACCCATTTTAATGGTAAATAAACTACAAGGTAGTGTAAACACTATTTTTGTAACGATCCAATGCGTAATATGGTTCACTTGTCATAATTAGGTTTTAATCCAGAGAGGCAAGGAGGAATGTGAAAAAATTTCAGTCTCTCGATGTGCAAAACTGATAGAGACATACCCCAAGCGACTTACAGCTGTAATCGCAGCAAAAGGTGGCGCTACAAAGTATTAACTTAAGGGGGCTGAATAATTTTGCACGCCCAATTTTTCAGTTTTTGATTTGATAAAAAAGTTTGAAATATCCAATAAATGTCGTTCCACTTCATGATTGTGTCCCACTTGTTGTTGATTCTTCACAAAAAAATACAGTTTTATATCTTTATGTTTGAAGCCTGAAATGTGGCAAAAGGTCGCAAAGTTCAAGGGGGCCGAATACTTTCGCAAGGCACTGTAGGTTGGCACTACTAAACTAAAGTACAGGGCTATCGCACACAGGGCTATCGCAGCCAACCCAGAGGCTACAGCTGAGGACACGAACAAGTACAATAAGTCCTTCTATGACCTCCACAGAGCCATCAAACAAGCAAAAGGGAAATATAGGAACAAGGTGGAATCCGATTACACAGGCTCCGCCGCCCGTCACATGTGGCAGGGGCTACAGTCCATTACGGATAACAAAGGAAAACCCAGATGTGATCTGTCCAAAGATGCCTCTCTACCAGACAAACTCAATGCATTTTACACACACCTTGACAGAATATCACGAGGCCGCCCATCGACCCAGAGGACTGGGTGATCTAGTACTCCGAGGCTGACCTGAGTAAAAAATGTAATCAGGTCAACACTTGCAAGGCCGTAGGGTCAGACGGGATTCCAGGCCACATTCTTAGAGCATGCGCAGAACAGCTGGCAGGCATGTTCATGGTCACTTTCAACCTCTCCTTGTCCCAGTCTGTAATCCCCATGTCTCAAGCTGACCACCATCATTCCTGTTCCCAAAACTCTAAGGCTACCTTCCACAATGTCTACTGCCCTGTAGCACTCACATCTGTAATCATAAAGTGCTTTGAAAGGCTGGTTATGGCACACATAAACTCCATCATCCCAGACACCCTAGACAAGGGATGGGCATCTCCAGTCCTCGGGGGCCTGATTGGTGTCACACTTTTGCTCCAGCTGATACATCTTGACTCCAATAATAAACTAATCATGATCTTCAGTTTAGAATGCAACTAATTTAATCAGCTGTGTTTGATAAGGATGTTGAAAAAGTGTGACACCACTTTGGCCCCCGAGTACTGGAGTTGCCCATTCCTGGTCTAGACCCACTCCAATTTGCATACCGCCCAACAGATCCATAGACAACACAATCTAAATTGCACTCTACACTGACCTAGATAAGAGGAGTACCTATTTAAGAATAATGTTCATTGACTACAGCTCAGCGTTCACCACCATAGTCTCCTCCAAGCTCATCACCAAGCTTGAGACCCTGGGACTGAACATCTCCCTCTGCAACTGGATCCTGGACTTCCTGACGGGCTGACGTGATGAGAGTAAGCAACATCACCTCTGCCAGCTGACCCTGAACACTGGGGCCCCACAGTGGTGTGTGCTTAGTCCCCTCCTGTACGCACGACTCCAACATCATCATCAAGTTTGCTGACGACAGGTCAGTGGTAGTCCTGAACATTAGTAAGAACAAGGAGCTGATGGTGTCCCGTCACCCACCACCCGCCAACCCCTCTTTTACGCTACTGCTACTCTCTGTTCATCATATATACATAGTCACTTTAACCACATCTACATGTACATACTACCTCAATCAGCCTGACTAACCGGTGTCTGTATGTAGCCTCGCTACTTTTATTGCCTCGCTACTGTATATAGCCTAGCTACTGTTCTTCACTGTCTTTTTACTGTTGTTTTTATTTATTTACTTAACTATTGTTCACCTAATACCTCTTTTGCACTATTGGGTTAGAGCCTGAAAGTAAGCATTTCACTGTACGGTTGTATTATACCTGTTGTATTCGGAACAAGTGACCAATAAACTTTGATTTGATTTGGACTACAGGAAACGGGCGAGCATGCCCCCATCTAAATCGATGGGGCTGTAGTGGAGCTGGTCGAGAGATTCAAGTTCCTCTGTGTCCAAATCACTAAGGACTTAAAATGGTCCACACACACACAGTCGTGAAGAAGGGGAAAAAGAGCCTCTTCCCCCTCAGGAGGTTGAACATATTTGGCATGGGCCCTCAAATCCTCAAAAAGGTCTGCAGCTCCACAATTGAGATCATCTTTACTGGCTGCATCACTGCTTGGTATGGTAACTGCACCACCCTCGATCACATGGCGCCATATAGGGTGGTGCGAACAGCACAGTACATAACTTTGGCTGAGCTCCCTGCCATCCAGGACCCCTATATCAGGCGGTGTGAAAGGTAGGCCTGGAGAATTGTACCTAACAAATAGCTAACAAAATGGCTACACGGACTATCTGTACTGACTCTTTTATTTTATTAGTATTTTTGCACTGACTCTATGCACTCTTACAGAACTCTACTCACACATACACACTTAATTTGCTCACACATATAACTCACACACACATTTATACTGACTCTACACACACACATACTCAAATACAATCATCATATATGCTGCTGCTACTCTGTTTATCATATATCCTGATGCCTAGTCACCTTAACCATATACAGTACCTTCGGAAAGTATTCAGACCCCTTGACTTTAAAATAAATTCCTCAGCAATCTACGCACACTACCCCATAATGTCAAAGAGAAAAAAGTTTTTTAGAAAAACAGAAGTACTTTATTTACATAAGTATTCAGATCCTTTGCTATGAGACTCAAAATTGAGCAGGTTGCAGCCCAAAGAAATGCTTCACAGAGTTCAAGTAACAGACACATCTCAACATCAACTGTTCAGAGGAGACTGTGTAATTTCAGGCCTTCATGGTCGAATTGCTGCAAAGAAACCACTACTCAAGGACACCAATAAGAAGAAGGGACTTGCTGGGGCCAAGAAACACGAGCAAAGGACATTAGACCGGTGGAAATCTGTCCTTTAGTCTGATGAATCCAAATGTGATATTTTTCGTTCCAAACTCTGTGTCTTTGTGACTTAAATGTAAATGTAAATGAACGGATGATCTCCGCAAGTGTGGTTCCCACCGTGAAGCATGGAGGAGGAGGTGTTATGGTGTGTGAGTGCTTTGCTGGTGACACTGTCTGTGATGTATTTAGAATTCAAGAGTACACTTAACCAGCATGACTACCACAATATTCTGCAGCGATACGCCATCCCCTCTGGTTTGCGCTTAGTGGGAATATCATTTGTATGAACCAACACATCTCCAGGCTGTGTAAGGGCTATTTGACCAAGAAGGAGAGTGATGGAGTGCTGCCACAATCACCCAACCTATTGTGTGTAGATTGATGAAAAAATCAATTTAATCAATTTTAGAATACAATACGGCTGTAACCTTACAAAATGTGAAAAAAGTCTAGGGGTCTGAATACTTTCCAAATGCACTGTACATATCTACCCTTACTACTCCAGTATACTTGAACATTCTAAATATGGTATTGGCACCGCTCTGGAACTGATCCTGTATAAAGCTTACTAGCTTTTTCATGTTTTTCTTAATGTCTATTTCTCATGTGTTGTTGTTCTACTTTCCTTTATTTATAGTAATATATATTGATATTGATGACTGCATTGTTGGGGAAAGAGCTCGCAAGAAAGGCATTTCACTGTACTTGTGCATGGGACAATACAACTTGAAACTTTGGGACTCATTAAAACACAGATGCATGCTCTCGTCCCTTTCATGCAGAATGTATTGTAGGATAAGTGTGATTTATGGTTAATGAGGAAAGTGCAAACTATAGATATTCTCAATAGGCTTTAAAAGTATAGGCTATTCCAACTTGCTGTTATATTTCTTGCTCTGAAGCCTACTCCACTTCTGAATGGATTCATATGACAGCCTTTTGGGAATGTTATTTGGAGAACACACGACGGCCTATGGCATAATTCTCAGGAACTAATGTAGTTTTATGGGAATTGGGAAGACGACCCAGTGAGTAATAGATGCCCAAGAGTTTGTCACAATAACTGTTGAGTAAATTTCAGAATCAGCAGAGTTGAGTATCAGCTCATACTTTGTTACTGTAATCTTTCAAATCTGTCTCTATATCTCCTCACTGCAGGTTTTCACAGGTCTGTTTAGATGCATCTACTGGCACACAACAGTCAAAGTTCACGTCATTGATACAGTTACTGTACATTTCCTGGAGCTAATCACAACTGTAAATCACTGCAAATGCCACTTATTACAGAATACATTTTTTTGAAACTTTGCTTGGGAGGTGGAAGGAATGTTTTATTTCTCTCAATCGGGTCATCTTTGAAATTACACACATGGTTAATGTTGTTTGAGACGTTTACATTTTTTCTAATTAGAAGACGCTGCAATGCATATACCATAATTAGCTTAAACACATAAGCATATGTAACATAGCCGTTCATTAAAATATACCTCAAGATTAACACAATATATCATATTGTCTGTGGTCTTTGAAAACCAAAGTGCTTTTCAATACCACAAAATCATGTGATAAATAATAACAATACCAATGGCCTTGCCTGTTAAGCAAGTGTTATGTTTTCATATGACCAGTAATTAAGTTATCAACAAGTATTGGGGAAATGTTCTTATTCACCCCAAAAAATACATAACATTTAATTGCAAGGAAAAACTTTTCATCCCTTAGGCCATAGACAAGTGGACAAAGACATCGCGGGGCCAGAATAAAAACAATGTAATCAAAGAATCTCACATTGTACAATTTCAAATGAATTGGCAGGATGGCAGCCTCAATGAACGGGCACCACAGCTGGATCAGACACAGGAACAACTGGATAGCGTGGAGAATCACCGTTTTACGACATTTAGATAAAGATTTCTTATTGTCCGAAGATTCTTTGGCCACTGCAATTATTCTAACATAGGTAAACACAATGGTGATGGACATGACCAGAAAGTATAACTGACCTATAACTGATCTAAGGTGTCTCTGCCACTTATGTGCAATAAACATCTCTGCTGAACACAGCTTATACTGCGTGTAGAAGTCCAGAGGGACTGAGGCAAAGAAGATGGAGACAATTATGATGGGCTGTATGGCACTGATGCTGTGGATGAGTAGGATGCAGTGAATGGCTCTGCGTACAGTGGAGAGCTCTCCATGGCGCAGGGGCATGCAGATGGCCACATACCGCTCCAGGCTCATGGCTGTCAGTGTCAGCGGCGTGACAAAGGTCAACTCACAAAGCAACACACAGAAGAAAACACACACAGCAGCTGGCATGGTGACACTAAAGTAAGTCAGGAGGAGCAAGTTATTAGTCATGATTAGGTACAAACAGTCAGTCAGCAGTGTGTGAGCAAAGAAAATATAACGTGTGTTTGAGAGAAAGGTGTCCTTTTTGAAGAAGGTGAAGATGAGCAGGCAGATGATGTAAATGAAGATTGCATTCATCACCTGGACTATTATGATCATGTCATTAACTTGTTGCAGAGAGGAGCTGCTACCACCATCTGCAGCTGTTGTATTGTTGTCAGCCATAATCACACAATGAAATAACCAATAACAAGAAGTTATGTACAGTAATTGCATTTCATAAACATGTCACAAAGGATGACATTTAAACATGAAATCATGTTAACTTTCGAGCAATAGATAACATATTTAAATATATTTAAAAGCTTAGATGAAATTAAAAAAGCAGAAGCACATTTCTAATATAATGCTTTGTTTCTTCTTGGTTGTAGGATATAGATTTAAATATGGCAGGTTGCCTTAGAAAGGAATCATGCCATTGAAGCAGCACAGTACAAACAGGTATTCTCTCAGTCTCCTCTTGAATCCCCAGGCAAAGATCTACTGACAGAGTGCTCTGGATGAAGCCTTTATAGAACATTTGATTTCTCAAAGGAATGTTGTCATGAACCTTGAGATACACCTCATTCCTATATTTAGACCAACCATATAATTACTGTAATGCACAGTAATCTCATAGGATTATAACATTTCAACATGTTTTCAGGATATATGCCTATGTGTGGCATTCACGAGGAGTAACACACAGATTACAGTAAACATTTTTCATCAAATGTAGTGATATTTCTGACTGAGATGTGTAAATAGGCCTACATGTGAGTGTTAGCAGTGTTTGTTGTGTAGCAGTACAAGTGGCAGCACCATATCACCCAGCCTACCACTGCTGGCTTGCTTCTGAAGCTAAGCAGGGTTGGTCCTGGTCAGTCACTGGATGGGACCCCAGATGCTGCTGGAAGTGGTGTTGGAGGGTGTTGGAGGGCCAGTAGGAGGCACTCTTTCCTCTAGTCTAAAAAATATCCCAATTCCCCAGGGCAGTGATTGGGGACACTGCTCTGTGTAGGGTGCTGTCTTTCGGATGGGACGTTAAACGGGTGTCCTGACTCTCTGAGGTCATTAAAGATACCATGACACTTATTGTAAGAGTAGGGCTGTTAACCCTGGTGTCCTGGCTAAATTCCCAATCTGGTCACCTAATAATCCCCCTCCTCTCATTTACATTACATTTAAGTCATTTAGCAGACGCTCTTATCCAGAGCGACTTTGTAACTATTCCCCAGGTCATTTGCTGTAAATGAGAATGTGTTCTCAGTCAACTTACCTGGGAAAATAATGGATCAATTTTTTAAAAAGTGCAGTTGTACTGTAGATACTATTGATGTGTGAGTTGACTCATAACCTGCAGTCATATTCGTGGGTTTAGGGTCATGAAATATTGTGTGGATGAAGGGCAGGTGGGAGGCTGTCTGGTTGAATAAAGTGAAAACAATGCATTAAAAATCCATAAATGTATATTTCTTCTGCAATTCATTACTATAGGCTACATTGAGGATTTTCTTTCATTATTTTAATCTGGTGTTAGTGCGTAGCCTAAGCCTAAACTTTAGGCCATAACTGTAGGTAGGCTATGCTTGCCAAATAAATGCCAATTGTTAAATGCTTTTGGGAACTTGGACAGAAAAGGTTCATGTCGATCCACAGAGGCAAAAAGGACAATGTCATAGTTTAATTCAATAAGAGAAAAGCTGCGAAATGGAGGGTTGAAAATAAATAGCAGGGAGGGCCAGAACAGTAGCCTAATGTTTGTGAAATATTTGGTGAAATGGTAAAAGAGCATGATAGCAGTGCTGTGGCTATGTTATGTGTACATTTGGAGAAATATATATATATTTTTCAGCATCTTGAAAGTGCACAGTTAGCGACGTCTGTAAAGGTGCTCTCTTTATTAGCATCATAAAATCAAATAGTATTTGAACCACATAAAATATGCATCCAAGCCATACTGAAATCTTATCAGAAACATGTTGGGTCATTTTAACAGGTTTCAATTTTCTTAAATCCGGTCAAGCTGATGTCATTTGAAATGATTGAATTTTCCCCTCCGCCCCTAGATGTCTTCGGTGCATGAAAGAAGCAGAGATGAAAGAGAACTTTACCGACGTCAACTAGATTAAAGCAATAATTCTAGCAAATGATGATATTATTCTGATGAGCAAGAGTTTATTTAATATTTTAGGGCAACAAGTAATGACAGAAGAGAAGCTGCATTTGTCTAATTATAGAGAGAGAGGAAGAGGCAAAGCGAGAGGTCTTACTCCGCCCAAAATCTGTCAAAGAAAATAATACGTTCACAAAATGACAAATTGTTGTATGTTGTATGACAGTGTCGAACTGAGGCGTGAAAACCCCAGCAGCGTTGCAGTTCTTGACACAAACCAGTGCGCCTGGCATCTACAGTTGAAGTCGGAAGTTTACATACAATTAGGTTGGAGTCATTAAAACTCATTTTTCAACCACTCCACAAATTTCTTGTTAACAAACTATAGTTTTGGCAAGTCGGTTAGGACATCTACTTTGTGCATGACACAAGTCATTTTTCCAAAAATTGTTTACAGACAGATCATTTCACTTATAATTCACTCTATCACAATTCCAGTGGGTCATAAGTTTACATACACTAAGTTGACTGTGCCTTTAAACAGCTTGGAAAAATCCAGAAAATGATGTCATGGCTTTAGAAGCTTCTGATAGGCTAATTGACATCATTTGAGTCAATTGGAGGTGTACCTGTGGATGTATTTCAAGGCCTACCTTCAAACCCAGTGCCTCTTTCCTTGGCATCATGGTAAAATCAAAAGAAAACAGCCAAAACCTCTGAAAAAAACTGTAGATCTCCACAAGTCTGGTTCATTCTTGAGAGCAATTTCCAAATGCCTGAATGTACCACATTAATCTGTACAAACAATAGTACGCAAGTATAAACACCATGGGATCAAGCAGCCATCATACCGCTCAGGAAGGAGACGCGTTCTGTCTCCTAGAGATGAGCGTACTTTGGTGCGAAAAGTGGAAATCAATCCCAGAACAACAGCAAAGGACCTTGTGAAGATGCCGGAGGAAACAGGTACAAAAGTATTTATATCCACAGTAAAACAAGTCCTATATCGACATAACCTGAAAGGCCGCTCAGCAAGGCAGAACCCACCGCTCCAAAACCGCCATAAAAAAGATAGACTACGTTTTGCAGGAAAAACGTTTGGATCATTTGGCAAAGGTGTATGTAAACTTCCGACTTCCACTGTAGATGGGGCCGACCACCATTAATCAAATAAGATCTGTCTTGTAAATTAGGGTTATTTTAGATGGGTCATTGTCCTGTTGAAAAACAAATGATAGTCCCATTAAGCCCAAACCAGATGGGATGACGTGTAGCTGCAGAATGCGGTGGTAGCCCTACTGGTTAAGTGTACCTTGAATTCTGAATAAATCACAGACAGTGTCACCAGCAAAACACCCCCACACCATAACACCTCCTCCCCCTTGCTTTATGGTGGGAAATACACATGCTGAGATCATCTGTTCACCTACTGTGCATCTCACAAAGACACAGCGGTTGGAACCAAAAATCTCCAATTTGGACTAAAGACAAAAAGACAAATCTCCACTGGTCTAGTGTCCATTGACCGATTGGCTCAAACGCATTAAGGAAAGAAATTCCACAAATTAACTTTTAACAAGGCACACCTGTTAATTGAAATGCATTCCAGGTGACTACCTCATGAACCTGGTTGAGAATGCCAAGAGTGTGCAAAGCTGTCATCATGGCAAAGGGTGGCCATTTGAAGAATCTCAAATATAAAATATATTTTCATTTGTTTAAGACTTTTTTGGTTACTACATGATTCCATATGTGTTATTTCATAGTTTTGATGTCTTCACTACTATTCTACAATGTAGGATGTAAAGAAAAACCCTTGAATGAGTAGGTGTTCTAAAACGTTTGACCGGATGTGTAGCTTTGACCATGGGTTGATTAGTTGTTTTGGTCTTTGGCTGCTTTAACACAATGTTTGTACCATGCTGCTCTGGGACCAGGTTTGGTGACAACTACTATGCACATGTTGTTGATTATCATTTCTAATACACAGCTAGATGGCTTCACATCCATCTTCCCATCAGCCAGCAGGGAAGACTACCGGCAAAACAACGTCTGAAAAACATAGTCTGCTGTACCTGACTGTTAGTAGCCAAAAGGCAGACATCATACTGTGACTGACCAAAACATAGCCAAAACATATCCTCTCTGGGCCTGACTTTTGTTATCTTCACTGTTGATATGTTTTTCTCCATACTGGTCCCCCATAATGAGAATGGTGGTGAAATACTTGCTAGAACTCCTTTGTGGCTAATTAGCTTTTTTTGAAAGTCATTAAAAATGAACATTAATTATTCATCATTCTGCAGTGCCTTATGATGATTGTTTGTTTTGAAAAGCAACAACAATCCGTTGCTGTACAGGGAGAGCCAGGGCTCAGTATTTGCTCTCTAATATCAGGTTTAATTAGGCGAAAGTTAGAGAGAGATCTGAGTTGTCCTAATGAGCCCCTCAGCCCCCAACCAGCTGGTGGTGATGATGCTCAATGGCCACACGTCTGATGCTCCTTCTCAGACAATACGTCTCAATGATATACTGTATATCTCTATAAAAAATGTATCAACAACTACTAGACCACTGCTGTACGTCCCATAATATGACCTCATACCATAGAGGTCAAGTTGCATTGCTCTTTTATGTACCGCCCATGTATGGTAAGCAAAATTACGTTGAAAAAACATCTTCTCCAGATGAAGTTAGGTTCATTTTAGGTTCTGAATTAAAAGGTGAAAAGATCTCTTTTCCGAACGTTTAAAATAGGTATTTTTGGACATTGAAAATACATATTTTCCAGCTGTTTCAAATAAATAGTTTCCGAACGTTGAAATTAGGTTAATGTTCAGTTCTGAATGAAAGTTGAAAATACGTATTTTCCAGACGTTGAAAATACATATTCTCCAGACATTGAAATCCGGCTCATTTTCAGGTCCTAGTGAAAGTTGAAAAGACGTAATTTACAGACATTGAAAATACAAAATGTTTTGGTCATGTAATGCGTCTGTGTGTAGCTGGTGAGATGAGTCAGGCGCAGGACAGCAGATATGAGTAATGAAAGCAATTTTACTCAATAATATAACAATACACGTCGTAATAAATACAAGGCCACAAATACGGACCGCAATACAATAAACAATTACTCAAACTAACAAACATGGGGGAACAGAGGGTTAAATAATGAACAAGTAATTGGGGAATTGAAACCAGATGTGTGAGACAAAGACAACACAAATGGAAAATGAAAAGTGGATCGGCGATGGCTAGAAGGCCGGTGACGTCGCCCGCCATACGCCGCCCGAACAAGGAGAGGGACCGACTTCGGCGGAAGTCGTGACAGTACCCACCCCCCTTGAAGCACGGCTCCAGTAGCGGGCCGACACGGACCGCGGGGATGACCCCAAGGCGAAGGGCGATCCGGATGGAGACGGTGGAACTCCCGCAGCAACGAAGGGTCCAAGACGTCCTCCACCGGCCCCCAGAATGTCTCCTCCGGACTGTACCCCTCCCACTCCACGAGGTACTGAAGACCCCTCGCTCAGCGCCTTGAGTCCAGGATGGCTCAAACAGCATACGCCGGGGCCCCCTCTGTGTCCAGAGGGGGCGGAGGAATCTCCCGCACCTCAGTCTCCTGGAGTGGACCAGCCACCACCGGCCTGAGGAGAGACACATGGAACGAGGGATTAATATGGTAATCTGGGGGAAGCTGTAACCTGTAGCATACCTCGTTCAGTCTCCTCAGGACTTTGAATGGCCCCACAAACCACGGACCCAGCTTCCGGCAGGGCAGGCGGAGGCAGGTTTCGGGTCGAGAGCCACACCTGGTCCCCCGGTGTTCACTGCGGTGGCGGTCGGCGCTTCGCCTTCTGCCGCCTACGGCCCGTTGCAGGTGCACATGGGCGGCGTCCCAGGTCTCCTCCGAGCGCTTAAGCCATTCATCCACCTCAGGAGCTTCGATCTGGCTCTGATGCCAAGGTGTCAGAACCGGCTGATACCCCAGTACGCACTGGAAGGGAGAGAGGTTAGTGGAGGAGTGGTGGAGTGAGTTTTGGGCCATCTCTGCCCAGGGGATGAACGCCGCCCACTCCCCCGGCTGGTCCTGGCAATATGACCGCAGAAACCTACCCACATCCTGGTTTACTCACTCCACCTGCCCGTTACTCTCGGGATGAAAACCTGAGGTGAGGCTGACCGAGACCCCCAGACGCTCCATGAACGCTCTCCAGACCCTGGATGTGAACTGGGGACCCCGATCAGAGACTATGTCCTCAGGCACCCTGAAGTGCCCGGAAGACGTGAGTGAACAGGGCCTCCGCAGCCTGTAGGGCCATAGGGAGACCGGGCAAAGGGAGAAGACGGCAGGACTTAGAAAACTGATCCACAACGGCCAGGATCGTGGTGTTGCCCTGTGAGGGAGGAAGATCCCTCAGGAAGTCCACCGACAGGTGAGACCACGGCCGTTGTGGAACGGGTAGGGGTTGTAACTTCCCTCTGGGCAGGTGCCTGGGAGCCTTGCACTGGGCGCACACCAAACAGGAGGAAACATAAACCCTCATGTCCTTGGCCAAGGTGGACCACCAGTACTTCCCACTAAGGCAACGCACTGTCCGACCGATGCCAGGGTGACCAGAGGAGGGTGACGTGTGGACCCAATAGATCAAACGGTCGCGGACAGCAGACGGAACGTACAGACGCCCAGCTGGACACTGGGGGGGAGTGGGCTCTGTACGTAACGCCCGCTTGATGTCCGCGTCCAGCTCCCACACCACCGGTGCCACCAGGCAAGAGGCCAGAAGTAAGGGAGTGGGATCCATGGACTGCTCCTCTGTGTCATACATCCAGGACAGTGCGTCTGCCTTAGCGTTCTGGGAACCTGGTCTGTAGGACTGAGTGAAAACAAAACGGGTAAAGAACATGGCCCACCTTGCCTGGTGAGGGTCTCCAGGAGACCCTGGAGACCCTTCACTATTATTCTACAATGTAGAAAATAGTCAAAATAAAGAAAAACCCTGGAATGAGAAGCCGCACCAAAAAAAGTTTCCCAAAAAATGTCTCCGTCGGTACGTGCTTAGTGGGGGGTTTATTTTTATTTCATTAGGATCCCATTAGCCGATGGCGACAGCTAGTCTTACTGGGTTGCAACACATAACAAAAAATACATTGCAGATCAAATACTTTACAATTTACACTACCGTTCAAAAGTTTGGAGTCACTTAGAAATGTCCTTTGTCTTTTAAAGAAAAACTTTTTTTTGTCCATTAAAATAGCATTAAATTGATCAGAAATAGAGTGTAGACATTGCTAATGTTTTAAATTACTGTTGTAGCTGGAAACAGCTGGTTTTTAAAGGAATATCTACAGAGGCCCATTATCAGCAACCATCACTCCCGTGTTCCAATGACACGTTGTGTTAGCTAATCCAAGTTGATCATTTTAAAAGTCTAATTGATCATTAGAAAACCCTTTTGCAATTATGTTAGCACAGCTGAAAACTGTAGTGCTGATTAAAGAAGCAATAAAGCTGGCCTTCTTAAGACTAGTTGAGTATCTGGAGCATCAACATTTGTGGGGTCGATTACAGGCTCAAAATGTCCAGAAACAAAGAACTTTCTCCTGAAACTCGTCAGTCTATTCTTGTTCTGAGAAATGAAGGCTTTTCCATGTGAGAAATTGCCAAGAAACTGAAGATATCTTACAACGCTGTGTACTACTCCCTTCACAGAACAGTGCAAACTGGCTCTAACCAGAATAGAAATAGGAGTGGGAGGCCCCGGTGCACAACTGAGCAAGAGGACAAGTACAAAACACTCGTCTCAACGTCAACAGTGAAGAGGCGACTCCGGGATGCTGGCCTTCTAGGCAGAGTTGCAAAGAAAAAGCCGTATTTCAGAATGGCCAATAAAAATAAAAGATTAAGATGGGCAAAAGAACACAGACACTGGACAGAGGAACTCTGCCTAGAAGGCCAGCATTCCGGAGTCGCCTCTTCACTGTTGACGTTGTGACTTGTGTTTTGCGGGTACTACCTCTCTTTCAAAAACATTTCAGCACAAACATTTCAAAACATTTCAAAATCAATCTAAAAACATAATTCCACTTTGACATTATGAGGTATTGTCTGCAGGTCAGTGACACACAATCTCAATTGAATCCATTTAAAATTCAGACTGTAACACAACTAAATGTGAAAAAAATAAAGGGGTGTGAATACTTTCTGAATCCACAATATGGTAGAGGCTGAAAAGCCATCAACACATCATAAGTAATTTGTGTCAGTGTTGACATGTTGAGTGCCCTTGTCTATAAGCATGCTGAAAGTCTGTTGTTAATGTGTTAACAGAGAAATAGCATTGTATTTGGTCAAACACCATTTTTTCCAACAGTTTGCTAAGAGCTGGCAGCAAGCTGATAGGTCTGCTGTAAAGGCTGCTTTACCATTCTTGGGAATCGGAATGATTTAGGCTTCCCTCCAGGCCTGAGGGCAGATCACTTTCTCTAGGCTCAAATGAAAGATATGACAGGGGCCTCCCGAATGGCACAGCGGTCTAAGGCACTGCATCACAGTGCTTGAGGTTCCCAGGTTCAATCCCAGGCTGTGTCGTGACTGCGAGTCCCATAGGGAGGCTCGTCTGGGTTAGGGGACGGTTTGGCCAGCGGGGCTTTACTTGGCTCATAGCACTCTAACGACACCTTACGGCGAGTGGGGCACCTGCAGGCTGACCTCGGTTGCAGGCTGACCCACACATTGGTGCAGTTGGCTTCTGGGTTAAGATGTCAGGTGTTAAGAAGCGCGGTTTGGGTTTCGTGATCAGGTGGCAGCGTGGTAGGCACAGCTTGTCCCATGAATGAATCACAAAAATTGAGGATTACCTGATAACTACGAAAAACAAACATTCTGGATAATATAGAGAATCTGGAACTCAGCATTTTGATATGCTCGAAAAAGAAACAAGAGAAACAATACCTTTCCTCGAGTTCTGGAGCGAAACGGGAGGGAAGCCTCCGTCTAAGATATCAAATTTAACATTGTAGGGGGACGTTTTTATAACTTTGTGTCCAGAAGATAGAGCATTGCTTACAAGCATGAGCGAGCAATTTAAAAAACTAGATCTATTGCCTGGGCTACTGGGGGAGGTTGAGGCCTTAAAAACAGGAATGGATTACAGTAATAAAATGGAAGAAATATGAGCAGAAAATAATATATTGAAAACTACCGTGGACTCCCTAAAAGACACTACAGAGAGGCTACGGTATGATAATAAAACAATGAAACCCGAATTACTTGATCTAAAGTGCAGAAGTATGGAAAATAATATTGTTATAATGGGAATAAAGGAGGATGAAAATTAAAACTATCAGTCAACTGAGGAAAAAGTCAAGGTGTTCATGAAACGTAATCTCAAGATGACAAGTAGGATATTCGCGCTTTGAAACCTCAATAGCTTTCAAACCACTTGAGCAACAGACTCCAATAAGTGTCATGATGTTGGAAAAATTGCACACATTGCACAGGTCTTATTTTCACGATTTGGACATTAATTCACTTTCCAAAGCTAATAAACATGTGGAAATGTGAGCAGCATTTTGTATTCCTAGTTGAATTAGTTAGGGAGCGTAAACAAGTAAAAACTTTTTTTACATTCGAATTTCAATAGCTCTTTGGTCATGTGACCTTCTTGACTCAAACAAGGTTCAGAATGTACACTCAGTGGGCCTACGCGTTACACACCCTTTAGTTTGTCCATTTTCATCTCACATGTTTTTACATTCATTTTTCAAACTTTCAAATTTCAATAGCTCCTTTGTCATCGACTTCCCTTCTATATTGCACACACTCTTATTTGTGTACTGTAAAATCACGCGGTATAACGTACATTTTTCATAGGTTTAAATTTCAATAGCTCCTTGGTCATGTCAATTACACACCTAAGAAGCGTGCTGTGGATATACACCCATATTGCGTAACCTCTAGTCATGTATCTTCTATATTGTTGTACATTAATGTTAGTTTGACAATTAGGGGGTTCAGTCCAGTGTTGTTTACCCTTTTCTTTAATATTTATCTATAATAATTGGTAGTTCTAAGTACTTATTTTCCCTGTTTTTTATTTTTCCACAGGATTTAACAATAGGAGAGAGACAGATATCTCCTTTCATCGTTAATATCAACCATAAAGGAAAATGACAAAGTACTAGAGTCATGTTAATAATTGTCCAAAGCAGGGATGGAGAGTGAGCTAGTGAGGTAGGCTGCAGTGGGTTTGCTGGTCAATACATACAGTATCAATAAAATGTAATAAAAATGTAATATTGACAAATTAAACAGAAATTGTAGACCTTTAATCTTTCCCAACATGTCAACAGACACTTTACTTCAAATAAGTACGAAATATTTCACAGTGTTAACTTTCTCTTTATTCCTGGTTGATGTACACTCTTCAGTGTGGATGGGGTATAGCATACATTTTCAACAACACAGACTGCACTTCCAGTTTGTGTTTACTCTGTTGAACTCTTTTGTCTTCATTCCTAGTTACAGCACATGGAACCACCGTTGGCATGCAAAACATTCAATCTAAAACAAAACAAAGCGTAACACTTTATAAATAATATCAAATATCAATGCAGAATCAGCCATTCATTGTGTTATATCATAAATTGTCTTACATGCCGTCACTGTTGTAAAAAGATTATAAACATGTTAAATAAAGTTACTAACCCAGTCAGTCTTTGGGCCACATTCAGGTTCTTTATCAGTGGCACACATGAAGCAGTTGTTGGCTTTGTTGAACTCTGAAATCATAGGCCTGAACTGAACATATGGCTGTCCCACAAAACAACATAAAAATAAATCATTTACATTTACTTTGAATTAAATGTCATTACATACCAGACATTTTTAGTATATCCTTAGCCATTTCTTTTCGCAGTTGCTCCATGTGTTTTTGTGAAGGTTCCTTATCAATTTGGGATGTTGGGGAAGTTCTGTGCAACTTCCTTGGCCATCTACACCAAAAAATAAAATAGAGTTTCTGACCTAATTGTCACATAACAGCTAACCATTCATTATTGAAAATGTAACTATCAAACCTGCATTACAAAGACCCCGCAGCTGAAGATGTCCTTCTGCATGTTGTGAGTTATTTCCCCTCCTTTACACTTCCTGTCCACCCAGTCCTCTTTTCCATGGCAAGATCTTGAGTGTAACGGATGTGAAACGGCTAGCTTAGTTAGCGGTGCGCGCTAAATAGCGTTTCAATCGGTGACGTCACTTGCTCTGAGACCTTGAAGTAGTAGCTGCTTTTGTGGAGCGATGGGTAACGATGCTTTGTGGGTGACTGTTGTTGATGTATGCAGAGGGTCCCTGGTTCGAGCCCGGGTATGGGCGAGGGGACGGTTTAAAGTTATACTGTTACATAGGCAAATGAATACCCAGGCCAAAATTGTATGCTGTTTTCCTTATCACTATAATCTAGTAATTTCCTTTATGCCCCATTCTACACACAGCCTAAATTATAGGCACTGAACCATTTACAGGACAATAATAAAAGTAACATATAGGATCCAACCCTATCACAGAGTGAATAAATGTAGAGCGTTTATAGACTTTAACAGAAAAATATTAAGTGACAGTTTCATCAGTACATGCTTAAAGAAAGTCATATCACAAAGATCCCAGATGACAGTGCCCAGCAAATCTATGACAATAGAGAATGAATTGTAAGCACCAAAGTGTGTTAAAGTGTGTTTGTCAAAATAATATCTGAAAATGTCAGTTGAATATAATACTTGAACATAAATGTCAGTTGTTGAACAGTTGTCAGCAATTTCTGATATATGGAGTTGAGGAATATTCCATGTACCAACACTACATGTAGGACAGACATAAGACATTCCCACATAAAGTAAACACATACATAGAGGCATTTTCAGATATGATTTTACTACTCAGAATCCAGAATGGTTATGACATTGTGGCCAGCACAGGATGTAATACACCCTTACAACAATCTACTTTTTTATCTTCTTGACTTCTTATCTGGTTAACTGCTACTGTTTGTCAAGAAAAGAGCCCCAATTAGGGGTTAGTGTACTCTAGTAAAAAAAGGCTGGTTTAGATAAAAACTATTGCCCTGTGTCCTCATTCATAGGGGCATGAGAGACTAGTCAGTGGTAGAATTGAGTTGGCACCTTATTGGCCCAAACACCCACACACCTACAAGGTCGAGGTTACTCATTGGACAGTAATTCGGTTTTTTTTTTTTTTTTTTTTTTTGCAAGGCTGGAACATTTGTTAAGTTAAAAACATTTTTTTAACACCCATGTAAAATGAAGGCCTGCAAAACTCTCTCTCCCTCCACCTTTATTCCACAGATCTGATTCAGAGTTTCTGTGGCCTTTTTTTAATACGTCACATGTTTTTTCGACTGACGAAAACTAACTAATGAGACATTTTATTTTGTATAAAGATGTTTTCTCATTTGGCAATGTCGTTAAAAGCACGTTAGTATCAAAATCTAGCTGACAATAGTTTGGGATATATTTGCTAGTGGGCAAATTAACTGTGGTGCATGTCTACTGTCAAGCCTTAAATACTATGGACTAAAATAAGCAATAAAAGATGTGAAAAAGCTTATTTGTCAATAGGTAGGTAAAGGCGCAGCAGGGTTAAACGGTTGCCATGTTAGCCCCTGCTATCTAGTTCTAGTTGCTTATTACAATATATTAAATTGCAAAAACAGATCATCACAATATGAAAAATCCACCATGCACAAGAGCCCATATTTTTAAGAAATTACTATTAATACTTTTTCATTTTCAACCAAAAATGTAATGGGACAGTAAATGAATTATAATGTCGTCTTTGCGATAAGGGCTGTGAAAGGCAGACTGGACTCTTGAGGCAAAGAGATGGGGGGACAAATGCAAATTAAACAAACTTGTAAAAGTATGCTTTAGACTAACAACAACCAGCTTAGTGACAAAATGACAACTAATGTTGTCCTGACTCTCTGAGGTCATTAAAAGATCCCATGGCACTTATCGTAAGAGTAGGGGTGTTAACCCCGGTGTCCTGGCTAAATTCCCAATCTGGCCCTCACCATCACGGTCACCTAATAATCCCCAGTTTACAATTGGCTTATTCATCCCCCTCCTCTCCCGTGTAACTATATAGAACTATAACTACAAATGAGAACGTGTTCTCAGTCAACTTACCTGGTAAAATAACGGATAAAAAAAAAATATATATCACAGTACCATGCAGCTGTATGCCAACGACAAAGGACAGTTACACTATTTCCAAACAAATGTGGACAAAAACATGACAATAACTATTACAAACAACAGCAAGTATTGCATGGAGTGCATCAGGATGACCAGTGTACAAGCAAACATAACTTTATGTACTATTTTAGAGGCCACCCTCAGGCAAATGAGTCTGGTACATCTAGACCAGAACCAGGTTATTCTCCAGTGCTGTGACCCTCATCAAAAGAAAAGTCCTGAAATAGTGATGACTCTACTGTCAGTACAACAGCATCCTCCTCTAGTGGTCATATCCCACAGCTGACTTAACATTTACCATTGCACTGAGATGTAGTATTTCTTTATTAACATACAGCTATGAAAGTGTTTTTCAGCTCCCAACAAGATTTTTATGCTGCAAAGTCTAAATAAACAGAACTAGTTAGTAGTATACATTTATGTACCAGGGAAAACAAGGCTTTGACTTGAAATGACTTACCAGTGTCACACAAAAAGCTTAGTCTTTGATATTTCAGCATAGTAAGGACAAAAACGTTTTTAGACCTACAAGCTACAAGCTAAGAAGGCTATGGATATGGGAATCTCAGTTGTCATGGATCGGGGGGCGTCTAAACCTAGAGGGCTGTCATGGTGCTTGGAATGTAGACAAATGGTAGAAGGTGATAGGCTGTTATGAAACGGGAGAGGGGTGGCGTGGTGCTTATAAAATAATGATAGAGCTAGACTGAAAAGGCATCATTACCGTCCACTCAGCAAGCAAGAAACTGGAGACAACATTTTATGCCTGACCATAAGACTTCCAAAAATGATAACATTGACTCTGAATTTCAACATTTACACTGTCATCGACTATCCTATTAAAGCCTGAGGACTGTTAGAAAGGAGTCTAGGGACCATGGAATATCCTGCATGGTGAGATTGTCATGTCCTGGAAGGGTTTGAGGGTACAAGGGGGTCAGACAGATAATAGTAATCATTGTTAACTACTCTGTCAGATACTCTCTTTTTCTCCAAATGACTTCTGAGTGTGGGTGTCCACTGTACAGCAATGTCCACCCCTACTGGGTCTCAGGCTTACAGATTTAAGTCTAATAGCATGAGATGAAAGTAGGCAAACATCAGAGTGTGCGATAAGAAGGCATTGTCAGTGGACATTCTGAACCTTGTTTGAGGTCAGTAGGTCACATGACCAAGGAGCTATTGAAATGTTTTATTTTGAAGAATTAACGTAAAATCCTGTGAGATGAAAATTGACAAACTAAAGGGTGTGCAATGTGTAGGCCCACTGAGTGGACATTCTGAACCTATTGAAATGTGAAAATTTGAAAAATTCATGCTAAATCTTGTGAGATGACAACTAAAGGGTGTGCAATATAGAAGGATGGTCATTGGACATTCTGAACCTTGTTTGAAGTCAGTAGGTCATATGACCAATGACCAATTGAAATTCCAAAATGTAAATAAATAATTTAAAATAGCGCGAGTTGTAAATCGACAAAAAGAAAGTGTGCGCAATGTGTGTCTATGCCATCAGGTTAGCTACAACCAGTTATGAAAGTTTTAGGAGCAATGGTTAAAGAGCCATTGAAATTTGAAAAATTAGATTTGTCACTATGTTGACGGTCCCTAACTGCTGTTGGTGGACGTAAGGAAAACTACAGGCGAATATCCAACCTGAAACTGTCTTTACCTCGGTACAAACAGGTGGAAAATGTTGATTTTAAAAGAGCTCAGTTTCTGGTTGCAGGGCAGAGGGAAAGCTCCGTCCGATTGTAGCTATGCTAACCCACAACAAAATGAAAATTACCTCGTTACAACAGGGTAGGGAATTGAAGAACCCCCATTCTCTATTAATGAACAATTTCCTTATGAAATAGTGGAGAGACGACGTTCGTCTTGTGGTCGATAAATTATACAGTTGAAGTCGGAAGTTACACCTTAGCCACCTTAGACAAATACATTTAAACTCAGTTTTTCACAATTCCTGACATTTAGTAAAAATGTTAGCAATAATTCCCTGTCTTAGGTCAGTTAGGAACACCACTTTATTTTAAGAATGTGAAATGTCAGAATAATAGCAGAGATAATAATTTCTTTCAGCTTTTATTTCTTTCATCACATGCCCAGTGGGTCAGAAGTTTACATACACTCAATTAGTATTTGGTAGCACTGCCTTTAAATTGGGTCAAACGGTTCGGCCTTCCACAACCTTTCCACAATAAATTGGGTAAATGTTGGCCCATTCCTCCTGACAGAGCTGGTGTAACTGAGTCAGGTTTGTAGGCCTCCTTGCTCGCACATGCTTTTTCAGTTCTGCCCCCAAATTTTCTATACGTTTGAGGTCAGGGTTTTGTGATGGCCTCTCCAATACCTTGACTTTGTTGTCCTTAAGCCATTTTGCCACACCTTTGGAAGTATGCTTGGGGTCATTGTCCATTTGGAAGACCCATTTGTGACCAAGCTTTAACTTCCTGGCTGATGTCTGGAGATGTTGCTTCAATATATCCACATCATTTTCCTACCTCATGATGCCATATATTTTGTGTTCTTCGGCTGTTCTTCGGCTTGCAAGCCTCCCCTTTCTCCTCCAAACATAACGATGGTCATTATGGCCAAACAGTTCTATTTTTTTTTCATCAGACCAGAGGACATTTCTCCAAAAAGTACAATCTTTGTCCCCATGTGCAGTTGCATACCATAGTCTGGCTTTTTTATGGCGGTTTTGGAGTGGTGGCTTCTTCCATGCTGAGCGGGCTTTCAGGTTATGTCGATATAGGACTTGTTTTACTGTGGATATAGATACTTTGTACCTGTTTCCTCCAGCATCTTCACAATGTCCTTTACTGTTGTTCTGGGATTGATTTGCACTTTTCGCACCAAAGTACATTCATCTCTAGGAGAAAGAACGCATCTCCTTCCTGAGCGGTATGACAGTTGCGTGGTCCCATGGTGTTTATACTTGCGTACTATTGTTTGTACAGATGAACGTGGTACATTCACGTGTTTGGAAATTGCTCCCAAGGATGAACCAGACTTGTGGAGGTCTACAATTGTTTCTGAGGTCTTGGCTGATTTATTTTGACTTTCCCATGTCACGCAGAGGCACTGAGTTTGAAGGTAGGCCTTGAAATACATCCACAGGTACACCTCCAATTTACATTTACATTTAAGTCATTTAGCAGACGCTACCTAAGTAAGGTTCTCAATCAGAGACAACGATTGACAGCTGACTCTGATTGGGAACCATACCGGGCCAAACACATAGAAATACAACACACAGAACAAAGCAGAATTCCCACCCCAACTCACGCCCTGACCAAACCAAAATAGAGACATAAAAAAGGAACTAAGGTCAGGACGTGACAATATTGAGTATGTTATTCGTATTCTTGCCCCTTGATTAAGGGATAAGAATTGTGTGGTGGTTATGAAATATTATACCCTGCTTTGATATTCAAAAAAAGTATTTAAATGTAATATGGACAAGCCTAATCGTAAATTAAGACAAAAAACTCCCAGGGCCTGCAGATTGATTTCACTCCTGTAAAATCAAAGTAAATTTTTGTTTATTTAGTTTAATTGTTTTTTTCCACTGATATTTTCCCTTCATAATCTCTGTTTACCAGAAATGGTATTTTACACCCCTATTAAACTCCCGCTTGCTGAGTGACAGACGTTTCTTTTAAACTTCAATAATTTCTGTCCTACATTTGTCATGGTTCCTTGATTCTATAAAGTTGTACTGCAAATGTTCAGTAACATATTGTTTAGAACCCTATCTCTGTTGTTTCAGAAGTTGATGTCAGTGGCCATGTTTTCATGATAGAGACCCAGGGAGAACACACTGATTGGACCTGGTCCCAACTTTCTTCATTACTGATGCATGACATTTGTCAAGAGCAGACCAAGCCCTGGTGTGCTACTCTCAATAGAGTCATCTTGTTTGCCAAACAAAATAAAACATACGGTTGCACAATTAGGCTCTACTCAGAAGCGCTCTGTTAATAATCAACCAGTCTGTTAATTACTAATCAGGGAACAGGGGACACGCTCTCTCTCTAACTGTACTCTGGAGATATCTGGCAACACAGTGAACATGCATCCCTATTCATCAAATGCAATTCATGCAAGTTCCCTCACAAACAACCCCATCCCAATGTTTCCTTTACGGTTTCATCATTCTCAATGAAAACAATAACAAACGCTGGTTGACGGACATGCCTTTTACTCTAGGCCCTGGTCTGCATGCATTTCACCCAAGGTTGATAGAACACCCTTTAAACATAGAACAAGGTTTTAGACATATAGTTGATACTTTATTACATACACTGATATCACAGTACTGAGAACAATAAACACATTTGAAGAAACTTTGATGCAAATTCATAAATAGCAGGCCTCCTTTTCAGCCTTAAACCATTTTTTCAAGCTGGAAGACGATGGCCAGAGCTTTCCCAATGTTTTGCACAGTGATTTAAGTCATTGTTTCAGACAAAGTATGATATATTTGGACTTGAAGTGACAAATCGGAAGTGCCCACATGCAAATCCATGTGAATGTGGTGTATTCTCCTATGATATGATATGGATTGTGTATGTGTGCCATTCAGAGGGTGAGTAGGCAAGACAAAATATTGAAATGCTTTTGAACAGGGTATAGTATAGTGGAGGCTCCTCAGAGGAGGACCATCCTCCAGCGTGAATCTCCTAAAAATATAAATAGTGAAACATTGAAAAAGTTATCCTTTAGATAAAACTAGACTAAATCCAGTTGAAGTTGGACGTTTACATACACCTTAGCCAAATACATTTAAACTCAGTTTTTCACAATTCCTGACATTTAATCCTAGTAAAATTCCCTGTCTTAGGTCAGTTAGGATCACCACTTTATTTTAAGAATATGAAATGGTATAGAATAATAGTAGAGAGAATGATTTATTTCAGGTTCTATTTCTTTCATCACATTCCTAGTGGGTAGAAGTTTACATACACTCAATTAGTATTTGGTAGCATTGCCTTTAAATTGTTTAACTTGGATCAAACGTTTCGGGTAGCTTTCCACAAGCTTCCCACAATAAGTTGGGTGAATTTTGGCCCATTCCTCCTGACAGAGCTGGTGTAACTGAGTCAGGTTTGTAGGACTCCTTGCTCGCACACACTTTTTCAGTTCTGCCCACAAATTTTTGATAGGACTGAGTTCAGGGCTTTGTGATGTCCACTCCAATACCTGGTAGTATGCTTGGGGTCATTGTCCATTTGGAAGACCCATTCGCGACCAAGCTTTAACTTTCTGACTGATGTCTTGAGATGTTGCTTCAATATATCCACATAATTTTCCTGCTTCACAATGCCATCTAATTTGTGAAGTGCACCAGTACCTCCTGCAGCAAAGCACCCCCACACTATGGTGCTGCCACCCCGTGCTTCATGGTTGGGATGGTGTTCTTCGGCTTGCAAGCCTCCTCCTTTCTCCTCCAAACATAAGGATGGTCATTATGGCCAAACAGTTCTATTTTTGTTTCATCAGACCAGAGGACATTTCTCCAAAAAGTACAATCTTTGTCCCCGTGTGTAGTTGCAAACCGTAGTCTGGCTTTTGTATGGCGGTTTTGGGGCACTGGCTTCTTCCTTGCTAAGCGGCCTTTCAGGTTATGTTGCTGTAGGACTCGTTTTACTGTGGAGATAGATACTTTTGTACCTGTTTCCTCCAGCATCTTCACAAGGTCCTTTGCTGTTGTTCTGGGATTGATTTGCACTTTTCGCACCAAAGTACGTTCATCTCTAGGAGAAAGAACGCGTCTCCTTCCTGAGCGGTATGACGGCTGCGTGGTCCCATGGTGTTTACACTTGCATACTACTGTTTGTACAGATGAACGTGGTACCTTCAGGCGTTTGGAAATTGCTCCCAAGGATGAACCAGACTTGTGGAGGTCTACAATTCTTTTTCTGAGGTCTTGGCTGATTTCTTTTGATTTTCCAATGATGTCAAGCAAAGGGGCACTGAGTTTGAAGGTAGGCCTTGAAATGCATCCACAGGTACACCTTCAATTGACTAAAATTATGTAAATTAGCCTATCAGAATCTTCTAAATAATTTTGGGGAATTTTCCAAGCTGTTTAAAAGTACAGTCAACTTAGTGATAAAAAATTACAGACCTCTACATGCTTTGTAAGTAGGAAAACCTGCAAAATCGGCAGTGTATCAAATACTTGTTCTCCCCACTGTACGTACCTGAATTTGGCTAGTAGAAACTCTCATTTGTAACTGTTGGACACTGTCTGTCACCTCACAATTTTCAACTGTTGGACACTGTCTGTCACCTCAAAATGTTCTCTCGACCTGTGTGCACCTACATTGTAAACTTTCATTCATAGGCTAGGTTGTAGCAACCTTATGATGGGTATAGGGAAAATCTGAGTATCATGTAGTAGCCTAAACCTATCGATGTTACATTGAACTGGGTGAATGAAATATGAAGGAAAATCATCCAATATGCTGTAATAGAAATAAGGCCATGTTCCCCCAAAAAATATATATAATCCTCCCTCATCTTAAACGGCACCGACCACCACTGGTATGGTAGTAGGTGCCAGGCGCACTGATTGATTTGAGTGTGTCAAGAACTGCAACGCTACTGGGGTTATCATGCTCAACAGTTTCCTGTGTGTATCAGGAATGGTCCGCCACCAAAGGACATCCAGCAAACTTGACACAACTGAGGGGAGCATTGGAGTGTCCATTGGCCAGCATCCCTGTGGAATGCTTACAACACCTTGTAGAGTCCATCCCCCTACGAATTGAGGCTGTTCACAGGGCAAAAGGGAGCGCAACTCAATATTAGGAAGGTGTTCACAGTTTTTGTCTCACAGTTTCTGTTGGAAAGCAAATTGAACCCAGTTTTCCTCTATGCATACCAGCAAAGCCACTACACAACACTAAACAATACGTTAATTGCACTATAACTGTGACAAAATGGTGCCCAAAAACTGTTAGGGCCTACATAAAGCTGTCACAACAGCAGTCCCAACACTTTACCACTGCTACACCTGGCTATCAGCAGAGCCCTGCCTGGCCGCGAAATATTCATTAATTTACTGCCTTTAAAAAAACATAGCTGATATGGCTGACTTGCTTCAACAAATGTGGTTTCTACTGACAGTTGAGATGTACAAACTATGGCATAAGGGGACGACAAGCGGATAAGAGGCAATCCGTAATTTCAAATAAGACATTAATGAACGAGCTAGGACAGACATAGTCAATATCACTATTTGTTCAGCACTTTGAAATGTACAGCAACAGAATTCAGAACATGGTCTGTTCTTTCATTGTTCTTCCTGTACACCAAGTCAGAACCGTATGATAAATAAAGTTCTTACAATGTCTGATGATTACATTGCTCTAAAACAGGCTATAGGCTACATCTACACCACCTAGTCAGAACAGTAGCCTGTAACGGCTGTCGTCGGAAAGAGTGGACCAACGCGCAGCGTGAAAAGTGTTCATGATTTCTTTTAGTATCAAAAAACACTCAAACAAAGTAACAAAACGAAAGTGAACAGTTCTGTCAGGTAACAGAGACTAAACAGAAAATAACTACCCACAAAACACAGGTGGGAAAAAGGCTGCCTAAGTATGATTCCCAATCAGAGACAACGATAGACAGCTGCCTCTGATTGGGAACCACACTCGGCCAAAAACAAAGAAATAGAAAACATAGAATGCCCACCCCAAATCACACCCTGACCTAACCAAATAGAGAATTAAAACGGCTCTCTAAGGTCAGGGCGTGACATAGCCGAAATTAAGTGGGGAAAATAGACCAAATTATTAGGGTGAGGCACATGGGCTACTAACAGCTTACTACACAACATACACTTAGCAACAGTATACAGTACATATTTCCCTGGCATATTACATAATTTATGCAGCAGCATACAAGACATTTTTGGACTCACCTTGTTGTGCTGTGCTCACTTGAACAGGAAGGTGGCGCGGCGGTCCTTCGTGGGCACATTTTGTCATCAAACTTTGTCGTTAAAGTCTGGCATTCTCTGGATTTATGGTGCTTTCATGACAACTGGGAACTCTGAAAAAAACAAGGTCGAATCATGATGACCTCAGTGATCTTCAGGTCGTAGCTGTAGGAGGCCCGAGTTCCCGACTTACAATTCTGAGTTGGATGACCGTTTAAAACGTATTTTCCCAGTCAGAGCTCGTTTTTTCCCCGAGTTCCCATTTGTCTTGAACTCACAGAAGACAGATTTCCCAGTTCCGAATTAGTTCCCGAATTTTATCTATAATTTCTCTTCATTATTTATCCTCATTTGACAAGGATTTTAAAAGATTTTCCAGTAGATTGTCGACTTGATTAATAATGATGACTGCTAGCTAAGATTTTGAAAGTATGATGTTGACATGATCAGTCCAGTCATAGCTACTCTACATGTAACATGATTTGACGTCATTTTATCTGTGGCCAATGACCTTGAGTCTTTTTGGAATGGAACTTCTAATGTAACTCTATGGCAGCACCCAAGGGGCTTGAATTTTCGAGCTCTACCCTTAAATTTGGCAGTGATGTAGTGTCCCCATGAGTGACAGAACACTGAGCCAATCACGGTGCAACTAGAGAACATTACCAACCCCTACGCTTCGTATTTGGTCCCACCACCATAGAAAGCACTGAGCCAGGCTGAAACACCTGCATTTTGGAGCTGCCTTACTCAAGAAAGCAAAAGAGAGACCATGTTTGTATGGAGGCTTTATTAACTCAATTATTAAAAATCTATTTTATTACATTGTTTGAAAACGGATATGTGAGAGATATTAATGTCAAAATAACATGCAAAACATTTTTTTATTTGCTCTGCCCCACCTGTCCTGAATGGCGGACTCTCCTTCACTGCAGCCGACGTGAGGAAAACATTTAAACGTGTCAACCCTCGCAAGGCTGCAGGCCCAGACGGCATCCCCAGCCGCGCCCTCAGAGCATGCGCAGACCAGCTGGCTGGTGTGTTTACGGACATATTCAATCAATCCCTATCCCAGTCTGTTGTTCCCACATGCTTCAAGAGGGCCACCATTGTTCCTGTTCCCAAGAAAGCTAAGGTAACTGAGCTAAACGACTACCGCCCCGTAGCACTCACTTCCGTCATCATGAAGTGCTTTGGAGAGACTAGTCAAGGACCATATCACCTCCACCCTACCTGACACCCTAGACCCACTCCAATTTGCTTACCGCCCAAATAGGTCCACAGACAATGCAATCTCAACCACACTGCACACTGCCCTAACCCATCTGGACAAGAGGAATACCTATGTGAGAATGCTGTTCATCGACTACAGCTCGGCATTCAACACCATAGTGCCCTCCAAGCTCGTCATCAAGCTCGAGAGACCCCGCCCTGTGCAACTGGGTACTGGACTTCCTGACGGGCCGCCCCCAGGTGGTGAGGGTAGGCAACAACATTTCCACCCCGCTGATCCTCAACACTGGGGCCCCACAAGGGTGCGTTCTGAGCCCTCTCCTGTACTCCCTGTTCACCCTCCAACTCAATCATCAAGTCTGCGGACGACACAACAGTGGTAGGCTTGATTACCAACAACGACGAGACGGCCTACAGGGAGGAGGTGAGGGCCCTCGGAGTGTGGTATCAGGAAAATAACCTCACACTCAACGTCAACAAAACTAAGGAGATGATTGTGGACTTCAGGAAACAGCAGAGGGAACACCCCCTATCCACATTGATGGAACAGTAGTGGAGAGGGTAGTAAGTTTTAAGTTCCTCGGCATACACATCACAGACAAACTGAATTGGTCCACCCACACAGACAGCATCGTGAAGAAGGCGCAGCTTTCACCAAAAGCACTCACAAACTTCTACAGATGCACAATCAAGAGCATCCTGTCGGGCTGTATCACCGCCTGGTACGGCAACTGCTCCGCCCACAACCGTAAGGCTCTCCAGAGGGTAGTGAGGTCTGCACAACGCATCACCGGGGGCAAACTACCTGCCCTCCAGGACACCTACACCACCCGATGTCACAGGAAGGCCATAAAGATCATCAAGGACAACAACCACCCGAGCCACTGCCTGTTCACCCCGCTATCATCCAGAAGGCGAGGTCAGTACAGGTGCATCAAAGCTGGGACCGAGAGACTGAAAAACAGCTTCTATCTCAAGGCCATCAGACTGTTAAACAGCCACCACTAACATTGAGTGGCTGCTGCCAACACACTGACTCAACTCCAGCCACTTTAATAATGGGAATTGATGGGAAATTATGTAAAATATATCACTAGCCACTTTAAACAATGCTACCTAATATAATGTTTACATACCCTACGTTATTCATCTCATATGTATATGTATATACTGTACTCTATATCATCTACTGCATCTTTATGTAATACATGTATCACTAGCCACTTTAACTATGCCACTTTGTTTACATACTCATCTCATATGTATATACTGCACTCAATACCATCTACTGTATCTTGCCTATGCCGCTCTGTACCATCACTCACTCATATCTTTATGTACATATTCTTTATCCCCTTACACTTGTGTCTATAAGGTAGTAGTTTTGGAATTGTTAGCTAGATTACTTGTTGGTTATTACTGCATTGTCGGAACTAGAAGCACAAGCATTTCGCTACACTCGCATTAACATCTGCTAACCATGTGTATGTGACAAATAAAATTTGATTTGATTTGGCGGATCATCACTGTTCAGGACATAAAGTTTTTTTCTTAGCAATTTTTTCCGCAGTTTTACTTACATGAGCATGTTTTGGAATATTTTTTATTCTGTACAGGCTGAGTGTATTGATACACCTTCCAAAGTGTAATTAATAACTTCACCATGCTCAAATGGATATTCAATGTCAGCTTTTTATTATTGTTTTCACCCATCTAACAATGGTTCCTTTTGCAAGGCATTGGAAAACCTCCCTGGTCTTTGTGGTTAAATCTGTGTTCCCTGCTCAACTGATAATTGTATGTGTAGGGCAAAGAGAAGAGTAAGTTATTAAAAAAACATGTTACACTATTATTGCATACTGAGTGAGTCCATGAAACGTATTATGTGACTTGTTAAGTACATTTTTACTCCTGAACTTATTTAGGCTTGCCATAACAAAGGAGTTGAATACTTATTGACTCAAGACATATCGGCTTTCAATTCTATTCATTTGTAGAAAATGTGAAAATCAGAATTACACTTTGAAATGATGTGGTATTGTGTGTAAACCAGTGACACAAAATCTAAATGGAATAAATGTTTAATTCAGGCTATAACACAACAAAATATCAAAAAAGTCAACTGGTGTAAATACTTTCTGAAGACAATGTATATGATTTTGCACAAATGACTTAAACTGAGTGAAGATGGCTCTGTTAGCTAAGTTGGATGGAGCAAGGTTCTTGCTTCTTGCATGGGCCATATAATTGCTCAAAGCATCAATTTAATGACTATACTATGTTATTATTACTTCTAATGAGTTCCCTAAGTAAAAGTTAAACACGAGACCTTTTTTCTGTTGAGGAATAAGCAATAATTATGAACATTATGACAATGGCATGAAATTAATTTATCCCTTGAGATATTTGGAAAAAGGGAATGCCTCTGTCTTGCATCATGGTGGTGCTATGGAGAAAAATGTATAAAAATCCATAACCCATCCCTCCCAAACCTTTACGTTCTCCATCAGAGGACAAGTTGAGGTTAGTTCATGACTTCTTATTTATCTTTGGGATCCAGTATATTGTCATGCATTGTTGTTCTGTGTGTATATCAAGTCTTTGTTTTCTTCAACATTTCAGATTTGAAAACAATGACCATTCCTCAAGCAGGCCACACTGAAAAATGCAGAATCTGACCGACCTTCCAGGCAATGCCATCAACTCACAGAAGAGTCTGTCTGTGATAATCAAGGTGTGTGTGGTGATCCCTTTCTTCTGCATCTTTCTCTACTGCATTGTGGTCATGCTGCACACCTTCGCCTCCCACAGACAATTCCTGGACAACTCCCGATACATCCTGTTTGCCTACATGCTGATCAATGACACTCTGCAGCTCCTCTCCTCTGTCCTCCTCTTCCTCTTCATTGTTGGCAACGTGAAGTTTGCTATCGTCTACTGTGCCCCTCTACTCTTCTTCTCCACCTCCACCTTCCACAACACCCCTCTGATCCTGGCAGCTATGTCCCTGGAGCGCTACGTGGCCATCTTCTATCCTCTGCAGCGTCCAGCTGCCTGGCACGCTGACCGTATCTGGATCATCATCCTGAGCCTGTGGCTGGTCAGCTGCATCCTGCCCATTGTGGACTTCTCTCTGGGAAAGCCTCAGCCTGGCGTGAATGTCCTCTCCACCCCGGTGCTCTGCAGAACCATGGTCCTCAACTCGTCCCCTGTCCAGACACTGTTTAAGATGTCCCTGAATGGGCTGTTCTTCGCTGTGGTATTGGCCATCATCATGTTCACATACATGAGGATCCTGCTGGAGACCAGGAAGATGCGTCAGGACCGGGCGTCGGTGGCCAAGGCCATGCATACAGTGCTGCTCCACGGCTTTCAGCTACTTCTGTGCATGATCTCCTTCACCCAACCGGTCACAGAGAGTCTCATCAGTGTGTACGCCGGCTTGCTGGCCGAGGACATCTCCTTCTTCATCTACTTCTGCTTCATACTGCTGCCGCGCTTCCTTAGCCCGCTCATCTATGGCCTGAGAGATGAGAGCTTGAGGTGCTACGTGATGAGAGATGTACTGTGCTGCTCACACAAACACAGGTTCAGTGTCAAAGTCAGGGTCAGCCCCAGAGCCCCGGCCACCACACAGACACTGGGTCAGGGTCAGCCCCAGAGCCCCGGCCACCACACAGACACTGGGTAAGGGTCAGCCCCAGAGCCCCGGCCAATCTGTATATTAGTCAATTAAAATATCTCAAAAGAGTAAAACCCTGGCTGGATGAAAGGGGTGTCTTTAAAAAAACGTTTTCTTCAAACACAGAAGCTTACTTTGGCATTGAGAAGGTTGCTTTACAGTAAACTGGAACACCAGATGTCATTATTATTCCAAACTTGTCAAGTTGTGGACATGTTGCTGGTGCACAGATACTGTAACTTGAGCCACCGGGCTAGATGAATGTGCGCCCATAGGAAGACTTGCAGTTTCTTTGGCAAAATAAAAAGATTGATATTGAAAGCAATAAGGGTTAGATTATTTGATATTCAGAGAGTTATTATAAAACCATTTAATGAGACTAATATACGTAGAGTGGAAAGGAGGAGGGACTGAGCACATTAACACATTATAATTCCAAAGTGCAAACTGTTGCTATAAAGTTGGAGCAAAACCAGTTTTCCAAATTACTATACCTACCTACTGTAACATGAATGTTCATTAATCATGCAACTTCATGTATGAGATTGTTATTAATAAATTAACAAGCGTTCTCAAACATTCCTCCTGATGACAGATGATGTGAAGTAATGACTGCTCATATCTCAGCTGTCAGAGCGGCTCGTACTCTGCTGAGATAGAACATTGAGGGAGAATCACACAGAATGGCAGGACCGGTCAAGCGCAGCTTTCCTAAAGTAGGACAGTTTTGAGTCAATTTAAGAAACTGACATAAATGTCATGATTTTACAGCAAGACCACGATGGCGATTAGAGTCGACCAAAATCTGCAGCAAGTTTAGGCAACATTTACATTTGAAACTTCATCCAGGACATAATGTGCGTGCAAAATGCTATATTATTTCAAATCCATTTACAAAGTCTGTGTTACAATCAATTCGATTCCATTATCTTTGGTGAGATATATACGTCCTTATTGAACGTCAAACAAGCCATGAATGTTGAAAGCCAACTTATTGATAATTTAGAAACTTATATCGAACATGATTCGGAGAGACTTTGAAGACATCAAAAGGTGAGTGACAGTTGGATAGATACAGTGGTGTAAAGTACTTAAGTAAAATACTTTAAAGTACTACTTAAGTAGTTTTTGGGTTATCTGTAATTTACTATTTATCTTTTTGACAACTTTTAGTTTTGCTCCACTACATTCCTAGAGCGGACTCACTCACTGTTTGTAAATGATGTCTCTGTGTTGGAGTGTGCCCCTCACTATCCGTAAATTAAAATAACAAGGAAATCATACAGTCTGGTTTGCTTAATATAAAGAATGTGAAATGATTGATACTTTTACTTTTTACCTTTATTATATTCCGCTACATACAATTTCATGATACTATTATCTTCTAGGTAACTAGAAGGAACTGGAAGGAACTTAACATTAGTAATTCATTAAATATACTATTAGCCTATCATGAACTCAAAATGCATTCTAGGGGCAGGTTGATTTCCATGGAAAGCCTCATGCATATATCATTGCATGGTTGTCTCGCCCTTGTCCATCTATCATGGTATTACCTTAGAGTGAAGTATTCTCTCTAACTTATAACTGCAAAGGTTTCAGACTTGCACAGTGAGGTGTACAATGGACCATCAGCTGTTATGGCAAACCCTTTGGTGGCGTTTACATTTATCAAGCTCTTGCAGTCCGTGTGGCTGAATCTAGTCTACAGTGATGAAGCACAAGAGAACACCAAATGTTATGTCCCTTTTAAAAACACACCTTGTCATTATAACTGATATCCCCACTTGGTGCCTGAGGGGCTACATGAGGGGAGATGTCCTGCGCTGCTCACACAGACACAGGGTCAGGATCAGCCCCAGAGCCCCGGCCACCAAGCCCAGGCTCAAATGAACTGGTACACAAGCAGAGCCACTGGTCAAGTCAATGACTTTATTTGAGTCTGTACAGACTAGAAGCCTAGATATGCTACCTATTGTAATGCACAACCTCAACCTTTTGTATATTAGTCAATTAAAATATATCAAAAGAGTCCAACCCTGGCTGAATGACAAACATTATATCATTATAAAGCATGTGTATTTTCATCCCTTACGGGGGACTTTGAGTGGTTCTGGACTGGTTCCAACTGAAATTCTGGTGTACAAAGTGCTCTGTGGAAGTCATACAGAAAGTCCTATTTGTCAGCTCTCTGCTACCACTCTCTCAGTGGAGCTGACTTGAATTGTCACATTTTCTGGCCTATCCAGACAAAGAATCGATTTGCTCTCCCTCTGAGTGATGGAGCCCAGACTGGGAGACGGCAATTGAAATGTGACAGTTCTGCAAATCCAACAGTTGTGGTTTCATCTTTCTGTGATATTCCCAACCGGATTTACGGCTCTTAACATAAAATAATGCTGAGCAATTTCATAGAATTTAAACAAGACCACTTTCTCTTGGTCACAGAGGAATGAAATCACATTGGGCCTCATTCCGACCTGAGTTTAAATGGAAAGTAATTCCGTTTTTATTCCGTTCTCTCTATGAGTATTCTGACCTTGAACTTAAGCATGAGAATAGCATGCTATTCAGCTGCTATTCGTTTGGGGTGGAGATCAAATAAAGGAAGGCGTGGCCAGGTGTGTCTGATACGCCGTATTCTGACCTTGACTTAATTCCCGAATAAAAGCCTTGATGTTCATCAGTCCACGGTAAGACAAATTGTCTATAAATGGAGAAAGTTCAGTGGGACGTGGACCCCACTTCACCATAGTCCTTGTCCGCCTCTTAGCCCGCCTCCGTGGCCTCTTTAGAGCGGCGACCCTCGCCGCCGACCTCAGACTGGGGACCCTAGCAATGGGTCCCGAATGAACGGGAGATTCCGGCAGCGCCGGAGTGAAGTATGACTCCGGCAGCGCCGGACAGGCGGGAGACTCCGGCAGCTCCGGACAGGCGGGAGACTCCGGCAGCGCCGGACAGGCGGGAGACTCCGGCAGCGCCGGACAGGTGGGTGACTCCGGCAGCGCTGGGCAGGAGGAGGGCTCTGGCAGTGCTGGACAGGTGGGGAGCACCTGTAGGGAGGAGACAGAGCGACAGCCTGGTGCAGGGGGCTGCCACCGGAGGGCTGGTGCGTGGAGGAGGCACCGGATACACAGGGCCGTGGAGGCGCACTGGAGGTCTCGAGCTAATGGCCTGCACAACCAGTCCTGGCTGGATGGTGACTCTAGCCCGGCACGTGCGGGGCGCATGCACAGGACGCACTGGGCTGTGCAGACACACGGGAGACACAGTGCACAGCGCCGGCACAGGATATCCTGGCCCGAGGAGACGCACTGGCTGTCTGGAGAGCAGGGCTGGCACCATCCGCCCTGGCTGGATCCTCACCCTAGCCCGGCAGATGCGGGGAGCCGGGATGTAGCGCACCGGGCTAAGCACGCGTACTGGGGACACCGTGCGCTCCACCGCATAACATGGTGCCTGACCAGTACGACGCCCGCCACGGTAAGCATGGCTTGGAGAGCTGTAGCGCTGAGCTGGCACAGGACGTGCAGGGCTAGGGAGGCGCACAGGAGGCCTGGTGCGTGGGGCTGGCACAGTCTTCACCAGACGGCTAGCACGCACCTCAGGACGAGTATGGAGAGCTGACTCAGGTGACATCAAATTCCAGACACGCTCTGTCGGGCGGATGTCGTGCCTCATGCACCAACACAGCAACTCCCTCATAACTCTCTCCTCCAATCTCCCCATCAACTCCTTCACTGTCTCTGCTTCGCTCCCTTCGCTCACCTCCAATTACGCCCTGACCGGCTCTGGTTCCATCCTTGGCTCCTTACGGTAAGCACGGGGAGTTGGCTCAGGTCTGACTCCTGACTCTGCCACACTCCCTGTGTGCCTCCTCCCAAGAAATTCCTTGGGTTTCCTTGCCAGCCATGTTCCCTGGTATCGCTGGTTCCCTTTTCCTGCTGCCTCCGCTCTCCTGGCTGCCTCCAGCTGTTCCCATGGGAGGCGATCCCTTCCAGCCAGGATCTCCTCCCATGTGTAGGATCCCTTGCCATTCAAGATGTCCTCCCATGTCCATTCCTCCTTTTCACCATGCTGCTTGGTCCTTTGGTGGTGGGTAGTTCTGTAACGATTCTCCTCGTCATCTGAGGAAGAGTAGTCAAGATCGGACCAATGCGCAGAGTGGTATGTGTCCATGTTAATATTTAATAAATCAACTGAACACTGAATAACAAAACAAAAAAGAGAGTGAACGAAACACTCCTGTAAGGTGCAAACACACAAAACAGAAAACAACTACCCACAACCCACAGTGGGAAAACAGGCTGCCTAAGTATGATTCTCAATCAGGGACAACAATTGACAGCTGCCTCTGATTGAGAACCATACTAGGCCGAACTCAAAAACCAACATAGAAAAACAAACATAGACTGCCCACCCAACTCACGCCCTGACCATACTAAAACAAAGATATAATAACAGAACTAAGGTCAGAACGTGACAAGGACAACAACCCAAAACACAGAAGTAAATCAACAACAGAAGAAAATACACCTTCTGGAGTGGCCCAGTCAGAGTCCTGACCTCAACCCGATTTTAAATTCTGTGGCATGACCTCGAGAGCGGTTCACACCAGTCATCCTAAGAATATTGCTGAATTGAAACAGTTTTGTGAAGATGAACGGTCCAAAATTCTCCCTGACCATTGTGCAGGTCTGATCTGCAACTAATTTGTAAGTCGCTCTGGATAAGAGCGTCTGCTAAATGACTTAAATGTAAATGTAAATGTACAGAAAATGTTTGGTTGAGTTTATTGCTGCCAAAGGAGGGTCAACCAGTTATTAAATCCAAGGCTTCACATACTTAACCACCCTACACTGTGAATGTTTACACGGTGTGTTCAATAAAGACATGAAAACATATTGTTTGTGTGTTATTAGTTTAAGCAGACTGTGTTTGTCTGTTGTTGTGACTTAGATGAAGATCAGATAAAATTTTATGACCAATTTATGCAGAAATCCATACATTTCTTGCCACTGTATATCATACTAAATGGGTCAAATGTGATCAAAACGTAGGATACTATACGTCTTACAATTTCAATTGTATTGTACAACCACTATTATATTTAGTATGATTCGTAAAGTAACATATCATACTAAATAAAGTGGTACGGATTTTGTAAATTATAATACGTTTCGCTCTGTGACCAGGTTGGTTTCCCCATTTCATCATAGAGTTATGCAGAGGGCACTCCTAACATGAATTTCCTTTCTCCACCTTTATGCCCCAGACTGGGGGAATTCTGAACAGTGCGGCAGCACAATGTTTGAAGTTCACATTTTGCCTTTAATCTAAACATTTGTCTTCTGACATGGGTGCCCAGGCTTGAACTCAATGGGATTCACAAGCTCCTCACTTGACATGTGGAGATGTGGTTGAGTGGGTCACATTACAAATAAATGTGTCCCTCTTTCTGCCCTACAACTCAGGATTTTTATTCCTTTCCCACTTTCACTCCTTCTCTGTATTCTCGGTATAATTATAATCTGTCTAAATAAAGCATTTACAAATAAAAATGAAATTCCACACAGGAGAAGGTAGAGTTCCTATTCAGACTTGAGATATGTTGATTTAACATAGACTTAAGTAAAATAAATGTCCATGTATTACTGACTTATGTATCTCAAGTCTGAATCGGGCCCCATGTGCTCAGTGTAACATGGGTGGTTCAGCAGAACTATTAAGACTGAAGACTGGCTGAGTGGAGTAAGACAGTGTTTTGAAAAGCAGGAGACCCAGGTTCAAATCCACATAGTCACACAAGTACAAGCTTTATACTATACATGTTACCTCTGCTATGACTTATGTAACTCTAAACATATTGATTGTATCCTCATTTATAATCTCACAATGAGCCTAGCAACTGTAGTAGCCTATAATTGTCATACCTGCTCCCGCTCGAGGGCTCCAGGCTGCCCTTCATTACGCACACCTGTCGCCATCATTGCGTGCAGCAGTACTCACCTGGACTCCTCTTTGCTGATTGCCTCGTCTATAATTGTCTGCTCACCCGTTTGTTCCCTGTGTCAGCATAGATGTCGTTATTTTGTCTCTTGTCCTGTTTCATGTCCGTTGTCTGTTAAATGTTCTCCCTGTACCTGCTTCCTGTCTCCAGTGTCGATCCTCACAGAATGCTGACACCAAAATTGGAAGCATCAGGGTGGGTTTGTTTTTTGTTGGTGACGTCCGGATGCTGTCACCGATGGAACCGGGGGTGCCTCAGCTAGCTCGTCGGGCTTCCACGCCGGCTCGAGAGGTTTTCTTCCCCTGGTGGGCTCGGCAGGCTCCCACCCCACGTCATGTTGCAGCCGGCCATCAGGCCCCCATGCCTCAGCCGGTTCGTCAGGCTTGTCCAGCACCCATGCCTCGGCTGGCCCGCCAGGCTCGCCCAGGTGGGACGCCGGGTGGCGCCCCTAGAGGGGAGGGTACTTCCCTTTGTTGTCTGCTCCCCCATTTGTTCCCTGTGTCAACATTAATGTCGTTATTTTGTCCCCTGTCCAGACGCTGTTCCTGTCCTGTTTCATGTCCGTTGTCTATTAAATGTTCTCCCTGTACCTGTTTCCTGTCTTCAGCGTTGATCCTCACAATAATAAGTGCCACGTTCTACCCTAGGAACATTATTCAAATAACCTCAATACATAAAAAGAAATGGTCAGTGACAGTTTAATGAGAGGTTTGTAATAATCCAGGTCGTAATAGTCCAGGTCCTGAATGCCATCTGCTTGATCATCTTCACCGTCTTCAAAAAGGACAAACACACGCTAAATCTTCTTCGCTCACACACTGCTGGCTGACTGCCTGTACTTAATAGTGGCTAACATCTTGCTCCTACTTAGTTTCTTTGCAGTCCCCATGCCAGTTGCAGTGTGTATTATCATCCATGTGTTTATGAGTGTATTGACCTTTGCCACGCCACTGACACTGACAGCCATGAGCCTGGAGCGGTATGTGGCCATCTGCATGCCCCTGCGCCATGGAGAGCTCTCCACTGTACGCAGAGCCATTCACTGCATCCTACTCATCCACAGCATCAGCGCCATACAGTCCATCATAATGGTCTCCATCTTCCTTGCCTCAGTACCTCTGGACTTTTACACTCTGGACAAGCAGTGCTCAGTGGAGATGCTTGTTGTACATAGGTGGCAGGGTCACATTAAATCAGCAGTAAGTCAGTTCTACTTTCTGGTCATGTCCATCACCATTGTGTTTACCTATGCTAGAATAATAGCAGTTGCTAAAGAGGCATCATCAGACAGTATGAAATCTTCCTCTAAAAGTCGTAAAATGGGGATCCTCCACGCCATCCAGCTGTTCCTCTGTCTGATCCAGCTGTGATGCCCATTCATCTAGGCGGCTGTCTTGCAGATTCATTTCAGAATTTTTATTGATGTAAGGTACTTTGATTACATTGTTTTTATTCTGGACCCACAATGTCTGAGTCCACTTGTCTATGGCCTAATGTCACGATTTCCACCGAAGTCGGAACCTCTCCTTTTTCGGGCGGTGCTCGGCGTCGCCGGTCTTCTAGCCATCATCGATCCACTTTTCATTTTCATTTTGTTTTGTCTTGTCTTCCCACACACCTGGTGTCAATTCCCTCGTTACATGTTGTGTATTTAACCCTCTGTTCCCCCCCCATTTCTTTGTGCAGAATTGTTCATTGTAAGTGCATGTGCACATTTTCTCTGGTGCGCGACGGGTGTTGTACCCATTTGTTTGTTATTCTGGTTTCAGGTGGTTTTATGAATAAAACTGCTCCGTTGATTACCCAGTTTTGCTCTCATGCGCCTGACTTCCCTGCCACCAGTTACGTACTCCCTTACACCACACAGTGATGAAAAGTTTTTATGTATTTTGTGGATTGAATAAGATAATATTTGTTGATATTTAAATAGCTGATTATATGAAAAGACATCACTTACTGGAACAGGTTAACAGAGATGTTTTGTTGTATTGCATGATGTACTCATTAATAATGGCTTTACTGTTTCAGATTTGGATATATAAAACATGATTTGCAACAGCATGTAACAACATATTGGATTTAATTATCACATGATCTTGTGGTATTGAAATGCACTTTTCTTTGTCAAGTCCTCAGACAATGACGTACTGTGTTAATGTCTTGGTACATATGCACAGCTCTGTTAAATGCACTTATGTATGTTTTTAGGTCTACAGCATCAATAATTATATGCATTGCAGTGAAATGTGTTCTTCCCCCCCAAAAAATGTCATAAACCATGTCATAAACCATGTACAGTGCCTTCGGAAAGTATTCAGATCCCTTGTCTTTTTCCACGTTGTTATGTTACAGCCTTATTCTAAAATGTATTCAATTGCTTTTTTCCCTCATCAATCTACACACAATACCTCCTAATGATAAAGCAAAAACAGGTTTTTAGACATTTTTGAAAATGTATTAAAAACAAAAAACTTAAATATCACATTAACATTTAGACCGTTTACTCAGTACTTTGTTGAAGCACCTTTGGCAGCAATTACAGCATTGAGTCTTCTTGGGTATGATGCTACAAGCTTGGCACACCTGTATTTGGGGATCTTCTCAAGCTCTGTCAGCTTGGTTTGGGAGCATTGCAGCACAGCTATTTTTGGTCTCTCCAGAGATGTTCGATGGGGTTCAAGTCCGGGCTCTGGCTGGGCCCCTCAAGGACATTCAGAGACTTATCCCGAAGCCATTCCCGCATTGTCTTGATTGTGTGCTTAGGGTCGTTGTCCTGTTGGAAGGTGAACCTTCACCCCAGTCTGAGTTCTTGAGCGCTCTGGAGCAGGTTTTCATCAAGGATCTCTCTGTTCTTTGCTCCGTTCAACTTTCCCTCGATCCTGACTAGTCTCCAAGTCCATGCCGCTGAAAAACATCCCCACAGCATGATGCTGCCACCACCATGCTTCCCCGTAGGGATGGTGCCAGGTTTCCTCTAGACGTGACGCTTGGCTTTCAGGCCAAAGAGTTCCATCTTGGTTTCATCAGACCAGAGAATCTTGTTTCTCATGGTCTGAGATTCTTTAGCTGCCTTTTGGCAAACTCCAAGCGGATGTCATCTACCTTTTACTGAAGAGTGACTTCCGTCTGGCCACTCTACAATAAAGGCCTGATTGGTGGAGTGCTGCAGAGATGGTTGTCCTTCTGGAAGTTTCTCCCATCTTCATAGAGGAACTCTAGAGCTCTGTCAGAGTGACCATCGGGTTCTTGGTCACCTCCCTGACCAAGGCCCTTCTCCCCCGATTGCTCAGTTTGGCTGGGCAGCCAGCTCTAGGAAGAGTCTTGGTCATTCCAAACTTCTTTCATCTAAGAATGATGGAGGCCACTGTGTTCTTGGGGACCTTCATTGCTGCAGACATATTTTGGTACCCTCCCCAGGATCTGTGCCTCGACAAAATCCTTTCTCTGAGCTTCTATGGACAATTCCTTCAACCTCATGACTTGGTTTTTGCTGTGACATGCACTGTAATTGCAGGACTTTATAGACAGGCGTGTGCTTTTCCAAATCAGGTCCAATCAATAGAATTTACCACAGGTTATCGCACCTCAGGATATGACCCAGATCCAGACACGGGAGGCTGATAGTACAGTTCTCAGATGCTTTATTAGAAACACGAGGCAGGAAAGGGCAGGTTGAGGGCAAGCAGAGGTTTGTGATCAGGTCCAAGTCAGGCAGGTAAAGGACAGCAGGCAGGCTCGGGGTCAGGGCAGACAGAATGGTCAAAACCGGGCAAATTAGGAAACAGAACTAGAGAAACAGGAAGGCGGGAGAGAACGCTGGTAAGACCTGACAAGACAAGACAAACTGGCAACAGACAAACAGAGAACACAGGTATAAATACACAGGGGATAATGGGAAGATGGGCGACACCTGGAGGGGGGTGGAGACAGGCACAAAGACAGGTTAAACAGATCAAGGTGTGACACAGGTGGGCTCCAATCAAGTTGAGAAACATCTCAAGGATGATCAATGGAAACAGGCTGCGCCTGTGCTCAATATTGAGTCTCATAGCAAAGGGTCTCAATACTTATGTAAATAAGGTACTGTATTTTTTTTATTTTTTTTATGCATTTAATGCAGTTTTCGCTTTGTCATTATGGGTTATTGTGTGTCGATCGCTCAGTTGTTTAAAAAAAATCAATTTTAGAATAAGGCTGTAACGTAACAAAATGTGGAAAAAGTCTAGGGGTCTGAATACTTTCCGAAGGCACTGCATGTTATGATGACTTGATCAGGAGAATAATAAAATACCCCAGTTCCTCCCAAGAAAACCTGCAAGGAAATCAAATATTTACTGTACTAGCTTCTCATAAAGTGCACTTGATTTGATCTTTAGGCCAGAAACCCACCCGGCCTCTACAGTGGTAGGGGAAACACTAACATGTCTTAATTAACCTGTTTCCCGGTTAGAGTATAATCAACTGTTATTGGAATGTTTTCATGTCTATAGTCCTACATTATTACTACTCATATAATGTCCTCTTTCTCTACACGTCCGAGTTGGGTTTCTTTTGATATTCAAACTTTTTTATATATATATGGGGTATATATATATATATATATATATATATATAAGGCAGCCCCAACATTTTTCAGGTGTGTTCCCTTACAAAAAAGTCACTAACTTTTTTGGGCTGTTATAATTTTCACGAGTCAGACATGGTTTTCGGACACGTATGTGAAGTTTCCCATTTTAATTCTTCACGTTTTTCCCTCAGGATTTATTTCCCCATATTTATTTTTCACTACTTCCAGCTACATCTGGTCTCCCATAGAGGGACCGACCAAAACTGACCGTGCTTAACTTCAGAGGCAATCCAGCAGTGGGATGCAGGGTGAGATCAGTGGCATTTCTACGATTTTAAGACATTTGGGCTTTGCCCAAAGCCAGTAAGGGATCTGGGGTTATCCTCCCCTGGCATAAAAAATAAGGAATTTTAACAGCTAAGTGTATGAATTTGATACGCTTTGATATGAACATTGAGAGATTATATCTTTTTCAGTTAACTTGTCTCGTGTATCCTCATCTCTCTTCCTGTCCTGTTTGGAAAAAGTGTATAAAGCAAACAATTGTTTTCGGGCAAATAAATAAAACAAATTAGAATCTATAGAGCCGCTTGAAGTGACATAGTCTGCTCTGTGCTCATCAAACCCTCTCCATCTCTTCTGTCACTTTCTCGGTGTCTTGTCTTCTGCTGTCTTGTGTCTTGTCTGTTGCTGTCTCAGGTTCTTGTTTGTTAGTGTCTCATTTGTCTATCCTCTTCTGTTAAGGACTGTTTTGTTCTTCTGGTGTCACTCCCCATCATATCCTATTCTTCTGTTGCTGTCTCTGTGTCTTGCCTGTTGTCTCTCTCCATCATATCCTACTCTTCTGTTGCTACCAAGGAACTTGACCAATACTTATGAGCATGATGCATTTTGAGAATGGCATGAAATTAATTTATCTCTTGAGAAATCAAGACTATCAAAAACTGTAGAATAAGGAAATGCCTCTTCCCGGAGATGTTTTGTGTCATAGTGGTTTATGGTGAAATATGTATTAAACGTCCACAACCCATCCCTCCCAAACCTGATTTAAAAAAATATATATATATATTTACGTAAGTATTCAGACCCTTTGCTATGAGACTTGAAATTGAGCTCTGGCGCATCCTGTTCCCATTGATTGTCCTTGAGATGTTTCTTAAAGTTGATTGGAGTTCACCTGCAGTAAATTAAATTGATTGGACATGATTTGGAAAGGCACACACCTATCTATATAAGGTCCCACAGTGCATGTCACAGCAAAAACCAAGTCATGAGATCAAAGGAATTGTCCGTAGAGCTCCGAGACAGGATCGTGTCGAGGCACAGATCTGGGTAAGTGTACCAAAACATTTCAGCAGCATTGAAGGTCCCAAAGAACACAGTGGCCTCCATCATTCATGGAAGAAGTTTGGAAACATTAAGACTTCATAGAGCTGGCCGCCCAGCAAAATGAGCAATAGGGGGAGAAGGGTCTTGGTCTGGGAGGTGAACAAGAACCTGATGGTCACTCTGATAGAGCTCCAGAGTTCCTCTGTGGAGATGGGAGAACCTTCCAGAAGGTGAACCATCTCTGCAGCACTCCACCAATCAGACCTTTATGGTAGAGTGGCCAGACAGAAGCCACTCCTCAGTAAAAGGTACATGACAGCCAGCTTACTCTCAGACCACGAAAAATACTTTCCGAATGCACTGTATATTGTCATGAAATTGTCTGTGTGCATATCAAGGCGTTGTTTTCCTCAACATTTCAGATTTGCAGACATAGACCTTTCCTCAAGCAGGCCACACTGAAAAATGCAGAATCTGACAGACCTACCAGGCAATGCCATCAACTCACATAAGAGTTGTCTGTGATAATCAAGGTGTGTGTGGTGTTCCCTTTCTTCTGCATCTTTCTCTACTGCATTGTGGTCATGCTGCACACCTTCGCCTCCCACAGACAATTCCTGGACAACTCCTGATACATCCTGTTTGCCTACATGCTGATCAATGACACTCTGCAGCTCCTCTCTTCTGTCCTCCTCTTCCTCTTCATCGTGGCAACATGCAGTTTGCTATCGTCTACTGTGCCCCTCTACTCTTCTTCTCCACCTCCACAACACCCCTCTGATCCTGGCAGCTATGTCCCTGGAGCGCTACGTGGCCATCTTCTATCCTCTGCAGCGTCCAGCTGCCTGGCACGCTGACCGTATCTGGATCATCATTCTGAGCCTGTGGCTGGTCAGCTGCATCCTGCCCATTGTGGACTTCTCTCTGGGAGAGCCTCAGCCTGGCGTGATCGTCCTCTCCACCCTGGTGCTCTGCAAAACCCTGGTCCTTAATTCATCCCCAATCCAGACACCGTTAAAGGTGTTGCTCAACGGGCTGTTCTTCGCAGTGTTGGCGGCCATCATCATGTTCACCTACATGAGGATCCTGCTGGAGACCAGGAAGATGCGTCAGGACCGGGCGTCGGTAACCAAGGCCATGCATACAGTGCTGCTCCAAGGTTTTCAGTTGCTGCTGTGCATGATCGCCTTCACCCACTCGGTCTTAGAGAGCCTCATCAGTATGCACGCTGGCTGGCCGAGCACATCATTTTGCTGCCCCGCTTCCTCAGCCCAATTATCTACAGCCTGAGAGATGGGAGTCTGTCCTGTGCTGCTCACACAAACACAGGATCAGTCCCAGAGGCCCGGCCACCAAGCCCAGGGTCAAAATAACTGCTCCCGAAGTGGAACCACTGCTTAAATCAATGTTTTTATTTGAATCTGTACAGACTAGTAGCCTGTTTTATGTTAAAAAGAGTAAAACCCTGGCTGGATGACAGCCATAATGTCATTATAAAGCAGGTGTCTTTTAACACTTATATTTGTTGGTTGCTATCTAACAAAACTGTACATTTTTCTTGAAACAGAGAGGCTTGCTTTGGATAGAGAAGATTTCTTCACAATTTGAAAAGACTTCCAGAAACCGTAAACTCGTACACTAGGTGTCACTGTAATTCCACATTTATCAAGAGGTGCAGCTTGGGTTACCGCACTGGCAGTGGTGAAGAAGGTATTAAATTGTCACGCTTGAGTAAAAGTAAAGATACCTTAATAGAAAATGACTGAAGTAAAAGTAAAGTTAATGTAGATTCTATTTGATTAGATAGATTGAAATTGTATGTTAAACATCATAGCATAGTTGAAAGATATGTGTTGCGTAGAAACACGAAGTGGGTGGCCAGCAGAGATAGGCGGGATGGGCTGAGGGAAGCTGAGGGTTGGGATGTGGAATTGGAGACAAGTTGGAGTGGAGTTGCTGTGTGAGAGAGAGAAGGATGGTCAAAAGATAAAGGTGAAAAAAGTCTAAATTAAACATAATAAAAGTATATTTGAATGACACTAAGTGGCAGTGTTTTTACAACTAATGCCGGTTTTCCTGAGGCTGATGCTGTGCAGGTGTTTGTACACATGCATATGCACACACTCTCATTCAAATAAACACATACAAGAACACACACATACGTGTAATAGTGCCAGACATGCACACAAATATATACAGTTGGCATTGCTGTTATGATTTCAGTTGTCCTTGATGTCCTTTGTTTTAAATGTATTATATTTGCTGTTTTCTTCTGTCTTTACCTTTTTTCTCTTTAGTTCATTCTCTTGGTTGTTGGTGCCGTGGGGGGGGATCTTGGGGGTGGGGAATGGAATTCATTGTATTTGTTTTCTTCCGTGGGGGGACTGTAGGAGGGGTCTCGAATGGTTGAGGGACAGCTTTTTGGGGAACTGCGGGGGATCTTGGAGGATTCGGGTGTCACAAGATTGTGATCATGAAAAAGGAAGCTATGACATATTTTATATCACAATCATGCACACGCACCCTCACACATAAGGATGGCTCTGTTGCGTAAAGACTGATACATGTTTGATCGTGTCTTGATGCTGTATTGTTTGTCCTTCTAATACTGTTCTAATACTTTAATGTTACCCCTCCCTTGTGTTTTTTGTAATAAATAATTTTTCAAAAATTAAAAAGTAAAGTTACCCAGTGAACTACTCCTTGAGTAAAAGTCTAAAAGTACATGGTTTTAAATATACGTAACCATCAAAAGTAAATGGAATTGCTCAAATGTTCTTAAGTATCAAAAGTAAAAGTATAAATCATTTCAAATTCCTTAAATTAAGCAAACCAGAAGGCACAATTAAAAAATGTTTTATTGAGAGATGGCCAGGGGCACACTACAACACTCAGACATGATTTACACAAAACGCATTTGTTTTTAGTGAGTCAGACAGATCAGAGGCAGTAGGGGTGACCAGGGATGTTCTCTTGATAAGTGCGTGAATTGGACCATTTCCTGTCAAAATGTAACGAGTACTTATGGGGGTCAGGGAAAATGTATGGAGTAAAAAGTACATTATTTTATTTAGGAATGTAGTGAAGTAAAAGTTGGCAAAAATCTAAATAGTTTGGTTCAGATACACAAAAAAAACGACTTAAATAGTACTTTATAGTACTTTTACATAAGTACTTTACACCACTGGGAACTGGATGAATGTGCCCATAGGAAGACGTTCAATTTCTTTTGCGAAATAAAAACACTGATATCTAAAGCAGTAAGGGTTAGATTATTTGATAGTCAGAGTTGTTATAAAATCATTTAATTAAACTAATATATGTTGAGTAGAATGCAGGGACTGGGCACATTTACGCATGACAATTCCAAAAGGAAACTATTGCAATACATTTTGAGCAAATCCAAATCCTAAAATACCTAATGTAATACGATTGTTCATTAATCATGCAAATTCATATATGAGATTGTTATTGTTGAACCATTCTTCTTGATGACAGATGATGTGAAGTGGTGAAAGCTGATCTCTCAGGTGTGAGCAGCACGCATTGTTGAGAAAGAACATTGCGGAGATTCACACAGAACGGCAGGACCGAGCTGAGCTTTCCCGTAGGGCAGGTTTCAGTGGTTTCAAACAAGAAACTGCGCTACATTTAATAGATTTAAAGCAAGACCCATTGATAGAGATTAGAGTTGACAAAAAATCTATCGCAAGCATAGGCAACTTTTTAAACGTCATCGAGGGCATCATACGCGCGCAAAATGCAATATTATTTCAAATCCATTTACTCAGTCTGTGTTATAATCAATATGATTTTGATTCCATTATCTTTTGGTGAGATGTATACGTCATTATTGAACGTCAAACAAGCCATCATTGTTGAAAGACAACTTATTGATCATTTAGAAACGTATATTGAACACGAATCGGAGAGACTTGAAGACATCAAAAGGTGAGTAACAGACAGGGAACGTTGTCTTGATGCACGTGTGCTTGATAGTTTATCACTCGTTTATGTTGTAGGCTTAATTATTAAGGTTTAGAGGGTGTTGTTTTAGAAAGAAAGAGAACAAATAAAGCTACATAATTGTGTCTAAGAATTAGTAAGCTATATGTTTGGGCTGTGTGTCCTTTATTGTATTTTGTTCCATATAATTTCATGATAGGCTACTATTATCATCATACTTAGGCCTTTGTATTCCTTGCAGAACATATGCCATTGATGAATCACTGGAATGGAAAACCTCATGCATACATCATTGCATGGTTGTCTCCCCTCTGTCCATCTACCATGGTATCACCTTAGGGTGATATTCTCTCTAAACCTTTAGCACTTATAGACTCTTTCTGCAGGTTTTATGCAAAGGTTTCAGAATTGCACAGTGAGGTGTACAATGGACCATCAGCTGCTATGGTAAACCCCTTGGTGGCGTTTACTCTTATCAAGCGCTTGCAGTCCGAGTGGATTAATCTGATCTACAGTGATGAAGCACAAGAGAACACCCAAGGTTGTTTCCCTTTATGACTCTTTTTAAAAACAAATCTGGTCCTTACAACTGACATAACCTGGGACATAAGTTTGACAAAGGTCCATCCCCGCTTTTTGTGTTCTGTCGTCACCCCACCCCCACTCACCCCCCCGTGTTGTGTTTCAGCCTTCAGGTCCGGTTACGAGGAGGTAGAGGAGGAGGGAAGCTTGCCAAAACTGGAGGACCTTCAGGGGGCGGCCAATGGGTTGATGAGACTGCAGGATGTGTATGCCCTTCAAGTGGGGGGACTTGTGAGAGGTCACTTCCAGAGGATCACTAACGGCAACCCCATTGACATCTACAGTCCCACAATATCTGTTCCTCTTTCTGGGGATGACTGCTTCCTGGTTGGGAAGGTAAGCCACCAATAACTCACCCATTTAATCATTGGCTGCACCTGATTCTCCACCCTTCTCCTCTTGCACACTGTCTCGTATGGATCTAACAATGATGAAAGCTCCCTCCAGCCAATGGTTACACAAATCCCACACGTAAGCTGAACAGGCATAAGCACTCTTTCATTCCCATGTCCATCATACCTGAACGTCAATAGTACGCCACTGACTAAGGGAATGTACAATATGTATTACTTACAGTATGTGGCTTTATGAGAAGTGTGTATGATAAGGGTCATGTGCAATGTATGTGTTGTGTTGAGTGTGTAATGTACAGTGTCTTTTGGGTCCTGGTCAAAAGTAGTGCACGATAAAGGGAATAGGGAGACATTTGCAAGACGGACAATGTCTTCCTCATGATGAGTCACTCCTCAATGGATCCTACTGTTTATGTACAGTGGCAGTGCACACGGTGCACTGTGTGGGAGAGACAGTATGGAAAATACATCATATCTGTTTAGGGAAGTCTAATAATGTGGAGTAAGGGCCTCTGCCTTCACTTGTGCTAACACCAGGATTATCTGACTGTGACCATGTGTAAACAGATGCTCCGTTTGGCATGTTGCATGCAGTAATAGTTCTTCAACTGCACTTTTGTGGTGGCTAAAACCTAGTTGTTAAAACCAGCAGGGTTATCTAAGGGTTAGCTTTATTTCTCATGTTTCCAGGGCCCGTACAAAGCCTCAGTCACCATCAACAATCATAGTACTACATTTACTTTATGTCGCTCTCTCTTCTCTTCAGCTCTAGATGTGAGAGAATGATATGTACAATGCTAAAAAGGTGTTCACTCTTTCCTTCCAACATATATTTTGAGTATTTTGTATGACTGTTCAGGAAAAGAATGTGTCTCAATTTGTCATTATAAAATGTTTCTGTTGTTTTCTAATGCTAACATCCTGTTGTTGTATGGTAGGTTGCCTATGAGCTGGAGGACTATTACCACTCAGTGCAGTGGCTGGAGGAGTCAGTGCGTCTGTTCCGAGGGGCGGGGGGGGATGGAGTCCAGAGAATGAGGGAACTCTGGAAGATGCTCTGGATCACTTGGCCTTCTCTCACTTCAAGGTGTGTCTATTTTGCACATAGAAATACAAGTCATTCTGATTTTGAATCTGATTCTATAAAAATAGACCTACTGGTTGAAAATAGTATTTGTAGAGAGATGTGATTCTTTCAGCATTTTGTTGACCAAATGTAACTTTTTTGTTTTGCTTCAGACAGGAAACATCTCCTATGCACTGAGTCTCTCTCAGGAGTTGTTGAACCATGGTAAGCCTGTCTAGTTAAAACATCTCACTTTAGTGTGGCCTGGGGTGGTCCAGCGGTCTAAACGGCTGCCTCTGGATCTCACATAGTATGTTCCGTTGCGAGCATGGGGTTTACTCCGGCCCACTTCCTTTTTCTTTATCCTGTCCAATGAAAATAACATTCTGACTACATATATCATGGTCACCATCTGCTTTGTATATCAGCCTATTTCCCCATACGGTAGCTGAACCCTGAAGTACTGTATACTTACTGTGCATGATGCAGACATGGACCTGGACCTTACAATTCAGGCCTCCTTTTAATAAAACAACATACATTGACCAGGAAAACATCTGTACTGCTCGCTTGTTTCTATTTTACCAACTGGACGCTGTGATTTGTTTCTCCAAACTCATGGTATCATATTGATGGTATTAACATGATTCCCTTCCTGAAGATCCCATGAACAGGAGAGTTTTGAAGAATGTAGAGAAGTATGAGCGACTACTTGTTGACAATCCACCATTACTGAGCGCTGACACTGGGTTGAAGAGGCCTAACACCACCTATCTACGGACAAGGAACACCTACGAGAGACTGTGTCGGACACAGGGCACTCCGGTATACTCATCTATGATATTGTAATCTCCTCCACCCAGCCGGCTATATGCGGAAGCAATTGAGTGATACATTTGCTTTTAGAAATGCTCCAAACAGAACTGAAATCATGCTGTCCTTTTAAATGTACGACAACATATGAGACACCATATGTGGAAAACTAAGACTTGGCTACATTCTGGAGCTCACAGAGAAAGAAAATAGTTTTTAAAGTTCTGAGGATGAAAAGAAAATACTGCTGCTTTTTTTCCATGTTTCGGATCCGGTAATGACTTCAGATGCCCTTCTCTCCTCACAGCCAATGCGTTATGAAAACGCCCGGCTGTTCTGTGACTATTTCAACAATGACAGTCCTGGGCTACTACTGCAGCCAATCAGACGTGAGGTGCTGAGCCTGCAGCCATATGTGGTCCTCTACCACAGCTTCATCACTGGCTCAGAGGCAGAGCGCATCAAGGACCTCGCCCAGACAGGGGTGAGTGTCTATCTACTGCCATGGTGTCACCCCTTTTACTCAGAAAAGGCCTATCAGGGCAGTATGTATCAAGCATCTCGGCTAAGAAGTGCTGATCTAGGATCCAGTCCTCCCCGTCCAGTCTTATTCATTATGATCTTAAAGGCTAAATGGATCCTAAATCAGCCATCCAACTCTGATGCTTGATGCATATGGCCCCAGATTCCATTGTCATGACATTACCACATTCACTTTCCAAGTCCATTCAAAACATTTACATTACATTTAAGTCATTTAGCAGACGCTCTTATCCAGAGCGACTTACAAATTGGTGCATTCACCTTATGACATCCAGTGGAACAGTAGTGCATCTAAATCTTTTAAGGGGGGGAGGGGTGAGAGGGATTACTTTATCCTATCCTAGGTATTCCTTAAAGAGGTGGGGTTTCAGGTGTCTCCGGAAGGTGGTGATTGACTCCGCTGTCCTGGCGTCGTGAGGGAGTTTGTTCCACCATTGGGGGGCCAGAGCAGCGAACAGTTTTGACTGGGCTGAGCGGGAACTGTACTTCCTCAGTGGTAGGGAGGCGAGCAGGCCAGAGGTGGATGAACGCAGTGCCCTTGTTTGGGTGTAGGGCCTGATCAGAGCCTGGAGGTACTGAGGTGCCGTTCCCCTCACAGCTCCGTAGGCAAGCACCATGGTCTTGTAGCGGATGCGAGCTTCAACTGGAAGCCAGTGGAGAGAGCGGAGGAGCGGGGTGACGTGAGAGAACTTGGGAAGGTTGAACACCAGACGGGCTGCGGCGTTCTGGATGAGTTGTAGGGGTTTAATGGCACAGGCAGGGAGCCCAGCCAAGAGCGAGTTGCAGTAATCCAGACGGGAGATGACGAGTGCCTGGATTAGGACCTGCGCCGCTTCCTGTGTGAGGCAGGGTCGTACTCTGCGGATGTTGTAGAGCATGAACCTACAGGAACGGGCCACCGCCTTGATGTTAGTTGAGAACGACAGGGTGTTGTCCAGGATCACGCCAAGGTTCTTAGCGCTCTGGGAGGAGGACACAATGGAGTTGTCAACCGTGATGGCGAGATCATGGAACGGGCAGTCCTTCCCCGGGAGGAAGAGCAGCTCCGTCTTACCGAGGTTCAGCTTGAGGTGGTGATCCGTCATCCACACTGATATGTCTGCCAGACATGCAGAGATGCGATTCGCCACCTGGTCATCAGAAGGGGGAAAGGAGAAGATTAATTGTGTGTCGTCTGCATAGCAATGATAGGAGAGACCATGTGAGGTTATGACAGAGCCAAGTGACTTGGTGTATAGCGAGAATAGGAGAGGGCCTAGAACAGAGCCCTGGGGGACACCAGTGGTGAGAGCACGTGGTGTGGAGACGGATTCTCGCCACGCCACCTGGTAGGAGCGACCTGTCAGGTAGGACGCAATCCAAGCGTGGGCCGCGCCGGAGATGCCCAACTCGGAGAGGGTGGAGAGGAGGATCTGATGGTTCACAGTATCGAAGGCAGCCGATAGGTCTAGAAGGATGAGAGCAGAGGAGAGAGAGTTAGCTTTAGCAGTGCGGAGCGCCTCCGTGATACAGAGAAGAGCAGTCTCAGTTGAATGACTAGTCTTGAAACCTGACTGATTTGGATCAAGAAGGTCATTCTGAGAGAGATAGCGGGAGAGCTGGCCAAGGACGGCACGTTCAAGAGTTTTGGAGAGAAAAGAAAGAAGGGATACTGGTCTGTAGTTGTTGACATCGGAGGGATCGAGTGTAGGTTTTTTCAGAAGGGGTGCAACTCTCGCTCTCTTGAAGATGGAAGGGACGTAGCCAGAGGTCAGGGATGAGTTGATGAGCGAGGTGAGGTAAGGGAGAAGGTCTCCGGAAATGGTCTGGAGAAGAGAGGAGGGGATAGGGTCAAGCGGGCAGGTTGTTGGGCGGCCGGCCGTCACAAGACGCGAGATTTCATCTGGAGAGAGGGGGAGAAAGAGGTCAGAGCACAGGGTAGGGCAGTGTGAGCAGAACCAGCGGTGTCGTTTGACTTAGCAAACGAGGATCGGATGTCGTCGACCTTCTTTTCAAAATGGTTGACGAAGTCATCTGCAGAGAGGGAGGAGGGGGGGAGGGGGAGGAGGATTCAGGAGGGAGGAGAAGGTTGCAAAGAGCTTCCTAGGGTTAGAGGCAGATGCTTGGAATTTAGAGTGGTAGAAAGTGGCTTTAGCAGCAGAGAGAGAAGAGGAAAATGTAGAGAGGAGGGAGTGAAAGGATGTCAGGTCCGCAGGGAGGCGAGTTTTCCTCCATTTCCGCTCGGCTGCCCGGAGCCCTGTTCTGTGAGCTCGCAATGAGTCGTTGAGCCACGGAGCGGGAGGGGAGGACCGAGCCGGCCTGGAGGATAGGGGACATAGAGAGTCAAAGGATACAGAAAGGGAGGAGAGGAGGGTTGAGGAGGCAGAATCAGGAGATAGGTTGGAGAAGGTTTGAGCAGAGGGAAGAGATGATAGGATGGAAGAGGAGAGAGTAGCGGGGGAGAGAGAGCGAAGGTTGGGACGGCGCGATACCATCCGAGTAGGGGCAGTGTGGGAAGTGTTGGATGAGAGCGAGAGGGAGAAGGATACAAGGTAGTGGTCGGAGACTTGGAGGGGAGTTGCAATGAGGTTAGTGGAAGAACAGCATCTAGTAAAGATGAGGTCGAGCGTATTTCCTGCCTTGTGAGTAGGGGGAAGGTGAGAGGGTGAGGTCAAAAGAGGAGAGGAGTGGAAAGAAGGAGGCAGAGAGGAATGAGTCAAAGGTAGACGTGGGGAGGTTAAAGTCGCCCAGAACTGTGAGAGGTGGCCGTCCTCAGGAAAGGAGCTTATCAAGGCATCAAGCTCATTGATGAACTCTCCGAGGGAACCTGGAGGGCGATAAATGATAAGGATGTTAAGCTTGAAAGGGCTGGTAACTGTGACAGCATGGAATTCAAAGGAGGCGATAGACAGATGGGTAAGGGGAGAAAGAGAGAATGACCACTTGGGAGAGATGAGGATCCCGGTGCCACCACCCCGCTGACCAGAAGCTCTCGGGGTGTGCGAGAACACGTGGGCAGACGAAGAGAGAGCAGTAGGAGTAGCAGTGTTGTCTGTGGTGATCCATGTTTCCGTCAGTGCCAAGAAGTCGAGGGACTGGAGGGAGGCATAGGCTGAGATGAACTCTGCCTTGTTGGCCGCAGATCGGCAGTTCCAGAGGCTACCGGAGACCTGGAACTCCACGTGGGTCGTGCACGCTGGGACCACCAGATTAGGGTGGCCGCGGCCACGCGGTGTGGAGCGTTTGTATGGTCTGTGTGTGTTAGAGTAGGCTGTGGGAGAGGACCTGGCCCTCTCTCTGAGCAGGCTGTCCCAGGAGTCGTCACCCTGGCCCAGCTCTCCCGTTACCCAGTCAGGCAGGCCTGCAGTGCTCTGCTCCAGGCCCCGGCCACATAGAGGCTCGTCAAAGTAGATGGACATATATGTTGGTAGAGTCTTGAGACTGCCTGACTCTGGCTTGTGGCTGAAAGGGCCCTCCAGGACCCCTCTTCTGAGCATGTGCAGGAGCAGGCGGGCGTACATGTTGCGGTTCTTGCGTCCCATCAGGCCCGAGCCAGATACACCTGGGTCACACAGCTTCTTGATCCACAGGGCACACAGCTGGCGCTCTGTCTTGTGGGGGAGTTTTAGGACATATGGTTTCATGTCAACCAGGTGATGGTCAAACTCTGAGTCCAGTTTCTCCCATGTCTCTTCTTGTTTGTTCATAATGTCCAGCTTCTGCAGATCTAAACGGTTCAAACTTCAAAATGACGAGTGTCTTTTAAATAACATAACTGATAGAAGAGACCCTCCTGTGTCATGATTAGTTTTTGCGCATCTGAAGGATTATTAAATGCGTTACATGTCAACGGCCTATTTTATGACTCCAGTAAAGATTGAGCAGGAGAGTGACTCTACACACAGAACACTGTTAGTTTTGGCTCTGCTGGGATAACGGTTGTTTTAGGAAATTTCCACTCTGCTTTTTTCCCCCTGTGGTCTGGCTGCTTAGACTGCCACTGAGGTGCTACAGAGTCACCCGAGTAATAGTTACAGCTTAGATTACAATGGCAGGTATGATAGGATTGATAGGTTTGATAGTATTGTCATTTCTATTCTTGCATGTTTGTGATCTGAAATACTTCATCTATCAAGGGCTTTAGAAAGGCTCAGTTTCTGTTCTGTGACCTGGTTGCAATATTTACAATATTAAGAAATATTAACAAATAAGTGATAATGCCTGAGAAGCCGATGTTTGTTGGATATATTGGCACGGGTGTTAAGCCCGAGAACAAGCCGAGGGCCGGCAAACCGTGCCATTATATCCAACAAACACTGGCTTTGAATGCATAATCACTTTTATACAACGGGTTACCAGCATATTCAAATAAGGATTGACATATTTTCATTAAAAAACATAATTTTGATGAATTTATTCGTACTATTTCATCTTTCCGCAAGATATAGTCCTGACACAAATCTAGGGTTTCGTGAGTTCTTTTTGTTCTGTATCTATGGACGCGACCCAGTTGTTCATTCTAAGTGTTCAATTGCCATACAGAATAACTCTTCTCTCCTCTCTCTCTCTCGTCTCGACTCCCGACCCCTACACGTTCATTACATTACTGTGGGACAGTTGGAGATCAAATTTGAATATTGAAACAATGACAGTGAGGTTTATACAAATCTCCGCTGTTGAAAACTAAATATTAGTCTAAAAGAAATGTGAGATAATGTCTAGATTATTTTTGTAGTGCAAATAAAGTTTATAACTTCCCTGCCTGGGCTGATGAGACAGTGGATTGCGCAGTCAGATGGAACAGAGTAAATGGGCATTTAAACATCATAGATTTAGCCCGCTAAAATATGTCCAAGCTGGTTTGGAAGAAGAATGTCTGCGTTGTACTGATGGGCTCATTTTAATGACTGGAATGGAATTAATGGAACGGTATCAAACACAAACATATGGAAACCAAGTTTGACTTCGCTCCATTTATTCAAATTCAGCCATCACAATGAAAGCGTCCTCCAACAACTCCTCCCACCGGCGTTCATTGGCTGACTTTGTTTTTCTGGCGAGATGCTGTAACCCAAATTATCTCCTAGATTTTGGGATGTTTTGGCATTGTTCAACAGGTTTTCCACCCCTTCTTCAAATTAAAATCCCTCCACTCATTATGTCAACATTTCATGGCGCTCTGGTGGGTTGATTAAAACCAGGCCTGGCCTGTGTCTCAAATGGCACCATAGTCCCTATATAGTGCACAACAAAAGTAGCACACTATATAGGGAATAGGGTGCCATTTGGGACTCGCCCTGGAGTATTAGTCATTTGTAGCCTGGAGCACATGCAGTACTCCTTGCCCTGAGCACATAGACACATACATCATTGCCCGAGCATTGGTATTCAGGTGTTCATGCTTGGCTCCAAGGGTTTACTATTAGCTGTCTAGTTCAAAGTATGTAGAGAGGGTGTAGATAGAAATGACAGTCAAATATTTACGTCAGACACAGCTTCGTTGGAAAATTACTGCGGTTGTTGAGTTTTGACATTCATTTTTGTATGTTATTTACTGTGCTCTTTCAGATGTTATCTTCTCTATCCTCACATCATTCATGTTTCTCTTGTCAGACAGAGTCCTGCAATTTGATCCTAAAAAGTTACTGCTGTATAAAATGATTGAGTATTGAAAGTCTTCTCTCTTTTCGTGCCATAAGTTAAGGAGATCTGTGGTGGCATCTGGAGAGGAACAGGCTACTGCAGAGTATCGCATCAGCAAGAGGTACTATCAGAAACATGTCACTATTAAATGTATAGTTTACAGTTCCTTTTCATAACACTGCAAGCAGTAATAAAAGCACCAGCAGAACAATGCACCCTCACAGCAACCAGTGAATATACCGTATAACACTATAACATGCCTGGGCTAATGATTTTCAGGCTTATTAGTTATAACATGTAATGTATAATAGTTAACTGTGGGATAAACTTTAACTGTTGAATGGAACGTAGCAGAACACCTCTGGAACCTACAGTATCAGTGGAAGGTGAAGTGTACATTATTGTTTTACATCAGGTAGAGCGACGAGTCAATCTGCATTGATCGGTTGAGGACTGCACATCAAGTAGGAATGACGCCACCTGTCAGAAGACAGAGTGTACATAACATCAGGTCGAGCTCAAACCAAGACAGTGACATGATCTGTATTATGAGAGTGTGTGTTTTGTTTTTCAGTGCATGGCTAAAGGACACAGCCCACCCTATCATTGGGAGGCTGGACCAGAGAATCACCTTGCTCACAAGTCTCAATGTGCAGCCTCCGTATGCAGAGTACCTCCAAGTGGTGAACTATGGGATTGGAGGACACTATGAACCTCATTTTGACCATGCAACTGTGAGTGTTTACTAGACACTTATTACTAAAGTAATAAACACTTAAACACTTCATGCAATAGTGAACCCTCATTTTGTGTGTTAGTGTTGAGTGATGGTCTGTGTCCCAAACATCACCCTATTTCCTAGTACAAGGGTTCCTAAACTTTTACACTCTTCCAGCATTTTATTTTATTTAACTAGGCAAGTCAGTTAAGAACCAAATTCTTATTTACAATGACGGCCTAGGAACGGTGGGTTAACTGCCTTGTTCAGTGGCAGAACGACAGACTTGTACCTTGCCAGCTTGGGGATTCGATCTAGCAACCTTTTGGTTACTGACCCAACGCTCTAACCACTAGGCTACCTGTCACCCCCCCTGCATTTGAGAACGCCCCGCGCCCCCCCTGTGCATGCCACGTCTATTTCTATGGGCACAAGCCCTGTTCATTGCACAAACTGCTCACACCCCTCTTGCTGGCGGGGAGAACATTTTGCAGGTTTAAAGCTTATTTCCTGTAATTATACACATCTTGTCATGGCTGGAGAGAAAATGTTGCTGTTTTAAAGGACATTTTCTGGCAATTCTGTAGATTTTGCCATGTCTAATGTGTATTCGTTTGATATTTGAGTGACTCGAACATTAATCCAAAATCTATGGACTAAAAAATCTAGCTACAAAACGTTAGCTGACATAGACTAATTGATCTGAACATTTCTGACAGGATATAAATAGCTCTCTAAGGTAAGTCGCTCTGGATAAGAGCGTCTGCTAAATGACTTAAATGTAAATGTAAGGTCTGCAATAACTGACATGACAAGAGGAAAACTACCCAATTTTGAAATTGCACCTTTTGCATTCTAGTATTACAACTTATTTTGGGGAGGGGGACCCGCGCTCCCCGCCCCCTGCTGGATGCGCCCCACTGTTTGGGAACCACTGCCCTAGTACACTACTTTTGACCAGGGCTCATAGTTCTCTGGTTGAAAGTAGTGCTCTGTATAGGGGAATAGGGTGCCATTTGAGACGTAGCCATGGTAAGGACATGATATATTTATGTGTACTATTTCCTACATGTAACCAGTCAGCATCAAGCCCCCTTTTTAGGCTCAACACTGGGAATCGAGTGGCAACCTTCATGATATACGTAAGTGTTTTATCTTGTTATCCTGTTATGTGCATGCTTGTCTCATTTGTGGATATACAGTAAAGGCATCTTTGGAGATACTGTACGCTATATCGCTTCAATCAGAATTAGAATTCAGTATTTTCTTATTGAAATTGCAATGAGACGTCAAACTTCAAGTTAAGGTGGTATGAAAAAGAATGTCTGCTTGTGAGATTTGGACAAACTCCACACTCCTTATTCCGGCATGGATGGCTTTTTTGACGTGTGCACAGTGGCTAGACTAGACACAACTCAGTGAGAATGTTGTCATCCTCCACAGCTCAGCTCTGTGGACGCAGGTGGGTCTACAGCCTTCATCCACGCTAACTTTAGCGTTCCTGTTGTGGAGGTAAATGCACTGCTCACATCAGCTGCTGGCTAAACGTGTGGTATGTCCCAAATGGCACCCTATTCCCTACAGAGTGCACTACTTGTTACCAGTGTTTGTCAAAAGTAGTGCACTCTATAGGTAATAGGATTCTATTTTGGACATTGGCTTTACCTTCTTGTTTATCCATCAAAATTGCTTCAAGCCAGAACACATACCCTCCTAAACATTCACTCCGTGCAGGTGTTAAAATGCCATCAAGAATAATAAGAGATTCTTTCCTCAGAAAGGTCACATCATTTCTTAAGATGTTTTGAGTAGGACTGTTCTTATGACAGAAGGCCTGATGAGTAAAGAGGAGCCATAGGGAGTGTCCCAAATGGCACCCAATTTTCTTTATAGTGTACTACTTTTGACCAGGGCCCTGTACATAATATTGGGAATCTGATGCCATTTGGGATGCATCCACAGTGTAGTGTTTGGTTTAATAAATGAGCTGCTGTTGAAAAGACACAGGACCTCACCAGGTTTAACCTATCAACCTGGATTTTATTGAGGTTTCACTTCCTTTCCTCAAGTGTAAGAAAAAATCTCTCTCACTGGGCACCCTTTCCCTCATATCAATGTCAAATATGTTGTACTTGGAGCACAGCTATGCACGTGGGATTTTAACATACATATATATACAACATTTGATTTACATTGAGGTACAATGGCTTAGGATTGTCAAGTAGAGGAGGAGACCATACACATTCCAGGCACGATAGTGGCCCACAAAATCCAGGCACAATTTGAAATGTTTTGTTCCAATGTTTTTAGTGACACATTTCCAATGTCTCTTGTGTTCCAGAATGCTGCCCTATTCTGGTGGAACCTCCATAGGAACGGCCAAGGAGATGGGGACACTCTGCATGCTGGCTGCCCTGTGCTTGTTGGGGACAAATGGGGTAAGAGGCTTTAATGAGACAACCGGGAACGCCACATAGTTCCTATAGAAAAACACACAGGTACAGTGAGCAGTGTCAGATGTGGAACGCTAAGGACCCTACGTCTATTCCAGTAGTCCCTGCCTGTCATACTGAAGTCACAGCTGGAGCCTGGGACCACATCTGCACTGCATTATACAGATATAGTTGGGAACAATATAGAGAAGAGGTCAGGCACTGAGCACTGCTCTGGGATGCTAAACATGTGGGCCTCCATTCCACATCATTTAACTCCATCTTGGATCCCACAGTCAGTGACAAGGCTAAAGGAAACACAGAGGGGTATCAGTAATTAATGTGAGTGGCTGCTTCTGAGAGACACTTAAAGGAGAAAGTATATACTTTTTATTTTTTATTTTACTATGTGTTCATGTATTTGAACTAAGATTATAACGAGGAAATAAGGCCCCATTTCTCATTATTGACGGCCTCGCCTGGTTCACTAACTACTTCTCAAATAGAGTTCAGTGTGTCAAATCGGAGGGCCTGTTGTCCGGACCTCTATGGGGGTGCCACAGGGTTCAATTCTCGGGCCGACTCTTTTCTCTGTATATATCAATGATGTCGCTCTTCCTGCAGGTGATTCTTTGATCCACCTCTACGTAGACGACACCATTCTGTATACATCTGGCCCTTCTTTGGACACTGTGTTAACAACTCTCCAGACGAGCTTCAACGACATATAACACTCTTTCCGTAGCCTCCAACTGCTCTTAAATGCTAGTAAAACTAAATGTATGCTCTTCACCTGTTCGCTGCCCGCACCTACCCGCATGGCTAGCATCACCACTCTGGACGGTTCTGACTTAGAATATGTGGACAACTATAAATACCTAGGTGTCTGGCTAGACTGTAAACTCTACTTCCAGACTCACATTAAGCATCTCCAATCCAAAGTTAAATCTAAAATCGGCTTCCTATTTTGCAACAAAGCCTCCTTCACTCATGCTGCCAAACATACCCTCATAAAACTGACTATCCTACCAATCCTTGACTTCGACGATATAATTGACAAAATAGCCTCCAACACTCTACTCAACAAATTGGATGCAGTCTATCACAGTGCCATCCGTTTCGTCACCAAAGCCCCATATACTACCCACCACTGCGACCTGTATGCTCACGTTGGCTGGTCCTCACTACATATTTGTCGCCAAACCCACTGGCTCCAGGTCATCTACAAGTCTTTGCTAGATTAAGTTCTGCCTTATCTCAGCTCACTGGTCACCATAGGAACACCCACCCGTAGCACATGCTCCAGCAGGTATATTTCATTGGTCATTCCCAAAGCCAACACCTACTTTGGCTGCCTTTCCTTCCAGTTCTCTGCTGCCAATGACTGGAACGAATTGCAAAAATCACTGAAGTTGGAGACTTGTATCTCCCTCACTAACTCTAAGCGTCAGCTGTCAGAGCACTTTACAGATCGCTGCAGCTGTACATAGCCCATCAGTAAATAGCCCATCCAACCAACTACCTACCTCCTCCCCATATTTGTTTTTGTTTTTCTGCTCTTTTGCACACCAGTATTTCTACATCCTCATCTGCACATATATCACTCTAGTGTAAATTGCTAAATTCTATTGGCTTATTTATTGCCTTACCTCCTTACTTCATTTGCTCACACTGTATACAGATGTTTTTCTATTGTGTTATTGGCCGTACGTTTGTTTATGTGTAACTCTGTGTTGTTTTTGTCGCACTGCTTTGCTTTATCTTTATCTAGTTGTAAATGAGAACTTGTTCTCAACTGGCCTACCTGGTTAAATAAAGGTGGGGGGAAAAATATATATATATAGTTAAAAAATGGATGGCTCCATACAAGGGATCTATATAAAAATGTGTGTCTACACTTTTTGGTGAATATTTAACAACTCTTTTTTACACACCTGTATATGATATTTTATGTTTGTTTGACTACTCTGTGACATAAACTACTAACACATACTCTCTGTTGTCCATGCCCTGCTCCAGTGGCTAACAAATGGATCCATGAGTACGGCCAGGAGTTCCAGAGACGCTGCAGCCCTAATCCTGAGGAGTGAGAAGAGAGAAAGCAGCTGCTGGGACCGCTTGGAGTACAAGAACCAGCCTCCACAATGGAGCCGTGCGCACCACGCAGGCAGAGAAGGAGGGAACGAGAGAGGGAGCAAGAGAGGGCATGCGAGAGCGCTTGAGGCTGGGGGAGAGGAAGGCAGCCAAAGAGCAGCCTGCATCTGTGATTGGAGCTTCAGGCACAAGGGAATGAGGAACACAGACACTGTTGGAGGGGGCTGGAATGGCAGGGGGCTGACTTGGTTTTGGGAAGGAGGAGGTGGTGGGGGTGGAGGAGGGCATTTGGCAATCAGCCCCAAAAGCAGAGTGGCCTCTTGCTCCCACTCCCCAGTCAGTCCCTGCTGGAGCAGAGCTCTCTCTGAGAGAGGCCTCTACACTCACACACTGGGCTGGTTTTAGTTAACGCTGCTAGGCTGTTTGGCTCCGGTGTCAGTTTGTTTGAAAAACATTTTTTTAAAAGTATAATGCAGCCTTTTGAAAAATGATGCACTGAATCTGTCAGGATACGCTTCACATGGACTGATCTTTACCATCACAATTTATTTCGAATGATATTTCTCTAACCATCTCACACCTTAAGAATGTAGTTAAGAGCGGCGCTGTGATTCAGAGGAAAAAGGTTATTGTGACTTTTTCCCATTCATGCTGTCAGTTCAGGAGATGAGGTAGTCATCTCTCCCACTGAGGGGCTTGATGACATTTGGTGTGCTCTCTATTGCTCATCTCCTTGTAACTAATGGGGTGCATATGAGTCAAACCTGTTTATTCTTCTAGCTCCCATTCAGAGGCATAATTAATTAGTCATGGTCTGTAAACCAGATAATTGGATGAATGCATCTGCTTTAGCACAGAGTCTCTGACCTCACTACAAATCCTAGGTATCTAGCTGCATACCAGCAGGCCAAAATATGTGTTTGTATGTAGGTCAAAACACCTCTGAAAAGAGTGCATACAGGCTTTCACACCTAGTCTATGAGGGAGTGAGGAGTGAAATGTACTGTAGGCTCCCAGGGGCTTCACTGTCAGTATGATTCTTTGGGCTGGTTGCTGCCTTTTGAGTGACAGGGAGTGTTGAAGGGAGAGGGGTTCAACAAGGATAATATCTCTGCCTGCTGGGATGTAAGGAAGTATTCCCTCCAGTGCTCAACCCCGTATCACCCCTATCCTTTAGACACACACCACACACAGATACAAACACAGAGGTCGTATACTACAGGAATGCTACATGCTCCCAGCTGCATTCCTTAACAGTAGACCTTGATTGTTCCCCCTGGAGTGGATTGACAGGAGGCCCATGTTTGATAAAATGCATGGAGGATGGAGGTTATGCCTTTGGAGTTTCTCCAACCAAGAACATTTCTATTCTATGGAATTCTCAAACTTTATATGATTTCAAAATAAATAGCTTCAACAAAAATATGTATGTCTGCCTCATTACTAAGCAGTTAAAACAAAACATACACAAAATAATATTTACTCTGCGTACATTCCGCAGACTATTTATAGTTGACCTGTCTAATATGTGAGCACAAGAAACATACAGTTGAAGTCGGAAGTTTACATACACCTTGGTGAAAAACATTTAAACTCCGTTTTTTTTTTAACATTTCCTGACATTTAAAAATTCCCTGTCTTAGGTCAGTTAGGATCACCACTTTACTTGAAGAATGTGAAATGTCAGAATAATAGCAGAGAGAATGGTTTATTTCAGCTTTTATTTCTTTCATAACTTCCCACTGGGTCAGAGGTTTACATACAGTCAATTAATATTTGATAGCATTGCCTTTAAATTGTTTAACTTGGGTCAAACGTTTCAGGTCGCCTTCCACAAGCTTCCCACATAAGTTGGGTGAATTTTGGCCCATTCCTCCAGACAGAGCTGGTGTAACTGAGTCAGGTTTGTAGGCCTCCTTGTTAGCACACACTTTTTCAGTTCTGCCCACAAATGTTCTATAGGATTGTGGTTAGGGCTTTGTGATGGCCACTCCAATACCTTGACTTTGTTGTCTTTAAGCCATTTTGCCACAACTTTGGTAGTATGCTTGGGGTCATTGTCCATTTGGAAGACCCATTTGCTACCAAACGTTAACTTCCTGATTGATGTCTTTAGATGTTTCTTCAATATATCCACATCATTTTCCTACCTCATGATGCCATCTCTATTGTGAAGTGCACTAGTCCCTCCTGCGGCAAATCACCCCCACAACATGATGCTGCCACCCCCGTGCTTCACGGTTGGGATGCTGTTCTTCAGCTTGAAAGCCTCCCCCCTTTTCCACCAAACATAACGATGGTCATTGTGGCCAAACAGTTCTATTTTTGTTTCATCAGACCAGAGGACATTTCTCCAAAAAGTACGATCTTTGGAAATTTCTCCCAAGGATGAACCAGACTTGTGGAGGTGTACTATTTTGGAGGGCTTTGGTTTTGGCTGATTTCTTTGGATTTTCCCATGATGTCACGCAAAGAGGCACTGAGTTTGAAGGTAGACCTTGAAATACATCCACAGGTACACCTCCAATTGACTCAACTGATGTCAATTAGCCTATCAGAAGCTTCTAAAAGCCATGACATCATTTTCTGGAATTTTCCAAGCTGTTGAAAGGCACAGTCAACTTAGTGAATGTAAACTTCTGTCCCACTGGAATTGTGATACAGTGAATTATAAGTCAAATAACCTGTCTGTAAACAATTGTTGGAAAAATTACTTGTGTCATGCACAAAGTAGATGTCCTCACCGACTTGCCAAAACTATAGTTGTAAACAAGAAATTTGTGGAGTGGTTGAAAAACGAGTTTTAATGACTCCAACCTAAGTGTATGTAAACTTCCGACTTCAACTGTATGGTGTTCTTGAATTTCAACCAAGTTGCAAGTGTCCACTCGGGCTGTGGAAAATTGTTCTTATGCACACACATACAGTCGGTGCCAAAAATTGTTTTGAGAATGACACAAATATGAATTTTCACAAAATCTCCTGCCTCAGTTTGTATGATGGCAGTTTGCATATACTCCAGAATGTTATGAAGAGTGATCAGATGAATTGCAATTAATTGAAAAGTCCCTCTTTGCCATGCAAATGAACTGAATCCCCCAAAAACATTTCCACTGCATTTCAGCCCTGCCACAAAAGGACCAGCTGACATCATGTCAGTGATTCTCTCGTTAACACAGGTGGGAGTGTTGACGAGGACAAAGCTGGAGATTGCTCTGTCATGCTGATTGAGTTCGAATAACAGACTGGAAGCTTGAAAAGGAGGGTGGTGCTTGGAATCATTGTTCTTCCTCTGTCAACCATGGTTTCCTGCAAGGACACACGTACCGTCATCATTGCTTTGCACAAAAAGGTCTTCACAGGCAAGGATATTGCTGCTTGTAAGATTGCACCTAAATCAACCATTTATCGGATCATCAAGAACTTCAAGGAGAGCAGTTCAATTGTTGTGAAGAAGGCTTCAGGGCGCCCAAGAAAGTCCAGCAAGCACCAAGACCGTCTCCTAAAGTTGATTCAGCTGCGGGATGGGGGAACCACCACTACAGAGCTTGGTCAGGAATGGCAGCAGGCAGGTGTGAGTGCATCTGCATGCACAGTGAGGCAAAGACTTTTGGAGGATGTCCTGGTGTCAAGAAGGGCAGCAAAGAAGCCCCTTCTCTCCAGGAACAACATCAGGGAGAGACTGATATTCTGTAAAAGGTACAGGGATTGGACTGCTGAGGACTGGGGTAAAGTCATTTTCTCTGATGAATCCCCTTTCCGATTGTTTGGGGCATCCGGAAAAAAGCTTGTCCGGAGAAGACAAGGTGAGCGCTACCATCAGTCCTGCGTCATGCCAACAGTAAAGCATCCTGAGACCATTCATGTGTGGGGTTGCTTCTCAGCCAAGGGAGTGGGCTCACTCACAATTTTGCCTAAGAACACAGCCATGAATTAAGAATGGTACCAACACATCCTCCGAGAGCAACTTCTCCCAACCATCCAGGAACAGTTTGGTGACGAACAATGCCTTTTCCAGCATGATGGAGCACCTTGCCATAAGGAAAAAGTGATAACTAAGTGGCTCACAAAACATCGATATTTTGGGTCCGTGGCCAGGAAACTCCCCAGACCTTAAAACCTCTTGATGCACCCATCCCGTTAGCGGGATCATTTTCGTCAACATCCGCTGAATTGCAGAGCGCCAAATTCAAATTAAATGACTAAAAATATTTAATTTTCATGAAATCACAAGTGCAATATAGCAAAACACAGCTGAGCTTGTTGTTAATCCACCTGGCATGTCAGATTTCAAAAAAGCTTTTCGGCGAAAGCATACCAAGCGTTTATGTAAGGACATCTCTCTCAGTAGACAAAATATTACAAACAGCTATCAGCCAAGTAGATTGGTCACGAAAGTCAGAAAAGCACTAAACTGAATCGCTTACCTTTGATGATCTTCGGATGTTTGCACTCACGAGACTCCCAGTTACACAATAAATGTTCCTTTTTTCCATAAAGATTATTTTTATATCCAAAATACCTCCATTTGGTTGGCGCGTTATGTTCAGAAATACACAGGCTCGAGCGGTCACGACATCGCAGATGAAATTTCCAAATAGTATCCCTAAAGTTCTTAGAAACATGTCAAACGTTTTTTATAATCAATCCTCAGGTTGTTTTTACAATATATAATCGATAATACTTGGGACTGTAGCTTCTTCAATAGGAGAGGGAAATGTCTGCTCCAAGCTGTTGCACATGCAAAACGCTGCTGGCACCCAGCCATACAATGATGTGATCTTTCTCGCTCGTTTTTTAAAATAAAAGCCTGAAACTATGTCTAAAGACTGTTCACACCATGGGGAAGCCATAGGAAAAGGAATCTGGTTGATATCCTTTTAAATGGAGCGAAGGCAGGCAATGGAACAGAGAGCCTTTCAGGAAAAACAGCACTTCCGGGTTGGATTTTCATCAGGTTTTCGCCTGCAATATCAATTCTGTTATACTCACAGACAATATTTTGACAGTTTTGGAAACTTTAGAGTGTTTTCTATCCTAATCTAACAATTATATTAATATTCTAGATTCTGGGCCTGAGAAATAGGTAGTTTCATTTGGGTACGTTTTTCATCCAAACATCAAAATACTGCCCCCTACACTCAAGAGGTTAATCCCATTGAGAACTTGTGGTCAATCCTCAAGAGGCGGGTGGACAAACAAAAACCAACAAATTCTGACAAACTCCAAGAATTTATTATTTAAGAATGGGCTGTCACCAGTCAGGGATGTGGCCCAGAAGTTAATTGACAGTATGCCAGGGCAGATTGCAGAGTCTTGAAAAAGAATGGTCAACACTGCAAATATTGACTATTTGCATCAACTTCATGTAATTGTCAATAAAAGCCTTTGACACTTATGAAATGCTTGTTACCTAGGATAGGATAAAGTAATCCTTCTCACCCCCCCCTTAAAAGACCTAGATGCACTATTGTAAAGTGGCTGTTCCACTGGATGTCATAAGGTGAAAGCACCAATTTGTAAGTCGCTCTGGATAAGAGCGTCTGCTAAATGACTTAAATGTAAATGCTTGTAGATATACTTTACTATTCCATAGTAACATCTGACAAAAATATCTAAAGACACTGAGGCAGCAGACTTTGTGGAAATTAATATTTGTGTCATTCTCAAAACCTTTGGCTACGACTGTACACAACGGATCTGAAGATTCAGAGGTGAATAAATCTCTTGATGTTAACCATTGTTTCCATATTTATTACCACAATCGGGTTTTATTGACCTATGCTTTCTAACTGTTCCTGGGACATCCACAGAGTCAAAATATAAAACCCTGCTTTTTATTAACTTGCTCATCAGCTCAGTGTTCCACATAATATAAACAGGTTAAGGGTTTAGATGACCTTACCCTCAACTTAAAAGAAAGCAACCTTCAATTTATCTGTTTCACCATCCTCTGGAGGAATTGAAAACAAAATAGCTGCTGAAATCTTATCAGCCAGAGAGGCACATCGCCTTACAGCATGTTAATAATGTTTCACACCAATCTGGCTAATTATGAGATTGTAGCTTGGGCTAACCTTGCAAAAATCTAGTGTCTCTCCTCAGGTTTTTAGGGCACAGTTCTGTCTCTAGAAGCCTTGCCTTTCCATATCATAATTATAACTATAAATTATCTAACCCAAATTTAAAATGACAGTTCTTAGCGGTCCATGTTGGTTCTATCACTTTAATTTAAGACCCTCACTTTTCTCATCACTTGTGGTAATGACAGATTGGTATTTCAATGCATTCTTTAGTCTAAATTACTTTGTTATGCAGTGTGCAGACCTCCACAATCAACCTAATACCCCAAGTAAACCATTTTGGATAAACTTAAATCAATTACGGGCACAGTTAACCACCCCCCTTCACGACACTCATTCTTCCTGACGTTTGTTCATGTTCTTCAGATAATGTTTCAGCTCGTCCTTTTAATGGCACATGTTCAAAGTGGATGGCCCTTGATAATGTCTCTCACCTAAACCGCCACTGTCCTTTACCGTCATTATGTCATGTTCTTTTTCATACCAGTACACCAGCAGCATGAGAGAAGTTTGGACTGTGGTTCTGAGCAAGGCAGTTAGCCCACTGTTCACCGGGCGCCGAAGATGTGGATGTTGATTATGGCAGCCCTCTGCACCGCTCTGATTCAGAGGGGTTGGGTTAAATGAGGAAGACACATTTCAATTGAATGCATTCAGTTGCGCAACTGACTAGGTATCCCCCTTCCCCTTATTTGACTGTATTGTATTGTCCAATTGTTGAGCCCTACCAAACCCTGGTTAAACGGCCCAGTACGTCACTGCGGCCAAGCTTCCTGCCACTCAGGACCTATATACTAGGCGGTGTCAGAGAAAGACTCCAGTCACCCAAGTCATAGACTGTTTTCTCTACTACCAAGTCTAGGTTCAATAGGCTCTTTAATAGCTTCTACCCTCATGCCATAAGACTACTGACAAATTAATCAAATGGCCACCCAGACTATTTACATTGACCCCCCCCCCCCCTTTGTTTTTACACTGCTGCTACTCACTGTTTATCATCTATGCATAGCCACTTTACGCCTACCTACATGTACAAATGACCTCGACTAACCTGTACACCCCGCACATTGACTTGGTACCAGTACCCTAAATCAGTCCTGATTAGAGTGGAAGCATGAAACAAAGCAATAGAACTGACTTTGAGGTCCAGATTTTAATTTGAGGGTTTAAGCAAATCTGGATTTATGTATAAACTGCTCATCAGGACCTTGATTTGCTGAAGTAGGTGTGTTAGAGCAGGTTTTGGAACAAAAGCCTGCAACCCACTAGTTCTCCAGGAGGCGATTCCACAAATAATTGATGACTAGGATTTGTGAACGTTGATTTTAGTTTCACCCTCTATGACGATGGTGGATCTAAAAATGACTGTATTGTACAGAACAGTGCTGCACTGCTGCTCTCTGGTGGTAACTGCTGCTGGTAATGAGTTGGGGTGGAGCAGGGTTGCCATGTCTGCTGTTTTCTGACAAAATTGTGTACTTTGAAAACAACGTCGTGGGTGAAAATGTATTGGTCGCGGATTACAGTTTTTTGAGCTACTTGTAAATTGCACCGCGGCCGCCATGGTATTATTTTCACTTTGACTTGCTGCTGTTGACTATCAGTAAGAGCCAGTCTGTTACTGAGTGAGTGGTGGGGAGGGGAGGGGGCTGGAGGGGTGTGTGCGCGCGTTGAGACTGAGCGCTGCAGGAGGCAGCCGAGTTACGTGAGTGACAACTTTTTACCAGACATCGGTCAAAATAAAGCGTATTTGTCACATGCTCTAATACAACACGTGTATAACTTTAAAAAAAAAAAAACTTTATTTAACCAGGCAAGTCAGTTAAGAACAAATTATTATTTTCAATGAAGGCCTAGGAACAGTGGGTTTACTGCCTGTTCAAGGGCAGAACGGTAGATTTGTACCTTGTCAGCTCAGGGATTTGAACTTGCAACCTTCTGGTTACTAGTCCAACGCTCTAACCACTAGGCTACCCTGCCACCGAAATGGCAGTTTATCAACATGCAGTTTTAAGAAAAATAAGAGTTAAGAAAATATTTACTAAATAAACTAAAGTAACAATTAGGGATGCACGATATATCAGTAAGCATATCAGAATCAGACGATATTAGCAAGAAATGTCAACATCGGCATCGGACTGATGTCTAGTTTAACGCCGTTGTGCAAAATCTATGTCATAGCTGACGTGCATACCTATATAACGTAGGTAGATGACGTGCATACCTATATAACGTAGGTAGATGACGTGCATACCTATATAACGTAGGTAGATGACGTGCATACCTATATAACGTAGGTAGATGACGTGCATACCTATATAACGTAGGTAGATGACGTGCATACCTATATAACGTAGGTAGATGACGTGCATACCTATATAACGTAGGTAGATGACGTGCATACCTATATAACGTAGGTAGATGACGTGCATACCTATATAACGTAGGTAGATGACGTGCATACCTATATAACGTAGGTAGATGACGTAACGACGCCACGAAAAATGCAGCGCTACACGTGCATTCCTAACCTAGCCCACAATGTCTGCTGTGTGGATCTATTTTGAAGTTTCAAAGGAAGATAACAAAAAGGCCATTTGTGCTGCTATTATTTCCAGATGAGGGGATAAAGTGAAATCTTTCAATTAGGGATGCACCGATATGACATTTTTGGCCGATACCGATAACCAATATTTTCCTTGACAAAAAACCCGATACCGATACAATAACCAATATTTTAAAAAATTGCAGCCTTTTAAGTATTCTAGTACAGATAGTTGAAACACACACACTTCCCAAAAAGTAATTTTGTTGGCATTTACGTATGTCCCCATTCCCAGTGAAACATAATCAAAACCTATTTCTTTCACTTACTTCCTGTGTTGTTTCGTTGTTCATTTGTTCAGTCATTTCATTCTCAACCAGGAGTTCATCATACATGTCAAGCAGTGAAGTTTCAGCTCTGACAGGCCTCCTGTCGTGGGTTCTCTTCCTCGGTGCACACTGTCATTGTGTCCGTTTTCATCTTGTCCAGCTGTGTCTGTAACATTTCACGTAAACTCTGTTTCTTGTCTGCATCGAAGTAGCGGTCCTTGTACCTAGCATCGAGCATGGTGGCGACACAGTAAAGAGGCTCAGAGAGAATTCCATCGAATCACATGTTCACAGCATGAGAACCAGCACATTCTTGAGCATGCGATACGGCTTTCCTCAGTACAAAATCCTAGTCGACCCACTGTGCTGTCAGACTCAGCATGCTCATGGGGCCGACATCGCTGGTCCAAATGTCAGTCGTGAAGCTAATAGCAGTGACGCCCATAGCAAGTAGCTCATGGATGTGCGCTTCAACAATACTGTGTAACTCCGCTAAGGGCAACATCTGAAAAATAGCGCCTACTTGGAAGTGTGTCCTGGTGCTCGAGGTGCTCGACCAGACGGCAAAAGCCAACATCATCCACTACAGAGAACGATTGATTGTCAAGGGCAATGAATTCCATTATCTTGGCTTTAATGGATTTCGTCTTTAAGTTGTCTCACAGAAATGTTCTAACTCTTTCAAATTACTTCTCGGCTTGAACTTGTTTAGTTGTTGGAATTGTGTGCTTAGTTTTTTCTGCTTTTGTTCTAAGTAGTCACTAAACGTCTGGGGGTGATGCACTTTCAAATGAGTAATTAGATTTGTGGTATTTGTTTATCAAGTTGTTTCAAAATTTCGCTGCTCAATGTTATTCATACAAGTCCAGGATTTCAGGGCCCATAGGGCTCTGGTCAAAAGTAGTGCACTATATAGGGAATAGGGTGCCATTTGGGATGTATACTTCCAGTAGGGTCATCCATTTTGATTGTGTCCTTTAACACCTTGTTGATGATTGATGGTTGTGAGTCCTGTGTTGTCTCCTTGGCAGGCTGTCCTCTAGCTGAGCGTAGTGGAGGGCTGCCTAGATGTTGTGTGTCCTACGAGGACTCTGCTGAACCAGTCACCACAGCTCCCATAGCAGACAGTCACTGCCCCGTCTGGGACCGCCAGCATGAGTACAGGTAGACTACCTGTGTACCATCTATATACGTAGCTTACTCCAAAGGTTTAGACAACACATACTGTTTATTTAATATTCCATTTTAATGGGCCCAAAGATTCAATGGTTAACAATTCATATTATTGATTGTTTGGATGATTATGAACAAATGTGCTGATGAGATTATTGGAACCAGTTTAGTTGAGAATGCCCTCTGTCAGACCATGTCATGATGAACTGATCTACTGTTTGATAAACACAGGCTACTTCTTCCGGATCCACAACAATCCCTTGTGTTCAAAGTCTGGCATAAAGGAGGTACAGTACAGCAATGTAGTAACACACAATAAAACTCTAGCTAACAGACAACAACTCTTGATGTTTTAATATGTGGAATACCCTTCTTCATTGGTGCTGTGTCTTGCTTTTTAGATGTGGAGTGGGTGATTGGGTTTGCCTCAGTGGACCTGTCCCCTCTCATGTCAGGCTTCCAGTCAGTATGTGGCTGGTACAACATCACTGTCTTCAATAGCCAGTGACAGCTCAAAATGTCTGTCTCCCCCCTGAAGGGAGTCCAGGAGCTGCGGGGTCAGAGACAGGCAGTGTGTGACGACTGCAACAAAGACACCTCAGTGAGTACAGCAGTGGCTTTCACTGTTAGTCTGACCCTGAGATGGGAGAAACGGTATTAGGTTCTTCCTAAAGCATCTTTAGTAAATAGCCTTGTCTGAGCCAGAACGGCTCATAATAATCACAAAAGGATTTGAGTGCATCAGTGTTTTGTTCTGCTTGAAGATCTGTGTGGGTTTAACAGCTGTGGTGTGTGTGTTTATTTGTCAGGCTCTGTTCCAGACCCTCCTCCTCTAGTACCACACCACAGCCACCCACATACAGCAGCTTCCCGTCCCACATCAGCCACTACACAGAGCAGAGGATCAACTCCACACCCCAACAATCTCGACAGGCTGCTGTCAGAAAGGTACTGTAGGGCTCGTCTCTCTAGCTCTGTCCCTCACAATTCTTTCTTTAACATGTAAGAAATGCTTTTCAATGGGAAGCAATATAAAGTGTATGGTATCATACACACCTGACTGAAATTCACTTTGGAGAACCACTTTAACAAATGTAATGGTTACATTGGGGGGGGTAGTGGGCCGTCCCACCAGTGCTGCTGCGAGGGACGCCCATCCCTCCAGCTCAGTTCTGTTTTCAGCACTCAGGTACTGTACCTCCTTCCACACCTCACAGGGTGTGTCCCAAATGTAATCCTATTCCCTATGTAGTGCACTACATTTGACCAGGGCCCACAGGGCAGGACTGTGTTTACTGTATACCCACACAGAAAGTTTCACCAATGTAACTTTTCAGTCAGGAATGTGCTTGTTGTGTTTTTGGATGACATCCAGAGGTACTTCAGCTGTGAGTTGTCCACCCCTACCTTTCTCTCTCCAGACTGGATGAGCACAGGGACAGACTCCTCTCGGCTCCTCCTCAAGTCCACCCACCTGGTTGGAGATGTTAATAACCTCATCAGTTGTGAGATGCTTTCACATCTCCTAGATGGTACCTTATTCCCATAGGGCTCTGCTCAAAAGTAATGCACTATATAGGGACTAGGGTGTGATTTGGGACACAAACCTTGTGGCGAAATCCTGCACGGAGCCTTCACTATGCGCTGCCACTTTAAGAGCGCATCAGCAGTAAGGAAGGAGGTATTAAAGACAGCACTTTCAGCGCTCTGGGAGGGAGCTCTTGGTTGGCGCGACAGTTTGATTGGGTGTGCTATGCTGCAGATGTCCTTGTTCATTTTCAGCGTGTGTAGTTTATGAAGTATTTAACTCAATCATCGGTGTGACCGCTCTAGGTCGTGGTTGTTATCGTTTGGGACCGCAGCCGGTTATGGATCGCATGGATTAGTAGCAACTTTGTTGCGAAGCTTTGACATAAACCGTCAGACAGTACACCGGCACGCCTGAAGACCACAGCTAAGATCTCTTGTTCTTCCCTCTATCGTTCCAGTGCTTTACCCTGCAGCAGACTTTCTATTTTTCAAATGCACTTCCCATTTGAAGTTCATTAAAGCTGGACTATTATTGCCCTGCCAGAAGTATTTGGGTGGACATTTGAGTTAAAAGGGAGGTTGCTTTCAAGTTGTGTATTGTATTTTAACTGTATTGAGGTGGTGTGTACTAATGACATGTGGCCGAGAAGATTGTGGACATTTTAAGGCCTTTGTTTTGTCTATGAACACCCCCCACATTCATACCTTCTGCACTCCTCCACTGGAAGGTAATACAGATGATTGTAAATCCTCTGTTGATGACAGGGTTCTTGTAAATAGTTTCTAATGAAGTTGCCGTTCAATTGATCTGCCATTTATTATTGTATGGGGCATTATTGATGGGGTTACCCTGTGCTGTGAAGTGTGTCTTCTATTTTCTCTCCACTGGCTATCTGGCAAACAGGCTACACTTTAGGCAGTCTCTTCTGCTGATGTGTGTGTGTGGGTCTGATAGTGGTACTCTCTCTATTCTACTCTCTTCCTTTCGGCATGGTTAATACCTGCCTGGCGCTCGAACAAAATCTTTATATTTACCCCTCTCTAATAAATACTGCTACAACTTATCCAAAGGGTGTCCAAAATATGTTACTTAATGTGTAAGTCTTGGGGATTTCCTTGTTGATTACATTATTACTTAACACTTCCCTCTCCTTTCTAAAAGGTCTACAGGAACATAATTGCATGGAGACGATACTGTAACGTCTGCTTCCAACTCACAAACACGTAGATCACCTGAACACAGCTCACTTTCCAGCCCACTTTCCAGCTCACACTGTCAAACATATAGATCCCCTGAACACCGCTCACTTTCCAGCCCACTTTCCAGCTCACACTGTCAAACACATAGATCCCCTGAATGCAGCTCACTTTCCAGCTCACACTGTCAAACACATAGATCCCCTGAATGCAGCTCACTTTCCAGCCCACTTTCCAGCTCACACTGTCAAACACATAGATCCCCTGAACACAGCTCACTTTCCAGCCCACTTTCCAGCTCACACTGTCAAACACATAGATCCCCTGAATGCAGCTCACTTTCCAGCCCACTTTCCAGCTCACACTGTCAAACACATAGATCCCCTGAATGCAGCTCACTTTCCATCCCACTTTCCAGCTCACACTGTCAAACATATAGATCCCCTGAACGCAGCTCACTTTCCAGCTCACACTGTCAAACACATAGATCCCCTGAATGCAGCTCACTCTCCAGATCCCAATCACCTGAATTCTGATCACCTGTTCACACACCTGTTTGTCATCGCACACTATTTAGTTCAGTTCTTTGCACCCTTTTATTGTGAGGTATTGTTTGTTTTGTGAGCTCTGTTTTTCCCGTAATTTAATCCTCCTGTGTATGATAGTTTTGGCCTGCCTCACTAACGACGCCTTTTGCCTATTCCCTGCCTGTACTTTAGCCTATCGGATTTCCTGTTATCAACCTATTGCCTGATCTCCCGGACGATGTTACTAGCCATTTCCCTGCCTGTACTGTTGCACTTTTGGACCCCCTGTGTATGACCTTCTGCCTGCCCCTGGACCCAGCTACCTGCCTCCTCCTGTGTATGACCTTCTGCCTGCCCCTGGACCCAGCTACCTGCCTCCTCCTGTGTATGACCTTCTGCCTGCCCCTGGACCCAGCTACCTGCCTCCTCCTGTGTATGACCTTCTGCCTGCCCCTGGACCCAGCTACCTGCCTCCTCCTGTGTATGACCTTCTGCCTGCCCCTGGACCCAGCTACCTGCCTCCTCCTGTGTATGACCTTCTGCCTGCCCCTGGACCCAGCTACCTGTCTCCTCCTGTGTATGATCTTCTGCCTGCCCTGGACCCAGCTACCTGCCTCCTCCTGTGTATGACCTTCTGCCAGCCCCTGGACCCAGCTACCTGCCTCCTCCTGTGTATGACCTTCTGCCTGCCCCTGGACCCAGCTACCTGCCTCCTCCTGTGGTTTTTTACAATTAACACCTGCTGCACCCTGCGCTTGAAACCAGCTCTCTGTCTCCCATCGTGTTCATTACAGATGAGGAGACAGTGGTGTAGCCCAGGCCTCTGAATGAGGTTACATCTCTAACAGACAGAAACAGACCCTTGTCCAGCCTGCTGTCAGACCCAGACCTGGCCTCTCTGGATAGGCTGGAGGCACCAGAGGAGCACCAAGCCTTAGACTACTCCTACCACCCCAGCCTCACCCAACAGTGGGCGGGGGGGAGTTGGGTCTACAGACTGACACCCTGGAGGCTTGGAGCTCTGGTGAGCCCATAGGCAGTACACTAGAGGAGAGGGAGCAAAATGTTTTATTTCCTTAACTTACCTTATTTGCACTCACTGTATATAGACTTTGTTTTCCTTTGTTCTACTGTATTATTGACTGTATGTTTTGTTTATTCCATGTGTAACTCTGTTGTATGTGTCGAATTGCTACGCTTTATCTTGGCCAGGTCGCAGTTGCAAATGAGAACTTGTTCTCAACTAACCTACCTGGTTAAATAAAGGTGAAAAAAAAAAAATGAACACAATGGTTGACATTTAAATATTTGCATTATCATGTTTTTTTATCTCCCGGTATTCACATTTAAAGCTTAATGATGAATGCTGTTTGCTTACAAAACTAAGAACAATAGACCAGGTTCGATGCTAAACAATTGATTGAATCTCTTTTTCCCCCAGATATAGAGCTCTCTTAGACATGAGATTCTCTCCCGGCGTGTTCCTCATCCCAGGCCAAATATACCACCATCGTCCGCGAAGACAGAAGAGACAAAGAGAACAGCAAAGATTTGCATCTCATTTTAAGGATGAACATTAGCACTTTCTCTAAATACTATTTGATATTGTGTGTCGTGATGTATATACGGTTGGGTGTATATTTTCTAAAGGTTTATGAATGTCCACATCTTGATTACATAAGTGGCTGCTCATGTACAGTGCTTTCTAATTATGTAAAGAATATGTGAATTTAATTTAAATATTGGTTTTATTAATGAAATGGTTTGCCAGTGTAACTGATGTTTTTCTGTGTGTTTATTATTGCTGTGTGCACCCATGATCAAGGACGTGGGAGACTCCCATAGCCTTTCAAGGATTGTCACAAGGGAAGAAAAACAATTCAAGTAGTCAACAGGATTGACAAACCTGTCTAGTTGTCCTTGTTTTTCCAACAAAGTGATGAACAGTTTGTTCTTAAAGTGATGTCACCTTTGTTTGGATTTCTGCAGGTGTCCGGGATAGTGGGCTAGTGTTCTATTCTCTGTGTCCCAAGGCAGTCACACACTATTCAAGAGCCACTTCTGTTCCTGATACCAGAGACTGCTCAGGCACACAGCCTATCAGGGACATGTATGCATTGGCTGAGTAGATGGGTGGCCACACCACTATTATGGAGTGTTACATAATTATTATAAAGTCTAAGTTGAGTCTATGCTATTTCAACTAGTCTTATTGCCTTGGCTCCCTGCTGCAAATTAAATTCATTCGGTTGGTTCAGTATTACTGAAGGTTACCAATGACATACATGACGTATCTTAACTTTTTGACAGATATAACTAAATGCATGTTTATAAGTTTCAACAGAACATTGACTGTTATGATCTGTGAAACTGACATTTAGCATAATGTATTCTGCCTTAGACCGCTGCGCCGTTCAGGTATGCTAGTATGGTCATTGCAATGTAGCCATGCTTTACATAATGATTGCGTAAAGGTATTCTGTCTTGATTGAATAGTCACTAGGATTACTTTCAAGACCGATGAATTAACACTCGTGTTTGTCTTTATTAGATCCAAGGTGAGTCCAAGTCCTCTGAAGGGAAGATGGTGAAGTACAGAGGTGTGGTTTGGCACCATCAACACCATGGTGAAGTACAGAGGTGTGGTTTGGCACCATCAACACCATGGTGAAGTACAGAGGTGTGGTTTGGCACCATCAACACCATGGTGAAGACGGAGGGGCCCAGGAGCCTCTACAACGGCCTGGTGGCGGGTCTCCGGAGACAGATGAGCTTTGCCTCGGTCCGCATCGGTCTCTGACTCCATGAAGCAGTTCTACACCCAGGGAACAGACAGTACGAAACAGACATTTTCAGTATAAAATACCAGTTTATTGATCTCTCAATCACATTTTTATCTGAGTTGGTGGAAGTAGAAGATAAGGAATGTGGCTGAAAGAATATGGCTTGGTGTTTTATGACTGCATCTCTCATCCTCGCTACTCCTCTCTACTCATAGATGCAGGCATTGGGAGTCGGCTGGTGGCAGGCTGTACGACCGGGGCCATGGCAGTAGCCTTTGCTCAGCCAACAGACATGGTGAAAGTGCATTTCCAGGCTCAAGTAAGGGGAGCCGAGGGGGTAAAGAGATATAGCGGCATCATGGATGCCTACAGAACCATCGCCAGGACTGAGAGCATCAGAGGACTATGGAAAGGTAGGCCTACTGCAATTAGAAACACTACTTTTGCTTTACATGCATAAAAAACAGATTCTGAAGTTATAATTGACAGTTTCATTAAAAATGTATCTTCCAGGTTGTGGCCCAAACATAACTCGTAACGACATAGTGAACTGTTTGGAGCTGGTGACTTATGACATCATCAATGAACTTATCCTGAAGTATAACATCATGACTGGTAGGCAGGCATGTCATTTGTTTTACACGTTTACATTTGAATAGTTACAATTACTTCAAAGGGTATATTAAGTAATATAATTTTTATGTTTTATATATTTTTTTACAGATAACCTGCCCTGCCATTTCACGGCAGCCTTCAGTTCTGGACTCATCACCACTATTGTGGCGTCTCCTGTAGATGTAGTAAAAATGGAAAATACAACAGTGCTATTAACTGCGCTGTTACAATGATGAGAAACGAGGGACCCAAAGCCTTCTATAAAGGGTGTGTAGTGATCAAAAGCCAAATTGCTTTCAAATCATCTTTAGCTGAATCAAGACCATTCCAAGATATGAACAGTGAATTAAGCAAATCGTTCTGCTTGGTTAAATAATCTGATTCTCCTTCCCCTTCAGGTTCATGTCTTCTTTCCTTCACGTTGGCTCCTGGAACATTGTAATGTTTGTCACATATGAGCAAATCAAGATGCATGTGATGAGATCACAGCAGTCCTGGGAGTCTCTTTATCTAACCTGTATCATCCTGACGGACTGCTGTGTGGATTTCTCCTACTGACTATGATGTTCAAAACTATGACCGCTTGTACAGGCAGAGCACATCTTCATTTAAAGGAGAAACCACACAAGTATTAGCCTGGTCCCAAATCTGTTTGTGCTCTTGCCAACTCCATTGATGTGCTTGTCAAGCCTTGGCAATGATTGACAAGGAGTTGGCATGATGGCACAAACAGACTGGCACTCAGGCTACGAGTCTGACTTCTGTACAGGAACATACACCCCCTGCAGTGACCCCACGTGTATCCATGATGCCTTGTACCAGAGACTATGGGCCACACACAGACTATTGATACAACTTTGTGACTCAATAATGGAATTAATGGCCCGACAGACTAGCGGCGGTTTATGTAGCTTGTGTTTACAGTAGGTTAGGGATGATATATTATGCTTCCTCGCTGGTCTATAAGGTTCATAATGTGACCATCAAATGTTATTTAAGTTGTGTTATGTATTATGCCTATTTGTAACATGAGAACTTTTCCTCAAAACATCCATGATCATTAATGTTTTGTTTAATGCCTAATCCTGGTGGTTTTGTATTCATAACAAATAATCCAACATTCTAGTAAGCAATCCAATGCCATAACCATTAACTTTTAGATAAGGAGGTGGTACTGTTCATATTACCACTGCATGTGAAGTTGTTTTATATTACTTTATTACTGCTGGTATACAGTAACTGCAATTTTGGAACAAGTCTTGAAGAGTCCAAAATAATGATGAATGTTGGATGTCCTAAATATGTTATTTATTATGTCATGTTGTGCTATTTTAGGAGTAAAATATTATTTATTAATAGTAAAATAACTACATGGTTATTTGGTTGTCTGTGGTAGCCTTTTTCTGCTTAGTGTTCAGAGTTGAGTGCCAAATGACTTCGTATTCTCTATTGAAATCACATGTATTTGTCCCATACTTGGTAAACAACAGGTGTAGACTAACGGTGAAACGCTTACTTATAGGGCATTTTCCAACAATGCATAGTTAAAGATCAAATATAAATGTAAAACAAATTAAATAGTGACACGAGGAATAAATACACAGTGAATAACTAAGTAAAAAGAAATGGAGCTAATTACAGGGAGTACCTGTACTGACTCGATGTGCAGGGGTGCACTACTTTTGACAGGGCCCATGGGGAATAGTGTGCCATTTGAATGCAGAACACAGGTGCTTGTTAGTTAGAGAACATTCACAGAACTAGGTTAGCCAAAGCTGCCCCACATGTATTCTTACACCATGAAACCCCTCTAAGAGTCACCCAATACCTACTATACCAACGGATAGTGACACAGATACCCCATAATCCCTATACACATAGCTAGTTGTTCTAGGAGGGAAATATAAACACCCTCATGAAGATGTATGCCTGAGTGATAGCCTTATTTGGTACTGCTGTGCATTGAAGAGGTTCCTTACAGATACTTTTCAGTGATGGGATAGTGTCATTAAATCTAAACTCCTTTAGTAATTGTGATCCTTTGTAGCATCATTTGTGGCATGCAAATTGTATCTAGTGCTCACCTATTGAAATAAAATAACTTGAGCCCATTATCTTCAACCAAGAAAGGAGAGACAGAGATGTGGAGTTGACAGGCGCATGACGATTAGATGACAGATGAGAAAATTGCCCAATTTGAGCCGCTTAGGACAATAGGGGCTGCTGACATAGCTGTAACAGAAGTAAGCTGTCTGACAAAGGCCTTCACATCCTCCGCATCACTAATCAGCCCCTGTATACTCACTGGCCTCTCTCTGACAGCTAATTAGTGCAGTGAGCTTGATTAGGCTAGATGGCAGTCTGGCTAACCCTATGGCTGATCAGGCGAATCCTTGGTCTGATGATCCACATAACTGGGGGAACAAATGACAGCCACTCAGTACTGTAGACAGTGTTAGTCATTCAATGGAATCAGGCAACTGTGCTTTCATTAAAAAAATGTCAAAGACTCCACTCACCCAAGTCATAGACTGTTCTCTCTGTTACCGCACGGTCCTAGCGCCAAGTCTAGGACCAAAAGGCTCCTTAACAGCTTCTACCCCCAAGCCCTAAGGCTGCGGAACATCTAATCAAATGGCTACCTGGACTATTTACATTGACCCCCCCCCCCTTTGTTTTTATACTGCTGCTACTCGCTGTTTATTATCTCTGCATAGTCACTTTACAAATTACCTCAACTAACCTGGATTTTCGGAACAATGATTCAACATTAGGTTTGGATGTAATAAAAAGTATAGTGAACATGTGTAATTTTGAGGCTTGAAGAAACTGTCAGTTTGACAGTTCTAGATGTGGTCCTTGGCTGACCTTAGCAAGAGTCTCTGTGGAGAGAGGATGATCTGAGCTATCTAGTATAGCTAGGTGAAGCGTTCAAGTTCACCTTGTGACCCACTGCACTGAGGCACAGTGAGTTCAGGGTTTTCCTAACCCAAGAAAGCATTGATGCCTACAGTATGATGTTCCAATGACATGAGGGGAGCCTGGGTATAAAACAAAACCCACAATGTGTTTATTCAACGCTCTTAATCAACTTGTTAATTTTGTCAATCAATTCTCAATGAACTTGTTTCACATGTGGGGTGCTGTTTTACAGACACAATCATAAAGTACACAAATTCATTATAGTCCAGAGAGTAACAGTTGATGCCTTTTTTTACCCAACAGTGTCAATGTGGTGGTGGGTCCTGCTGAAGATGTCTGGACTGTATGTTGTTGAGTCGCTGCAGACGTACAGGCCTGGCTGGCCACCTGGGAGCATGTCCCTTTCCATACACTCTAAGGCCCACAGGTTGACATGTGTCAAAAGGTGAGGCTACAGGCCTCATAAGTTGAGCACTGTTGATGATGTGGTCACTCAGGGGCGGTAGATATGGACCCATCCGGAAGTGGACCGGAGCAGAGCTGACAGAGTGGTAGACGTTAGGCAGAATAATAGCAGGGGTGAGGCCATAGAAAACATGGCAGATATTGGGATGGGGGCTCAGGGGGAAGTCAACTGATGGCTCCCTACTATTGTGATTCTCAGTGGGCCTTTGGGGTTTGTGTTCAGGCTTGATAAACTCTTGGATTTTCTCTGCCTGAACCAGACGAATATGGTAGAGCTTACAAGATCTTTGACATGACTCCACAAAATGCTCCAGGGATATTTTCCCATCTGTGAATTTCTGTGAGAGAGCCTATAAGATAGAAAGACACAATGTTTGGTATAGTCTACTATTACACTCAAATAGGATATTAATATGATTGCTTAATTGATCATTTGTGTTACACAATTAATCCAGCCTTACATCACATTCTTCTTCAGAGTGGGCCAGCTTGTTCAGGAGAAGCCACTGGACCATGTGAAGGCTACGTTTCTCCAGTAAAACTACCAGGAAGGCAACAGTAGATTTGTATAATGAAAGGGGCATAAACACAGTTGTGACTAACTGACAAAATTGCAGAAGTAGTTAGTGAAAATGGCAAGTATTCTGAAACTTTGATGTTCCCAAAAATAATACAAAACAATTTGACTCACCAAGTTGGTTCTGTTTGGCTTGGATGATATTGGTGAATTTCTCCAGTTCCTGGTACTTCTTGGCTAACCATAGTTTACCAGTATTGAGCTCTGGCTCATGAGAGAGACTGGTCTCTGCCAATCTACTGTTGGAGACCAACACAGTCTCCTTTGCTCCCTGAAGCCCCTGAAACTGGACAGGATAATGACATTCAAAAAACATACAGTACATTCGGAAAATATGCAGACCCCTTCACTTTTTCCACATTTTATTCTAAAATTGATTAAATAAAACATGCTCCTCATCAATCTACACACAATACCCCATAATGACAAAGCGAAAACAGGTTTTTAGATTTGTTTGCAAAATTATAAAAAATAAAAAACAGAAGTACCTTATTTACATAACTATTTGGACCTTTGCTATGAGACTCAAAATTGAGCTCAGGTGCATCCTGTTTCCATTGATCATCCTTGAGAAGTTTCTACAACTTGATTGGAGTCCACCTGTGGTAAATTAAATTGATTGGACATGATTTGGAAAGGCATAAGGTCCCACAGTTGAAAGGGCATGTCAGAGCAAAAACCAAGTCATGAGGTTGAAGGAATTGTCCATAGAGCTCTAAGACAGGATTGTGTCGAGGTACAGGGGAAGGGTACAACAAATGTAATTGAAGGTCCCCCAGAACACAGTGGCCGCCATCATTCTTAAATGGAAGAAGTCTAGAACCACCAAGACTCTTCCTATAGCTGGCCAAACTGAGCAATTGGGAGAGGGCCTTGGTCAGGGAGTTGACCAAGAACCCAATGGTCACTCTGACAGACCTCCAGAGTTCCTCTGTGGAGATGGGAGAACTATCCAGAAGGACAACCATTTCTGCAGCACTCACACACCAATCAGGCCTTTATGGTAGTGGCCAGACGGGAGCCACTCCTCAATAAAAGGCACATGACAGCCCGCTTGGAGTTTGCATAAAGGCACCTAAAGGACTCAGACCATGAGAAACAAGATTATCTGGTCTGATGAAACCAAGATTGAACGATTTGGCCTGAATGCCAAGCGGCATGTCTGGAGGAAATCTGGCACCTTCCTTACGGTGAAACATGGTGGTGGCAGCATCATGCTGTGGGGATGTTTTTCAGCGGCAGGGACTGGGAGACTAGTCAAGATCGAGGGAAAGATGAAAGGAGCAAAGTATAGAGAGATCCTTGATGAAAACCTGCTCCAGAGCGCTCAGGACCTCAGACTGGGGTGAAGGTTCACCTTCCAACAGGACAATGACCCTAAGCACACAGCCAAGACAATGCAGGAGTGGCTTCGGGATAAGTCTCTGAATGTTCTTGAGGGGCCCAGCCAGAGCCCGGACTTGAACCTGATCGAACATCTCTGGAGAGACCTGAAAATAGCTGTGCAGGGACACTCCCCAACCAGGCTGAAAAGAACTTGAGACGATCTGCAGAGACGAATGGGAGAAACTACCCAAATACAGGTGTGCCTAGCTTTGTAGCATCATACCCAAGAAGACTTGAGGCTGTAATCGCTGCCAAACATGCTTCAACAAAGTACTGAGTTAAGGGTCTGAATACTTATGTAAATGTAAAATTTCTACAAACCTGTTTTTGCTTTGTCATTATGGTGTATTTTGTTAACATTGATGAGGGGTAAAAAAAACAATTTCATCCATTTTACAGTAAGGCTGTAATGTAACAAAAACATTTGGTAAAAGTAAAGGGGTATATGTTGTCATATCTTACTAATGATACTAATTATATCCTGTATTTGGTCATATTTTACAGGAGCGAATAACTATATTGCAATATTTGCTGACCTTAAAAAATATGCACATTCTAATGTAAATAAAAAGTTTCATCATTAAAAAGCAAGAAAGAAAACACTCTTTATACACACAGTAACCACATCAAACTGTGTGTAAGATTTTCGGGAAATAAATGGGAAATACCTTTTGGCTGAATCTGATGATCTGGCTAATTTTTTCTTCATCCCGCAGAAGCTCCCGCAATTCAACAGTCCTCAAAACCCTTAATTGGTCAGTTACTGACTTTGAGTCGAAATGCCAAGGCATCATGTCCAAGCAACAGACCTTTGATATGGAAATGTTCCTTTATTTGGACCCCATGATGCGCACCAGATGCTTAATTACGCACGAGCATCACCCAAGTAACCCGTAATGTCATGACAGTGACATTATCTTCACCATCAAACTGCAATTTACCCGTCCAATGAAGAGCAACATAGAACGCGCTCTAAAATAAAGATGTAAAGTGTCGTCCTCTGCTGTAGGTTTTGAGAAGCACACGCGTTTCTGAGATGAGTACTGTATTACCAGTACATCGCGGGAGGGTCGTAACTAGTTACCCCAGCCACAAAGTCATAAACCCCGCCTATTTGTAGGGGTAGCGTTCAGGCTCACTCTAAAGACATCAGGGCCAATCAGAACCCTCCGTTTCCTATACGGTCATTGCATTTACATTTACATTTAAGTCATTTAGCAGACGCTCTTATCCAGAGCGACTTACAAATTGGTATCACGTACATTGCTATCACGTATGCTTGGGACGTCACTACATTGAAGTTAGTACCACCCTGCTTCCCCCTGCTGGCTTACTTCTGAAGCAAAACAGGGTGGGTCCTGGTCGTTCCCTGGATGGGAGACCAGATGCTGCTGGAAGTGGAGTTGGAATGCCACTGGGATGCACTTTTTCCTGTTTTTTTTAATTTTTTTTTTTATATCCCATCGCCCCAGGGCAGTGAGTGGGGACATTGCTCTGTGTAGGGTCTTTCAGAGGGGACACTGAACAGGTGTCCTCTGTGGACACGAATATCCCATTGCATTTATCGTAAGAGTAGGGTTGTTAACCCTGGTGTTCAGGCCAAATTCCCAATCTGACCATCATGGCCACCTAATCATCCACAGCTTCCAATTGGCTCATTCCCCAGGTCTTTGCTGTAAAGGAGAATGTGTTTTCTCAGTCAATTTACCAAAATAAAATGTAAATGGTTAGGGTTTGGGGTAGCTGTGTGAAGCTAGCCACAATAAGGATTAGCCACATTAGTGGAATTTGCAGTTTGCCTTTAAAATAAAAGTCCCCCATTGAAAGTGATACAAATAGTGGAATATTGCCATATTTGAACTAGATAACGCTAATCAAGGTTGGAATCAATTTTGAGACTGCAGCTTAGAAATATCAGCCTACAGAGAGCAGGACGAGATTGGTCACCCATCGGTTGATCGTGATTCAACATCGATTCATTATTGAAATAATGAAACCGTCGACCGCATAAGTTGTGTTGCCGAGAGCTTAACTGATAATGAAAAAACAGAGATCTTATATAGGCCCTAAACACCTAGTCAGTCATTTCTACCCTTCCCATAAGCCACTATGGTCCATCTCCTGGTTATCTGCACGGGATGTTGTTTTACTTCCAACTCCGCTTAGTTTCCCAGATGCCAGGAAGATGAGACAATGAGGCATTGTTCTTCCAGGCTCTCTATATCTCGGGTCACATACACCACATCTTGTCTATAGAATGACAGCTTTTAAGTTTTTATCACCAAGTCATTGTCAGCTCAAGCTATCCCTAGCAAACCCCATTTCCTTAATCAGACGCCCAGACTAACTGCAGGAAGCTAGAGTGGAAACCATCTCTTTAACACAGCATTAGCAGAACATAAATATCTTACTGTTTGTTAAGTAAATAGTTGTTAAATATCCACCAGGTAAATACGTATTTTTTCTGTCACACCACTCAGCGCTACAACAAGCACTGCAGCATTAATGAATGAGTAGGAAAGTGTATCTATAGGCTTGCGTTGTTGTTGTTGTTATTATTAGCAGCTTGGGTCTTTTTTAATATCAAGGAACATTTCTATTTTTCTGTTCATAGTAGTAACAACATGAATGTGTGGATGAGGCAAAAATAATGTGGTGTGACTCGAGATTCGCCATCAGTTGGAAGATGGTGCCCCTTTTTGGTCAGTGTCAGTGGAGGAAAGGGAGAGGGGATGGATGTGGAGAGGCAGACCCTCAATCTGCTGCTCTCTCCCTCTGCTGAGACTGACCATCAGATACAAGCACCATCAGCCCAGTAAAATAAAATATTGAAATGTATGCTCACTTAGCTGTGCCTCACAAGTACTGTAATACAACAATGGATCTACTACCAGTGTGATCATATAGCTTACCTCAAATTTTGAAATATAATGTAAAAAAATGGCCCGAACAACAATGCATTGGCAGGGCAATTCAAGCAAAGCTAATATGCAATGATAATGTATTGGGCCTATAGCTTACTGCAGAAACCTAATCTCTACAGTACTGTTTTTAATTGGTTAATGTTGCGTAGGCTTACGTCATGTTAAACATTTTTTTAGTGGTAGATCTCGGGTTGCATTTTGTCTCAGAAAGTGATCTTGACTCAGTGATCTTAACACTATCAATGTTTCCCTTTACTGTGGCAATTGTGATCGAATCAATGCAATAATATTTTGTTGTAGGTGGAACTCATCTGAGTAGGATTCTATTACATTGACACGCATGACTCAGCCCACACTCTACACAGGCCGGTGTGGCATAAACAATCAGAGCTGAAGTAGACCTATATGCAAATAAACCATTGCCATATATGGATTTGTGCCATTTACTTTCAACTGGATTGTGTTTACAGCATGAGTGGTCATGGAGTAGATGCACTTGTTTTAAGATCAAAGCGAGAGCTGCATGTAGCCACGTGCACATTTTGTTCATATCCTTTGCTAGTTAGTGAATTATTAGCACAGGTATAGAACATTTGTAGTCAAAAATAGGGGAGTAATTGCTTTCTACAAGAGCACAAAAGGTATACATTTTTGACATCTTTGAAAAGCGAGTAAGGTAAAGAGCTTTATTTTGTCTTAAAGGGGCAGTGTTGTATTTTGAGACAGGCTTTAATAAACTAAGTAGCTAATAGACAGAGGATAGTATAATTTGTCTGATTCTCTGTAATAATGGTATGAGAATAATAATGCATTTTATTTTGTGAAGTGGTTTCTTGCATCAAACAACACCACAGTATTTTCAGTCACCTCCTTGTCAAAAGGTCAAGTGGATAAACAGGTTCATGTCAAGTCCTGCATGTTTTTTCCAAAAATCTCATGGAATGTAGGCCTACATTGAACACCGCACATTGGCTGCTACCATAGGCTGAATGATAGAACAGCTATTTCCATGTTAAAATGTTATGGGATGCATTTTCTTTATTGTTTTTGATGGTAGGCCACTCTGGTAGGCCTACATTATGATCAAATAGCCACAGTAGCCTACATGACCTCTGTTAAAACTGTAACTTAAAGTGGGTAGAGCGTCAGTGTTCACAGTAAACACGCACTGGAATTTGCACAGAATTATCACAACGTTCAAGTTTGCACTCAGCAGACCTGAAATTTGCTCAGTGCCTGAAAGAATTTAGAGTGAACATTAGTTGGAATGTTGTTATATAAATTAGTTAATTTGGCACAAAAAAGTACAAATCTGTTGAAATCGCTCTGTGGCTGAGGGTGGCAGTCATTAGAATTGCATTGGGGGCATACTTACAGTATATGCACTGTACAGCCTTACTTATGGATCTTGGGTCCATGAATTGGGGTATCAACATACTCAGTGACACCCACAGATTACAATTCTGAAGAGTTTAGAGAAATATTAGCCTAGCAGGTCATATTAGGGAGCTTGAGCTGTGGGAAATCACCTCACTAATAAAGCCTATTGTGCGTATTGACATTCATATTGCACATTAAGCTCACCAGTCAACCTATTCCACGTATATTGAACAATCATATTGCAATGTACAGCCTTACCTATTGATCTTGGGTCCATGAAATGGGGTATCAGCCAACTCAATATGATATACATATAGCAGGTTGACTGGTGTGCTTAATGTTGTTAATTTCTCACCGGTTTCAAAGTTCCACAATAAGTGATAATATGCTAATATTTGTGTAAACTCCTCAGAATTGTAATCTGTTGGTTTCACTGAGTAGGCTGATACCCCAATTCATGGATCCACGATCGGTAGGTAAGGCTGTACAGTGCATATAACTATGCCCCCAATGCAATTATAAATTCTAATACATCCACAGTGCAATTTCTACTGATTTGTACACTTTATTTTATTTTGTGGAATTTATATAACAACATTCAAACCTTGTTTAACATTATCTAGTCCAAATATGGCATAATACACTAGTTTTATCCATTTGAAACACTTTCAATGGGGGACATTTATTTTGAAAGAGAACTGCAAATTCCTCTATTGTGGCTAATCCTTATTGTGACTAGCTTCACACAGGTCAGTCTACCTACTGCAGCAAAACTGTACACAGTATTGCCTAAAGCAGTTAAGAATAAGATAACTAATAATAACACAAGTAAATAGCTATATCTTAAATTGCTGCAAAATGTGACTGGGCTTGTTGTAAATTAACTTTACATCATGTCTATTCTAGTTTGATATGTTGCTGTCACAACAAGTTATTAAATCTGATTATCGCAAACCTCACCGCTCAGGCAGTATCGATCAGAGAAGAGGTTACAGGAGAATGCATCCACATCGGTCTCTGGATTAACATACTGTACCACTGTGAGACAAATGCAATGGAAGGGTCTTTTGCAGCCTGGTCTCATAGACTAGACATAACATAGTAAACACAAATCCAAGACACTCAAAGTAGTATGATATGTTATGTTTGGTATGGTTACATAAGACAGGCAATAACAAAAATAGGATGGTTGGTCGGGGTGGATGGATAGGCGTATAACATGAACATCTGACAACCCAACAGTTGCATGTTTGAATCTCATCATGGATAACTTTAGCATTTGAGCTAATTAGCAACTTTGCAACTACTTACTACTTTTTAGCTACTTTGCAACTATTTAGCATGTTAGCAAACTCATCCCCTAACCCTAACCTTAACCCTTTAACCTAACTCCTAACCTTAACCCTAACCTTAACCCCTAACCTAACTAACATTAGCTATCTACTGTAGCTAACATTAGCGTTAGCCACCTAGCCATCTAGCTAACCGTAGCCACAACAAATTGTAATTCATAACATATCATACATTTAGCAAATTCGTAACATATTATACGGATTTGTACGAACTGCAATTCGTAACGTATCATACCAATTGTAATTCGTACCATATCACAAACATTGGCACACACACACACACACACACACACACACACACACACACACACACACACACACACACACACACACACACACACACACACACACACACACACACACACACACACACACACACACACACACACACTACATACACATGGATTTAGTAATGTAGATATGTGGTAGTGGTGGAGTAGGGGCCTGAGGGCACATAGTGTGTTGTGAAATCTGTGAATGTATTGTAATGTTTTAAAATTGCCTGAATTTTGCTGGACCCCAGGAAGAGTAGCTGATGTGTTGGCAGCAGCTAATGGGGATCCATAATACATACAAATACAAAAATACATGAAATAAATGATGAACATCCACAAAAAAATCGTTTGATACAATTTTATTGTTTTGTATTAGAAGTCATCCAAACAAACACTATCTTCAATCATTTCTGGTTGGTTGATTGGTATTCTCTGTTCAGTGTTGGAAACTTTTCTCCAGGGGTTTTATGTAACACTTGAGCCAATTTGTTCTGAGGTAAACAGCAAGCTTAAGAACTTCCTGGTGCACTCAACTCAGCTAGAAATCACATACAGATTAGAAGGATGTTCCACCATCAAACCTTCCCTTCCAGTGGTTTTCCTAACAGCAATCTCATGTCTCCATTATGGCTGATGTAACTGTTTCCTGGCCGTAACTCCCAGCATGTGTCCCAAATGGGACCATATTCTCTATATAGTACACTACTTTTAACCAGAGCCCATAGGTATTTGGTCAAAAGTAATGCACTATGTAGGGAATGGTGCCATTTGGGACACAGACCTAATGTCCCGATGCTTTGGCCCACAGACCTAATGTCCCGATGCTTTGGCCCAGGGGTGGAGTTGATCAATGTATACACTGACTGCCACCCTCAGAATAACCTTAACGAGGCTAAATACGGCCAGGGTTTATCGTTAAGGCTGGAGTAATCCTGTAGTCCTTGGCTCAGCAGTGAAAGTCCTGACCTGAGACACAAAGGGGTTTTCCTCACTTAAACATCAGCAGGACAGACCCTGCAGCTTATACACACTGAGAAGCAATGTAGGATCCTCAAGCTGTGTGTAAGTAAAACAGCCGTAATATGAATATGCTTCCTTTATGTCATTTGCAGAAAATCTGATTTGTGTGGATGTGAACGTTTTAGTGGTGGATTTGGAAGGGATTTGCAGTTAGTGCTATTTGTGTTGACAGGAATCGGTAGGCAGCAGAGCTCAGGTGGTTGTCATCTATGATGCATTTAGACATATTATTTCCATGAAAAGTCATAGTCATTTAGTTTTGTATTGTACATGTAGAAATGTACAAGCCAATTACAGTTAATTCAATTGACATACTGTTTTTTTGCTTACTTACCCTGTTAAATAATAAGCTATTTCTAGTTAATGTGCATGCCTTAATTCTACAAAATCGCATTTGGAAAACATTTTCGATATTCAAAATTGGAAAGCAAGTTTAGTGTAGTCTCCCATATCGGGGAGATGTTACAGTTGAATCTTGGTTAAGTAAGTAAGCCTTGACTGAGGAATCTCTAAGGCAGAATCTCCTGTTTCTGTAGCAAGAAGCAGCTTGATGAACAAGTACAGAACGTTAGTGAATGTCGGTTAAAATGTACGATTTAATGTTAATTATCTAATTAGCTGGCCCCTATGACATCTCTGACCTTTCTCCGTGATTGAACCGGGAAAGGAACAGGGTCAGGGATAACCATGAGTGAAGACACTGATGGACTGGCAGAGCTGGACTCTGAGCACAATGCAGAGCTGGCTGACATGGTGGCCGCCATGAACGTGGCATCCAACCGGATGACCCCTCCCAACGGCCACCGAAGGCCCCTTGCACCAGCGCGCCGGAAGCTGTCATTGTCAGACAGGAAGCTATCATTGCAGGAGCGATCAACCCAGCCGCGAGAGGCTCGACAGCCCACCATCGAGTCCAAGCGGGTGTCCATTTCAGATTCCCAGGTCAGAGGTCAGGCCTGTGTCCCAAATGGAGGTCAGGGTTCTGTCCTGAATGGCACCATATTCCTTATATAGTGTACTACTTTTGACAAGGGCCCATAGGGGAATAGGTTGCCATTCGAGACGCAGTATATGGGGGATAGGGTGCCATTTAGGACCCATCCATGAAGTCTCAAAAGAAATAGGCATGAGCCTAAATAATGTGTAGTCAATGTGCATTATCCCACCACCAAATACCCTTCACTTTGTCTCTCCCTAGGATTGTATCCAGCTCAACCAATACAAGTTGAAGGATGAGATTGGAAAGGTAAGAAAGGAAAAGTTAGAATAGATGCTGAATTTGTCTGACAAGAGAAAACATTATATCAAAAAGAACTCTTGTGTAATAAGTCAAAATTATTCTGTCAGACTTTCCTCTTTTTCTATTCTAGGGCTCATATGGTGTGGTGAGATTAGCTTACAATGAAGATGATGAACAATACTATGTAAGATTCTCTGCACATTTCATTCTTTATCATCTCCTTTCTGGGAGCAGAGAAATGTACAGTTCCTCAACTCTCTGTTTTGGCCTTTTTGACGATTATACTATAGGAGCAAACTGATCATGTCTTTCCTTGCGTAGGCAATGAAAGTTTTTTCAAAAAAGAAGCTGATGAAGATGTGTGGATTTCCTCGTAGGTGAAAATGTTCCTTTTAAGTCTAGTATGTGCTTTGGTACTGGTATGAACATGAACTGGTGATGATCACCACTATATATAATGGCGGTTGGTTATAGGACGCCCCCCTCCCCGAGGAGCCAGCACAGAACAGGGACTGCCACCCAAACCCCTGGGGCCACTGGAGAGAGTCTACCAGGAGATCGCCATCCTGAAGAAACTAGACCACCTTAACATTGTCCATCTGGTGGAGGTGAACACACTGACATACATAAGTGGAAGATTTAAAAGGTTAATTTAGTTCATTTACATTTAGTTTTATTCATTTCAGAGATTTACACCTTCCAATTGTAGGTTCTTGATGATCCTGCTGAAGACAATCTCCACATGGGTAAGTATGCATTCATCATGTCAGTGCACTGAATGGTGATACAAGGTGTTACATGGTAAGCTATGTTTTCTGTTGTTTCTCCTTGTACTAGGTCCATAGTTTGTATATTATAATAGTCTGTCCAGTTTGATTATTACATAGAAACTAATATGACTAGTCATTTTATTCTCTGTTTGTTTATTTTCTAGCCTTTGAGTTAATGCCAAAAGGGTACGTTTTACTCCTTTCTGAAATATACTGTATTACATGACATTATAACACTGGTCCTTTGTAGCTCAGTTGGTAGAGCATGGCGCTTGTAATGCCAGGGTAGTGGGTTTGATTCTTGGGACCACCCATATGTAAAACACAACTATGCATGACTGTAAGTCACTTTGAATAAAAGCATCTGCTAAATGTCTTATATTCTTATTATTATATTATTATACTGTATATAACACTTAAATTATGAATTTTGTTATTTATATATAATCCCTCCAGTTACTAAATTTGGTGAATATAAGGTATCCAGTTTTAAGGAATATAAGATACCAATGACAAGGTTCAGGCATTGTTAGTGGTAGGAAGACCACTGTTTGGAAGATTATGGTGGTGATGCTTACTTACTTTTCTCTGTCTCTGTTGCTTTTCCTGGGGCCCTAGCCCAGTGATGGAGGTGCCCTCAGACACTCCCTTCACAGAGGAACAAGCCCGCTTTTACTTCAGAGACATAATTCTGGGGATTGAATACTGTAAGTCCTCCACCTGGATTTCGTCTCAAATGGCACCGTGTTCCCTATATACAGTAGTGCACTACTTTTGACCTGAACCCTTAAGGGCCATGGTCAAAAATAGTGCACTAAATAGGGAATAGAGTGCCATTTGGGACGTATGGCCTAATAGCATTCTGCTCAGAGACCTGCAGCATACTGCGAACCCTGCTCATGTTTTAGCAAGACATTGGTTTGAAAGTCACTCGTCAGATACTTTCTGAAAAGACAGGATCAGTTGGTGCTTTGACAGCTGAATGTCAAGACCTAAATCAAATGGGCAATGCTGTTTGTATACTTATAAACGTTTATCTAAAAAAAAGAGAACTAAATCAGTGTTTCCTGTCCTTTTTCCCTGGTCCTATTCTCTCTTCCTCCCTCTCAGTGCACTACCAGAAGATCATCCACAGAGACATCAAGCCTTCCAACCTGTTACTGGGAGACAATGGGCATGTGAAGATTGCAGACTTTGGTGTCAGTAACCAGTTTGAGGGGAGTGATGCTCTCCTGTCCAGCTCAGCAGGGACTCCAGCCTTCATGGCCCCAGAGATGATGACTGATCATGAGCAGAGCTTTACTGGCAAGGTTAGACACTAATTGCTAATTTATCTAATCAGGTCACTCATCTTTGATTGTATCCAAGAATAATATTTACCCCATGAAAATGTATTGCATTGACTGGTATCAAAAATACTTAGAAATTGACTTGGTATCAAACGTCAACATTTTATGGTGCTGTAAAATATACAGCAAGCTCTCTTTGTAAAGTAATGGTCAATGTTCATGTTTGTTAGGCCTTGGATGTGTGGGCCATGGGAGTCACCCTGTACTGCTTTGTCTATGGGAAGGTAGGTTCTGTTATTATCATAATGTACGGTATTCTGCCATGGATTATTTTGGCCCACTAGTTTCTGATTTACTGTGTCCATTATGCTGAGGACTACAACTATATTTTGATCAACCGTTGCATCCTACATAATAATGCTTTTAAAATAAATACATTTAATGGTTTATGTGGGAAACAGACAGCATGTGTATGCATGTAGCCTATCCTTTAAGAGCAGCATTTTAATGCCTTTTCTTCATCACTATCTTCCTATATCAGTGCCCTTTCATCGATGAATACATCATCGGCCTGCACAATAAGATCAGGAACAGGCCTGTGGAGTTCCCAAACATGTGAGTTCCACAAAGGGACACTATTTACCATGCAAAAACAATTTAGTCTGCTCTCTATGCACCACTCTAAAATATGGGTAGAACTTCACATTATAGCATGTAATAACTTGATAATAGCATAGTAATAGTATTGTTTTAACGTTCCTAGCCCTTCACTGCTACTGTAGTTACTGTACTGTAGATGGTTCTATTCTATTTGGTGGGTGGTCATCTCAGTCACTCTTTGGTACCACAGGCCTGAAGTATGCAAGGAGTTGAAGGAGCTTATTATAAAGATGCTGGATAAAAATCCTGATTCAAGGATCACCATTCCTGAAATCAAGGTACAAGGGGACAGATCTAGACCTTCAATAGTGCCTATATAAAGCAAATCCTTCATGAAACCATCTATGACACTTCAAATGAATGTTTTACTGTCCTGGTAGAGCTGTCTTATATGTGTTGTGGGACGATTGTGTTTCCCCTCCTGTTTGTTGCCAGGAGCACCCGTGGGTGACGGAGGATGGCACTGACCTTCTACCCCTGGAGGAAGAACACTGCACCGTGGTGGAGGTGACTGAGGAGGAGGTCAAAAACTCCATCAAACTCATCCCCAGTCTGTCTGCTGTGGTGAGTCAGTTCACTAGTGTCCTGTCCAGGGGATATACAGCTCTTGTTCTGGCTCGGACAAGACTTACTTACTAACTTACCCATCTATCACAAGTAGGGCCAGGAGTTTTTGTGTTTTAACAAGGGAACAAGTTTGGGACCTACATCAGGGCCCAGAGTTTTTCCAGGTCAATACACATGGTCAGGGAACATTTTTGTCATAAGGCAGATTGCTACAGTGAATATGTTTCCCAAACGGCACCCTTTTCACAATATAGTGCACTACTTTTGACCAGGGTCTATAGGGCTCTGGTCAAAAGTAGTGCACTATAGAGAATAAGTTGCCATTTGGGATGGACCTCTGACACTCACTCTCCCCACGTTAGATCCTGGTGAAGTCCATGCTGAGGAAGAGGTCTTTTAGTAACCCCTTTGAGTGTCACAACAGGAGGGCAGAGAGGTCTATGTCTGCTCCAGGAGGTCTCCTTGCGTAAGTCCCCTATAAATCCTCCTTATCTGCTTTCTTTATCTGCCGATTTTGGGATTAGGAAACAAACAAAACAAAACAAAGTGACAGAAATACACAGAGTCGGTTTGATATATAGGCTACTGTAAATGGGCTTAACACAAAAGAAGCATACAAATACAGAATACTGTAAGGACAGGTGTATGGCAGAAGACTGAAACTACAATGACAAACATGACATATAGTGAGTTCCAAAAGTATTGAGACAGTGACACATTTTCTGTTGTTTTGACTCTGTACTCCAGCACATTGGTTTTGAAATTATACAATGACTAGGAGGTTAAAGTGCAGACTGTCAGCTTTAATTAGAGGGTATTTTGTTAGATTTTTTGCATTTTGTGTAAGTTACTTTTTAAAACTTAAAAAAAATGTATTGTGTACATAATGTTGCTGCTACCGTCTCTTATGACTGAAAAGAACAAACAGATCAATAAAAACTACATTGATCCATCTAATATGGCTATGAGAAGGAGACACAAATACAATAGGACGTCCATCTAACCTGGGGGAAGAAATGATTGTCCAAAAACAAACTTTCAAGTGGCACTGATCCAACAATGATAAAGAGTGAATATACACACTCACTGTGGACATGGCCAATGCTCTCCACTCGCACCAATAAGATAGGCTACACTGTTCGCTAAATTAAGATGATAATTTTGATAACTAAAAGACAAGAGTATTTTCTTTGTCTTCTCTTTACAGTAATAACCATTTGCTTTCCAAACTATTTTCCTGTAATTGTATTTTGAAATATTGCAATATACAGCGCCTTCAGAAAGTATTCAGACCCCATGACTTTTTCTAAATTTAGTTACAGCCTTATTCTAAAATGGATTAAATAGTTTATTTTTCCTTATCAATCTACACACAATACCCCATAATGCCAAGTTTTTATTTTATTTAGCTAATTTATATTTAAAAAACGGAAATATTACATTTACATAAGTATTGAAACCCTTTACTCAGTACTTTGTTGAAGCACCTTTGGCAGCGATGACAGCCTCTAGTCTTCTTAGGTATGGCGCTACAAAGCTTGGCACACCTGTATTTGGGGAGTTTCTCCCATTCTTCTCTGCAGATCCTCTCAAGCTCTGTCAGCTTGGATGGGAAGTGTCGCTGCACAGCTGTTTTCAGGTCTCTCCAGAGATGTTCAATGGGGTTCAAGTCCGGGCTCTGGAGATTCAGAGACTTATCCCGAAGCCTTTCCTGCATTGTCTTGGCTGTGTGCTTAGGGTCGTTGTCCTGTTGGAAGGTGAGCCTTCGCCCCAGTCTGAGGTCCTGAGCACTCTGGAGCAGGTTTCCATCAAGGATCTCTCTATACGTTGCTCCGATCATCTTTCCCTCGATCTTGACTAGTCTCCAAGTCCCTGCCGTTGAAAAACATCCCCACAGCATGATGCCGCCACCACCATACATCACCGTAGGGATGGTGCCAGGTTTCCTCCAGACATGCTGCTTGGCATTCAGAACAAAGAGTTCAATCTTTGTTTCATCAGACCAGAGCATCTTGTTGCTCATGGTCTGAGAGTCTTTAGGTGTCTTTTGGCAAACTCCAAGCGGGCTGTCATGTGCCTTTTACTGAGGAGTGGCTTCCGTCTGGCCACTCTATCATAAAGGCCTGATTGGTGGAATGCTGCAGAGATGGGTGTCCTTCTGGAAGGTTCTCCCATGTCAACAGAGAAACTCTGGAGCTCTGTCAGAGTGGCCATCAGGTTTTTGGTTACCTCCCTGACCAAGGCCGTTCACCCCCGACTGCTCAGTTTGGCTGGGCAGCCAGCTATAGGAAGTGTCTTGGTGGTTCCAAACATCTTCCTTTTAAGACTTATGGAGGCCACTGTGTTTTTGGGGACCTTCAATGCTGCAGACATTTTTTGGTACCCTTCCCCAGATCTGTGCCTCAACACCATCCTGTCTCGGAGCTCTACGGACAATTCCCTCGCCTCATGGCTTGGTTTTTGCTCTGACATGCACTGTCAACTGTGGGACCATATGTAGACAGGTGTGTGCCTATCCAAATCTTGTCCAATCAAATGAATTTACCAAAGGTGAACTCCGATCAAGAGAAACAGGATGCACCTGAGCGCAATTTCGAGTCTCATAGAAAAGGGGCTGAAGACTTATGTAAATACGTTTTTTGTTTTATTTTTAATAAATGTGCAAAAGAATGGAAAATCTGTTTTTGCTTTGGTGTTATGGGGTATTTTTGTAGATTGCAGAGGATTTTTTTTCATCCATTTTAAAATAAGGCTGCAACGTCACAAAAAAGTCAAGGGGTCTGAATATTTTCCGAAGGCACTGTACCTGGCTGGGCCCTACTTTTTATTGACAGTTGCAACTCAACACTCATATATTTGGCATTTGCCGCGTGCGCTGCCCAAATTCCGACTGTAGGCAATGTGATTTAAAATCGACAGCTTTTTATTTATTTAAAGAAGCTGATGATCCTCTGTGGCCAAATCATGCTTTCTGGTGTAGTAGCCTCTTTTGAACGACTTCATGTATTTATGTCTCGACAGGAATAGGCTAATTATGCTATATCATTTTGGCAATTAAATTTACTTTAATGGAAGCTGGACGCGTCGTCTATGGTTGTACAACTAACTTGATTGATAGCCTGAAATGGCTTCTTGGTAGCTAGTTACGAGGTTGGCAGATTAGGAACCTATCTGGGTTAGCTAATGCCAACGTCATAAAATGTCAAAGTGGCTAGTAGTATTACAGAGAAACAACAAAACAAAACAACAAAAATGACAAATCTGAGGGGGCACATGCCCCTGTGCCCTCTATGAGCATGACGACTCTGATGCCACACACAGCTGTCTTCTTCTCACACACTTACAGTTCAGCTCAGTCAACTACATCAGGGCACACAATAGCTTTGATGACATTGCTAAGTGGTTTATTAGATTGTGCCTTAACGAAATATGCTAATATTAATTAATGTTAATAAATGTTCAGATTTTTTTTCTACAGTATCTATCTCCATCATGTAATGTAACTTTATGATTACATTGCTTATTTACCATTGACGTGCAGTCTTTAACAAGCACATATTTGCTGATATTGTCCTTTTCTTGTCTATCTCTTACCCATTGCAGGGACTCTTGGGGGCGACTGGAAACCGAGGTTCATCCTTCATTGAGGTAAGAGCCCTGGTTAAAAGTAGTGCATACTATATAGGGAATATTTTGCAATTTGGATGCAACGCCAGTCTTGTGCTAACAGGTTTTCTTCTGGGGTTTGATCACTATCATTCTACTCTATGTGATTCTATTTCTATGGTCTCAGTACTGTCTTTTTATGCACTGCTGAGAGTTGATGTGTATTGGACCTGATTGGTAATGCTGTTCCTGACATGCATGGCATTTAATGCAAAGTTCTTCTTGTCATGACCCTTCCCCCTTCTAGTTGCCTTAAACAACACACAGTAACAAGGCAACAATAAACAAGTTGTCCCCTACGAATGATGCAGAGCCCCCCCCTTGGGCCAATTAGTGACATTTAGTGACAATTATACAAATGTATGTTGTGTGGATTAATGAGAAAGATCTTTTTTTAAACATATTTTTTCCCTTGCTGGAAATCAAAACTTGATAGCTCACATTGGACGGGATGTTAGAGACCAGACTCCACTGCCTGATAGGGAGATGCATTGATATAAAACAGGACTTATCATGAGGAGATGCATACATTTTTTCTCGAGCTGTAACGGCTTTCTTCTGTGGACGAAGGAGAGGACCAAAGCGCAGCGTGGTTAGTGTTCATCATGTTTAATAAAGATGATAAACATGAACACTACAAAATACAAAACAACAAATGTGAAAAACCGAAAGAGTTCTGTCTGGTGCAGACACACGAAGACAGAAGACAACCACCCACAAAAACCCAACACAAAACAGGCTACCTAAATATGGTTCCCAATCAGAGACAATGACTAACACCTGCCTCTGATTGAGAACCATATCAGGCCAAACATAGAAACGGGAAAACTAGACACACAACATAGAATGCCCACTCAGCTCACATCCTGACCAACACTAAAACAAAGAAAACACAAAGAACTATGGTCAGAACGTGACACTAGCTTTGTCATTGTGGGGTATTGTGTGTAGATTGATGATTAATTGATTGATTTTAAAACCAGGCTGTAACGTAAAGAAAAATGGAAAAAGTAAAGGGGTCTGAATACTTTCTGAATGCACTGTCGGTATAAAATGTCATGACTGTAGCTCAAAAGGGATTGGAGATATGCTTGTAAAACATTTGCGGGGGGACAAAAAGTATAGTTTCTGGAAATTGTAATAGGCCGAGATAGTAGGTCCTTATGGGACACGTGTTGCTCATGAGGAGATGTTTTGCAAGTTGCAAAAGTATTCAGACCCCTTTGAGTTCTTCACATGTTGTGTTACAAAGTGGAGGATGGATTTAATAGTAATTTTTGGTCAACAATCTACACAAACTACTATGTAATGTCAGAGGGGGCAAAAAATATATATTCTGTATATATTACATAACTAAAATATAGTCATTGCATAAGTTTTCAGACCCTTTTTTAGGCCAGCCTAAATTAGTTCAGGAGTAAAATATTGCTTAACAAATCACATAATAAGTTACATGGACTCACTCTGTGTGAAATAATACGGATTGACATGATTTTTGAATGACTAAACCTTCCTCTGTTCCTCATATATACAACATCTGTAAGGTCCCTCAGTTAAGTATTGAATTTCAAGCACAGACAAAACTATAACGACCAGGGAGCTTTTCGAAAGCCTCATAAAGAATGGCAGTGACTGGTAGATGGGTAACAACATCATACATAGAATATCTCTTTAACTATGGTCAAGTTAATAACTATGATGTGGATTATATATTAAACCACACAGACACATCAAAGATACAGTCGTCCATCTAAACTGAGCTTTAGGACAGGAATGAAACTGCTCAGGGAGGTACGAGTGGCGGGTAGCCTAGTGGTTAGAGCATTGGGTCAGTAACCGAATGGTTGGTGGATCGAATCCCTGCGCTGACAAGTTGAAAATCTCTCACTCTGCCCTTGAACAAGGCAGTTAACCCACTGTTCCTAGGCTGTCATTGTACATAAGAATTTGTGCTTAACCGACTTGCCCACTTAAATACAAAATTGGTGATGCCATTGGTGGTTTTAAAACAGCTACAGAATTCAATGTCTTTGATGGTAGAAAACAGAGGATGGCTCAATACTGTTATAGTACTCAACAATAATGACCTAAATGACAAAAACATACATCTTGGTTTTAACAAGGCATTAAGGTATCAAATCCAACACATCACTGAGTAACTGCCTTGTGTTTATGCATGGTGGTGGCTGCATCATGGTATGACATCAGCAAATGCCGGGGTGATTTTCAAGACAAAAATAATCGGTTTAGAGCTAAGCACAAGCAAATCCTAGAGGAAAACATGCTCCAGTCTGCTTTACACCAGAGACTGGAAGAGGAATTCACATTTCAGTAGGACAATAACACAAGGCCAAATCTACACTGGCGTTACCAAGAAGACAGTGAATGTTCCTGAGTGGCCAAGTTACAGTTTTGACTTAAATCTGCTTGAAAATCTATGGGAAGACTTGAATTGCTGTCTAGCCATGATCCCCAACATCTTGGCAGAGCTTGAAAAGTAAAAGGGCAAATCAAATAAACAAAAATCAAATCCATTTTTATTTGTCACATGCGATGAATACAACAGACCTTACCGTGAAATGGTTACTTTACAAGCCCAACCATGCAGTTAAGAAATCAGAGTTAAGAAAATATTGACTAAATAAACTAAAGTAAAAAAAGTAACACAATAAAATAACAATAACGAGGCTATATACAGGGGTAACCATTAAGCCATTAGACCTCTCACTAAAGGCTTCAGTAATACAAAAGTTATACTTAAATCCGAACTGGTTCTCTAGCAGATTAGTAAGAATGTCTCACGCCATGTTCAAGAATGTCCCTTTTCCCCTTTTCCAGATTACAACATCTCACTTCTGGTTATTTGAAAATTAAATAATCTCCAAAATATCGCTATTTTTAAAACAAGCCATAGAAAGTTGGTTGCAATTTCTGTTTAATCCACCAGAAAAGACAGAACAAATAATGCAACAAAAAATATGGTTAAACTCAAATATCCTAATATAAATAAGGTATCATCTTTGTGAATTAGATCACAAATAGGACTGGTGGAGTTACGTCACACATGCAGATAAAGAAAGTATATGGAAATGTCTGCTCTGACCCAAATTACAACCAACTAATTGCAGCATTACGGCAAAAATGGAAGACGCCAGTGAAAGAAGGAAAAAGTAAGGAACTTGACTGTCGGCCCTCCATTAAAGTATAGAATTGGTTAAAGAAAATTGTGATCAATAAAAAGGTATACCAATTTAATTTAAGGACCCAAAAAATTGACAGCTCTGCCTGTCTCCTAGAGATGAACGTACTTTGGTGCGAAAAGTGCAAATCAATCCCAGAACAACAGCAAACGACCTTGTGAAGATGCTGGAGGAAACAGGTACAAAAGTATCTATATCCATAGTAAAACGAGTCCTATATCGACATAACCTGAAAGGCCGCTCAGCAAGGAAGAAACCACTGCTCTAAAACCGCCTTAAAAAAAGCCAGACTACGGTTTGCAACTACACATGGGGACAAAGATCATACTTTTTGGAGAAATGTCCTCTGGTCTGATGAAACAAAAATAGAACTGTTTGGCCATAATGGCCATTGTTATGTTTGGAAGAAAATGGGGGACGCTTGCAAGCCGAAGAACACCATCCCAACCGTGAATTACGGGGGTGGCAGCATCATGTTGTGGGGTTGCTTTGCTGCAGGAGGGACTGGCATCATGACTAGATGGCATCATGAGATAGGAAAATGATGTGGATATATTGAAGCAACATCTCAAGACATCAGTCAGGAAGTTAAAGCTTGGTCGCAAATGGGTCTTCCAAATGGACAATGACCCCAAGCATACTTCCAAAGTTGTGGCAAAATGGCTTAAGGACAACAAAGTCAAGGTATTGGAGTGGCCATCACAAAGCCCTGACCTCAACCCTATAGAACATTTGTGGGCAGAACGGAAATACATTTACATTTACATTTAAGTCATTTAGCAGACGCTCTTATCCAGAGCAAGACAAATTGGTGCATTCACCTTATGACCTCCAGTGGAACAGTAGTGCATCTAAATCTTTTCAGGGGGAGGGGGGGTGAGAGGGATTACTTTATCCTATCCTAGGTATTCCTTAAAGAGGTGGGGTTTCAGGTGTCTCCGGAAGGTGGTGATTGACTCCGCTGTCCTGGCGTCGTGAGGGAGTTTGTTCCACCATTGGGGGGCCAGAGCAGCGAACAGTTTTGACTGGGCTGAGCGGGAACTGTACTTCCTCAGTGGTAGGGAGGCGAGCAGGCCAGAGGTGGATGAACGCAGTGCCCTTGTTTGGGTGTAGGGCCTGATCAGAGCCTGGACTGCGTGTACGAGCAAGGACGCCTACAAACCTGACTCAGTTACACCAGCTCTGTCAGGAGGAATGGGACAAAATTCACCCAACTTATTGTGGGAAGCTTGTGGAAGAGTACCCGAAATGTTTGACCCAAGTTAAACAATTTAAAGGCAATGCTACCAAATACTAATTGAGTGTAAGTAAACTTCTGACCCAGTGGGAATGTGATGAAAGAAATAAAAGCTCAAACAAGTATTTCTCTTTGCTATTATTTTGACATGTCACATTCTTAAAATAAAGTGGTGATCCTAACTGACCTAAAACAGGGCATTTTTACTCAAATTAAATCTCAGGAATTGTGAAAAACTGAGTTTAAATGTATTTGGCTAAGGTGTATGTAAACGTTCGACTTCAACTGTAGTAATACGTTTTGCAACCATTTTTATATTTAATTTACATTCTGTAGAAACTATGAGAATAGAAAGGTTCAGAACTTTTGTGAAACATCACAGCACAGTTGAAAAAATATATGGCAAATAGAAAATGAGATAGATGGGAGGGGTTGAGTTGAGGTGAAGGTTGGGACTAAAAACAACAAGATAACTAATGTAAAGTATACTGAGTCCCTAAAATGTACAGTATATAGGTGCAGACTTTTGTGAAACAGCACAGTTAACAATATATGTCTAATAGAACTGGATGGTCTTCAGAGATAGATGGGAGGGGTTGAGGGTAACTGAAGGATGGGATTAAAAACAAACAAGAGTTAACTATTGTAAAACACATTGTGTCTGTATAATGTATATAGTATGTATAAGCTGGAAGTAGAAGCCTAAGTGTTGTCCATTAGTTTACTCCAATTAGGGGAGGGCTGGTAGGGTTAGGGGAGGGGTGGTAGGGTTAGGGGAAAATAATAAAGGGAAATATATTGAAAATAAAAATACATACCATTGAAAATGATGCTGACAATTACGCTGATGGAAGCTGAAATCTAGCTGCAATGTAAAAATATTTTTTTTAAAGAAGAAAAAAAAAGAATGGGCAAATATTGCACAAGCCAGGTGTGCCAAGCTCTTATAGACTTACCAAAGACTCACCGGCGTAATTGATGCCAAAAGTGTTTCTAGGTGTTTCTAACATGTTATTTAATAACAGTTATTTAATAACATAGTTATTTAATTTGTATTCATCTTTAAAAAACTTTTTTTATCCCATTTTGTAACATAATAAAATGTGACGAAATCCAAAGGGATCTGAATACTTTTGCAAGACATTGTATGTACAAAATCTCATGACTGTAGCTCAAACGGTACAGGAGATATGCTTGTTAAAATGTTGGAATTTGAGTTGATTACAATAGCGCCTCCCTTGGGCCAATCTATGTAATTGTGTAAATGCCGAATCTCTATGGCAAGACACATCATTCCCCAAGTTTCGCCAGAAGATGTTGTGTGTGACTAACATATGTGCAAACGTACTGAGACCGATCCATAGTCGTCCCCCTTGACCCGATTTCATCACGGGGGACAATAAAACATGTGTTGCCCGCAGGAAATCAAGCAGAGAAGGAGAATTGGATGGAAACGGAGAAGGAGAGTTAGAGGACCTTACTGAAGATGATGGTGCACTTGCAGAGGGCTGCTGGTAAACCCTGTTTTTCTGATAGACCTGTTTAAATTAGGGGACAGACCTGTTCAAAGCAAACTCTTTGCTGTATCTTCATATAATATGTAATACTCATGTAATATATTTGAAGAGAGATCCAAATGAAAGAGCTCACCCTTACAGTCTTTTAGAAAGATTTGTGATAACTACAGTACAAACCATGTATTAGGTTTTTAACTTTTGTCTTATTCCATCTTCGTGATGTTTGTGTCTGCTGTTAACATAGAGTTTCATTGTCTGTTCATGATGTACTGTACTATATTACTCATAATGGTCTGAATGCCTTTTGTACTATTAGCTCTGTGTTTTCCAAATATTACACCTATGTATTGAACTGAAATGTGGTTGTTACAATGTAAATATGTACCATTCTCAAGAAGTCATTTTTGCATGCTTTCATACAGTTGATGTCGAAGATAATTAAAGGTAGCAAATTAACATTCTTGTTTTTTTCTCTGGATGGCTCTCTCTAGCATGATGTGCTGGCTCTTGTACGCAGGTGTTATTAATTACCTATAGTGCAAGCAATCTTTCATCTGGGGCCATTTCAAAAGAAAGAGTAGGACTAAAGGCTTTATTTTTAATATATATATTTTTTACTGTTTTACAAATTGAAGTGAGTGATATCACATCTAGATGTCAAATGGACTTCTGGAACATGTGTCAGAATAACTTTTAGGATTTAAGAGCGAAAAACAAGTTACGTCGATACAAAGTCTGCATTGTGAGGAGCTAAAATGTGCAGCTTATTCTGAATCATCTCAGCTGACATGAAAGTAATATTATATCATAATGTAAACACTTGAATAAAAAAAAATCCACCTGTTTTTGTTTTCGGTCAGACTTTTTTAAATTGGTATTTCTGAAATGCTGAAGTATACCACATCATTTTCAACAATATGACCACCTATTTGTTCAATAGTTCATATTGATATTCCCTCATGTCACCGCCCAGTAGGCTATTCAAGTATGTCTCTCGGACACCATCCACATGCTTTTGGAAAAAAAAAACGAACTGGAATAACACTTGTATTATTGTGGCAGGGTATGAACCTTAGTTTTGGTCAGTGTTTCCCCTGTGACCTTAATTAGGATGGGACAGGTCAAACGTATCAAAGCGCCCCTGTGACTTGTTTAGGTAAGAGATTTTGTACTTGGTGGAAAATGGTGGAAAATGTGTCTGAGAACAATTTTGAGAACAATGTTGTTTTTAATAAATATTTGTGGTGTGGTAAATTGCTCTAAGGTTTGTGTTTACTTTGATTATCAGTGTTTCTTTATTCAAAATTGACAGACAAATAGTCATTGGCCTTATGTTCAATGTCCCTATGTTCAATGTCCCTGTTTCTTTGTAAATATACCACTAGATGGCACCTTGTGTCTGACTGTATCATCTATTGTGCCTCAGGTCAGTTTTTTCTTCTTCATTGTTCTTCATACAGAGGCTATGTTAGGCTTGCTTCAGACAGACATGTCATAATGTATTTGACACCAACTTCCTTCTGTAGAATGATCTAATACCACTTGCCAATGACCACAGTGAAAATCATGCCATTTGTCCCATTCTTTTTTTCTGTCAACAGTCAGGGAACACAATGCATGTAAAGGTGTGCCCACTCTTGATAAGAGGTGTACAGATGAAGTCCTTATGTCTCTGTCATGCACTCCTCAGCAGGAAGAGGTACAAATAGGTATGTTTATCCTGTGATTGAGTACTAATGAGCCATTTATCTCAAGGGGCTGTCATACTAGTCATATGTGTTATGGCAGGGGATGTGGCATGACACACAGTCCCTTTATCTAAAAAAAAACACTCCAGGAGTTAAGTTTCCCTATACTGAAGTGTGTGACTTCCTGCACAGGTGTCAGGGGTACATGCTGCATGCACAGCCTCCATGTGAGCTGTAACCATATAAAAAAAGGCATGTTCATTATATGTCCATTCATGTATTGAAACATGCCCATCACTTTGGACCATATTTAATCATTCTTTACATTAGTTGCCATTTTTGTGATCAGTTTATTTTCCCATTGCTATACATGGCACTCCTCGAAAACCACAGTGGAATGTTTCTGAGCAAGGGTTACTGTGGAAACAGTTGCCAAGCAACACCACAATAGTTTCTCTGTTTTTGATCGGACCACACCTTAGAAATAGAATGCATAAAACTGACTTGTTTCTCCACATTAAACATCAAAATCCATTGGTCTACTGATAGAAGTACAATTGAGTTGATAATTGATTGTTATGTTACACCTCCCCTGTGTGCTCGGGAGACCACCAACCCTCCAGCACAGTCTTCTTTGGGAGAACTGTATGCTGTATAGCTGATCATTCTCTGCTCCCTTGCCAGTGACATCTGCCATGACAGCCTCAGCAACAGGCTGAGCCAGCCAGGCCAATGCAGAGGCCAAGTGGGACTCCCCCGGCCCAGCTAACCCCATTACAGCTGTTACAACCCAGTCAGCTCCATCATGGGCTTGGGTTTCTCAGAGTCTATTTCGCATCCCCAACTCTGTCAGTCTGTTCCAAGTCACTCGCGACTCCAACATGCTAGCAGTCATGTTGCCCATGTCTCTTTCTCTCTGAGCTTCATATAACTGACTGGTTTGCAAAACCCAGCCTAAACACACTAAGGTCCCAGTTGAATTTCACACAAAGACACTGCTGGTGTCACTGACATGCTATCAAGTCCTAAACACACAAATTAAACAATCACTTTCAGACCTGCCAATAAACCAGAGAGCTCATATCTCGGCTATACTCCTTGGTAGACTGTTTTCACAGTCCTTCTGTTCATGATTCTTAATAACAAAACGTTTCATGGAATTGTTTTTGAAACTCAATGCAAATAATTGCTTATTACACAGACAGTCTTCTCAAAGTATTTGTTTTCATTTACAAGGTCTTGACAAATCTCCACTGCTGTATACTGTCTCTGTTGGGTCTGCTCTCTGTCTCTCCCTCAGACCTACCAGAACCAACTATAGATAGCGAAACAGGAAATGCACAATTATACGTTTCAATCAAAAAGGTCATGATTTACATGATCAAAAAGTGCAACAACAGGAAATAAAATGACTATTTGCAATGCTCAAGCCAAGCCTTTGTTGCTACTAGTGCGTTTTACAGTGTAATCCTTTGGGCGTGTTTGTTGTTGCTTTTGTACCATGAGGTCTGTGCAGTAGGTACTGTGTATTATTTAAGTTCCTGCTGTGTGGGCCCACAGCATGTCACACCCAGCATAGGGAGATTACCTCTAACGTCCATGGTCCTGCTACTTGTCATTTTTTCAGTGTTTGTATGGTTGGTTTATGTATGGTTTTTGAAAGCCCATAAAACTACTGGACAAACAAAGCTAGAAGATATGCTACATTTCTTAGTCATGTACAGTACTGCAGCCTATAGTTAAGGGTCAATCTTTGTTGGAAAAGGTATCCCAGAGCAGCTGCAGGAGGGAGACAAGCCTTTTAATATAGCAGCCCAATACACATACAATATACTACAGCCAGGTGCACTGTAAAGCATATACTGTAGACGGAACTCAATGTGGGCACCGACAGTCATACACATACTGTACACACTGAAGATACACTCCAAACCCCAATGTGTCTGTCATAACGACAGGAAAGCACGAGGAGAGAAGAAATGAACATGGTTACGTGCCAAGACACTTCACCAGGAAAATTAGTACAAAGCAGAACATTTGGATAGTTATCAAACTGTAAATCTAAATGAACATCTCTTGGGTGATGATTGCAATGATACGTCCTAAATGGCACGCTATTCCTTATATGGTGCACAACTTTTGACCAGAGCCCTTTAGGCCTTGGTCAAAAGAAGCACACTACAGTATAGAAGGAATAGGGTGCAATTTGGAATGCCGATATGGACAATAATAACTTCTGCCACATGAGAGTACTCTCCTCTGATACAAACATTTTCAGTCTCCTGGCTGCAGCCTTCTCCCAGGTGTGGACTCTGAGAAGGTGACCTCCTCTCTCTCTGCAGAGGGTGTGCTCAGCTCCGAGGCCCCACTGCCCTTGCCAGCCATACAGGAAGAAGGCCGCTCTATGGCCATCAGCAATAAGTAAACTCCCCATGAGTAAGCTTTTAAACATTGTGTCATTTTGCAGACACCAGTTCTCAAGTGCAATTCATGGCTAATACTTGACATCTTCTTCAGTGGCTTATATTTTATACCTTAAATTGCATTGTTAGTGTCACTTCTTGTAGCCCATTATCTATTCCCTATCATGGTTGTCTTTAAAAAACGGACAGGAGAACTGACAGACATCTATTATGTTATTCTTTATTAATAGGGATGATGATTGGTACTAGTGACTAAGACCTAACAACCAATCATAGCAGGATGAGTCAAGCATGCAGATCATCTGCAGTAGATATTGGTCAACTGGAGAGAAGCACTTACAGACTATCAGTAACATTTCAACCATCTACTAACCCTAACCCTAACCTTGACCTGTATCCTAACCCTAAACTTAACCCTTACCCTAACTCTAGCCCTAACTCTAACCTTAACCCTTACCCAAACCCTTATTCTAAACCTTACCCAACCCTAACTGTAACCCTAGAAAGCAGTTTCTTATCAACATTTAGTCAGTTGCTTATCAACAGATAGATTGTTGATAGCATGACTATCCAAATAAAGTGTGACCGTGCTTTTTCTATATAACGGACCATGTTTGTACACTTGATGATGTATGCAGGTGAGTTGGAAGATAAGTCTACACCTGGAAGTCAGTATTTCTGCAGTCTCATAACGTTTCAATCCTCTGATTTCAAATAGATTTACTGTACAGTGTTTTGAATATAGGGGACATTTCCAGTTAATTATACGAAGAGGAGTGGCTAAGGATAGTTCTCTGTGCGGTTGGAGTCATGGGAGGTTTCTTAAAACCTTCCGCTGAACATTCTGGTTCATTTGATAAATAACAAACAGCCAAGTAGATAAATGTTAATATGAATGAATAATTAATTTTGTAGCAGTCATGAATACTATTTGTATTTATTTTGTGATGTTGAAGAATACAGTCGAAGTCGGGAGTTTACATACACTTAGGTTGGAGACATTAAAACTAGTTTTTTAACCACTCCACAAATGTCTTGTTAACAAACTATAGTTTTGACAAGTCGGTTAGGACATCTACTTCGTGCATGACACAAGTCATTTTTCAACAATTGTTTACAGACAGAATATTTCACTTATAATTCACTGTATCACAATTCCAGTGGGTCAGAAGTTTACATACACTAAGTTGACTGTGCCTTTAAACAGATTGGAAAATTCCAGAAAATGACGTCATGGCTTTAGAATCTTCTGTTAGGCTAATTGACATAATTTGAGTCAATAGGAGGTGTACCTGTGGATGTATTTCAAGGCCTACCTTCAAACTCAGTGACTCTTTGCTTGACATCATGGGAAAATCAAAAGAAATCAATTGTAGACCTTCACAAGTCTGATTCATCCTTGGGAGCATTTCCAAAACACCTGAAGGTACCACATTCATCTGTACAAACAATAGTATGCAGGTATAAATACCAAGGAGACGCGTTCTGTCTCCTAGAGATGAACGTACTTTGGTGCGAAAAGTGCAAATCAATCCCATAACAACAGCAAAGGACCTTGTGAAGATGCTGGAGGAAACCGGAACAAAAGTATCTATATCCACAGTAAAAGGAGTCCTATATCGACATAACCTGAAAGGCCACTCAGCAAGGAAGAAGCCTCTGCTCCAAAACCACCATACAAAAGCCAGACTACGGTTTTCAACTGCACATGGGGACAAAGATCATACTTTTTGGAGAAATGTCCTCTGGTCTGATGAAACAAAAATAGAACTGTTTGGCCATAATGACCATCGTTATGTTTGAAGGAAAAAGGGGGAGGGTGGCAGCATCATGTTGTTCCTGAGCGGTATGACGGCTGTGTGGTCTCATGGTGTTTATACTTGCGTACTATTGTTTGTACAGATGAACGTGGTACCTTCAGGCGTTTGGAAATTGCTCCCAAGGATGAACCAGACTTGTGGAGGTCTACAATTGTTTTCTGAGGTCTTGGCTGATTTCTTTAGATTTTTCAATGTTCAATTAGCCAATCATGCAATGAGCCACTGTGTTTGATTTAGTCCTTGAAATACATCCACAGGTACGCCTCCTATTGACTCAAATTATGTCAATTAGCCAATCAGAAGCTTCTAAAGGCATGATATAATTTTCTGGAATTTTCCAAGTTGTTTAAAGGCACAATCAACTTAATGTATGTAAACTTCTGACACACTGGAATTGCGGTACAGTGAATTATAATTGAAATATTCTGTAAACAATTGTTGGAAAAATTACTTGTCATGCACAAGGTAGATGTCCTAACTGACTTGCCAAAACTATAGTTTGTTAACAAGAAATTTGTGGAGTGTATTGAAAAACTAGTGACTCCAACCTAAATGTATGTAAACTTCTGACTTCAACTGTATGTAGCTTGGATATTACTGTAGCTTTGGTATTTTTTCTGGCAATGAATCATACATTATCTTCCTTAATTATCTGTCAACACCTTAAGCAGGGCTGCCTTTTGAAACTAAACTCTAAACTAGATGGTCAAGAAGTTCATTGTTGGGCCTCCCGAGAGGCGCAGCGGTCTAAAGCACTACATTGCAGTGCCAGAGCCATCACTACAGACCCTGGTTCGATCCAAGGCTGTGTCGCATCCGGCCGTGACTGGGAGACCCATGAGGCGGCACACAATTGGCACAGCGCCGTCCGGGTTAGGGGAGGGTTTCGCCGGCCTGGATGTGCAGCTGGATTCCAGGTTAAGCATGCAGTGTGTCAAGAAGCAGTGCGCCTTGGTGGGGTCGTGTTTCAGAGGAAGCATGGCATGTTATCGGTTATTTAATCATTTGTAAATGCAATATAAACCCCTTATAAACCCTTGAAAGTGTTACCATGTAAATAGAGCTCATAGAATAGGTATTGGTTTGACAGGATTTATCAGTGATTTGTACATAGAGAGAACTTATCTGGTTAATTTGATTATACTTTAGTATTGTAATTGACTATGCTGTCTAGTCTGTTGCCTCAATCCAGGAAATCAACAGATAAATCATTTTGCAACAATGTGTTTCCTTTACTATTTTGATAGTTTCATGGATACTTTCACAATCTCTTGGCCACTGTATGAATGTTGGTTTTGTCATCCTTGGTGCAGATAATGTAGTGCACTACAACGCCACTTGGGGAACAGGTTGGTGCTGCTGAATTCTAATGCTTCCTCTGCTGCTTGAGCTTTCATCTTTTTTTGCAGGATGCTATAGGTGTCTGAACAGTGCAGCAAGGAACTGGGGCTAATAACAGGAGGCTTATTATAGCCCTAGCAACAGGAACGGGATTGGTGGCTGCGCAGGGTGAGCCTATCAGTTATTGGCTGGCAAGGGAGACAGTTCCAAGCACAGAAATTAATCTCATGAAAGCTTCAGTACAGCAGGCTGCAGTAAGACTGCAGTATAGCGTTGGGGGATCGAACAACTTGCCACTTCAGCTTATCAGTCAGTTTGGGGTGCTGTTTCCGTATTGGAATAAACAGATGTGCATGAATAATTGCTGTGTGTGTTTGAGAGAAACTACTGTCAGGGAATGGCAAATAGTATTGGTTTATAGCATCCACATGACAGAGATTTATTGTCATGTAAATTAATTGTAGGTGTTGAGTAAAGAATACTATATTTCACCCATAGGAAGAGAGTACAGTATACGTGGTCTCTATTGTTATAGCCTAGAAGTATGCTTTGATCCATATTGTTATAGCCTAGAAGTATGCTTTGATCCATATTGTGATGTTGTAGATGATGAGCAAAGCACCTTATCTCTCTCTCACACACACATGCACACATACACATTTTCTACCAACACCTACAAACATGTTTGAACTTTAATCTCTGACCCAGCATCTTTGACCCAGAACATGAACAGCACATGAGTGTTTCAAATGAGAGCACAGTGTCCCAAATGAGTTTCTCTGTCACACTGTCTATGGTGCACTAAACTCCTTTTTAAAATGTATATGGTGCACTACACTCTCTAAGTCTATGAGTAAAATACTGGAGGGGACAGGGAACATTGTAGCACCAAGTAAAATACTGTAGAGGACAGGGAACATTGTAGCACTGAGTAAAATACTGGAGAGGACAGGGAATATTGTAGCACTGAGTAAAATACTGGAGAGGACAGGAAATATTGTAGCACTGAGTAAAATACTGGAGAGGACAGGAAATATTGTAGCACTGAGTAAAATACTGGAGAGGACAGGAAATATTGTAGCACTGAGTAAAATACTGGAGGACAGGAAATATTGTAGCACTGAGTAAAATACTGGAGAGGACAGGAAATATTGTAGCACTGAGTAAAATACTGGAGAGGACAGGAAATATTGTAGCACTGAGTACAATACTGGAGAGGACAGGGAATATTGTAGCACTGAGTAAAATACTGGAAAGGACAGGAAATATTGTAGCACTGGATTCATAGGATGATGTATGGTGAATAAGCTGGTATGACACTAATAAATAAATAACATTTATATACTGACAAACTACTAACTTGAATAAGCAACAGATAGCAACAATGTTTCTTAATAACATCCTCCATTTTTATGGTAGTCGATTTGTTGACAAGATTATGTGCCTACAGTCTACATGTTTTCTGTTGTATAGCCATGGTCCCAAGCCTTTACTTGATTCAATGGAAGTTTAATTTAATTTCAGAGAAAAGAGAGCATACATGTTACAGTGGTGTTCTGCCTGAACTTACAGACACAAGGATCTGAGTGAACAAATTGAAAATAAATAAACACAAACAAAACATGTACTTAATGAACCATCCCTTATGATGTGTCCAAAAATCTACACCAAGCAAATGATAGAGTTTAAAGTTTCTTTCAGAGGAAAAGCAATCTGAATTGTTAACTCTCGCCATCTACGTTGACATACAGAGGGAAAAGTAACATTCAGGGTTCCAAAGTGGCCTTGTATACCAGAAGGGACTATGTAAATGAATGAAGTACCAGGTTTAATTACATGTGTTAACTGTACTTACTAAATGACATGTGTTAACCGTTCTTAGATTAGCATGGCAAAAATGGAAGGTATAACACCCTCTCTCTGTTGATGGCACTAGATGAATGGCATAAAGTAACACCCTAGGTTTATGAATATAAATATCTAAATCGGACACACCTCAAGGTGTTTGGGTTTGCCAGGGCAGATAATGGCCAGATAATGTCGGAGACCAAAAAAAAAATCAATAAATTGCTGAGTTTTGGCCAATTATGATCAAGATTATAAATAAAATAAAATCTAGAACATAGCAGCAAAATGGAAAACAACATCCTCAGAAATATCTATTCGGATACATGGTTAGCTCAGAGGATGTGAGATGTACAATGAGTTAAAGAATAAATGGCGTCCCAAATGGCACCCTATTGCCTATAGTGCACTACTTTTGGCCAAGACCCCATAGGGCTCTGGTCAAAAGTAGTGCACTATATAGGGAAGATGGTGGCATTTGGGACACTGTTAAAGTCCTAGATCATTTCGATCTGTTCTTTTGTCCTCGTGGGAATCATTCAGTTGGAACATTCAGCCCTCGGTGGTAAATAATGTTAACAGTGTATGACAAATGACTCTCCCTGTTTGCTTCAACCTGAAGTCCTAATAGCCAGCTATTATTTGACTAGCTTTTGCATTATATTGCATGAGCATAAATGTGCATTCACTGCACTGGAGTCATGCAAGTTTGTGTAGATCTAAAAGCATAAGTGGGTTTTTACTGTGTTGTTATAATTCTCTTTTTACATATATGGTTATGGAGGATGCCTATGGAGTATGCTAAATCAACTATTTCAAGAATAGCATACTAGCAGCACACGAGGTTACAACAAAACAAACGTTGACTTAGTGACATCACAACAATACATCAGACTGCCATGGAAATGGTGCATTTATAATTGTCATATAGTTTTTTAAAATTAGCATCATAGTTCTCACATTCAAGATATTCGTCACTCAAACAGCTAAAAGGTATAAAAACAAACCAAAAAAATGTATACTGTCAGAAATATATTGTGGTCCATGTTGTGAATTCATAACAGAAACAGATTCTGAAAACTTCACCATTGTTCAAACGGGTTAATAACATGACAAAATAAGTCATCAAATAGTTCAAAGAACAAAGTATTTGTTTTACAATGCCATTATTATAATTTAATGTGACAAAGCCATTATTATAATTTAACATGACAAACACCAGTTGGTAAGATTAAGCAAATCACTGGTGTGTTTTCCCCCCTTCCATTAACAAATTAAATACATATTGCATGCCACTATAGCAATGCTCATAACATGTCCATTTTTACAATCAACATTTTGATATAGCAAATTAAAACAAAATATGAATAAGTTATAAATAAGAAATAAATCAGACAAAGCCTATGTTTTCTCAATCATATGAATACTTAACACCCACAGTATAAGTTAATAAAGTCAAGCTACTGTATGTTTAAATACTTCACCAGCATGCACAATACTGAATAATCAATATTATTGGAGTAATCATCTTACACTGAAGAAACAGTGTCGTAGGCAAGTGCATTTAATAAAACAAACACAGAAGTAAACCACAAACTCCGCAGCTGCTTTAACATAATGACTCAGTTTTAAACTGTCTCTGCCTTTAGATAAACTCTATTGGAGTTTAAGCCATGGTTCCAGTATCATATTTAGAGCTGTCAGAGGACAGTCACATTGGATTTAATGCCAAATATACCTAAAACTAGAAGTCATGTGAAAGAGTAAATTGATAACAGTATATTATCCTTTACAATAAACATCCAAAATTTTAACAAAACATCTGCATTTGACTTTTTCTAGTTGATTTGGTCAGATTAATACTATTAGCATTTTCTTGGCTGTCCTGCACTCCCTTCAAGAGTGAGTGATACATCTTAAAGGGCAACTCCGCAACTTTTCAAAACTCATATTCATTATCTCCAGCACTAAACCAATGTCTACATATGTGAAAACGGCGCATTTGTATGTTTTGTTGACTTAAAAAATTAAATAAAAATAGCATTAAAATGTTCTACCCGATGACATCAAAAGTGTCAACATTTTAAAAACAGTGATTTTGAATGAAAAAGGAAACACTGCTCTTGATAGTATCACTGATCTTTAATAAGCTTACGTGTCGGCCTCACGGCCTTCGTCAGAGCTTTTGGGAGGTTTTTTAAACTAGCACCTTTATGTAGACCTAGCCCCGCCCACATCCGTTCCACGCATCCAAAGGGGTTGGAGGCGAAGGAAAAACAAATAAGTGCTACCAAATACGCATTTCATAAATATTCGAATGAAGTGTGTTATTAAGACGTATTAAACACGTCTGTAAAACCACAATGAGGACATCGACCTACCGAGCAAGTTTTCATTGATCATTAGCTACAAAAAAATAGAGCAATCTTAAATATGGGCATAATTCATGTTCAAATTCACAACAAATAAAAGTGATTTTCAAACACTGAGATTTGCGGTGATGTGGGGAGCAAGAACCCATCTCTGGCTAGAAATTCTGTGATGTCACAGAATCATTTTTTAGGATCTTTCTTCTTATCTTTTTAACCACAGATCATAGAAACGCGATGTTTTCACATAAGTAGACACTGGTTTGGTGCTGAGATAATGAATATGAGGTTGAAAAGTGGCTGAGTTGCTCGTACTGGAACCATTGCAAACTATTTGCAAACTTCCCCCCTTCCTCAAGTGTCTGCATCTCTATCATGCATAAACCTAACTACGCAGCTTCCCTTGGTACGACACCAGTCCCTATGCCAGTGTGAGACTGCCAAACCAATCCAACAACAACCACTTCAGGATTGACTGACATTTCAGTGGTTTTGGCAAATGTCAAAGATAAAATCAAGAAGACGGAGGCCCTTTCAACCATATATATCTATATATATTAGCCTAAGATGTAACCTCCCCTCACCTTTCTTTTGATTCTTTTCTTTTAACACATGGAAAAATAAAGAAGTGCTGCTGCGGTACGATCATCAGCAAAAGCGCCTGCCAAAGCCCACCGGCCCTTCATTATATATTTTCTCTAAGTGTGGTTTATTAATCTTTGTTGCCCTCCCCTCCTTCATCATCCTGCTGGTCACTTGTCCACAGTGTTAAGTTGTCTCGGAGCAGCTGCATGATGAGAGTTGAGTCTTTGTAGGAGTCCTCGTTCAGGGTGTCCAGCTCAGCAATAGCGTCATCGAAGGCGGTCTTGGCCAGATGACAGGCCTGCTCAGGGGCATTCTGGATCTCGTAGTAAAACACAGAGTAGTTGAGAGCCAAGCCGAGGCGGATGGGGTGGGTGGGCTGCATGTGCTCTTTGCTGATCTCATGGGCCTCGTTGTAAGCCTTCTCTGATGACTCAATGACGGTGGCCCTCTTCTCGCCCGTGGCCACCTCAGCCAGGTAGCGGTAGTAGTCGCCTTTCATCTTCAGGTAAAACACCTTGCTCTCGTGCTGCGTCTCGTTGCAGTTCTTGATCAGGTAGTTATCCAGCAGGTTGAGCACGTCCTGACACACAGTCTCTAGCTCCTTCTCAATCTTCTCTCTGTAGGCCCGAACCATCTCAATCTTTTTCTCATTTCCATCTGAAGAGGTCTTCTGCTCGATGCTAGAGATCACCCTCCAAGAGGAACGACGGGCCCCGACCACATTCTTATAGGCCACAGACAGGAGGTTCCTCTCCTCATTAGATAGCGCCTCATTCAGCTCTGTTACCTGGGGAGGGGACAGAGCAGTGGTCATAAATGCACTGTGTAAGACAGCCAATAACCCCCTAGTTTATGCATTCATGAATGTTAACAGTTATTTTTCAACAATATCACGTACAGAAGATATGGTTTTACATTAAATCATATCAGAACATGTCACAACCCTATATAGTATCACACCTATCATATCTACGGTACAGTATGATCTGTTAGAATTCAAACTGGATGCACATACAGCACTGCATTGGAAATGAGCAAGATTCAATTCGTTTCCATGGCAATCAGCTCACTTAGTGCACCAGTAGATCAAACTGCCACGTGGACAGCTAATGCTCGCAAGTGGAGAACCAGATTGAAGATAGTGAGAGAGTGGGGGTGGGGGTTGGGACTGGAGAGAGGGCAGAGGGTTGGAGGTAGCTATGTTCCCACAAGGAATCCAGGGGCAGCTGCAGTGTAAGTGTAGACGGTCAGTCGATCATCGCACAGGCAGTTCACGTGTCTCCCTGACCTTCTCCTCTGCTTTAAACGGACCTTTTCACCTGTCTAAAACCCTATGTAATGCTGTCACCCTGGACATGCTTTGAACCTACTACTTGACTCTATACGTACAAGGTGGGAGGTAATGTGTTAATCCTGGGAATGTCAAATAGTGTACAGTAAAAAGTACAACTGATCAGTAACCTTTGAACTTTTAACGTTGTATATCCTGACGACTTGGTCTAAATGCTACACCTCGTTCTAACCTACAAGGTATTTTAGTGTCTGATTTAAAGACATTACATTTACATTTACATTTAAGTCATTTAGCAGACGCTCTTATCCAGAGCGACTTACAACATTAGGTAGCAAATTACAATAAGTAACAATAAATATTCTCAAGACTTATTATAATGAACCCACACACAAATGTCACATATACAGTATCTTTCCTGGGTCATTCTAACAATTCGGTGCCTTTTGAGATGTGTAACTTGGTGGGAAAAAAAGGTTTGATTTCACCTACTTTTAACATTGTCAAAGATCACATGTTTAACATAATAAAATAAACATGTTTTAAAATCTCAAGAGGCTAAATAAAAAAGTCAAATAAAGTAACAGGGTTGACCGTAACACAGCTGACATCTTAAATCAGCCATAAATTCCCTTTTGACAGGGGGAAATGGATGTTTGTGTGCAACAGGAAGGGTCAATTGAATGCAAGGTTCAAAAAAGTAAATTAAATTGTTAAAACATTCCTAGTCAGTCTATGGGTAACACTGTTGACGTGTTACGCTCAACCCACTCAGTTTACCACAAAACACCTAAAAATGGCCAAAAAGAGTAGAACCAGCTTATCTGCTTTTACACTATGATTTGACTATTAGATGTTCAATGTTTATTTTTTATAATCTATTTAACTCTGCATTATTGGAAAAGGACCCTTAAGTAAGCATTTCACTGTTAGTCTACATATGTTGTCTATGAAGAATGTGACAAACAATATTTGATTTGTTTATTTTGATGACATTTTTTTTAAAGGAATAGGGTAGACCTTAAAATGAAGGGCAGTATGTTGTTTTTACCTTAAATGGAATCAATAATCACATGAAATAAAGAATAATATTCAGAAATGATCTTTTCAAAACAACAAAACAACTAGAGCTTTACAATAACGATGAAATTCTGGGGTTAAGTAGGTTAAAGTCTTCCTGAAAAATCACAGACAGTGCACAGAGGGACATGTCACAATGCTGAATCTTTATTCATGTTAAAAATCTGATTCATTTAATTATTCATGTGGTCTATATTAAAGGGCATTTCATTTAATATAACTTGCTTTTAAAATGCAATATTTGCGCAACATTCATCATTAAAATATCAAAGGGATGCAAAAGAAACACGTTATGGAACAACCCCCATATGTGTGTTGAATCACATTAAGAGCAACTGAAAAGACCGGAGACGATCAATATCACTTCCAATCCACTTCCAGATAACCTTACATTGATAAAACACACGTATTTATAGCCACCTAAATCAATATCTGCAAAAATAATTAGATGATCTAGATTAGAACTATAGAGAGGGAAGATGCTGACAGCAAAAGGCTACAGAGGAAATGTAGCTAAATGGGTGGCCCATTCTAGCTAAGTGCTCTCTCTCATTGAGAAGCTAACGTTGCTCCTTTCTGGTGAGCTGATGTGACATTACCCTCCCAGCCTGATAGAGGAGCATAAAGAATGCGGCTGATAGGTGACATCACAGCCATCGTGTGCATGGATGACAGAATATTTCTAAACAGGCCTTTTCCCTTCCCAGCTTGAAATGCAAGAACATACAATTCACAGCTCAAATGCCATGGCATTACTAAGCAAATGTTAAATGACTAATTGTTAGTCCATCTGATTGTAATGGATCCGTAAGAAACCTAATGGACAGAGAGTGCACAAGACCACAAGCCCATCGTATGCATTTCTTGTCAGTGAATCATCATTGTACCAAAATGCTGATGTCAGTGAATATAACTGAAGAGAGGCAGCCTACCATACTGATCTGAATACCTAATTGCCAAGCTGAACAATTATTGATGGGCTGGGTAAAAATCTGTCACGACTATCCTGAACACATTATGCTACTGTAAATACATGACATAATAAAAATAAAGAAATGTCTTCAACGCATTCACTGACAAAGCAGCACTGCTTATAGTTGCCTCTTACTGCATTGATGCATTAAGGAACCAATGCAAACATGTATGCAGGATAATATTGTACTGTACAAGGTGAGATCTGAACATAAAAGTATACTTCTCATTGCTTGTTCCTGCCATCAAGAGAACCCTGGCTGCAGTGGCAGGGGATGTCCCATTGGAGAGGGGAACGAGTACACACCACTACACTGCAAAAGGCCCAATTCTGACTGCATGCACTGACACAGCAGATTGCTTAAAGGGAAAGGAATCCTACAGGCAGACATCACTAAAATGCTATCGCTTGCAACAAAAAATCTGCAGGGGAAAGATATCTAAATTATGCAGGCGATGAGACAAAGTATTACTAGAAAGTAATAAATGGTTAAGATTTAATTTCATTACAATGAGAAAAAGTTGTTGAGTAGCGTTTTAATACTAAAGCACTAGGCTACATAATGATTGGAGGAGACTGGGCATATAGGTTTAGGGCCTAATGACAATGCATTTTCACAGTGTGAGACCTGTATCAATAAACCAAACAATAACCTACATTTCATTAAAATTGCTTTAAAGAACACACAGCTCAACCATATCCAGACATACAGTATGTCTAGAGGCTACTGCACACGTTGACATTGACACACAATGTGACATACAGGTGCATTGCAGAATGATAATGTAGCTCAACAACTGAACGCAAAAGGATCAATATCCAATCTGATCATTGACTCACTGCAATATGACAAAATACAGAACATTCTAGGATGAATTTTGCTGCCTCCTACATTTGTTTTGTGTAAAGAGCTGGAAACAGAATACCATGTATGCAGGAATAGATCCTCATCCAGAGAACATCTGTAGCCTATATGAACAGATATACAGTACCAGTCAAAAGTTTGGACACACCTACTTATTTAAGGGGTTTTCTGTATTTTTACTACTTATTGGCTGATTTTCCTTCACTCCGCAGTCCAACTCATCCCAAGCCATCTCAATTGGGTTGAGGTCAGGTGATTATGGAGGCCAGGTAATCTGATGCAGCTCTCCATAACTCTCCTTCTTTCACAGCCTGGAGGTGTGTTTTGGGTCATTGTTCTGTTGAAAAGCAAACGATAGTGGGACTAAGTGCAAACCAGATGGGATGGTGTATCGCTGCAGAATGCTGTGGTAGCCATGCTGGTTAAGTGTGCCTTGAATTCTTAATAAATCACCAGCAAAGCACCCCCACACCTCCATGCTTCACGGTTGTAACCACACATGCGGAGATCATCCGTTCACCTACTCTGCGTCTCACAAAGACACGGCGGTTGGAACCAAAAATCTCAAATTTGGACTCATCAGACCAAAGGACAGATTTCCACTGGTCTAATGTCCATTGCTTGTGTTTATTGGCTCAAGCAAGTCTCTTCTTCTTAGTGATCTCCTTTAGTAGTGGTTTCTTTGCAGCTGAAATTTCTGAGGCTGGTAACTCTAATGAACGTATCCTATGCAGCAGAGGTAACTCTGGGTCCTCCATTCCTGTGGCGGTCCTCATGACAGCCAGTTTCATCATACCGCTTGATGGTTTTTGCGACTGCACTTGAAGAAACTTTCAAAGCTCTTGAAATATTCTGGATTGACTGACCTTAATTTCTTAAAGTAATGATGGACTGTCGTTTCTCTTTGCTTATTTGAGTGGTTTTTGCCATAATATGGACTTGGTCTTTTAGCAAATCTTCTGTATACCACCCCTACCTTGTCACAACACAACTGATTGGTTCAAACACATTAAGAAGGAAAGAAATTCCACAAATGACCTTTTAACAAGGCACACCTGTTTATTGAAATGTATTCCAAGTGACTACCTCATGAAGCTGGTTGAGAGAATGCCAAGAGTGTGCAAAGCTGTCATCAAGGCAAAGGGTGGCTACTTTGAATAATCTCAAATATATGCATTTGTTTAACACTTTTTTGGTTACTACATGATTCCATGTAGAAAATAGTAAAAATAAAGAAAAACCCTGGAATGAGTAGGTGTGTCCAAAATTTTGACTGGTACTGTATGTATGTATGTATGTATGAATGTATGTATGTATGTATGTATGTATGTATGCATGCATGTATGTATGTATGAGTGTATGTATGTATATGAATCAATAGAGGACACATTTAATTTACAAAAATGTATTTAAAATATGACTATTATTACTAGGCTATTATTTAATTAAATCTAGATATTACAGGAAGAATCAATCAATATTTGAACAACCTCACGTGGCAATATCCCAAAGACCAAATTGTAAACGATCTGAATGTAATAAATCACATAGGGATATTAAATCCCACTGGGCATACACTGGTTGAATCAAAGTTGTTTCTACGTAATTTCTATGAAATTATGTTAAAACCAACGTGGAATAGACGTTGAATCGACGTCTGTGCCCAGCGGCATAGAACACTTATCAAATGTTGTAATGTGAGGGACACGTTTGACAGAGAAATCAATGTTCTTTGGTGCCTCCGAATACATTTCGTGGTAATATTACTCCACTGTATTTCTTTTAAAGGCACGAGACAGGCACCGCCCAAGCACTGCCCAAGGAGCATTCGATAGCAAATATTGATTGCCTTTCTTGAATGTTTGAGCTCCAAATTTTGGCTATTTTATTCGTTATAAATAAACAGTGATCGAGCCCTATGAAACATACGTGATATTCTGAATGGTCTAGGCTAGTATTGGTGTATCTCTATACACATCCGTGACAAATCTCCAGGAATGCAATCAAATATCTAAATAGAGAATTCATATTTATTAGAATTACATTGAGAGAATTCAATGTTTCATTGAACACCATATCACATACCTTATTCATACAGTAGTCAATTCACATGCAATGATTTTGAAGGAGACTTACCGATTTCATGGCAGCTGCCATATCATCATACCTTTCAGCCTGTTCAGCCAGCCTGGCTTTCTGCACCAGCTGCTCGCGATCAACCATCTTAATATTTGGTTAGTGTGAACGTTATTCTATAGGTTTTGGGATGAAATTATATGTGTACGACTCGCAATGCTGTGAAACTCTATGTGAACCTAGGCTGCAGCTGTTCGGTGCAGTCTGTGCTAGTGCCGACGGGACACCCTTTCTCGTTCCTCACACTTTCCCCGGACTGCGTCATCACTCAGAAAGGTGGGTGTCTTGCTACTGATGAAACAGTCCTTATATGGGAATCCAGAGGTCCTGCATATGTGGGATGAGAGCGAATCAGATTTCCTGTTTCATTCCCACTAGGCAAGCAATGGCTATGTGGGAAAATGAGTCCAATATGTATCCTTAGTGACTCTAAACCTAACCCTTACCCTAACCCATAACCCTAAGCCTAACCTTAACTTCATGTCCACACCCCAGCTCAACCTTACCTCTACCTGACACCTGTCACTGAACTAACCAACCACAGTTACCAACGCAAAGGGTGACCCCTCCTGGCAGGATAAGCTTAATACAACTATTTATCATATGCTAGTTCCACAACTTGATTGTGCTGCCTATTTCCTCTGATAAAATCAGATTCTATCCTTGCAACCCAACTGGAAGTCTTGCCAAACATTTTTGAAAGGTCAGATATCCTTATTCATATTCAATGGGTATTGGAAGTCCCAAATGGGACCTGTTTCCCTATATAGTGGTCCGTTTTGGACACCAAGTAGTGCACTATATCACACACAATGTCAGTGCATTAAAATCAAGTTTCTGCAGGGAGATGGAGTGATGGAGAAGGGACCTCCTGCTTGCTGTACATTTAGTCCAGTAGCACCAATCCAATGAGTCATTCAGAACCCCCTCTGCTGATACAGCATGGTATTACATCATGACTCAGTGCAAAGGATGGATGAATCATCACAGCCTGTGCTAACTCATTGCATTTGAGAATCACTAAGGGGTGAATCCTAACTTCCCATTGACATTAATGCATGACTAAGTGAAAAATTCAACCTAAGTGGAAGTTTAGTATTCACCCCGAAACATTATGCATTTGGACTTTTTTGACATCGTTTCAGAGCACTGTAGGTGCAGGTAGTATGTGTTTGTCAGTCACACAAGTCTCAATATTAGCTGGAAAGCAGTCCTGCTTTCTTCTTAGTGATAGGAGCATGAAAAAGGTATGAGCATGGATCAGAAAACCAGTCAGTATCTGGTGTGACCACCATATGCCTCCTGCCTCTCCTTCACATAGATGTTGATCAGGCAGTTGATTGTGGCCTGTGGAATGTTGTCCCACTCCTCTTCAATGGCTGTGAAAAGTTTCTGGGGAGAATGGCGAACATGCATTCTGCAGAATTAGCATAATAAAATAATCCCCATAAAAACATGTCTGTTTATTTGCATGGGCTGTGTATATGACCCCTCTAAGGTTTCCCTTTCCCTTTTCTTTCCCTTCTATGGGCTAATAGCAGTAAGGCCAAATTCAATGTTTCATCAAATAATTTTTGTCTATATATTTTTTTATACTTAAAGGGATCCTAAAATTCAAAATCAAATACATACAACAAAAACATAAATGCAACATGAAACAATTTAAATGATTTCAGTGAGTTACAGTTCATATAAGGAAATTAGTCAATTGAATGGAATTCATTAGGCCCTAATCCATGGATTTCACATGACTGGGAATAAAGATATGCATCTGTTGGTCACAGATACCTTAAAAAAGGTAGGAGCGTGGATCAGAAAACCAGTCAGTATCTGGTGTGACCACTATTTGCCTCATGCCTCTCCTTCACATAGAGTTGATCAGGCAGTTGATTGTGGCCTGTGGAATGTTGTCCCACTCCTCTTCAATGGCTGTCAAGATTTTCTGGATTTTGTAGGAACTGGAACACGCTGTCGTACACGTCAAACCAGAGCATCACAAACATGCTCAATGGGTGACATGTCTGGTGAGTATGTAAGCCATGGAAGAACTGGGACATTTTCAGCTTCCAGGAATTATGTACAAATCCTTGCGACATGGGGCCGTTTTGGTAATGAATATAGGCTACAAGATAGGCTGTTTTTAATATGCGAATTACCCTATGTGAATGCACACGTACACACAGCTGTTTTAACAAAATAATGCAAAAGCTAAAAGTAGTAGCTTAGTTATTTATGCATGCAAACAAATACTGAAAAGAAGTTTGGCTTACACTCTAAATATTAGGGGTTCAACAACGGTTCTTCTAAGATCCTCAAAGTTCTTTGAAGAACCTTAGAGGGCACTGAAAATGCCCCCCAAAAGGTTCTTCCAAGAACCCTATAGGAGGTGGGGTTCATCGAGGAACCTCCTTAGTTGTTAGGAATTTTATGAATAATAACTAAACAATATCTACATTTGAAATAGAACTATAACTAATTACGCTCTACTCTGTTTTATTATATCTGATTAATAAAATGAATTCATAAGGAAGGGATTGTGTAGATGAAAACAGTGGGTAATTAAACATAATAAATACCATTCCAGCTAGGTTGGGGAGGACTGGATTGTGGGTTTTAAGTAAGCAGAAAGGATCGTTAACCTATGGTTGAACCGACTCAACTTAGCTCTGGGATGTTTAGATAAGGCAGTGAGTGTTTTCCTAGGTTTTCCATTATCTGGAGCTGTCTGCTGAATAGTGATAGATGAAGACTTCAGAAGTTTTATCTTGATTTAACTGTGTGTCTGGAGTGAGCGAGCAAGGGGGTTGGAATGAACTTTTAAACCTGTTGGGTCCTGGTCAATAGGAGGAAGGACATTTTATAACCTATGACGTCATATTTTGTACATAAACTGTTGTTCGTGGTTTCATGGCAGCGAGCTCCGAGAATAAATACTATTATCTAATTTTGAAAAGACTGGTCTCTGTCTATTTTATGCAAATAGGAATCTTACAAATTCTTATAAAATAGACTGAGTGATTTAATTAATGTACAATTATAGGAATTATGAAATTCCAATGACATTAGTTGATGGGGGTTCTTTCAGGAACCTAACTGTCACGCCCTGACCATAGTAAGCTGTTTATTCTCTGTGTTGGTTGGGGCGTGAAAGTGACTAGGGTGGGTCATCTAGGGTTTTTGTATTGCAGTGTCTTAGACCGCTGCACCACTCGGGAGCCCACTTGGGGGCCCCATGTGTTACATCTGCTCCTGCCACGCCCTCTACTGCTCATCCTGTGTCTCCTTGACCTGCCGCCACTCCCCAGTGCTCTCTCCCTCTCGCTCTGTGGGTGTATGTGATTGTGAGTGGAGACAGGTGTGCTGGAGTCAGAGCAGATCCCCATCAGCTGCAACCTGTTGCATAATCAAGATATCTACAAATACTCCGCCATGCCACTTCCATGCTGCCAGATCATAGCCTCTGATCAGTCAGTCTGTGTTTTAGTCATTGGCTCATGCATAGATCCTGTTTTCATGTTGTGCCTGTTTTCCCATGCCTGACACTGTTTTCTCTCCGCTACAGTTCAGTCCGCTATGACTCTGGTCCCTGTCTCCAGTCCCACGTCTCGTCAATCCTGCCACCTTGCCCAGAACCCCCACTCAACTGTTTCCTTGGATTCCGCTCTGGACCTGCTTACCCAGCCCCAACTCAGCTTGATCCAGCCTCAGAACCTAGATTCCTGCAACCCGCCCAAGTTTCCCCTGGCCTGCAGCCCATCCTTCCCCTGCTTTTCAATGAATACCTTACCCCAATCTCCTCGTCTGTCTGCTCTTGGGTTCACCTGCTCCGCGTAACACTATGAACTAAATAGATAGTATCATAAAGAAATATCAATCTTAACATATTTAGGCAAATCTTTCTAAAAACAGAAAATGGACACAAATCAATCAACAAAGAGTTAAGAATATGTAGGCTATAAGAATATGTTGAAGGCTAGCTGTATTGGGTGCAGATGACTGAACTGCACCCAGTTGTGTCTGTGTCTGCAGGTATACAGGCAAGGAGGCATACAAAAGTATGTCAATTGTTTTTGGTATGTTACATTTACCATCCTCCTCCCTTCCCTTGTCAATGAATATCCCATAGGCCTCTACATTATGGACAAGGTATATGTATGAAAACCATGATCAAAATCGATTTTCTTTTCATTCACATTCACCACAGAAAACAAGGTATGAATACTGTTGTGCATGTTTTGTTAATCATCTGTATAACTACTATTTTTTTAGATTCACAGACTTCCCCTCCCTACACCTCTGATGAATATAACAGGAAACCTGTTTGATCACCATGCACTGCAAAATCATTGTGGCTCTTTATACAGAGAACATCAACACATTAACATCAACACGCCAGAGGATATACCCAATGGACTTGGGGCTCTGCTGGGAGTTTACCTCATATTTGTTTTTTTTATTCTGCTTTGCCACTAAAATCATAAACACTGAGAACTAAAATATTGTGTTACTGTGTATTGTTAGTATTATTAATAATAACAGGGGAGGGGGGTAGTTAAAAAATGTACCCCAAAAGGTTATTCGAAAGGTTCTTGAGGATCCTTTAAAAGGGGTTCTTTGAAGAACCCTTTTAATGGGTTCTTCAAATAACTTTTTGGGTTTCCCCCACAGTTTCAATTTGAAGATCCCCTAAAGGAAACTCCAGGACACTTTTATTTTAGAGTGTAGAATACCAACATCACTGTTAATGTAAACGAATGAATGCAAACGGAACAAAACATCAGTACCAAGAGGCCAAGTAAACAAAATGTCAGATCAATATGAAACAATCTATATTTAGGTTAGTTACATTAACAGTAAACAAATGCAGTAAACAAAAGGCAAATGGAGACCCAAATAACCAAAACATAGCCTACAGCCTATTGCAGTGAGATGCAGCCATGACCAGCTGTCTTGCAAAACAAATAGGCCTATATGCCCACTTCAAACATGGAAAACCATACTGCTCATGAGTATAGCAACACATGATATGACACAATATACTTCTGTGGATTAAATTCCACCAACGTAACCAGTTAAGCAATTCCAGCCTACCGTACACACATTTCCAATATGTACAGTTCCATTTACAAACACGAAAACCAATAGACTACCACGAAAATCCTAATAGAATGTATTTCTAAATCAAATCAAATCAAATTGTATTTGTTACATACACATGGTTAGCAGATGTAAATGCGAGTGTAGCGAAATGCTTGTGCTTCTAGTTCCGACCATGCAGTAATATCGAACAAGTCATCTAACCTAACAATTTCACAACAACTACCTTATACACAAAAGTGTAAAGGAATGAATAAGAATATGTACATAAAAATATATGAATGAGCGATGGTCGAACGGCATAGGCAAGATGCAGTAGATGGTTTAGAGTACAGTATATACATATGAGATGAGTAATGTAGGGTATGTAAACATTATATAAAGTAGCATTGTTTAAAGTGGCTAGTTATACATTTATTACATCAATTTTCATGATTAAAGTGGCTAGAGATGAGTCCGTATGTTGGCAGCAGCCACTCAATGTTAGTGATGGCTGTTTAACAGTCTGATGGCCTTGCAATAAAAGCTGTTTTTCAGTCTCTCAGTCCCCGCTTTGATGCATCTGTACTGACCTCGCCTTCTGGATGATAACGGGGTGAACAGGAAGTGGCTCGGGAGTTTGTTGTCCTTGATGATCTTTTTGGCCTTCCTGTGACATCGGGTGGTGTAGGTGTCCTGGAGGGCAGGTAGTTTTCCCCCGGTGATGCATTGTGCAAACCTCACTACCCTCTGGAGAGCCTTATGGTTGTGAGCGGAGCAGTTGCCGTACCAGGCGGTGAAAGGATGCTCTCGATTGTGCATCTGTAAAAGTTTGTGAGTGTTTTGGTGACAAGCCAAATTTCTTCAGCCTCCTGAGGCTGTCTGTATGGGAGGACCATTTCAGTTTGTCCGTGATGTGTACGCCGAGGAACTTAAAACTTTCCACCTTCTCCACTACTGTCCCGTCGATGTGGATAGGGGGGCTGCTCCCTCTGCTGTTCCCTGAAGTCCACAATCATCTCCTTAGATTTGTTGACATTGAGTGTGAGGTTATTTTCCTGACACCACACTCCGAGGGCCCTCACCTCCTCCCTCTAGGCCGTCTCGTCGTTGTTGGTAATCAAGCAAGGTGATATGGTCCTTGACTAGTCCCTCAAAGCACTTCATGATGACGGAAGTGAGTGCTATGGGGCGATAGTAATTTAGCTCAGTTACCTTCGCTTTCTTGGGAACAGGAACAATGGTGGCCCTCTTGAAGCACATGGGAACAGCAGACTGGGATAAGGTTTGATTGAATATATCCGTAAACACACCAGCCAGCCGGTCTGCGCATGCTCTGTGGACGTGGCTGGGGATGCCGTCTGGGCCGACAGCCTTGCGAGGGTTAACATGTTTAAATGTTTTACTCGTGTTGCATGTCAGTGGCACTGTGTTGTCCTCAAAGCGAGCAAAGAAGTTGTTTAGTTTGCCTGGGAGCAAGACATCGTGGTCCGCGACGGGGCTGGTTTTCCTTTTGTAGTCCGTGATTGACTGTAGACCCTGCCACATACCTCTCGTGTCTGAGCCATTGAATTGCGACTCTACTTTGTCTCTATACTGACGCTTAGCTTGTTTGATTGCCTTGTGGAGGGAATAGCTACACTGTTTGTATTCGGTCATGTTTCCGGTCACCTTGCCCTGATTAAAAGCAGTGGTTCGCGCTTTCAGTTTTGCGCAAATGCTGCCATCAATCCACGGTTTCTGGTTGGGGAATGTTTTAATAGACACTGTGTCATCAATGTTATTGTCTGACGCTATGCGGAACATATCCCAGTCCACGTGATCAAAGTAATCTTGAAGCGTGGAATCCGATTGGTCGGACCAGACCTGAGCACGGGCACTTCCTGTTTTCGTTTCTGACTATAGGCTGGGAGCAACAAAATGGAGTCGTGGTCCGATTTTCCGGAAGGAGGGCGGGGAAGAGCTTTATATGCATCGCGGACGTTAAAATAACAATGATCCAAGGTTTTGCCAGCCCGGGTCGCGCATTCGATATGCTGATAAAATTTAGGGAGCCTTGTTTTCAGATTAGCCTTGTTAAAATTCCCAGCTACAGTAAATGCAGCCTCAGGATATGTGGTTTCCAATTTGCATTGAGTCAAATGAAGTTCTTTCAGGGCCGTCGATATACACGACTGTGATTATGATCGAAGAGAATTCTCTTGGTAGATAATGTGGTCGGCATTTGATTGTAAGGAATTCTAGGTCAGGTGAACAAAAGGACTTGAGTTCCTGTATATTGTTATGATCACGCCACGTCTCGTTAATCATAAGGCATACACCCCCGCCCTTCTTTTTACCAGAGAGATGTTTATTTCTGTCGGTGCGATGCGTGAAGAAGCCAGGTGGCTGTACCGAATCTGATGACGTATCCCGAGTGAGCCATGTTTCCGTGAAACAAAGAATGTTACAATCTCTGATGTCTCTCTGGAAGGCAACCCTTGCTCGGATTTCGTTTACCTTGTTGTTAAGAGACTGAACATTGGCGAGTAGTATGCTCGGGAGCGGTGCGCGATGTGCCGTTGTTTTGGGTCGCCGGCTGGGATCCGATCCATTGTCATGGGTGATGACCAAACAGATGATCCGCTTCGGGAAAGTCATATTCCTGGTCGTAATGTTGGTGAGTTGACGTTGCTCTTATATCCAATAGTTCCTCCCGGCTGTATGTAATAAAACCTAATATTTCCTGGGGTAACAATGTAAGAAATAACACATAAAAAAACTAAATACTGCATAGTTTCCTAGGAATGCGAAGCGAGGCGGCCATCTCTGTCTTGTTCTATGATGGAACATACCGATATGTAGTATTCCCAGGGGGGTCATTTGGGTTCTTGCATTGGAATTATGTTGAATTATGCAGCCACTCTCTTCCTATGAACCAGTTGCTATTAAATGACATTTGTTTTACAAAAACCTGCGGCTAAGGTAGGATTCTAGGCTAACCTGGACTGGCTCCTCTGTTCCAAGATCGCCAGGAACAGTAGGAGGTGGAGGGGACAGTGAAGCCATTATCCTGGCGGCACCTGTGGAAGGGTGGGTAGGCTCTGTATGTGGAGCTATCTGGAGCTTGGCAGCATCTTCGCTGCTGGGCTTGGCGGTGGGCTCGGTGGTTTGATGCTGCTGCTGCTCATCACTCTCCTTCTCCTTTTGGCTTTGTTTGGGTACTTTGACAAGGCCAATTTCTGATATCCATCGTGGCAGTGGCAGATTAGCTGGTTCGATCTAGCTAAATAGGCTAAGGCTTTTTACAGATTCTAAGACAATAACTAAAGTCTGTAGTGGTGGGGCGTGAGGCAGAGTTGTGTGAAGCAGCTTCAATGGTAAACTTGACTCTGACCTTATACAGTGGGGAGAACAAGTAGAGCTGAGAGGGGGTGGCTCTCACTGAAGTGAAGCGGGAATTCAGCAACTCTTGGAAGAGAGTGGAAGTTAATAAAAATGCTTCTTTAATGTTAAAACTAACACATTCTGGCCCTTAACCTTCATCAGGGTTGCGCTGACTCACATAAGGGCTAATGGAGGGATGCTAGCAGTGGATGTGTTTCTGTACACTGATGGACTGAGAATTGCTACACCAGAAGATATTAGGCAATGGGAGCTGGTGACCACCAACCAGGTGTCAAGTCAGGTGTCTCAGGAACCCCCCCGTATGGCTCTTTCTGGATCTTTTCCCATACAACCCTGCTGCGATGTCGCCAAACCCTGAGACCACCGCCGAGGAGCTCCCTTTTGTGCCAGGACAGATCCTTAAATGAATGTACTGAGAATACTGTAGTGTAGAATATCAACCGTTGTGTTATAGCTGTTTATACCAGGTGTCTAAACTGTCTATAAAAAAATTGACAGTTTATAAACAACTTATAAACTCCTTTTGTATACCTTATACCTTGTATACCTTATAGAGTTACTGTACTTCCTATTTTAAAGGTGTAGATATGATCAAACCAAGTTTGAACACGGCTTGGTTAATATGAGGTAGGCAGATTATAAGCAGTTATATAGTATATTGGATTTTCTTTTTTATCAGTCCTAGATGCTGGTGTTTCCTGTTTGTTCTCTGTTAATGTGTAGGCCTACTTGATGTGCAAAAGCTGTGGTTTCCTCATTTCCTGTCAACTTTTGCAACTGGTTGATGTTGAACTGATAACTTTCCACTCATGCACAGTAGAGCTGTATCATTACCAAACAAATCTCAGGAAAACAAAATGGCTGACTCCTGTCTCTGTCACTGCCAGGTGTTTGGAGATGATGATGATGATGGTTTCTACCACTGGGAGTCTGGTGGTCTGTCTGGTGCCATGCCTAGTAACATGGTATCTGTGATCCCAGTGGATGATGACTACCTTAAACATCAGCTCATACAGCAGGGTTTCCTGCCTATCGATCACACCTGTACAGGTCTCTTTCTCTCACTAGCTCTTTCACTCTTTCGCACTCTCTGAAATAATTTACATGAGAAACAATCTGAGATTTCTTGATGACAAATGACATTGGTGTGCATCCCAAATTCACCCTTTATACACCAGGGCCCTGGTGATAAGTAGTAGACTATATAGGGAATAGGGTGCCATTTGGGATGCAGTCCTAGACTATGATCTAATCATTCAGCTCTTGACCTGTGTTTCCCATCAGATCCAAGTGAAGAGTCAAGCGTGCTAATGACCTGGTCGTCCGCAGGATGGTGGCCATCTTTGAGTATGACCCTTGGGAAAGTTCCCCCAACATGGACAGCGACATGAGTGTGGAACCTCCACATAGATGTCCAAATCCACTATAACTTTCTTATTTTGATTTTAGTGAACTCTATCAGGTAATCACAGTTACAGGGCCTTACTGTGCATATTACAGCTACACCAAATGAACAGTAACTGTTCCCCAAAAACATTTTCTTGAAGGCTGAGTTGTGTGTGTTTGGTGATATGGATGAAGATGGATTATATTATGTGAGTGCTGATCAAGTAGTCTTTGGAGAAATTAAACCTTGTTTGCCATTGGTTGTATATCTAAATGATGACTGCTTTGCCAATGTCTAATCTCCATCCAGGGGGACCTTCATGGCCTGAGAGGTCTGGTGCCATCCAACTACCTGGAACCACTACCATGGAAATAGGATTAACAAGGAACATCAGATACGTGAAATTATGCCAAGAATCGAAATTAGATACAATGAAAATTAACATTTTTAAAGGATTGTCATTTTTTTCTTCTGCATAAATACTTGTGACCACATAAATCTCCTCCATAACTTGTAATGATCATGGGATGTTTTTTGTTGTTGTTGCCGTTTGCAGGTCATCATGCACGTAACGTAGTAGACAGATTTTGCTCTGTCCAAAGAAATCCTATGAACTACAAACCTTTTGTTGGATATTTTAAGGTGCACTAAGATTGGCCAAAATAATGAAATCATGGTTATCGAATGAAGATATCTACAATATGCAGAATTTAGCAGTACTATTAAACTGTTCATTTTCTGAAAATCTGTTTAATTCCCTTGTTCCTATGTACCTCATGTTAGCGGGTTTAGAATTATACAGGGCAGGAGCTTCATCATAACCGGATGCTGAACACTGAAACAAGTGTAACTGTACAACTACTTTTACTATCAACTGCACTGAGATTGTGTCACGTTCGTCAAAGTGAGGAGACCAAGGCGCAGCATGATATGAATACATCTTCTTTAATAAGATGAAGAACACTTAAACAAACTATACAAAATAACACAAACGTGAAGCTATGATACAAAAGTGCAAACACAGGCAACTAAACAATAACCCACGAAATACCCAAAGAAGATGGCCGCCTAAATCTGGTTCCCAATCAGAGACAACGATAAACAGCTGCCTCTAATTGAGAACCAATCTAGAAAACCATAGACTTACATAAACACCTAGATAGTAAACACCCCCATAAACCTACAAAACCCCTAGACAGTATAAAAACACATACATCACCCATGTCACACCCTGACCTAATCAAAGCAATAAAGAAAACAAAGAATACTAAGGTCAGGGAGTGACCAGAACCCCCCCCCCCCAAAGATGTGGACTCCCGGGCTCGCACACCTAAACCTATATGGAAGGGTCTGGGTGGGCATGACTCCGAGGTGGCGGTTCTGGCTCAGGACGTGGACTCGTCACACTTACTTAATGTCTCTGGAGCGGGAACCCTCACCGCCGACCACGGATTAGAGGACGCCACTGGACTGATGGTCGAGTCTGGAGTGAGTGGCGGAGCCGGACTGGAGGGAGACTCTGGCGGAGCCGGACTGGTAGGTTCCGGACTGCGGCCCGTCGTGGGAGGTTCCGGTCTGTAGACTGTTGCCGGACGCTCTGGACTGGGTGCTGTTGCCGGACGCTCTGGACTGGGTGCTGTTGCCGGACGCTCTGGACTGGGTGCTGTTGCCGGACGCTCTGGACTGGGTGCTGTTGCCGGACGCTCTGGACTGGGTGCTGTTGCCGGACGCTCTGGACTGGCGAGGCGCACTGCAGGCCTGGTGCATGGTGCCTGTACTGGTGGTACTGGGCCGAGGACACGCACCTCAGGGCAAGTGCAGGGAGGAGGAACAGGGCGTACTGGACTGCCGAGGCGCACTATAGGCCTGGTGCGTGGTGCCGGCACTGGTGGTCCTGGGCTGGGGACACGTACCTCAGGGCGAGTGCGAGGAGCAGGAACAGGGAGTACTGGACCCTGGAGGCGCACTGGTGGCCTGGTGCGTGGTGCCAGCACTGGTGGTACCGGGCTGGAGACACGCACCTCAGGGCGAGTGCGGGGAGGAGGAACAGGATGTACTGGGCTGTGGAGGCGTACTGGAGGTCTGGTGCGTGGTGTTGGCACTGGTGTTACTGGATAGACCGGACCGTGAAGACGCACTGGAGGTCTCAAGCTAATGACCTGCACAACCCGTCCTGGCTGGATGGTGACTCTAGCCCGGCACATGTGGGGCGCAGGCACAGGACGCACTGGGCTGTGCAGACATACGGGAGACAAAGTGCGCAGCGCCGGCGCAGGATATCCTGGCCCGAGGAGACACACTGGCTGTCTGGAGAGCAGGGCTGGCACCATCCGCCCTGGCTGGATCCTCAACCTAGCCTACGAGGAGTTCGCTCAGGTCTCCTACCTGACTTAGCCAAACTCCTCGTGTGCCTCCTCCCCAAAAATGTATTGGGGCTGCCTCTCGGGCTTCCGTGCTAGCCTTGTACCCAGATATCGTCGCCGTTCCTCCTGTGCTCTCTCCACCTGCTTCCATGGCAGGGTCTTGTCCCCTGCCATTACCTCCTCCCAGGTCCAGGATGTTTTACCGTCCAGTATTTCGTCCCAAGTCCTAGATTCCACAAAGTGCTGTTCCTCCTTATCACGCTGCTTGATCCTTTTATGGTGGGTTATTCTGTCACGTTCGTCGTAAAGAGGAGACCAAGGCGCAGCATGATATGAATACATCTTCTTTAATAAGACGAAGAACACTTAAACAAACAATACAAAATGAACACGACACTATACTATAAATGTGCATACACATGCAACTAGACGTAGACAATAACCCACAAAATACCCAAAGAAGATGGCTGCCTTAATATGGTTCCCAATCAGAGACAACGATAAACAGCTGCCTCTATTTGAGAACCAATCTAGGCAACCATAGACATATTTAAACACCTAGATAGTATACACCCCCATAAACATACTAAACCCCTAGACAGTACAAAAACACATACATCACCCATGTCACACCCTGACCTATCCAAAATAATAAAGAAAACAAAGAATACTAAGGTCAGGGCGTGACAGATTGTTATACAAAAATCTACAATTGTTGAATGACCATAAACCATGGAAAGCAAACCATTGAAGAAACACTATTTATTTATTTTCATAAGTACAATATTGCAATCAAATCTACTTTTATTTGAGAAACATGATTGAATACTTAACGGGAAGATTTATTCAGAGGACTGCATTTCTAGTACATAAATGAAATACAACTTAAACATAGACCAAGGTCTCCAAGCTTTTCAGAATCTTTCATTGATCACTGGAGTCCCTGTAGTCCCTGTAGTGTTTTTCTCCGTAGCCAACAGTACACTCATCCATAAAGTAGGAAACACTACACTGTGCAGAGGAGTTTAGTAGTACTCTCTACTTTATGGATGACTGCACTGTACATCAGTATCTTCTTGTTGCTGTGGCAGTTTCATGTTTGGTGCTACCCCTCCTCAGTCCAATCAGCAGAGCAAATTCAAGGTAAGAATTAACTAAATCGTCACAAAAACAGTCATGTTTTTTGTAATACATTGCGAATGTGTAACAAAATGATCTAATAATTTATAAAAGTGTACTAAAATCATCTCAACCAGTAGAACCAGTAAAATGTTACAATATTTTTGTAATACATTGTCTTTACTGCCACCATACAGTAAAACTCTCCTCTGTTTTATACAAAATTATATTCAATGAATCTATTAAGCTACATCAATCAGTATATCACACAGTCTTACCATCTTTCTCTCCTCTATCCCAGCAGAAACAGAGTGTCAACTAACAGTGGTGTTCTTATTAAGCCTCGTAGTCACGTGGTGTAAACCACAGGAAGAGGTTCAACAGTCTCTCTACAGCGATACCTCCTTCTGTCTCTGAGATACACCAACCAATCTACGCCCATACGGCCCACATAGACAGACATCTTCACTACTGACAGAGAATGTGTCCCAAATGTCACCCTTTTCCCTTTTTTTTTGCAATACTTTTGAACAGATACCATCGTGCTCTGGCCAAAAGTAGTACACTATATAGGGAATAGGGTACCATTTGGGGTACAGGCAGTGACAGTGGTCCCCCCCTTTCAAGGACATGCAAACAGACAATATCAACTATTAAAAATGAGCTACTTAGATATTGTGAAATTGATACATATTTTATTGATCCCTTTTCAAATGGATTTAACGTACTTACGTCCATGTTGACTATAGTCTAGAGGAAAGATCAACAGGGCGGCAGGGTAGCCTAGTGGTTAGAGCGTTGGACTAGGAACCGGAAGGTTACAAGTTCAAACCCCCGAGCTGACAAGGTACAAATCTGTCGTTCTTCCCCTGAACAGGCAGTTAACCCACTGTTCCTAGGCCGTCATTGAAAATAAGAATTTGTTCTTAACTGACTTGCCTAGTTAAATAAAGGTAAACAAAAAAAAATGTTTAAAATGTTTTCGGCTTATAATAGAATATATCCACTATTAAAGGGGTGAAGTATAGGTAAAAGAACAGTCTTATGAGGGTTTCTCAGACATGCTATAACTAATTGATTCATAGCCTGTTTTGTGCAAATATCAGCTTCATTGCATTAAAAGATGTATTAGGATAGGTTACACTGTTGCTTGTTCTCTTGTCTTCTAATGCACTTTGCTAACAGACAGGAACCCATACCTCTATCCAGTTTACAGCAACAGAAGAAGTGCTATATGCAATAGGCACAACTGAAACACGTGAGATGACGTTTAAATGAGATATGCCCGATGTGGTCAAGAAAACCTAAACCTCAGAGTCAAGTCAGGTGAGAGAGGAGGAAGTGGGTGATGGGTGGAAACTGTGTGTGCAATTGTGCAAGATATTTTTGTGAAACGTTGACAACACACCGCTATATGTTCCAAACCTACACTCTACCTTTTCTTTATTTAGTTGAAGACAGTTGAAGACCTACCAGTTCTCTCACATTGAATGATTTCAATGGGCATCTTACTAGTATTTCAACCTCCCTACACTGTAATTACACTTTACTTGCCTATGTAACTACCATGTAATAACATAGATATTACAGACACATGGTAAAGTTATGATCCTTGAGTAGCTCTGGTTCAGGGTGTTGTGTGCGACTTTAGCCTCCTTGAAGGAGTCCTATAGCAATAGCCAAACATGACTCTGCAGCTCGGAGATTATTCCCGTGGCTCAACGCACTGTAGTGCTATTTCTGTGTAACATGGGACTACTTAAGGTGAAATGGATAGTGTAGCCTACCTGTACCTAAATGAAATCAGTGGCTATTATCCATAGGTTGTTGACAAAGGATTGATTGAATTAGGATTAGACAAGTATGAAATTGTTAAGTGTGGGGTATCCTGAGTAACCTGACCTGGATATGGGAAGGATAAAGTCCACAGAGAGGAAATTATATTTTCAGTCAAAACACATGGTTATATGACCACTACCTGCTTTGTGCAGTGTGAAGTTGGTCAAAAAGGATGAAGAAAGGAACGGAGTGTTGGCTGTTCCCCATTACTGACACTTGCTGGATTGTAGAAGAAATGACATAGAAGATTAAATCATATATAGCCTTTGTGCTGCCCTCTGCTTAGTTAGAGTGAATAAAGTGAAGTAAAAATTATATGTTTACAGCTTTAACTGATTTGGTACACCTAATATCAAAAGGACATGGATGTGCTTTGTTTCCGGACAAAATAGATCCGAATTCCAGTGCTTTGATACTGATTCTCACCAGTTGTGTTGTTGGTTCTGTGGAAAAGCACAGGTCAAATAATGACACAGACTGTTCAATAACAGGAAGTTGATGTGAATTCAATCTTTTTTTTAATGATTAGGTCTAATAAGAGTGTAATAACAATGCTTGGCGTAATGCCCTCAACTATTATTTTAATACATACAAAATAAGATAAAAGGAAATCTCTATGTGCATCATTAATGCTGTCTCCTTAATTGTTGAATAAACTGTAACAACTATAATTTGGCAAGTAAAGTGAACTTTATTGAAAACAACTGCATTGCCGTCATACACGAACATATTCTGGGTTGTTTGGGTTGTTGATGCTGCGTTATTTGTTCTGGGTAATTGAGACTGAAGGCATAGTTTAGTAAGAGAGTGGCTTTCAGATTTAGACACCCGTGAGAGTAAATATCATTCCTGTTAATTTGTTCTGTTGTATAGTTATCACATGTTAAGGTTGAACACTGACTTCATTGAGGCTTACATAAGTGTATGAGTTCCTTAAAAGCCTCTGCAAATCCCATTGTTGGGATGGATACCACCTTATTATAATATCTAATAAATAATGAATTAATATTCTAGAAGAATGTGTAACATGCAAAAAATTAAGATGAAATGTGCAGTATGTAAACGTAACATGATGAACAGGAATGACATTTAATCTCACGGGTGTCCAATAAGATCTATCTGAAAGCCATTCCCTAATAAGCCACGTCTCCTGAAAATAACCTAAGAATTACATTCAAAAAGACCCAGCTGATGGGTCAACCCAGCATGAAAGTAAAAAATACCAAACTGAAGGTTAAATAAAACCATGTTTGGGTAATCCCAACCACCCAACATGTTGGGTTATTCATGCAACCCCACTGGCTGGGTCAAAATAAATCAGCTTGTGTTCTGTCCAATATTTACCCAGTGCTGGGTAACCAAAGAACCCGAATTGGATTGTTTTTAACCCAGCATTTGTTGCATTTGAGATTATGATAATATTGGGCTCTCTCTAATTCACTGATACACATATCCAAATATGCTAGTATTTATTTGGACAGTGGGAGTCCAATGGCTGATATCACAGAGGTGATGAGTAGCAAAGTGCTCACTAAGATAACTTGACTTCCAGAGCGATACACCAGGCGACCATTCAACGGCTGGACTGGGCGATAGGTTCCCACCATAGGCTTTCCATCAGCAAACTGAAGCCGAGAAAATGCATCAAGCTGTAGGACACAAAGATTTTTTAAAACATGTTAGAAATACAGTTAAAGAAATACAACTCAATAAAGACATACAAATAACAACTTTATGGACTTTATTTTGCAATACATTTACTATACATTCACTGACAACAGGTATAGGTATAATGTCAGGTATAAAAGTGACCTAGGTAAGGTGAGGTGTAATGTCAAGCATTATACACCTGTTGCCTGCTGAGAGGAATGGTATTTTTGAACACGGTCCAAACTACAGCTTCTTCACAGGGAGGTGTGGTGAGAGATCCCTGGTAGCGGAAGTAGCTGGTCATATTACTCTGAGAGGGGATGAACATGTCCAGGGACACATCACTCAGGGTAGTGTTGGAGCCTAGAGGTGGACACAATAAAGACAATGGAACAAATACAGGGTAAAACTATCTTAAGTGGCCCCTATGGAACTACACAGTAATCATTTAAGGTGAAGTGTTGCCCAATACAGTTTATGTTGAGACCTGTAAGTGGTCTACAAAATAGGCTACTGTTCATATTACTAGTGATTGCTAATAGCTTTATCGAAGACACTGTGGTTAAAAAAAACAAGGGTTTTATTACTTTGTATCTAAACTATCAGCACACTATCACATAGGCCTATCCCTGTATGATCAGGAACATGCATCATTTAGTACCTGGATCCATGCTATAAAAGAAACATAACAATGATTGTTGTCTATAAGCTGACTTACTGGGCATATTGATTGAGTTCAGAGCATTTATGATGGATTCGTATTTTTTGTTGGAGCTTCCCGATTGCTGAAAATATAAGAGATATTATCAGGATTATCAGAGAGTATCATTTATCAAAGGTCATATAAATCCCATTTTGTCATGTTGTAGAACATTTTATAAGATTAAGCTGAAAAATACCTCGTAAAAGAATCCTAGAACTCCAACCCCTGCAAGGTCTTTCAGAGCTTCATCCAAAGAGTTGTACTCCTCTTTTATACTTACTATATGCAGCTGTTGACATCAAGAGATATCACTGACAAATATGTCAAAGATTGCAATAAATGTGAATTTGCAAAAGTGTACATTAATGTGATTTATGTATAATTACTGTACACAATGTAGTTCACAAAAGTTAAATTAGAATGGCTGATCTGAATGCTCATTTAAATTCATCAAGTAAGTAGTACAAAATTCACTTGCTATCCTATTCTACCGGCATAGTGCGAATGAACACAAACTTATCATCATCATCAGCATAGCGTATTGCTTCTTCTTTTCTTTCCTATTAGCCATGTGTGGGATAATAATAACCTTAAGGCCCGTCCTTATAACTCCAGCATGGGGGGTTCGATGCCAGCTGCCTAGCATAGGGATATCTGTCATCAGATATCTGTATCTGTCACCTACCCCAAACTATTCAAAATTCCATATTGCATTCTGTCTCTGTTTTCCATTCAGTTAAGCCTGTACTCGATTGAACTGTATCTAAAAGACCTAAAAATATGTGATAATCATAAATAAATATCAGGAGTTTTAAAATACATGGTGTATTATGGGAATGTTTCCTTTATTTTGGTCATCATACCTCCATGGGATATCGTTCTCCATCGATGGTGTGTTCGGATCCAGGGCCTCCATCCTTGCCCAAGTGCAGGTGGAGCTGTATTGCCTTGTATGCCACAGCCAGATCTCCACCCTGTACTTTTGCTGTGGCAGGCAGGTCCACTTGAACTGCAGAGAGATGAAAGCTTTAGTCTATGTAAAATGAGATATATAGAGTCCAAGGACCTTTGCATGTACTGTACTATTGTAATGTTAAGCCAATGTTATGGAGCTTTGAGCTTAAATCAGATCTGTGAAATATCAAGGCATTGAGTGAATAAGCCTTGCTATTTGTGTTCAATTCAACTACAATACACCATGCTGATAATAGTGTATCATTTGCAGGGTGGTTCTGTACTGTAAATGTAAATGTAGCATCTATATCAGGGGCCCACGACCCCATTTTTAAATCTGAAAATTCTCCCCGCCCTAACCATGTGAAAAGAATGATGTAAATAACAGCCAATGTTTACTTTTCATTTGGAGCTATGGCAGTCAATTGAAAAACATTGTAACGCTATTTCTGATTGTCTTCTCAACGTACCATCACATACTTTTAACGTGAGGCTATGACAGCCAATTGCAAATTAGTCTGACATAATGTTGCTTATCTCACCACCACTAATGAGATGGGTGTGGCTTGATGCATGTCATGCCGGAGCTCCACAAAGTCAGGAGGCATGGTTGACAGTACGCACCTCATCTCTGCTGTCACATCCAACCTGGATCGATATTTGGTTTTAATGCAGACGAGAGCAATGAATCCAGCTTCACTAATATGAGCTGGTAAAGAGTACCATGAGTTTTAATGCTCAGAGGGAGGCAACAGGGTATTCCTTTGTAGTGACCCGTGAATGCGTTGTCTGCTGCATTCGGTCACATGACATCTCGATCAGCTGTTCAATTTCACTTACCGACATGTCAACAGAGACAGGATCACACAGTCAAATGGAAGTAGGTCACAAGGTGCTCTTCCAAGCGTTGGAGGTGAGCAGTCATCACTCGTGTGGGACACTTACTGATGCTGTTGTCTGTTAGAAACATGCACAGCTGAGGGAAGGGGGCATCCCAGGGCCTCATGGGTCTCCCGGTTATGGCCGGCTGCGACACAGCCCAGGATCGAACCCAGATCTGTAGTGATACCTCAAGCACTGCAGTGCCCTAGACCGCAGCGCCACTCGGGAGGCCGATTTACATAGAAACTCACCAGTGCGACCATTGTTTGTGATGAGACTGTGGAAGGCCTCTTGGTACCCAGCGAATGTGAATGGTGTAAGGCGTCCATCTGGTAGAGTTCTTCTTGTCACAATGTTAATGGGGGACTGGGCTTTTCCGCCACAAGCCCCAGCAACCGTTGTCCAACCATCAGGTCCTTCACATGAGCAACGAGACAGAACATTGGTTATGTTTAAGAACTTTGATCCCAATGGGTATTTTAGCATATGTACTGAATGTATAGGGTTTACCTGTGCATTTGCCACCACATGTAACCTGGGACTGGTAGCACCAATCTGGAGAAGGGATTTTTTGGACATTAACCATTTTTTCCCATTGAATGCAATCTATTGACAATGTCATATATTGTGAAGTTTTCCTTTTTGAAAAAATGTGACAGGATGACGTTTTCCTATGATATCATGTTGGGACGTTATGAATCAACCAATGGCATAAATAAATGTTGCTTGAGTATTTAACTTCCTAAATAAAAAATAAATGACATAAGATGTGTTGTAAAGTCCAATGGTATGGTCACCTTTGTCAATCAGATAGGCAGCTGACCATTACTCCAAGGCAAACAACCACAGAGGCAGGCCAAAGTACAATCAAAAGTTCTTGATTATAAATCCAGCTTTTACAACAATGACAATACACAGTATCACTGCGGTCCGATTAGAAACGTATAAGAGGCTAGGATTTAGGGCTAACTATGAGAACCGGCGCAAACTAACACAACAGTTGATTCACTCATGGAGCAGTGACCAATGTTTGTTCGTCCGGTTCTTTCCGAACAGGGTTCATTCGTTCAACTCTACCCGAACAGGGTTCATTAGTCGATGGCTGGTTTGGTCATCAATGGCAGATTTGGTTGTCGTTGCTGCTTGCTGGACTGTCTCTTGCTCTACGACAGGCCTGCTGGGTTGTAGCGTCAGGCGTGTCAGCATGTTCTGGCCAATAATTGGAGTCACGCTTATACGCTGGAAATAAGCTCTTTACTTTAGTAGTGCTATTGATATCGTTGTGATTTGTGTCTTTTCTCCAGAGCAGGTGGATATCGGAGAGGAGCAGCAACAACGAGGTGGACGTCCGTCAGTCGAGATTCCATGCGTTATTTCATGGCTTTGATGTATTCACTATTTTTCTACAATGTAGAAAATAGTAAAAATAAAGAAAACCCCTTGAATGAGAAGGTGTGTCCAAACTTTTGACTGGTACTGTATATTTTACTCTGTTTGAGAAGATTGCCACATCCCTAACATGGCCGCACGATATCTGGTCACTGCTCCTCCAAAGTGTTCTTGTGAGAAAAGCTCAGAATCTGTATGCCGCTTTATCTCTTGATCAGAGTTCAGATTATGACACTTTTAAAGCTGCTATCCTTAGAGCTTATGAGTTGGTTCTAGAGGCATATAGACAACAGTTCTGTAAATTGTGAAAGACACAATTACAAAGTCATGTTGAATTCGCAGGGGAACAAGCATGTATTTTTGATCGGTGATGTGGTTCACAAGAGGTCAAAGACCTTGAGGATTTAAAGACACATACTCCTCGAACAGTTCAAGAATTGCCTTCACTTCTTGTGGGAGCACTCCAGACCATTAAGGCTCTGGTTGTGACTGGTGAATCTCCTAAACAAGGTTTTGGATCAGATGTGTATGAACCCTTTGTTTCAGATGGGTTAGTGTCTCTGATGAGTGGTGATGCTGTTAAGCAGCCTGTGAAAATACTGTGAGACAGTGGGGCAGTCCAGTCCTTTATTTTTAGGGTGTTTTGCCTTTGTCTGACACTTCTGCAACTTGTTTCTGTTTTTTGTTGTTGTAGGAGTAAGGCCTAGCCTTCTGGTGAAAAGGGTCTCGTTAGGGGCCTCCCGGGTGGTGCAGTGGTTAAGGGTGCTGTACTGCAGCGCCAGCTGTGCCATCAGAGTCCCTGGGTTCGTGCCCAGGCTCTGTCGTAACCGGCCGCGACCGGGAGGTCCGTGGGGCGACGCACAATTGGCCTAGCGTCGTCCGGGTTAGGGAGGGCTTGGTCGGTAGGGATGTCCTTGTCTCATCGCGCACCAGCGACTCCTGTGGCGGGCCGGGCGCAGTGAGCGCTAACCAAGGTTGCCACGTGCACGGTGTACCCTCCGACACATTGGTGCGGCTGGCTTCCGGGTTGGATGCGCGCTGTGTTAAGAATCAGTACGGCTGGTTGGGTTGTGTATCGGAGGACGCATGACTTTCAACCTTCGTCTCTCCCAAGCCCGTACGGGAGTTGTAGCGATGAGACAAGATAGTAGCTACTACAACAATTGGATACCACGAAATTTGGGAGAAAAAAGGGGGTAAAATTCCAAAAAAAGAAAAAGAAAAAAGATAAGGGTCTCGTTAATTTTGGGCAACAATTTGGCTGGCAGGAACGTTGTGTCAAATCCTGTCATTTGTAGGGAACCCAGAGTGGAGGAACCTGACGGGTTATCGGAAAAGTACCCTAGAGTGTTCCCAGCATATGCCGTTACATGTGTTATGTCAGAGAAGAAAGCCGAAAGCCAATCTAGTATTGAGGAGGATGTCACTTTGATTCCACCATGTTCGATCTGTCTAAGACGTTTATGTGGTCCTAATTTTGGTAAACCTCCTGAGTTGGCCTCTTCTTTGAAAACCCCAAAGGTGAGCAAATTTGTGTCACCTCTGACAGAAGAGAGGGTCCCTACAATAGACACCGATGTCTAATAAGCAGCTCATTGCTGAACTGAGTAAAGATGTTTTTCCTCGCCTCTCTTTTTATTAAGTTGATATGTCCAGAGGAGGAGTTTGATGAAGAGTTTGATGGGTTACTTTGACAGAGATGTTCTGATGAGGAAACGGCGTTCTTGCACCACTTCTGGGTAAGACGATTGGCCCAGTGTCTCAAAATTGTCAATCCAGTTACACTTTGACAAGAGATACTGAGGTTGGCTGATGATGGTAGTATGGCTGGTCAATAAGACCATATCTTGGGTAACCATGACCATGACCATATCTTGGGTAACTTTTTTTGGCCTGGTCTGAAACAGGATGTTCTGGCTTACTGTTTAATCCTGTAACGTTTGCCAGCGGACAGGTAAACCGAACCAAGCTGTACCTGTTGCACCTTTGCAGCCTATTCCTGATTTTGACTAACCTTTCAGCAGTGGACTATGTTGGTCCTTTGCCCAAAGCAAAGAGTGGTAACCAGTTTCTCTTAACTATCATGTATGCTGCCACTTGTTTCCCTGAGACCATTCCAGTGAGGAAAATCACGACTCCCAGTATGGTTAAGACTCTTGTGAAATAATTTAATGTTTGGACTTTCGTAGGTAGTGCAATCAGACCAAGGTTCAAATTTCATGTCAAAGGTCTTCCAGCAAGTGCTACAGCAGTTGAGTGTTACCCAATGTCCCTCTAGTGCCTACCACCCAGAGTCTCAAGGTGCTCTTGAGAGATTTCATCAGACTTTGAAGTCTATGTGGAGAGTTTACTGCTGTGAGTTTGAGAAATACTGGGATGAAGGGGACGCTAATGTGTTATTTGCAGCTCAAGAGGTTGTTCAGGAATCTCTCGGTTTCAGTCCGAATGAGCTCATGTTTATACATCATGTCAGAGGTCGTTTGAGCTTGCTAAGAGAGAGGTTGTTGCAGGACAAACACACAAGAAACTTTCTATACAGATTGCACCGCACCTGTCAGTTTTCCAGTGAGAATTTTGTTCCACAAACCAAAAGGAAAGTTTGGTATGATCAAAAGACCCAAAACCACACTTTCGGTGTGGGTGACCAAGTCCTGGTTTTGTTTCCTGTTCTGGGTTCACCATTACAAGTTCGCTTTTCAGGACATTACATCATCAAGGAAAACCTTGATATATTGTTGCACTTCTTTTTAGAATATCAGGGTTTAATTTCAGATGTGCCAACTCAGATAAATGTACTAGAGCATTACATTGACGTTGGGGACTCTGCCAATCAAACAACATGTCTATCGAGTGATTCCTGAAAAGATAGAAAAAATCTGCAGTGAAGTGGAGTTCATGCTTGGGCACGGCATTGCACAACATCGCAACAGTCTGTGGAGTTCACCCTATAAATTAGTAACTAAGGCAGATGAGCCTCTGTAGTTTTGTTCAGATTTTTTGCAAACTCAATGCAATTACTAAGTCAGACTCGTACCCTTTGCCCCGGGCCGACGATTGTGTGGGCCGTGTTGGCACTGCCAAGTACGTTAGTTAGTTCAACCTATTGAAGGGATATTGGCAGGTCCCTCTAACTGAGCGTACCAAAGCTGTCTGCTTTTGTCACTCCTGATGGTTAATTTTCCTACCTTCATCTTCCATTTGGTTTGAGAAATGCCGGAGCCATGTTTCAAGGCTCATGCACATAGTGCTACGTGGTCTGGAAAATGCAGAGGCGTATTTTGACGATGTGGTTGTATTTAAATGTCACCTGGCCAGAACACCTTCAGAACATTGAGTCTGTTCGAATCAATTTTTCCCTGCCAACTTGACAGTGAACCTGTCAGAGTGAAATCGCCCAAGCATCAGAGAAGTATCTTGTGAAGGTGGTCGGGCAAGGGACGGTCCAACCGGTCTTGCAAAAGTGGAGGCCCTTAATAATAACCTCCCAGTGCACAGATTCTTGGGAATGGCTGGCTACTACCGGGCATTTTGAAAGAACTTGCCCAGCATGTTGCTCCAATTACAGTTTTGACCAATCCGAACGTCGTTTTCCGTTGGAGCCTAGACTGTCGGGAGACTTTTAAGAAGACAAAGACTCTTTTGGTCTCTGTATCAGTGCTAGCTGCTCTGGATTTCCATTGTCTATTTGCTTTGAACGCCAAATGCCAGCAATGTAGGAGCAGGTGTGGTGCTTCCACAGAAAGAGTACAACAATATCGAGCACCCTGTGGGGTAATTTTCAAAGAAATGGGCCTCATATCAGAAAAACTACTTGACTATCGAGAAGGAGACACTCACTTTGGCACTGGCTCTTCAGCACATTGAGGTTTATGTATTGGTCTCTACCCCTCTTGTGGTCTATACCAATCATAACCCTCTTATTTTCCTGCGAAAGACACACTCCACGAATCACAGACTCCTTTGCAAGAGTCTCATATTTCAGGAGTTTCCCCTTGAAATCAGACCGTGATAAGGACAACTTGGTTGCTGATTGTATTTCAAGGGTGGGCAGTCAATAAGTTTAGTGTTTTGTGTTTAGCCAGTGTGTAGCTCTGGCACACATTTTGTTTTGGCTGCACGTTTTGGCGTACTGGAGATGAGTTTTGTTTCGGTTGGGCTCATCACAAGGGGATGAGAGTTACAGAAAGTTACAAACATCAAAATGTACCTGTTTTTCAAAATGTCAGATTTTTAGGCAGCTATATAAAAATAAATAAGTGAAAAAAGTTATAGAAAAATTTATAAAAAAAGAAGAGATCTGTTTTGTCATGCATGAGAGACCGCCAGTTATCACCATGTTTTTATTGGAGAAAGTGATACATTTAAGTTTATTTTATAAAATGGATGTTGTTTTCTGTTGGTAGAAATATGGGATATATTTGCTGTCTTACCTGGAAAGGTGTTATAGGCTTTGGGGTCTTGCACAATGTAGTTTTTGATTTCAAGGTTGGTTCTGTTTAGGTGTGGGCTTGCTCTGATTGGTCGATGGTCAGGATGTGTTGCACCTGTCACCTCGTTAGTCAGTCGTTAGTTTCACCTGTGCTGGTTTGATCCACTTGCTTTTAGCTCAATACCACAAATTGGTGTGATGTTTTTTTTGTTTTTTTTGGGGGGGGGGGGGGGTTTAGTGGGCACTTATGGTGGGTTTCTTTTAGGAACCAGACTATTGTTGCTAGTCAATTTTTAGTGGACACCCCCATGAGTGTCTTTGAGAACCCCTCCTAAAACCCCACCTGTTTCATTTAGGTTGCCGTGGCTTATTTGTTAGTTCCCTATTTCTGTTGAGCTAAGATATTTTATGTTTTTTGTATTTATTCATGCATTTCCATGGTATTTATTGTGAAGCTGCAAAGTCCCAAGCGTTTGGTTTGTAGGATATTTAACTAGTTATTTTCCACTCAAGCATAGCTTTGCTGTAATTTAATTTATTTCAGTAAGGAATAACTTAAGGTTTAGCTAACTACATTTTCACTGAAGCTTCCCAAACATTGTATACCCAATGCCAATTACACAAATACATCAAGTTTCAACCCCTTTTATGTACTAAGATTGAATAAATCAAACAATTAAAAAAACTCACCTGCCCCTTGAATCTTCACAATGATGGCGAAGAAAAAGGAAATAAGTAAATGCATTGTGATTTATGTTTGCTTATGTCAAATTCAATCAGTTATTTTCTAAATGATGCCACACGCAGAGCATCTGGTAAATAACTGTTAGGTGGCAAGGTTCTCTAGAAAAGGCAACCCCTCCCACTAGGTTGTATCCATACCTGTTAATATTAAATATTAGTGAGATCTCCTTGTAGGCTATTTCCTGAGCACTACTCTTAACAGAGAGTTGGCATATCATATGATGATTTGAGATTTGGTGTACTCTCACATGATGAGTAAATAGTAACTATTTCAACTGTGATGAATACAACTAGCTATGATATTTCACCGATTTACTAAAGGATTGATTTTATCATCAGACCAAGCTACTCTTTAGAAGTAACATGTCATATGTAGCCTACGGGCCAAAAAAGTAATTATTGACTTTCACCTGCATTCTGTCACAAGGTTTGCATCACAGGATGTTTTACTGCCCTTAGGCCTATTATAACTAACTACAGTCTAATGACTGTAGTTAATGAAACCCGTTCTATGCCATTTGTGAAGTATTCTTTGCAAACTGCTTAATTACTTTTATGATGTGCTCCACATTCCTCACAATAGAATATGATCTTGTAGAAAACATTCTGTGTCAAATGAAGCACATTTGTCAATTACTCTCAAATGGCTTCACCATGGTGTTTTAACCAATGGAAAATTGTGCATGAAGTCCTCTTACCTCTTGCTTTTAGAAACTGGCAGCAGTGTCAGAGCTTCTGGGCACAGGGATGGATGTGTGTATGAACAAAGCTGGCCAGTCACTGCAGAATGGCAAAACCGATGGCTGGAGGACGATGATTGATGTCGGTGTCACTGTCCACGTTTATATATGGAAGCCCATTCCCGCCACCCAATACATTTTTCAAATGTTGATACTATCTAAAAATGTTGAGATAAAAACAGAGAAGAAGTCGAGACTTTGGGACTATAAGGCTCTATCTGCGCAATGCATAGTTCGGAGATATTGAGCATTTACGTTTTCACATCCCAGATTTTCACATCTCAATTCTTCTTTTATAACCCATTAAGTTCCTCACCGTAAAGGTAACTAAAGTGCGAGTATCAAAATCCTAAGACATTTGTAAATCTGTTTTCTTAGGGGGTTGCAATCGCAGATTGAACCTTATGCCTCTGAAATGACAATCTATTTAAATAAGGTTCTATCTGCCACAAAATGTTAATTATTTCAATTTCAATAGAAAAGTGCAGCCATTTAAATATTAAATATAGAGAATACTCTTCCTTCTTTCTAATCACATCATCAAATATATAAATTCATATTCATTACACATTTGTTAAAGTGATAGTTCCCTAAAATGACACTACTGTTTATCCTATGGATAACTAGCAACATTGCTAAAGCTTAGCTCTGGATGAATAAACTAATATGTTTTTCTGTTCTCTGACACTCAAAGTCAGTAAACTACTTGCTACTTATCAATGAAATGTGGTAAGTTTGTATTTTTAGTGAAATACCCCTTCCATGGAAGTTTTCGTGTGGATATAGAACAAGACAAAAACCGCAATGCCTCTGCTAAGGGCCTTAAACATAATCTAAGGATCTTGTTTTTATTTGTTTTTACCATAAAAACGTTTACGTTATGGCCATTCTTCTGAAAAAGTGGTGAAAAAAATCTAAGTAATTTAAAAAGAGTACCAGAACCTATGATATGAATAGTCAAGGACTTGGGACTATAAGGTTCTATCTGCCAAAGTATAGTTTTGAGAATTTTTCAAGCCCCAGATCTCAGAACTATTTTGTGACATATTCAATCAATCAATTAAATATTTATAAAGCCCTTTTTACAAAGTGCTATACAGAAACACAGCCTAAAACCCCAAACAGCAAGCAATGCAGATGTTGAAGCATGGTGGCTAGGAAAAACACCCTAGAAAGGCAGGAACCTTAAGAAAAAACCTAGAGAGGAACCAGGCTCTGAAGGGTTGGCAGTCCTCTTCTGGCTGTGCCGGGTTGAGATTATAACAGTACATGGCCAAGATGTTCAAACGTTCCTAGATGACCAGCAGGGTCAAATAATAATAATAATCACAGTGGTTGTAGAAGGTGCAACAGGTCAGCACCTCAGGAGTAACTGTCAGTTAACTTTTCATAGCCGAGCATAAAGAGACAGCAGGTGTGGTAGAGCGAGAAAGAGTCAAAAACAGCAGGTCCAAGACAAGGTAGCACATCCAGTGAACAGGTCAGGGTTCCATAGCCGCAGGCAGAACGGTTGAAACTGGAGCAGCAGCACGACCAGGTGGACTGGGGACAGCAAGGAGTCATCAGGCCAGGTAGTCCTGAGGCAAGGTCCTAGGGCTCAGGTCCTCTGGGAGGGGAGGGAGAGGGAGAGAGAGAATTAGAGGAAGCATACTTAAATTCACACAGGACACCAGATAAGACAGGAGAAATACTCCAGATATAACAGACTGATCCTAGTTCCCTGACACATAAACTATTGCAGCATAAATACTGGAGGCTGAGACAGGAGGGGTCGGGAGACACTGTGACCCCGTCCGACGATACCCCCGGACAGGGCCAACCAGGCAGGCTATAACCCCACCCACTTTGCCAAATTACAGCCCCCACACCACTAGAGGGATATCTTCAAACCACACCAACTTACTACCCTGAGACAAGGCTGAGTATACTGTAGCCCACGAAGATCTCCCCCACGGCACATGCCCGAGGGGGGCGCCAACCCGGACAGGAAGATCACGTCAGTGACTCAACCCACTCAAGTGACGTACCCCTCCTAGGGACGGCATGGAAGAGCACCAGTAAGCCAGTGACTCAGCCCCCGTAATATGGTTAGAGGCGGAGAGAAGGGAACCAACCAGGCAGAAACAGCAAGGGCGGTTTGTCGCTCCAGTGCCTTTCCGTTCACCTTCACACCCCTGGGCCAGACAACACTCAATCCTAGGACCTACTGAAGAGATGAGCCTTCAATAAAGACTTAAAGGTCAAGACCGAGTCTGCGTCTCTCACATGGATAGGCAGACCATTCCATAAAAATGGAGCTCTATAGGCTAAAGCCCTGCCTCCAGCTGTTTGCTTAGAAATTCTAGGGACAATAAGGAGGCCTTTATCTTGTGACCGTAGCATACATGTAGGTATGTACGGCAGGACCAAATCGGAGACATATGTATGAGCAAGCCCATGTAATGCTTTGTAGGTTAGCAGTAAAACCTTGAAATCATCCCTAGACTTAACAGGAAGCCAGTATAGAGAGGCTTGCACTGGAGTAATATGATCAAATTTTGGGGTTCTAGTCAAAATTCTAGCAGCCATGTTTAGCACTAACTGAAGTTTATTTAGTGATTTAACCGGGTAGCCAGAAAGTAGACCATTGCAGTAGTCTAATCTAGAAGTGACAAAAGCATGGATGAACTTTTCTGCATTATTTTTGGACAGAACGTTTCAGATTTTTTGCAATTTTATGTAGATGGAAAAAGCTGTCCTTGAAATAGTCTTGATATGTTTGTCAAAAGAGAGATCAGGGTGCAGAGTAACACCAATGTCCTTCACAGTTTTATTTGAGACAACTGTACAACCATCAAGATTCATTGTCAGATCCAACAGAAGATCTCTTTGTTTCTTGGGACCTAGAACTAGCATCTCTGTTTTGTTCGAGTTTAAAGGTGAAACATTTGCTTCCTTATGTCTGAAACACAGGCTTCCAGGAGGGCAATATTGAGTATTCACCGTGTTTCATCGAAATGTACAGTTGTGTATCATCCGCATAGCAGTGAAAGTTAACATTATGTTTTCTGAACGACATCACCAAGAGGTAAAATATATAGTGAAAACAATAGTGGTCCTAAAACGGAACCTTGAGGAACACCGAAACTTTCAGTTGATTTGGACAAACCATCAACATTTACCATCTTCACGATTGCAGTCTCAATGCTATGATGGGGTCTGAAACCAGACTGAAGCGCGTCGTATACATTGTTTGTCTTTAGGAAGGCAGTGAGTTGCAACAGCTTTTTCAAAAATGTTTGAGTGGAATGGGAGATACGATATAGGCCGATAGTTTTTTATATTTTCTGGGTCAACGTTTGTCTTTTTCAAGAGAGGCTTTATTACTGCCACTTTTAGTGAGTTAGGTACACATCTGGTGGATAGGTAGCCATTTATTATGTTCTACATAGGAGGGCCAAGCACAGGAAGCAACTCTTTCAGTAGTTTAGTTGGAATAGGGTCCAGTATGCAGCTTGAAGGTTAGCGGCCATGACTATTTTCATGAATGTGTCAAGAGATATAGGATTAAGTGTCTCCCTTGATCCTAGGTCCTGGCAGTGTTGTGCAGACTCAGGACAACTGCGTTTTGGAGAAACATGCAGATTTAAAGAGAATATGCTTTCTAATGATCATGATCTTTTCGTCAAAGAAGTTCATGAATTTATCATTGCTGAAGTGAAAGCCATCCTCTCTTGAGGAATGCTGCTTTTTAGTTAGCTATGTGACAGGGGGATTGTTCTTATTCTCCTCAATGAAGTTGGAAAAATAGGATGATGAAGCAGCAGTGGTGGAGTGCCTTTTTCATGAATCAATAAGTACAGTAAATCACCTTACATTCAATCATTTTTTATTGACAACCCAGGATTGTGTGATTGGATTGCAGATAGAACCTGATACCACCAAGTTACTTGGTGTTTACGCAGAGAGAACATTCTGAGTTTTACTTTCCTCTAAAAAAAATCTGACACATCTCACATGTAAATGACCAACTAAAGAAAAACTGGGCTGTCTAGCTGCACGGACCTAGCTGGCTGGACGGACCTAGCTATCTTGCCGGCCGGCCGGACCTAACTATCCTGCCGGCTGGACCTAGCTATCTGGCTGGTCGGTCGGCCGGACCTAGCTATCTGGCTGGTCGGTCGGCCGGACCTAGCTATCTGGCTGGTCGGTCGGCCAGACCTAGCTATCTTGCCAGCTGGACCTAGCTACCTGGTTGGCCTTTCCTATGTACGCCTTTCCTACGCACTTCTCAGTAGTTGGCATTCAGACTTACCTGTTGCAGGTCCGCAACAGGCTTTGCAGGTGTGGTTCACTTACGTGCCCTGAATAGATTTAATTAAACTGCTGAAAACCCTCCCACTTGCTGGCCAATATTTTCGTGTCAAGTTTTCATTCAATAGGGTTTTCAGTACATTTATCTAAAGCCATCCCTTTAAATGTGGTGTACCTTTAATTTTAATTTTCTCAACAGACTCACTATAATATTTTGAGAGAAAGGTTCAGAATATTAAGGATCAATTTTAAAAATCCATGTAAATAAATACGCACATATTAGTCTCCTTTTCAGCACCAATAGATTTGTATGTTATTTAGGGTTAGGAAAGTATTCATGAATAATAATACAAAAATAGGTTTTGAGAGCCTTTACACACAAAATATATTGGTGAAACAGAAATACAGTGGTTTTATTCATCCTGAAAGTTGTCATATTCAATTGTTCAATTAGAAAGTTAGAAAAGTCAACAATAGGGGTTGAACAGTAGTCCTATAAATCTACCCTAACAATCCTCACTCATTTGGTCTGCGTTCCATAATGATTCAAATAGGCTACATATTCCAAATGATTGCACAAGTTGTAATACTATGATCCACTAATGCTACTGTAGTGATCCTCAGGAATAACCAGATCAACGTGACAAAGGAAAGAAAGGTAAACTGACAATGGAATGGAATGAGGCAAAATATAAGTAAAGTGACAGTTATAAATGTGTGTGGGTATAACTGACAGTGGCTACCGATACTGACTAATATGTAACATCAATACAATTTTTTTTAAATACAGTGAAAAGTCTGGGAATTTAATTAAAACATTATAGAAAACATAAGTGCACTCGGTTGTTTGTAGGTTTGGACACTATACTGTCATTTGTGCATGGCTACAGAAGCCTCCAAATTTCATTCCTGCAAGTTTTAAGGCCAGAATTTCATAAACTTTACAGAGGTATACTTAATGTTGATAGGCTTCAGTTTGTTGCTATATGACTGGTTTCACATTTGTCTCCAGCGATCATAACGTAAAATGTATCTAAAACAATTGTAATTTATATTTACAATCCGTTTATCCAAATGGCTTACTCTTTTACCTAGATCTTATCAATAGCTCCTATCAAGTTGTAAATTACAGTGCATGGAGAATGGTGTTATTTCTATCGGGAAAAAGAAAGCAGACGCTGTTCCACTTGGAACCGACAGGTTGCTCGACTTTATTTATTGTTTCATGGCCCGGTAAGGTCTTGGATTTATGAGGGAATTAAGTCAAGGTCAGAATACAACATATCCGTAGACACACATCTTCCACACAAAAGTGCATTAAAGGGAATTAAGTTCCATTTATGCGCGTATAACTTTGGTCTGAATCGGCCAATATGGGAATGAATTATTTTTGAGGAAAAAGTCAGATAGAACCTTAAAGTCCCAAGGTCAAGAGGTGTCAATGTCATTAGACTGTAGTAAGCTATAATACGCCTAAGTGCAGTAAAACGTTGTGTGATGCAAACCTTGTGACAGAATTCAGGTGACCTTGTCAATTATTAATTCTGTGGCCCATAGGCTACATATGACATGTTACCTCTAAAGAGTAGCTTAGCCTGGTGATGAATCAATTCTTCAGTAAAATCTGTGAAATATCATAGCTAGTAGTATTCATCACAGTTGAAATAGTTACTGTTTACTCACGTGAGGGTAAACAGCATCTCAAAATATTTACTGGTATGTAGTTAGATATGTAGTTAGCTAAACCCTAGTTATTCCTCATTGGAATAAGTTAAACTACAGTAAAGCTATGTGGAAAGTAACTAGCTAAATATACTACAAAATAAACGCTTGCTATTTTGAAGCTGCACAACAAATACCATAGAAATTCATTAATAAAATAGAAAATGACATTTCCTGAAGAAACTTTGTTGTGCTTGCTCCTCTTTAAGTGTTTCTCATGGTAATTAAATACATTGTAGTGGTAATGACGGCAGTAGTAATAGTAGCAGTACTAATGGTAGTAATAGGGTTTTAATGGGTTAGGTATAGTGACCTATTTTGGGGTGGTTTTGTAGATTTATTATAGTGGGTTATAGTAATGGTAGTGGTAGTAATAGGAGTGGTACACTCTTAGAAAAGAAGGTGCTATCTTGAACCTAAAAGAATTATTCGGTTGTCTCCCTAGGAGAACCCTTTGAAGAGCCCCTTTAGATTCCATTTTCGTGAACATTTTTACAAAATCATCACATATTGCCATGCAAAATGTCAGAGTTACCGTAGCAAAATCAACTATTTTTGCCCTTAAATATCACAAACAATCACTGAGAAGGAGGGACCAAGTAGTGGTGACTGTGTCAGTGGTGGTGGTAGTAGTTGTTGTAGTGGTAGTTAATGCAATAGTAGTGGTATTATTAGTGACTGTGGTAAATTGCAGCATAAAACTTTATTGAAGCAATCTAAGTTAGTCAGTCTGAACGCCCTGGACCAGAGCTAGTTAGTGCAGTCCAGAGCTGGCTAGGTACTCTTTACACCATGTACCAGAGCTGGGCCAGACCTAGCTAGCTACAGTGGCTTGCGGAAATACTTATTCATCCCCCTTGGCATTTGTCCTATTTTGTTGCCTTATTACCTAGAATTAAAATATTGGGGGGGGGTTGTATCATTCAATTTATACAACATGCCTCCCACTTTGAAACAGGTTTCCCTCAAGAAATTCCCTGTATTATGTGCCCTCCATCATTGTCACGTTCGTTGTCTTCAACCTCCCTGTCATAAATGAGCCAAGGCGCAGCGTGCATGTAATTCCACATATTTAATAAAGTGAAACCTTCACAAAAAACAGGTCAACAGAAACCGAACGTGACGCAAACCGTGGCGCACACAAACACACATAGAAAATAAATAATTACCCACAAACACAGGTGGGAAAAAGGTTGCCTAAGTATGATTCCCAATCAGAGACAACGATAGACAGCGGCCTCTGATTGGGAACCATACCCGGCCATCAAAGAAACAGACAAACTAGAATGCCCACCCAAATCACACCCTGACCTAACCAAATAGAGAAATAAAAAGGCTCTCTCAGGTCAGGGCCTGACTCTATAGGGGGGAGGGATCTATCCTCGGTGGCGGCTCCGGTTCGGGAGCACATGCCTATTGGCTAACACATGCCTATTGGCTAACACCTTATTTTTGTCTTTAAGCAATGGCTTTTTCTGGCCACTCTTCCGTAAGTCCAGCTCTGTGGAGAGTACGGCTTAATGTGGTCCTACGGACAGATACTCCGATCGCCGCTGTGGAGTGTTGCAGCTCCTTCAGGGCCATGTTTAGTCTCTTTGTTGCCTCTCTGACTAATGCCCTCCTTGCCTGGTCCGTGAGTTTTGGTGAGCGACCCACTCTTGGCAGGTTTGTTGTGGTGTCATAATCTTTACATTTTTTAATAATGGATTTAATGGTGCTCTGTGGGATATTCAAAGTTTTGGATATTTTTTTATAACCCAACCCTAATCTGTACTTCTAATTTGTCCCTGACCTGTTTGGAGAGCTCCTTGGTCTTCATAGTGCCGCTTGCTTGGTGGTGCCCCTTGCTTAGTGGTGTTGCAGACTATTTGGCCTTTCAGAACAGGTGTATATATACTGAGATCATGTGACAGATCATGTGACACTTAGATTGCACACAGGTGGACTTTATTTAACAAATTATGTGACTTCTGAAGGTAATTGGTTGCACCATATTTTATTTAGAGGCTTCATAGCAAAGGGGGTGAATACATATGCACGCACCACTTTTCCGATTTTTATTTTTATTTTTTTTGGAAATAAGTTTTCTTTAAATATTTCACTTCACCAATTTGGACTATTTTGTGTATGTCCATTACATGAAATACAAATAAAAATCCATTTAAATTACAGGTTGTAATGCAACAAAATAGGAAAAACACCAAGGGGGATGAATACTTTTTGCAAGGCACTGTACAAATGAAATGAGTAATGTAGGATATGTAGACATCATAAAAGTGGCGTTATTTAAAGTGACTAGTGATACCTTTATTAATTCCATTTATTAAACTTATTAAAATGGCCAGAGATTTGAGTCTGTATGTTGACAGCAGCCACTCTATGTTAGTGATGGCTGTTTAACAGTCTGATGGCCTTGAGATAGAAGCTGTTTTTAAGTCTCTCAGTTCCAGCTTTGATGCACCTGTACTGACCTTGCCTTCTGGATGATAGCAGGGTGAACAGGCAGTGGCTCGGGAGGTTGTTGTCCTTGATGATCTTTTTGGCCTTCCTGTGACATCGGGGGGTGTAGGTGTCCTGGAGGGCAGGTAGTTTGCCCGGTGATGCGTTGTGTAGACCTCACTACCCTCTGGAGAGCCTTGCGGTTGAGGGCAGAGCAGTTGCCGTACCAGGCGGTGATACAGCCCGTCAGGATGCTCTCGATTGTGCATCTGTAAAAGTTTTAAGTGTTTTATGTGAAAAGCCTAATTTCTAAAACATCCTGAGGTTGAAGAGGCGCTGTTGTGCCTCCTTCACCATGCTGTCTGTGTGGGTGGACCATTTAATTTTGTCTGTGATGTGTACGCCGAGGGAGGGACTGGGATTCCAATAAGCAGAGCACCTGGTTCATAAATGTTGGGTGGAAAGTTCCTCTGGAAAAGGCAACCTCTCCCACTAGGTTATATCCATGCCTGTTGATAAGATTTATTTACATAGCATAGGGCTGTTGGTATCTATAAATTGATAGGCATTTGTTAACAAATGTCAATTACCCCAGTCAAGAGTGATTTATAGATAGATATGAGTCAAAACTATTGAATATATTAGTGAGACACTCCTTGTTGGCTATTTCGTCAGTACTACTCTGACTAGATAGTTGGCATATAATTTAATGATTTGAGATGTGGTGTACTCTCACATGAGGAGTAAACAGTACCCAGCTAGCACATTTAGTTCCTTGGAAGTTGTGGGAACGCATGCCTTTGTTTTCCCAAGCCATAAGTCTCCTGACTGATAAACAGGACGTTTTTGAACATTCTGAGAATGGAAGTGAACATTTTGCCTGTTCTGGGAATGTTTTTTTTGGTTGCAGGGAAGTTCTGAGAACAGTTTACTCTGGGAGGTTTTATTAACGTTCTGAGAATGGAAATTATTATTTATTTAGAGGTTTTTGAATAACTTTCTTAAAACTTTCACTGAATGTTTCAATAAAACATGTAATAATTGTTTAACTCCAAGCACAGACAGGACACTTGGAAATTAATTTCCTTAGGCATTAATCATGCAAACACATGTATTTCTTCTTGTGACATGGCATCAGTGAGATTTGAACATATTGTCTTCTGTTTTCTATCTGTTGTAATTAGTCCACTGCACCACCAGGATGGTGCTAGCATGCAATGTTTTTACACATACAAAGTTGTTTATTTTAGTCTATTCAAACAGACCCCATTTCAAAGGAAATAAGCACTTATTACGATCAGGTGTGTCCAATTAGTGAGTGTGCCCAACAAACCTGAACACACTTGACAAGATAGAGAATAGAGAGAGTTTTGTTGATGCTGAGAACAGAATATATATGTAAAAAAAAAAGAAGAAAAGAAAGGTTAAACGTACTGAGAATGTTCCCAAAGCCAAGGAACTATCCTGCACCATTCACAGAAAGAAGAAACATATGGTTCTCAGAACGTTATAGGGCCCCCAAAAGGTCAGCAGTAGCCTTTTGGGGGCCCTAAGCAAGATTTGGTTCTTGTCCAGCACTGCATGAAGGTTGTCGGCTGTGGCCGTGTGATGTGACGTAAAGCGTTAGTGTAGCCTATTTGTTGTTGCAATTATTTGCTCTGTGATGACTAGGCTAACCGTCTATTATCTTAGCCCAATATTGGATGCCAAAACAGCGAAATACTCAGTCTAAACGTGAATCGATTTTCAATTGCGGTACGGTTCTAGAAACATAGATCATTCTACTTTCATATCACATAGAAATAATTGAACAAATTCTAAATGAACACTTACTGCACTGTTTCATATGTAGCCTATGAGCAAACAAATAAATAATTGACAAGTCACCTGCATTCTGTCACAAGGTTTGCACTTACGCCTATTATAGCTTGACACCTGATTTATGTCAACTCTGAAGTATTCTTTGCAAACTGTTTCATTATTTTAATTATGTGTTCCACAGTCCTCACAGTAGAATATGTCTTGTAGAAAACATTCTGTGTCAAATGAAGCACATTTGTGAATTACTCTCAAATGACTTCACCATGGTGTTTTAACCTATGGAACATTGTGCATGAAGTCCTCTTACCTCTTTATTTTAGAAACTGGCAGCAGTGTCAGAGCGCTGGGCACCCTTGTTGCGCTGGGCACCCTTGGTCCCTACAAATGTGACCTGTCAAAGGAAGGGAGATCCTTTCCATGTTCTCTGCCATCAAGACCCTTTATCATGAAGAGGATGTGTGCATCAGCAATGCTAGCCTGGCCCATCTAGTCACTGTTGAATGGCAAAACCGATGGCTGGAGGACTGAATGATTAATGTAGGTGCCATTGACAATGATCTCTGTGTTTATGTCAACTGCTGTCCATATTTCTATATTTGTTTATTTAAATTTTTTGTCATTTAGAAGACATCTTATCCAGTGTGACTTACAGTCAAGAAACAAGGGATGATTGTCTCTATTCTGTGTCATGCTCTCCGTCATTTAATAGCATTTGTTATTGATGTGCGTTTCAATCTCTGTGTTAATGTCACTATCCATATTAATAAAAAAGAAACATCTTCTGTTGAACATGACAATTAATCTTGATGGTTGTACAGTCGTCTCAAATAAAACTGTGAAGAACCAATGCGTTGCTCTTTTGATGAACATATGAAGACTGTTTCAAGGACAGCTTTTTCCATCTATGTAAAATATTGCAAAAATCGGAAACTTTTTGTCCAAAAGTGTTGCAGAAAAATGAATCCATGCTTTTGTCACTTCCAGGTTAGACTACTGCAAAGCTCTACTTTCCAGCTACCCGGATAAAGCACTAAATAAACTTCAGTTAGAGCTAAACACGGCTGCTAGAAAAAGATTATCATATTACTCCAGTGTTAGACTTTCTACACTGGCTTCCTGTTAAGGCTAGGGCTGATTTCAAGTTTTTACTGCTAACCTACAAAGCATTACATGGGCTTGCTCCTACCTATCTCTCCGATTTGGTCCTGCTGTAAAATCGTGGGCAAACGTTTTGAGAATGACACAAATATTAATTTCCACAAAGTTTGCTGCTTCAGTGTCTTTAGATATTTTTTGTCAGAAGTTACTATGGAATACTGAAGTATAATTACAATCATTTCATAAGTGTCAAAGGCTTTTATTGACAATTACATGAAGTTGATGCAAAGAGTCAATATTTGCAGTGTTGAGCCTTCTTTTTCAAGACCTCTGCAATCCGCCCTGGCATGCTGTCAATTAACTTCTGGGCCACATCCTGACTGATGGCAGCCCATTCTTACATCATCAATGCTTGGAGTTTGTCAGAATTTGTGGCTTTTTGTCCACCTGACTCCACCTTCTCAATGGGATTAAGGTCTGGGGAGTTCCCTGGCCATGGACCCAAAATATCGATGTTTTGTTTCCCGAGCCACTTAGTTATCACTTTTGCCTTATGGCAAGGTGCTCCATCGTGCTGGAAAAGGCATTGTTTGTCATCAAACTGTTCCTGAATGGTTGGGAGAAGTTGCTCTCGGAGGATGTGTTGGTACCATTCTTAATTCATGGCTGTGTTCTTAGGCAAAATTGTGAGTGAGCCCACTCGCTTGGCTGAGAAACAACCCCACACATGAATGGTCTCAGGATGCTTTACTGTTGGCATGACACAGGACTGATAGTAGCGCTCACATTGTCTTCGCCGTACAAGCTTTTTTCCGGATGCCCCAAACAATCGGAAAGGGGATTCATCAGAGAAAATGACTTTACCCCAGTCCTCAGCAGTCCAATTGGCAGAATATCAGTCTGTCCCTGATGTTTTTCCTGGAGAGAAGAGGCTTCTTTGCTGCCCTTCTTGACCCCAGGCCATCCTCCAAAAGTCTTCGCCTCACTGTGCGTGCAGATGTACTCACACCTGCCTGCTGCCATTCCTGAGCAAGCTCTGTACTGGTGGTGCCCCGATCCCGCAGCTGAATCAACTTTAGGAGACGGTCCTGGCGCTTGCTGGACTTTCTTGGGCACCCTGAAGCCTTCTTCACAACAATTAAACCGCTCTCCTTGAAGTTCTTGATGATCCGATAAATGGTTGATTTAGGTGCAATCTTACTGGCAGCAATATCCTTGCCTGTGAAGCCCTTTTTGTGCAAAGCAATGATGACGGCACGTGTTTCCTTGCAGGTACCGTGGTTGACAGAGGAAGAACAATGATTCCAAGCACCACCCTCCTTTTGAAGCTTTCACTTTGTTATTCGAACTCAATCAGCTTGAAAGAGGGATCTCCAGCCTTGTCCTCGTCAACACTCACACCTGTGTTAACGAGAGAATCACTGACATGATGTCAGCTGGTCCTTTTGTGTGCAGGGCTGAAATGCATTGGAAATGTTTTTGGGGGATTCAGTTCATTTGCATGGCAAAGAGGGACTTTGCAATTCATCTTATCACACTTCATAACATTCTGGAGTATATGCAAATTAACATCATACAAACTGAGGCAGCAGACTTTGTGAAAATACATTTTTGTGTCATTCTCAAAACTTTTGGCCACGACTGTACATACCTACGTTCACAAGACACAGGCCTCCTTACTGTCCCTAGAATTTCTAAGCAAACAACTGGAGGCAGGGCTTTCTCCTATAGAGCTCAATTTTTATGGAATGGTCTGCCTATCTGTGTGAGAGACGCAGACTCGGTCTCAACCTTTAAGTCTTAATTGAAGACTCATCTCTTCAGCAGGTCCTATGATTGAGTGTAGTCTGGCCCAGGGGTGTGAAGGTGAACGGAAAGGCACTGGAGCAACGAACTGCCCTTGCTGTCTCTGTCTGGCCGGTTCCCCTCTCTCCACTGGGGTTCTCTGGCTCAAAACCTATTACAGGGGCTGAGTCCCTGACTTACTGGTGCTCTGCCATGCCGTCCCTGGGAGGGGTGCACCACTTGAGTGGGTTGAGTCGTTGACATTATCTTCCTGTCCGGGATGGCGCCCCCCCTTGGATTCGTGCCATGGAGGAGATCTTCGTGGGTTATACTCAGCCTTGTCTCAGAATAGTAAGTTGGTGGTTGAAGATATCCCTCTTGTGTTGTGCGGGCTGTGCTTTGGCAAAGTGGGTGGGTTATATCCTGCCTGTTTGGCCCTGTCCGGGGGTATCGTCGGACGGGGCCACAGTGTCTTCCGACCTCTCCTGTCTCAGCCCCCAGTACTCATGCTGCAATAGTTTATGTGTCGGGGGGCTAGGGTCAGTCTGTTACATCTGGAGTATTTCTCCTGTCTTATCTGGTGTCCTGTATGAATTTAAGTATGCTCTCTCTAATTCTCTCTCTCTCTCTCTCTCGCTCTCTCTCTCTCTCGGAGAACCTGAGTTCTAGGACCATGCCTCAGGACTACCTGGCCTGATGACTCCTTGCTGTCCACAGTCCACCTGGTCGTGCTGCTGCTCCAGTTTCAACTGTTCTGCCTGTGGCTATGGAACCCTGACCTGTTCACGGGACGTGCTACCTTGTCCCAGACCTGCTGTTTTCAACTCTCTAGAGACAGCAGGAGTGGTAGAGATACTCTGAATGATCGGCTATGAAAAGCCAACTGACATTTACTCCTGAGGTGCTGACCTGTTGCACCCTCTACAACCACTGTGATTATTATTATTATTTGACTGTGCTGGTCATCTATGAACATTTGAACATCTTGGCCATGTTCTTCCTAGGTTACGGCCTTTCTAGGGAGTTTTTCCTAGCCACCGTGCTTCTACACCTGCATTACTTGCTGTTTGGGGGTTTAGGCTGGGTTTCTGTACAGAACTTTGTGACATCGGCTGATGTAAGAAGGGCTATATAAATACATTTGATTGATTTATTTGATTGATTACATTGTCTGTCTGCACACGAGAGGCATACCAGTCTATGAGGGAGAGGAAAGTGGATGATGGACACATCATCAACATAAACAGCGGTGACTGCCCTGACAGAGGGGCTGAGGCAAGAGCTGCGAGGGGCTAAACCCCACATTCAAGCCACGGTAAGTTATTGACTTTTAGTGTTCTTATTAGAAATATATAATTATATTGTAAATGAGATGATCAATCGTTCATAGCCACCCAGCACTGAATTGTGCTGATTTATCATACTGTGAGTACAATGCACCAACGGTACTCTACTGAATACAATGGTGTTCTATTATTGGCAACATTCCACAATAGCAGGTCATTGTGTCCTCATGACAGACCACATTGATGTTTAAAATCAACATATTTATCTAGCTATGTCACAATGTAATCATTAGAGCCATCTAACACTAACCCAGTGTTTCTGTTTTCCTTTGGACAGTGTATATCTCCTGGAATGGTGGAAACAGAATATGTTTTCCGGCTTCACAGCCTCCATTCAGAGAAGGCTGCTGCTACCTACGACAGTATGAAGGTGAATAATAACAATAATAATGATATCTGTGCATATGATTGTTTTTAAATGTGTACATTATAATTCTACTGCCTTCCTACAGTTTTTGGAAATAGTGGACATTGCCAGGCACATCCCGCCACATGTTCACGTAAGTAGGACACTTGTCTGTCTCAGTATTCTCTGCACATCACTTCCATCAATGTTTGAATGAACGTGGGAAAAGTTTACCATCATTTAACAAATTATAAGTACTGTTCTCCCGTCTTTGCATATCTTGATTGTAGATGTTCAAATGCGACCTGTGGAGCAAGTGTCATAAAGCAGTCCTGCAGGAGGAATCTGATGCACCTTGATCATCTCAAAGAGGATTGAAAGTTGTCTTAAAGCTGTAGCATTGTGGAGTTTTTGAATTGTGATTTGGGGTTTGATCTGAAAATAAATATTTGCCATGAAAATTATTGTAGGCTACACTGCAGCCCCTTTACAATCTGATACTTGAGGTTTTGAGTTTAAATAAAGTACATTTTCTGTAACATTGTGGAACAACACTATTACAATTTTCCATCAGTAATTAGATATTTTTTTTATGAATGTGTTTTAAAAAAAAATGTTATATTTGAAGTGAATTTTGGGTTCGAAAGTTAATTATATAATACAGTAAACACAAGGTCCAATTAAACTGAATAACATGTTCTAGGAAACATTACAAAAATATTATAAAAAGAAGGCATTGAAAAGTAATGAAAAAACAAAATGTCTTATGTTGCATACAATAACACTAGAAAAAGAATACACGAAGTATAATGCAAGGATTGCTCTCTTACAATCCAAGGAGAGCTATGTAAATCTGTGACGTAACTCGCTTTCATAGAGTTTGAGGGATTTTTCTGCTCCAGTCTTGTAAATGTACTTGCGCCTTGCTAGCTAACACATTCTGGTCGTTGTGAAATGAATATATTTTCCATATCCCGCTTTGCTAATCAGTCAACTTAAAAAGGAGCCAGTCCTGACTCCCATCACATAGGTATGTACCGTTATGGGCAATGGGAGTCAGCCAGCTGCTTCTGACAATACAGCTGTATGATAGCAACAATAGATGTGGCTAGCTTGGTAGCCATCTCTTTCCATTGTTGTTATGCTAGGTAGCTATCTTGTTCTAGCTAAGAAGATTGCTACCTGCATCTCCAGCCTGATATCCGTTGGATAGCTAAGGCTACCTTTGATTATTTTCAAAGTCATATGCATGTTTATCTTCGCTAGCTAGCTAAACCTTTGCTGTTTAGCAATGTCCTCACCCCCTGGCTATAGTAATGTTCTGCATCTTTCCCAGTCAGCCATGGCAGACAGAAGCGTTTTATCATCATACTTTATTGTAGACTAATATTTAATTGTTTACAATAAGATTTTCTTATGACATAGCCATACTTTAAACATGTAAAATTATGGAATAATTGTGTCCTATGTCATGTCCCATAACATTATTTCCCCAAAGACTGTTCTTTGACACAAAACCAACTAATGAAAATCCTGTTGTTTATTATCTCTTCAACAGCCCCTAAACATGGATTTCATCGAGAGCGAAGCAGAGGAGTCTGAGGAGGAATTTGGGAGTACAGCACGTGAATAATTTTGATTTTATTTCAAAGATGTCCCTTGACAGAGTTTATCCTCACAACTACTCTAAATAAGAACCATGGTAACAATGTGCAGGCTGCACACAATGTCATGTGTAATCTTACTTGATATACAACTTCTTGATTTGTGACTTAGATGAGGAGGAGGAACGGGAGAATACAGAGGACCAAGATGAGGATGGAAACCTCAGTGGTCTGATTGATGATGGTGTGGATGAAGGGGAAGAAGAGGAAGAGGAGGAGAAGGAAGGGAAGAAAGATAAGGAAGGAGATAGTGACTCTGGGGAGGAAATTGGACACCATAAGAGGAAGAGAAGTAAGTGGTCATTCATAAATTGTTCCAATATTTATTCCTGTCTGGGCTGCACTGTGATTGCTTCCTAGCCACGTTGTAGGCTGTTTCTTTGGTCTTTGAATAAACTATAATGGTGTGAACTCTTTGATTCTATTTTGATGTGTGACACCTAACAGTGTGCAGCAGAACCATGCATACAACAATAATCACCTTTGGTGTTTGAGTATCTTGTGTTTTCTGTCTACAGGCTTTGACGACCGCTTGGATGATGATGATATTGATCTCATTGAGGAGAATTTGGGAGTGAAAGTGAAAAGGGTAAGTATTTTGATGCCATTATGACAAGCAAAATGCATTGGCATCATGGACATTGTATAGCACACAGCTGAGGTCTCATGTCATGTCCCATAGTCCAACTCTCTAAAAAATAGTATGTAAAAGGAGATAGACTAAAATGTTTTCCTGATACCTATGCTCCTTCCTTATCCCCATAAACAGCAAAAGTTCCGTCGTTTGCGAGACATGTCGGACGATGAGGATGAGGAGGGAGATGATTACGTCAGGGAGGCCCATGAGAAGGACATGATAGCGGATGAGATCTTCATGGGGACGGGAGCGGATGAGGGCGAGGCATTGGATGTGCCTTTGCATCCCGGGGAGGATGAGCAGGAGGACGATGAAGAGTCTGGTATGAAACATTTGAGATATTTCATCTATAAACAGTGGAATTGTTTTGAGTTAGCAGATTTTTAAAAGCCATTTCAAAATCTTTGAGTCATAGGTATTTTTATTTTTTTCTCAGATATCGATGACTTTATTGTGGATGATGACGGACAGCCCTTGAAGAAACCCAAGTGGAGGAAGAAGCTGCCAGGATATACAGATGCGTAAGTGATTCTGACATTTAATTGAATCACTTAGATCTCAATTAGTAGCCTCTCCACCTGGAAGCTCAACCGAAAGTATGAAGTCCTATCTGTGCAAGAATTTGATATGTTAAGTGTGTCCCAAATGGCATCCTATTCCCCTATAGGCCCTGGTCAAAAGTAGTGCACTATAAATAGGGAATAGGATGCCATTTGGGATGCAATCATGTTTACCTTTACTCACCTTCAGTATTTAGTATTGAGCACCACTCCTTTTTTTACAGAGCACTTCAGGAGGCCCAGGAGATATTCGGAGGGGACTTTGACTTTGCCGAGTTTGACACTGAAGCCTATGAAGATGCAGAGGAGGAGGAGGATGCAGATGAAGAGTCATGGGACCGGCCCAAGAAGCAGACCAAGAAGAGGGTGGGCCGACGCAGTATCTTTGAGATCTATGAGCCCAGTGAGCTGGAGAGCAGTCACATGACGGACCAGGACAATGAGATCCGTTCCACTGACATGCCAGAGAGGTTCCAGGTGTGTATACTTCTATAGGATGCGTCCCAAATGGCACTCGGACCCATAGAGCTCTGGTCAAATGTAGGGCACTATATAGGGAATAGGGTGCCATTTGGAACACAGCCATAGTCATAGGGACATGTGAGCACCTGAAATTCACCTATAACTGTTATGGGCTTGACTCTGTAGCCCATTGGTATTCAAACTATTTCTTCAGTCAGTATTTCTGGGGACCACATTCTTTTCACAATAATTTTGTGTGACCCCACACCACCCCAAATATAATGACACAACCTTAAAATCAACAAATAACCTTCAATTCAAAACATTTTAATCTATTATCAAAATTATACTTACTGTATATACTTATATATATATATAAGTACCAGTCAAAAGTTTGGACACTTACTCATTCAAGGGTTTATTTAAATGTTTACTAAGAGTGTGCAAAGCTGTAATCAAGGCAAAGGGTGGCTACCTTGAAGAATCAACTATGCAGTATATTTTGATTTGTTTAACACTTTTATGTTTACTACATGATTCCATTTGTGTTATTTCATAGTTTAGATGTCTTCACTGTTATTCTACAGTGTAGAAAATAGTAAAAATAAAGAAAAATCCTTGACTAAGTAGGTGTGTCCAAACTTTTGACTGGTGCTGTACTTATTTAATTTTTTGGGTCGACCTCACTCTAGTTCCCCCACGACCCCGACTTTGAATACCACTTACTTTGAATAACATTGACTTTGAATACCACTGCTGTAGCCCATACCCTTTTCTATGTGTGTGGTCTTGTTGTTTTTAGTTGCGCTCCACTTGTGTGAAGCCTGCAGAGGATGATGAGCTGGAACAGGAGGCTGAGTGGATCTATAGGAATGCCTTCTCTACTCTCACCATCTCCATGCAGGTACTGGAGTGAGGATATTTTAGCTGGGTCTCATAAGACAATTAGTTCAAGCTGATGCTACAGTCTACAGTGCATTCGGAAAATATTCAGACCCTATAACTTTTTTCAAATTTTTGTTACTTTTACAGACCTTTTTCTAAAATTGATTAAATTGGTTTAAATTGGTACTCAGTACTTTGTTGAATCACCTTTGGCATCGATTGCAGGCTCGACTCTTCTTGGGTATGACGCCACAAGCTTGGCACACCTGTATTTGGGGAGTTTCTCCCATTCTTCTCTGCAGATCCTCTCAATCTCTGTCAGGCTGGATGTGGAGTGTTGCTGCACAGCTATTTTCAGGTCTCTCCAGAGATGTTAGATCAGGTTCAAGTCCGGGCTCTGGCTGGGCCACTCAAGGACATTCAGAGACTTGTCCCGAAGCCACTACTGCGTTGTCCTGTTGGAAAGTGCATCTTAACCGCAGTCTGAGGTCCTGAGCGCTCTGAAGCAGGTTTTCATCAAGGATGTCTCTGTACTTTGCTCCATTCATCTTACCCTCGATCCTGACTAGTCTCCCAGTCCCCTGCCGCTGAAAAACATCCCCATAGCATAATGATGCCACCACCATGCTTCACCTTGAGGATGGTATTGGACAGGTGATGAGCAGTGCCTGGTTTCCTCCAGATTTTACACTTTGAATTCAGGCCAAAGAGTTCAATCTTGGTTTCATCAGACCAGAGAATCTTGTTTTTCATGGTCTGAGTCCTTTAGATGCCTTTTGGCAAACTCCAAGCGGGCTGTCATGTGCCTTTTACTGAGGAGTGGCTTCAGTCTGGACATTCTATGATAAAGGCCTGATTAGTGGAGTGCTGCAGAAATGGTTAACCTTCTGGCAGGTTCTCCCATCTCCACAGAGGAACTAGAGCTCTGTCAGAGCTCGGGGCTCTTCTCCCCCGATTGCTGAGTTTAGCCGGGCAGCCAGCTTTAAGAAGAGTCTTGGATGTTCCAAACGTCTTCCATTTAAGAATGATGGAGGCCACTGTTTTCTTGATGACCTTCAATGCTGCAGGAATGCTCTGGTACCCCTCCGCAGATCTGTGCCTAGGCACAATCCTGTCTCAGAGCTCTATGGATAATTCCTTAGACCTCATGGCTTTGCTCTGACATGCACTGTCAACTGTGGGACCTTATACGGACAGGTGTGTGCCTATCCAAATCATGTCCAATCTATTGAATTGTAGAAACATTGCGTTGTAGAAACATTTCAAGGATGATCATTGGAAGCAGGATGTACCTGATCCAAATATAGAGTGTAATAGCAAATGGTCTGAATACTTATGTAAATAAGGTATTTCAGATTTTTCTAAAAACCTGTTTTCGCTTTGTCATTATGGGGCATTGTGTGTAAATAGATGAGGGAGAACATTTATTTATTCCATTTTAGAATAAGGCTGTAGGTCTGTTTTTAAAATGCTTGTGTTTTTTAAATAAAATATTCTGTGTTTTCAGGAGAACGCAGACTATTTGGACAGAGGTCCAGCCACTACATTCAGCAGAAAAGGCCCCAGCACCATCCAGAAGATTAAAGAGGCTTTGAATTTCATGAGAAACCAACACTTTGAGGTATTACACAGTTCCTCTATCACTGTAGGTAATGTTGAGTTCTTCCATATAATTTTAGTTAGTTAATACAACTGTATTTGTTGTTTCACCTCAAGGTTCCGTTCATAGCGTTCTACAGGAAAGAGTATGTGGAACCTGAACTCAATATCAATGATTTGTGGAAAGTTTGGCAGTGGGATGAGAAGGTAATATACTGTAGCATTGGATTTTTGTTAACTTCCTCCCTTAATTTATTCTCTCTGTTTAATTACTGTTTAATCTGGGACTGTCTTTCCTCCTCAGTGGACCCAGCTGAAAACCCGCAAACAGAACCTGAGACGCCTGTTCCAGAATATGCAGGGATACCAGTTTGAACAGATCTCAGCAGACCCAGATAAGCCACTGGCTGATGGCATTCGACCATTAGACACTTCAGATTTAGAGCGGTAAGGCTTGTCATGTCCAACATGTTTGTAAATAAGCCTTGTCTGAGCCAGAATGGCCCATAAGGCAGGAGCCTATCTCCTGTTTCTGTAGTGTGAGGCACCTTGATGTACAAGTACACCCCCTGGACAGGACCCTAGTCATGTTATGACACCTTTATTATCTTTGTTGTATCAGAGTGCTGACCTGATTATGTTTGTCTGACAAGGCTGAAGGATGTCCAGTCTAGTGATGAACTGGGCGACGTCTACAACCATTTCCTGCTGTACTATGGCCGGGATATCCCAAAGATGCAGAATGCAGCCAGGTCCAGCAAGAAGAAGCTGAAGAAGATCAAAGAAGTGGATGAAGATGGTACGATTTAGATTATATATTGTAAGATTGTGAAAGCACAGTGGATCTTTGCCCTCATCAGAATAATTATCATGTATTCTGTTTGCAGGTAATGAGCAGGAAGTAGTAGAGGAGGAGGAAGAGGAAGAAGAGGAGCACCCGAAGGGCCCGGACCTGAAGCTTGCATCTCGGAGGGATATGTACAGCATCTGCCAGGGTGCAGGACTGGGTGAGTTCTTTATCATGTGTGTCCAGTAGGTGTCACTATCAGCACCTTTTACAAACAGATGTGTGTGCCATACATCTTCAGGTCTGTACAGTTAGCTCGTGATAATACAAAACTTGCTAAGTAATGTGAATAGTGACTAGTGTACTTAAACAGAGTTTTCCAATCGAAGTGCTCTTGCTGTATCATGAGCCGACTATATTTACAACAGTTTTTGAGTCCACCATTTAAAGGGTTCTTTCATCAGATGGCCTAGCCAAGAAGTTTGGTCTGACTCCAGAGCAGTTTGGAGAGAACCTACGTGACAGTTACCAGCGTCACGAGACGGAGCAGTTTCCTGCTGAGCCAATGGAGCTGGCTAAGGACTACATCTGCAGGTTAACCAGCAACACATTATTGCACTGTATACAGAATACATTTTCATATAAAGATAACCCAACCATTTTAGCAGTAACAGGGGTGGTGTTGAGAGGTGAATATGCAAACTTGTGGCACCATTTGAGATGCAAACCTATACCTTCCACAATACTACTAATAGTATGTTCTCTCCGCCTGTGCAGCCAGTTCAGCACAGCGGAGGCAGTACTGGAGGGGACTCGCTACATGGTCGCCATGCAGATCGCTCGGGAGCCTCTAGTCAGACATGTGCTCCGACAGACATTCCAGGAGAGAGCCAAGATCAACATCAAACCCACCAAGAAGGGAAAGAAGGTATACACCATCTATTTGCAATAGGGTTAAAAAAATCACGGTAACTTTCTAAGAATTCCCAGGTTTTCCAGAAATCTTGGTTAGAAGATTCCTGCAATCAGGAGTGAATAAGCAAGAAGTCCTTTATCTTTCTACCAGCAATTCCTGGAAAACCTGGGAATTTGGGAAAAACTACTGCAATTCTGCAACCCTATTCAGCAATTACCGCCACTTCTTTGTTGGTTGTATTAGTGGTTTATTTAGGTCTTTCATGGGATATACAGTACTTTCAGAGGCGACAGGTAGCTTAGCGGTTTGAACTTTGGACTGTAACTGCAAGGTTGTTTGTTGGAATTCCTGATCTGGCAAGGTGGAAAAATCTGCCGTTCTGCCCTTGAGCAAGGCCGTTAACCCCAACACAACTGCTCCTCTGATTCAGAGGGGTTGGGTTAAATGTGGAAGACACATTTTGGTTGAATGTATTCAGTTGTGCAACTGACTAGGTATCCCCTTTCCCCATTCATACCCCTTGACTTATTCCACATTTTGTTGTTACATTCTGAATTCAAAATTGACAACACAACGCTCGAATTGCTTCAGAACAGGAATGTGAAAGTCCTTGAGTGGCCCAGCCAAAGCCCAGTCTAGAAACAAAATCAATTGAATCAATTTTGAATTCAGGCTGTAACACATCCAAATGTGGAATAAGTCAAGTGGTATGAATACTTTCTGAAGAGATGAGTTTATATTGTATAGAAAAAACACATTTAACAAGTTATGTCTTTTCATTGACTCATATTTTTACATTTGAGTTATTTAGCAGATTAGAGTGTCATTATCTAGATTAGAGTACTCTACCATACATGTATGTGGTCTAATCTCTCCTGTAGGATGTGGATGAGGCCCATTATGGCTTCTCCTTTAAATACCTGAAAAACAAGCCTGTAAAGGAGCTGAATGGAGACCAGTTCCTCAAGATGTTGCAGGCAGAGGAAGAGGGCCTGCTCACCATTAACGTCTGTATTGACCTGATTGGAGTGAAGGGGTGAGGTCTTGTTATTATAACATTGTGTAATAACATATTAATATCATTATAGTCTGCATCCCAAATGGCAGCATATTCACTAAATAGTGCACTACGCTCCAGTCGAATGTAGAGCATTATGTAGGGAATATGGTGCCATTTGCGACGATACCGCTGAGTTTTGTGTAATAACATATTAATGATGTGTAATAACATTAATAAAATGTAATAACATATTAATAACACGTAATAACATGTTCCAAAATGTGCTCTGTTTACATGTATACTGTCCTGAGTCAGTCAAGTATCCATGCTATCACTATGTTTGTTGAGCAGGTACGGAGGTGACCAGGCATACTATGAAGAGATAAAGCAGTTTTACTACAGAGATGAGTTCAGCCACCAGGTTCAGGAGTGGAACAGACAGCGCACTCTGGCCATCGAGCGCTCCCTCAAACAGTTCCTTTACCCGCAGATGGCGAAAGAGCTGAAGAACAAACTTATTGCAGAAGCAAAGGAGAACATCATCAAGGTACCCCACCCCCCCTCCACACACACACACACGCACACATTTAACATTTAACATTTAACATTAACATTTAAGTCATTTAGCAGACGCTCTTATCCAGAGCGACTTACAAATTGGTGCATTCACCTTATGACCTCCAGTGGAACAGTAGTGCATCTAAATCTTTTCAGGGGGAGGGGGGGTGAGAGGGATTACTTTATCCTATCCTAGGTATTCCTTAAAGAGGTGGGGTTTCAGGTGTCTCCGGAAGGTGGTGATTGACTCCGCTGTCCTGGCGTCGTGAGGGAGTTTGTTCCACCATTGGGGGCCAGAGCAGCGAACAGTTTTGACTGGGCTGAGCGGGAACTGTACTTCCTCAGTGGTAGGGAGGCGAGCAGGCCAGAGGTGGATGAACGCAGTGCCCTTGTTTGGGTGTAGGGCCTGATCAGAGCCTGGAGGTACTGAGGTGCCGTTCCCCTCACAGCTCCGTAGGCAAGCACCATGGTCTTGTAGCGGATGCGAGCTTCAACTGGAAGCCAGTGGAGGGAGCGGAGGAGCGGGGTGACGTGAGAGAACTTGGGAAGGTTGAACACCAGACGGGCTGCGGCGTTCTGGATGAGTTGTAGGGTTTAATGGCACAGGCAGGGAGCCCAGCCAACAGCGAGTTGCAGTAATCCAGACGGGAGATGACAAGTGCCTGGATTAGGACCTGCGCCACTTCCTGTGTGAGGCAGGGTCGTACTCTGCGGATGTTGTAGAGCATGAACCTACAGGAACGGGCCACCGCCTTGATGTTAGTTGAGAACGACAGGGTGTTGTCCAGGATCACGCCAAGGTTCTTAGCGCTCTGGGAGGAGGACACAATGGAGTTGTCAACCGTGATGGCGAGATCATGGAACGGGCAGTCCTTCCCGGGAGGAAGAGCAGCTCCGTCTTGCCGAGGTTCAGCTTGAGGTGGTGATCCGTCATCCACACGGATATGTCTGCCAGACATGCAGAGATGCGATTCGCCACCTGGTCATCAGAAGGGGGAAAGGAGAAGATTAATTGTGTGTCGTCTGCATAGCAATGATAGGAGAGACCATGTGAGGTTATGACAGAGCCAAGTGACTTGGTGTATAGCGAGAATAGGAGAGGGCCTAGAACAGAGCCCTGGGGGACACCAGTGGTGAGAGCACGTGGTGTGGAGACGGATTCTCGCCACGCCACCTGGTAGGAGCGACCTGTCAGGTAGGACGCAATCCAAGCGTGGGCCGCGCCGGAGATGCCCAACTCGGAGAGGGTGGAGAGGAGGATCTGATGGTTCACAGTATCGAAGGCAGCCGATAGGTCTAGAAGGATGAGAGCAGAGGAGAGAGAGTTAGCTTTAGCAGTGCGGAGCGCCTCCGTGATACAGAGAAGAGCAGTCTCAGTTGAATGACTAGTCTTGAAACCTGACTGATTTGGATCAAGAAGGTCATTCTGAGAGAGATAGCGGGAGAGCTGGCCAAGGACGGCACGTTCAAGAGTTTTGGAGAGAAAAGAAAGAAGGGATACTGGTCTGTAGTTGTTGACATCGGAGGGATCGAGTGTAGGTTTTTTCAGAAGGGGTGCAACTCTCGCTCTCTTGAAGACGGAAGGGACGTAGCCAGCGGTCAGGGATGAGTTGATGAGCGAGGTGAGGTAAGGGAGGAGGTCTCCGGAAATGGTCTGGAGAAGAGAGGAGGGGATAGGGTCAAGCGGGCAGGTTGTAGGGCGGCCGGCCGTCACAAGACGCGAGATTTCATCTGGAGAGAGAGGGGAGAAAGAGGTCAGAGCACAGGGTAGGGCAGTGTGAGCAGAACCAGCGGTGTCGTTTGACTTAGCAAACGAGGATCGGATGTCGTCGACCTTCTTTTCAAAATGGTTGACGAAGTCATCTGCAGAGAGGGAGGAGGGGGGGGGAGGGGGAGGAGGATTCAGGAGGGAGGAGAAGGTTGCAAAGAGCTTCCTAGGGTTAGAGGCAGATGCTTGGAATTTAGAGTGGTAGAAAGTGGCTTTAGCAGCAGAGAGAGAAGAGGAAAATGTAGAGAGGAGGGAGTGAAAGGATGTCAGGTCCGCAGGGAGGCGAGTTTTCCTCCATTTCCGCTCGGCTGCCCGGAGTCCTCCCACACCCAAGGAGGAGGATAAATCTTCTGCAGCAACTTCCATTATTATCTCAACATTTCATTAGATCTTCTTTTCATTATGTTGATGTGACGTCGTTGCTACTGTGGTATTGATGACTTATTTTCTTATTCCGGTATTGACTTTCCAAAGCAGGTGGCACAGAGCATTGATGTATGTTGAGCCTGCTACAGTGTTGTGATAGTGGTTGCCCGCCCCTCAGGCCTGCAGCAGGAAGCTGTATAACTGGCTGAAGGTGGCGCCCTATCGGCCTGACCAACAAGTGGAGGAGGACGAGGAGCTCATGTCTGAGGCCCAGGGCAAAGGGATCCGCGTGCTGGGAGTGGCCTTCTCATCCAGCAGGTAGACTACTGCACACTGTCACTGCCAATATACCAACATTGCATTCAATCAATAGATGTGGTAAAGAGGTCAATGGAACACAGACCGTGGTGGATCGAAGGACAACGGATTGGCACACATTCAACAAATCTGATCAAACAAAGGACATATTTGTAAAATCCAGCCCACAATTCCTCCTCCACCAAACTTTAGTTGGCACTATGCATTTGGGCAGGTAGCGTTCTCCTAGCATTCGCCAAACCCAGATTAGTCCGTTGGACTGCCAGATGGTGAAGCGTGATTCATCACTCCAGAGAATGCGTTTCCACTGCTCCAGAGTCTAATAGTGGCGAGCTTTACACCACTCCAGCCAACGCTTGGCATTGCTCATGGTGATCGTAGGCTTGTGTGCAGCTGCTTGGCCATGAAAACCCATTTCATGACTCTCCCGACGAACATTTATTGTGCTGACGTTGCTTCCAGAGGCAGTTTGGAACTCGGTAGTGAGTGTTGCAACCGAGGACAGACGATTTTTACTCACTTCAGCACTCGGCGGTCCCGTTCTGTGAGCTACCACTTTGCGGCTGAGCTATTGTTGCTATTGTTGCCACTTCACAATAACAGTGCCCTCAAAGCTCATCTCTAAGCTAAAGATCCTGGGACTAAACACCTCCCTCTGCAACTGGATCCTGGACTTCCTGACGGGCCACCCCCAGGTGGTAAGGGTAGGTAACAACACATCCGCCACGCTGATCCTCAACACAGGGGCCCCTCGGGTGCGTGCTCAGTCCCCTCCTGTACTCCCTGTTCACTCATGACTGCATGGCCAGGCATGACTCCAACACCATCATTAAGTTTGCCAATGACACAACAGTGGTAGGCCTGATCACCAACAACGACGAGACAGCCTATAGAGAGTAGGTCAGAGACCTGACCGTGTGGTGCCAGGGCAACAACCTCTCCCTCAACGTGATCAAGACAAAGGAGATGATTGTGGACTGCAGGAAAGGAGGACTGAGCACTCCCCCATTTTCATTGACAGGGCTGTAGTGGAGCAGGTTGAGAGCGTCAAGTTCCTTGGTGTCCACATCACCAACAAACTAACATGATCCAAGCACACCAAGACAGTCGTGAAGAGAACACAACAAAACCTATTCCCCCTCAGGAGACTGAAAAGATTTGGCATGGGTCCTCAGATCCTCAAAAGGTTCTACAGCTGCACATTGAGAGCATCCTTGCTGGTTGCATCACTGCCTGGTATGACAACTGCTCGGCCTCCGACCACAAGGCACTACAAAGGGTAGTGCGTATGGACCAGTACATCACTGGGGCCAAGCTTCCTGCCATCCAGGACCTCTATCTATGTCAAAGACACCAGGCGGTTTTCAAAGACTTTTGCCACCCTAGTTATCCTAGTCATAGACTGTTCTCTCTGCTACCGCATGGCAAGCTGTACCAGAAAGCCAAGAGGCTTCTAAACAGCTTCGACTCCCAAGCCATAAGACTCCTGAACATCTAATCAAATGGCTACCCAGACTATTTGCATTGCCTGCACACACCCCCCCCCCACCCTCTTTAATTCTGCTACTACTCTCTGTTTATTATCTATACAAAGTCACTTTAATAACTCTACCTACATGTACATATTACCTCAATTACCTCGACTAACCGGTGCCCTCGCACATTGACTCTGTACCGGTACCCCCTGTTTATAGCCTCGCTATTGCTATTTTACTGCTGCTCTTTAATTATTTGTTACTTTTATTTCTTGTTTTTTAAAGTATTTTTCTTAAAACTGCATTGTTGGTTAAGGGCATGTTAGTAAGCATTTCATGATAAGGTTTGTTATATTTGGAGCATGTGACAAATAACAATTTATTTGATTTGACTTACAGTTGACTTACAGGCAGCTCTAGCAGGGCTGAAATTTTACAAACTGACTTGTTGGAAGGGTGGCATCCTATGATGGTGCCACATTGAAAGTCACAGAGCTGTTCAATATAGGGAAATCTACTTACAATGTTTGTCTATGGAGGTTGCATGGCTGTGTGCTCGATTTTATACACCTGTCATCAACGAGTGTGGCTGAAATAGCCGAATCTACTAAAGGGATGTCCACATGCTTTTGTATACAGTATATAGTGCATTAACATTTAGAAGTAGTTCCTTCTCAGGTTTATAAGAGTTGAGTGACTGCTATGCTAACTCCCGTTACCCCCACGGCATCTTTCACCCTACGTGTTTCCATGGCGTTTTCATTATTTTGGTAGTTACAATGACCTCTTTACCACATGTATGCAGTCAATCCACAGCCATACACTGGCTGAAATCAGTTGATGATAGGGCTTTTAAATGCAGCAAGTATCATATAATATCACTCAAAGTTTTCCAAAGTCAATACTTTGTAGAGCCACTTTTTGCAGCAATTACAGCTGCAAGTCTCTTGGGTTATGTCTTTATAAGCTTGGCACATCTAGCCAATGGGATTTTTGCCCATTCTTCAAGGCTAAACTGCTCCAGCTCCTTCAAGTTGGATGGATACTGCTGGAGTACAGCAATCTTTAAGTCATACCACAGATTCTCAATTGGATTGAGGTCTGGGCTTTGACTAGGCCATTCCAATACATTTAAATGTTTCCCTTTAACCACTCGAGTGCTGCTTTAGAAGTATGCTTAGAGTCATTTTCCTGCTGGAAGGAGAACCTCCGTCCCAGTCTCACATCTCTGGAAGACTGAAACCGGTTTCCCTCAAGAATTTCCCTGTATTTAGCGCCATCCATCATTCCTTCAATTCTGACCATTTTCCCAGTCCCTGCCGATTAAAAACATCCCACAGCTGATGCTGCTACCACCATGCTTCACTGTGGTGATGGTGTTCTCTGGGTGATGAGAGGTGCGTTTTCCTTGATGGCCAAAAAGCTCAATTTTAGTCTCATCTGACCAGAGTACCTTATGTGGGGGCGTCTCCCACATGCCTATTAGCTAACGCCAAACTTGTTTTCTTATTTTTTTCTTTAAGCAATAGCTTTTTTTCTGGCCACTCTTCCCTAAAACCCAGCTCTGTGAGGTGTATGGCTTAAAGTAGTCATTGTGGACAGATGCTCCAAACTCCGCTGTGGAGCTTTGCAACTCAGGGTTATCTTTGGTCTCTTTGTTGCCTCTCTGATTAATGCCCTCCTTGCCTGGTCCGTGAGTTTTGGCAGGTTTGTTGTGGTGTCATATTCTTTCCATTTTTTGATAATGGGGCGGCAGCGTAGCCTAGTGGTTAGAGCGTTGGACTAGTAACCGGAAGGTTGCAAGTTCAAACCCCCGAGCTGACAAGGTACAAATCTGTCATTCTGCCCCTGAACAGGCAGTTAACCCACTGTTCCCAGGCTGTCATTGAAAATAAGAATGTGTTCTTAACTGACTTGCCTGGTTAAATAAAGGTAAAATTTAAAAAAAAAAAAATGTTTTTAAATTTAATGGTCCTCTGTGGGATGTTCAAAGTTTCTCATATATATTTTCTTATAACTCAACCCTGATCTGTACTTCTCCACAACTTTGTCCCTTCTTGGTCTTCATGGTGCTGCTTACTTGGTGGTGCCCCTTGCTTAGTGGTGTTGCAGACTCTGGGGCCTTTCAGAACAGGTGTATATATACTGAGATCATGTGACAGATCATGTGACACTTAGATTGCTCACGGGTGACTTCTGAAGGTAATTGGTTGCACCAGATCTTATTTAGGGGCTGAGGGGGTGAATACATATGCACGCACCACTTTTACGTTTTTTATTTTGGGGATTTTTTTTGAAAAAAGTTATTTTTTCCATTTCACTTCACCAATTTGGAATGTTTTGTGTATGTCAATTGCATGAAATCCACATAGAAATCCATTTTAATTGCAGTTTTTTGTTGTTGTTTAGTTTAGTTTATTAATTTGACCATTTAAAAAAAACAAGCACACATAAAACTTAAAAGCCATACATGCACATGAATAAAATCATTGAGGATAACACACAATAAAGTCTGGGACTTATTTCCATTGTGGTCCTCTTGAGACAAGATGGCTATACAAGATGGAACACAGAATGGCAGTGAAATAATAAAACAAAAACATAAAAGAAGAACATCTATCTCATCATTCCAGTTACATCATAGCGGTTATTCATATGGGCACAGAAGACATCAAACATATTTTTACAGCTGTCCAGAGAGGACGTTGTTTTTATAGACAGAGGCAACTCATTCCATTCTGAGGCTACAGTAGACAAGAAAGTACCTTTCCCAGCATTACTCCTGAACCTGTATAAGCACACATCAGCAACACCTGATCTGGTGCTGTGATTGTGTGCATCCCTAACACGAGGAAAGTAATCACTTAAATATCTGTGCGCAGGACCATAAATACTCCTGTAAACCAAACCTAGTCTAATCTGGGACACCCTAGCCTCAACAGGCAGCCGGTTTAGTTCCTGCCTATGTGAGTACGTGGACTCACCTTCAATACTACCCTGATCAACGTATTCTGGGCTATCTGGAGTAGAGGTCGACCGATTATGATTTTTCAACACCGATACCGATTATTTATTTGTAAAAATGACAATTACAACAATACTGAATGGACACTTATTTTAACTTAATATAATACATCAATAAAAATCTATTTAGCCTCAAATAAATAATGAAACATGTTCAATTTGGTTTAAATAATGCAAAAGCAAAGTGTTGGAGAAGTAAAAGTGCAATATGTGCCATGTAAAAGAGCTAACGTTTGAGTTCCTTGCTCAGAACATGAGAACATATGAAACATATGATGGTAAGAGGTTTTAGGTTGTAGTTAATATAGTATTTATAGGATTATTTCTCTCTATATCATTTGTATTTCATATTTGACTATTGGATGTTCTTATAGGCACTATAGTATTGCCAGTGTAACAGTATAGCTTCTGTCCCTCTCCTCGCCCCTGCCTGGGCTCGAACCAGGAACACATCGACAACAGCCACACTCGAAGCAACGTTACCCATCGCTCCACAAAAGCCCGGCCCTTGCAGAGCAAGGGGAACAACTACTCCAAGTCTCAGATCGAGTGACGTTTGAAACGCTATTAGCACACACCCAGCTAACTAGCTAGCCATTTCATATCGGTTACACCAGCCATTAGGCTGATAGGCTTGAAGTCATAAACAGCGCTGTGCTTGCAAAGAGCTGCTGGCAAAACGCACTAAAGTGCTGTTTGAATGAATGCTTACGAGCCCGCTGCTGCCTACCACCGCTCAGTCAGACTGCTCTATCAAATCATAGACTTAATTATAACATAACACACAGAAATACTGTGAAATTGGTCATTAATATGGTCGAATCCGGAAACTATCATTTTGAAAACAAAACGTTTATTATTTCAGTGAAATACGGAACCATTCGGTATTTTATCTAACGGGTGGCATCCCTAAGTCTAAATATTCTTGTTACATTACACAACCTTCAATGTTATGTCATAATTATGTAAAATTCTGGCAAATTAGTTTGCAATGAGCCAGGCTGCCCAAACTGCTGCATATACCCTGACTCTGCGTGGAATGAACGCAAGACAAGTGACACAATTTCACCTGGTCACTATTGCCTGCTAACCTGGATTTCTTTTAGCTAAATATGCAGGTTTAAAAATATATACTTCTGTGTATTGGTTTTAAGAAAGGCATTGGTGTTTATGGTTAGGTACATTCGTCCAACGAATGTGCTTTTTTCGCAAATGCACTTTTGTTAAATCATCCCCCAGCATTGCATCGATTATATGCAACGCAGGACACGCTAGATAAACTAGTAATATCATCAGCCATGTGTATTTATAACTAGTGATTATGATTGATTGATTGTTTTTTATGAGATAAGTTTAATGCTAGCTAGCAACTTACCTTGGCTTCTACTGCTTCGCGTAACAGGCAGGCTCCTTGTGGAGTGCAATGAGAGGCAGGTGGTTAGAGCGTTGGACTTGTTAACTGTAAGGTTGCAAGATTGGATCCCCGAGCGGACAAGGTGAAAATCTCTCGTTCTGCCCCTGAACAAGGCAGTTAACCCACCGTTCCTAGGCTATTATTGAAAATAAGAATGTGTTCTTAAACTGACTTGCCTAGTTAAATAAAGGTTAAAAAAATGTAAAAAATATTTTTTTAAATCGGCACCCAAAAATACCTATTTCCGATTGTTATGAAAACTTGAAATCGGCCCTAATTAATCGGCCATTCCGATTAATCTGTCAACCTCTAATCTGGAGCCTCCCCTTCATAAATTTAGATAAGCCACCACCAAACCAGGAAGAAACTAGCATAGTCAAATGGCATTGAATGAGGGCAGTAGCTAGCACTTTCATGGAGTCCTTATCAAGCAGCTTGGACTTTCTAGCCAAAAATTTAGTCCTGGTATTAACCTTCCCTAGCACGTTATTGGCCATGCTCACACCTCCCAAGCTTCCATCAAGGATACATCCCAAGTAGCTAACATAGGTTTTAGTAGTCAGCTCCTCACCCCCTAACTCCACTCTGATTTCAGACAACCTACACAATTTAGGTCTGGATCCAAAAATAAGTGCAAAGATAGCTTATTATCTCCAAGCCATTTGCTAATGTTAGTAAGCTCTGTGCTACGTATGCTCTCCAACATAGTTTTACTTTTATGAGACACCAGAAGTGTAGAGTCATCCGCATAAAGAAAAAGACGGCAAGAACAAGCATCTTTCATATCATTAATATACAATAAGGCCCGAGCACGCTCCCCTGCGGAATGCCACAACTCATTGGTTTTGCCTGAGACAGTGAACCATTAACCTCTACTACTTCCTGATAAATAGGACTTTACCCAGCCTAGAGGGATACTGCTTAACCCCAGTGCCTCCAGTTTGGAGATTAGGAGACAGTGGTTAACTGTATCAAATGCCTTCTGTAGGTCAAGCAGTACCATTCCACACCGATTTCCCTCATCAATCTCTTTCCTGATGAAGTCAGTCAAGTAAAGTAGACATGAATCAGTGGAGTATGTTTTTCTAAAACCCGACTGAAAATCATACATTAGACCCTGTTTGTTAACATATTCATACGTTTGCTCATGTACAATTCTGTCCAGGATCTTTGATGTTACACAGGATAGATACAGGCCTATAATTCCCAGGGTCAGACTTGATCCCCTTCTTATACAGAGGTATAACGTTAGCTTGTTTCATGTCCCTGGGAAAGGTGCCTTGTTCAAGAGAGAGATTAACAATATGCGTAATACAAGGGCCAATTTGCTCAGCAGAATCGTTTAGAAACCTTGCAGGAATATTATCCAGGCCTGTGGCTTTGGAGCATTTAAGCTCTGCCAGCATACTGACCTTTTTGGTTGTTGCTACCTTTGCAAAAGAAAAAGAGTTTGGTTAACTCTACATAATACTTCTTGACTTGGTTGCTTCCATACACACCAGAACTGGTGGGCAGCTTGCTAACCAGCTTGCTGGCAACAGAAGTTAAAAAAAATAGTTAAATTCATTGGCAACCCCTGCTTTTTCATATACCATCTCCCCTTTGATGTTCAGTCCAATACTGTTTAGTTTGTTTTTGGTAGTACTACTACAGCCTAGTTCCTTAAATGATTTCCAAAGCTTTTTAAGGTCATTTTTGTTTTCAATTATTTTCCCAGCAAAGTAACCCCTCTTAGCTTCATCCATCCTGCTCTGTGCTTCATCCATCCTGCTCTGTGCTTCATTTCTGTGACGTTTATATAGGACAAAATCATGCTGCTCTTGAGAGTTCTTAAATTTCCTTAAAGGCCTTATTCCTGGCTTGGATAGATTCTAGAATCTCAAGGATTAAACCAAGGGCTAGATCTCTGCTTTACCCTGACCCATCTAATGGGAGCTATCACATTCACCACATCAAGGAATCTACATTTAAAGGCTTCCCAGGCACTGTCTACCGCTACACTATCTAGCACAGGTGACCAGTCAATTTTACCCACTTCCTCCCTAAACTTTTCTACACAGTATTTTTTGAGTCCTCTGATTCTAACGGTTTTGTGACACTTAAATATATCTTTAAAAATCCTCCTTGTCCAAAATGTAATAAAATGATCACTGATTCCATAGACTATTACTTCACTCTGCGATATTTTTGATTTATCAGACACCAATATTAAGTGAATTGTACTTTGCACTGTTTCACTGGTTGTAATGCAACAAAATAGAAAAACGCCAAGGGGGATGAATACTTTTGCAAGACACTGTACATATATTTTAAAGGCTATTTATACAGACAATTGGTATTAAACTGTATTAATAATTACAGTGGGGCAAAAAAGTATTTAGTTAGCCACCAATTGTGCAAGTTCTCCCACTTAAAAAGATGAGAGAGGCCTGTAATTTTCATCATAGGTACACTTCAACTATGACAGAAAAATGAGGGAAAAAATCCAGAATATCGCATTGTAGGATTTTTTAAATGAATTTATTTGCAAATTATGGTGGAAAATAAGTATTTGGTCAATAACAAAAGTTTATCTCAATACTTTGTTATATACCCTTTGTTGGCAATGACAGAGGTCAAACATTTTCTGTAAGTCTTCACAAGGTTTTCACACACTGTTGCTGGTATTTTGGCCCATTCCTCCATGCAGATCTCCTCTAGAGCAGTGATGTTTTGGGGCTGCTCCAAAGATTTTCTATGGGGTTGAGAACTGGAGACTGGCTAGGCCACTCCAGGACCTTGAAATGCTTCTTACGAAGCCACTCCTTCGTTGCCCGGGCGGTGTGTTTGGGATCATTGTCATGCTGAAAGACCCAGCCATGTTTCATCGTCAATGCCCTTGCTGATTGAAGGAGGTTTTCACTCAAAATCTCACGATACATGGCCCCATTCATTCTTTCCTTTACACGGATCAGTCGTCCTGGTCCCTTTGTAGAAAAACAGCCCCAAAGCATGATGTTTCCACCCCCATGCTTCACAGTAGGTATGGTGTTCTTTGGATGCAACTCAGCATTCTTTGTCCTCCAAACACGACGAGTTGAGTTTTTACCAAAAAGTTATATTTTGGTTTCATCTGACCATATGACATTCTCCCAATCTTCTTCTGGATCATCCAAATGCTCTCTAGCAAACTTCAGACTGGCCTGGACATGTACTGGTGTAACGGATGTGAAACGGCTAGCTTAGTTAGCGGTGCGCGCTAAATAGCGTTTCAATCGGTGACGTCACTTGCTCTGAGACCTTGAAGTAGTAGTTCCCCTTGCTCCGCGGCTTTTGTGGAGCGATGGGTAATGATGCTTTGTGGGTGTCAGTTGTTGATGTGTGCAGAGGGTCCCTGGTTCGCGCCCAGGTATGGGCGAGGGGACGGTCTAAAGTTATACTGTTGCATTGATGCTGTTGACCCCGATCACTGGTTGCTGCGGAAAAGGAGGAGGTCAAAAGGGAGGTGAGTGTAACGGATGTGAAACGACTAGCTTAGTTAGCGGTGCGCGCTAAATAGCGTTTCAATCGGTGACGTCACTTGCTCTGAGACCTTGAAGTAGTAGTTCCCCTTGCTCTGCAAGGGCCGCGGCTTTTGTGGAGCGATGGGTAACGATGCTTCGTGGATGTCCGTTGTTGATGTGTGCAGAGGGTCCCTGGTTCGCGCCCGGGTATGGGCAGTGGTTAAGGGCGCTGTACTGCAGCGCTAGCTGTGCCATCAGAGACTCTGGCTTCGCGCCCAGGCTCTGTCGTAACCGGCCGCGACCGGGAGGTCCGTGGGGTGATGCACAATTGGCATAGCGTTGCCCGGGTTAGGGAGGGCTTGGCCGGTAGGGATATCCTTGCCTCACCGCGCACCAGCGACCCCTGTGGCGGGCCTGGCGCAGTGCACGCTAACCAAGGTTGCCAGGTGCACGGTGTTTCCTCCGACACATTGGTGTGGCTGGCTTCCGGGTTGGATGCGTGCTGTGTTAAGAAGCAGTGCGGCTTGGTTGGGTTGTGTATCGGAGGACGCATGACGTTCAACCTTCGTCTCTCCCGAGCCCATACGGGAGTTGTAGCGATGAGACAAGATAGTAGCTACTAACAATTGGATACCACGAAATTGGGGAGGACATTTTTTTACATTACATTTTTTTATTTAAAAAAAAAAGTATAATCATGATTATGCCTCTACTGCCATTCATTCGAATTAGACTGGTTTGTATTTCTCCCTGGCCAATATGGCTGTAATTTGCACCCCATTCTGGAACTGAAGGTTTATGACATGGCCCCTCTAGTAATTCAATACGATTTCTGTGTTTATGACTTAGTTATTATTCACTGCAAACCTCTTTGTCCACAGAGACACCCCAGTGTTCTGCGCCCTGGTGAATGGTGACGGAGAAGTGGGGGATTTCCTCAGGCTTCCTTACTTCCTGAAGAGGAGGAACGCATGGAGGGAGGATGAAAGGGAGAAAAAGGTATTTATGAAACCAAACCCCGGGGGCGCGTCCTAAATGGCACCCTATTTACATTTACATTTTAGTCATTTAGCAGACGCTCTTATCCAGAGTGACTTCCAGTAGTGAGTGCATACTGGTAAAATGTTGTGCGCTATGTAGGGATTAGTGTACATTTGGGACACATGGCAAGAGTTTTGACGAAGCTCAGATAACCATACCATCCAATGTTGACTAATATTTGTCCATGTTCTAATATTTGTCCTACCATACCTTTAGATCCACGATATTGAAACCCTGAAGAAGTTTCTGAACAGCAAGAAGCCTCACATCATCGCTATAGCTGGGGAGAACAGGTTTGCAACACTCCTGCTTGCTTTCACCTGTGGCCTTCTTAGACTGCTGTTTGAAGAAGGTTACTAACATGACTGAGGATGTATTCCAAACTGCATCCTATTCCCTATATAGTGTACTACTTTTAAGACTTATCCTGAATATTTGTAACGTTCCTTCCTCCACTCCTTGTGCAGGGATGCCCAGATGGTGATTGAGGACATTAAACGCACTGCCAGTGAGCTGGAGCAGGAGTCCTCTTTCCCCACCATTGGGGTAGAGCTGGTTGACAATGAACTGGCCATGCTCTACATGAACAGCAAGAAGTCAGAGGTCAAGTCCTGCCCTCTTTTCCCTAAACATGTCTTTTTTATTCTCACAAGACAAACATTTCCTCATCTCAATTTGTTCTACATTGGATGTGTTCTACATACTGTACCTCTCATAACTCTCTGAGTGGTCCAAAATGTGGTTTTAAATCTGTAATATGTATTGCCAATGACTGTAATATTGTGGAGTGAGTGACACTTCAATTGATTTTCTCTTAACTCTACGTATTTTTCTATTTCTCCAATCCACAGGCAGATTTCCGGGACTACCCCCCTCTCCTGAGACAGGCTGTGTCTGTGGCCAGGAAGATCCAGGACCCCCTGGTGGAGTATGCTCAGGTTTGCAGCAGTGACGATGACATCCTCTGCCTCAAGTTGCACCCTTTGCAGGTACTAATGACATCATCCAGAATCAGTTCCTAATAGGACTCTGATCAAAAGTAGCGCACTATATTGTGACTAGGGTGCCATTCAGGACGCAACCCCTGTCTCCATTTGGCCAGGCATGGTTGGGCGATCATCATCACCGAGCAGCGGCTCTGATGAAAACACACAGGTGGTTTACAGAGATCCTTTAGAAACCCCTTTCTTGAACTGCATTGTTGGTTGAGGGCTTGTAAGTAAGCATTTCACGGTAAGGTCTACTACACCTGTTGTATTCGGCACATGGGACAAATACAATTTGATTTGACTTGTAACAAACCGTTTTTTATAAAATCATGAAAGTGGCCATTTTAGGCCCTTTTTAAACCTACTGTATCCGTGAACCATACATGATACAGACAACATCTTGGTGTCATTATACTCCTAACATTGTGCTCTAAAATATGGAGTATTGATACATTCTGAAATACAATTTTACATGTGAATTTATTAAACATAACTATTCATATTTATGCCTCAAAAGTACCCTTTTTGATTTGATTGTTTTAAACAATATACTCTACAAGTGCATCACATTTCCAGAGTGAGTTACAATTATGATACATTTTATGAGCACTGCCAACACAGTGAATGGGAAAATGGATTCAAAGGGAACTTCCTCTGCTGGTGACTTGCTGAATGTGCAATCCTACAGGATGGCTGTGATTGGTTAATGACCTAGAATGTCAATGTATAAAATGGATAATTTCTTCAAAAGTAGCAGAGCGCCCACTTTTAAAATGTTATGTGTTTGACGAGTATATTGTTCCAAACACCAAGATGTTGTCTGTAACATGTACGGTTCACTGACCATAGGGTCTTACAGGAGGCAGGTATAGCTCTTAAAATGGTTCTAAACAAATATTTGTGATACAAATGTAAAAAGTTTGTTAAACATATTTCCACCCAATTAAGTTTTTATGTGAGAATTCAGCCAAAAATCTGTGATAAAATAAATATTTTTGGGCAATGCTGGTGTGGAATCTCCCAAATGCAGAAGTGTATTTGACGGTACATAATAATCATAGTCTGGTTTGAATCAAAGTCTGTGAATCAATATGTCTGTAAAGAGTGAGTCTGACTGCTCTCTGTTCGCTTCCCACACAGGAGCATGTAGTGAAGGAGGACCTGCTGAATGCTTTGTACTGTGAGTTCATCAACCGGGTGAATGAAGTGGGTGTGGATGTGAACCGGGCCATGGCCCACCCCTACACCCAGAGCCTGTTGCAGTACGTCTGTGGCCTGGGGCCCAGGAAGGGATCCCACCTGCTCAGGGTAAGACATAGATCACTTGAGGCATCTAGATTGCCAACATGTTAATACAATGTAATTACAGTGTTACTACACATATATAAGAGAAACAATATACCAAGTGTTACCAGATAGAATTTATCGATATACAGTAGCAGTATGTACCTATATGTTTTTATTATTACAGTATCTTAGAATAATTCAGTACTCTACTGCAAACTTTTTCACTCAGGCCCCCTTCCAGCATTGTGGAACATCCCGTGCCCCCCCTCTGCACACACGCGCGCACCACGTCTATTTCTATGGGTGCAAGCACTGTTCATGACACAAACAGTTCACACCCCTCTTGTTGGCGGAGAGAACATTTCAGGTTTAAAGCTCATTTTCATGCAAATCTACATTTTGCCATGCCTAATGTGTATTCATGTGATATCCTAGTGACTCAAACATTACAACAAAGTCTATGAGCTAAAGAAATTTGCTAAAAACGTTAGCTGACATGGGCTAGTTGATCAACTGGACATTTCTGACAAGTTATAAATAGCTCTCTAAGGTATGCAATGACAGACATGACAAGAGAAAAACTGATGATGTACTTCCCAATTTTTAAATTGCACCTTGTGCTTCTACTATTACAACCCTATAGTTTGGGAACCACTGCTCTACTGTACTGACTTCTGAACAGATACCTTTGCATGTACATTTAACCCTCTCTGTTTCCAGATCCTGAAGCAAAATAACACTCGTCTGGAGAACCGCACTCAGCTGGTCACCATGTGTCACATGGGCCCCAAGGTCTTCATCAACTGTGCTGGTTTCATAAAGATTGACACAGCTTCTCTGGGAGATAGGTCAGTCTCAGAACATTGGGCATGGTCATTCATCCAATAGTGCAGAAAATACCTGAGACTAAAAAACATATTTCTATTCGAAATTCAACTCATAATAGTAACAGTGAATAACTTGACAAAAGTACTTTTGTTGACATCATCACACAGCCAATTCACTAAATAACTGAATCATTGACATCAAGTGTCTCTCCCTACCTGCAGTACTGACTCCTATATTGAGGTTCTGGACGGGTCACGGGTGCACCCAGAGACCTATGAGTGGGCCAGGAAGATGGCCGTGGACGCTCTGGAGTACGATGAGTCAGCGGAGGACGCCAACCCGGCCGGAGCACTGGAGGAGATCCTGGAAAACCCAGAGCGGCTCAAAGACCTGGACTTGGATGCCTTCGCTGAGGAGCTGGAAAGACAGGTCAGTGTGGGAGATGTAGGCTGCGTCTCTGAAGTAGTGCACTATATAGGGAATAGAGTGCCATTTTGAACACACCCGTTGTCCTACTCTGGTTTGGTTATGAAGAGCTTGCATACTCTTGCATACTCCTCCTGATCTGAGGACATTGTAGTGCTCACTGTTTGAGACTCTCTGTGTCCACAGGGTTATGGTAACAAGGGCATCACCCTGTATGACATCCGTGCTGAGCTGAGCTGCAGGTACAAAGACCTGAGGTCCACCTACAGAGGACCTAACACAGAGGAGATCTTCAACCTGCTCACCAAGGAGACACCAGAGACCTTCTACATCGGTCCATACTGTTCCTTCTCAACCAGGGCATTATTGATATCTCTTTCAAAGTGATGTGTTAATACGCACACTGCCAGGGTTTATTTTGGTGCAGGGAGTCACAGCCCCAAAGTTGACATAGTAGAAAACATGTATAAATCCTTTACTGGAATCTCAACACTGTCTGTCCTGTCCTGTCCTGCCTCTTTAGGTAAACTTATTACCAGTGTGGTGACAGGCATTGCTCACCGGCGCCCCCAGGGGGAGAGTTATGACCAGGCCATAAGGAATGATGAGACAGGTCTGTGGCAGTGTCCTTTCTGTCAGCAGGACAACTTTCCTGAGCTCAGTGAGGTGAGAATCATATATGCTCCATATTCTGCTGCAATCTATACTGACAGTTACTCTGAAGAGTGGTGTGTTATGGGTTTTAAATTCCTAGATTATTATTTGTGGCTATATTTATATTGGCCACAGCTGTCTTTTTGATCAACAAAGTCTGACATAGCCTCTGGTCTCTCTGGCAGGTGTGGAATCATTTTGACAGTGGCTCCTGCCCTGGCCAAGCTATTGGGGTCCGCTGTCGCATGGACAACGGAGTCACCGGCTTTATCCCTACCAAGTTCCTCAGTGACAAAGTGGTCAAGCACCCTGAAGAAAGGGTTAAGGTATCACGGTAGTTTCCCCCCAAATATCTCTCAATTTCAGTATAACTAACAGTCATATAACACTTTAACTTGAACCTGCTGTAGGTGGGCATGACAGTGCACTGCAGGATCATGAAGATTGACATTGAGAAGCTCAGTGTGGATCTGACCTGTCGGACGTCAGACCTGTCGGATAAGAACAACGACTGGAAGCTTCCCAAGGACACCTACTACGACTTTGACACTGAGACAGAGGATGTGAAGCAGGAGGAGGAGGCCAAGAAGAAACAGCAGAGAACAAGTGTGTACCTGTCTGAGATCTCTAGATGGAGAACATAGCTGGAGTTGATAAATGGCATTTTGGATTCATCTTTTATTATTGGTTGATTGTGGTAATGGTAGTAAGAGTAGTTTTTGGGCGGGTTTCCAGGACACAGATTAAGCCTTGTCCTAGAATAAGATGCATGTTCTTTGGAGATTCTCCATTTAAAGTGTTTTTTAGTCCACGGCTATGTGTCCGGGAAACCAACCCTAATAATATAATACCAAACTCTAAAATACAGATTTCAACTCCCTATAGCCTACATTAAGAGGGTGATAGCCCACCCATCGTTCCATAACATCAACTTCAAGCAGGCAGAGAAGATGATGGAGTCCATGGACCAGGGAGATGTGATCATCAGGCCCAGTAGTAAGGGAGAGAACCACCTGACTGTTACTTGGAAGGTTGCTGATAGCATCTACCAGCACATTGACGTACGAGAGGAGGGCAAGGAGAACGCCTTCAGCCTGGGACATACCCTGTGGATCAACACTGAGGTCAGCTCCATTCACAGGCTTCTTCATTATGAAGCAGTATATGCCTGTATGAATAAAAATATGTGCATCCAAAATGGCACCCTTTCCCTGTATAATCCACAGAAGTAGTGCACGATGTAGGGAATAGGGTGCCATTTGGCACGGTACCAATGTGTTTCACTTTTTTAGTAGGTTGTGTGACCTTTTTCTCAGGAATTTGAAGATCTGGATGAAATCACAGCCAGATACGTTCAACCAATGGCTGCGTTTGCTCGCGATCTGCTCGGTCACAAGTATTTTCAAGAATGCAATGGTGGAGACCGAAAGGTAGGAACAAGGATATACATTCTTTCAATTCACAGCATCATTGTGTATGGATATGTTTTTATTTGTGCATCAGTCTATCTGCCAGTTTGTGTGTGTCTGAGAGAGTGGGGGATTAAGAGATACAAAGAGACAGATGGGATAGAAACCTTTTCAATTTTCTTCAATTGATCATCAGCTGCCGTCCCTGTTTTTTGAATTGCAGAAAATGGAGGAGGTCTTGGTGAAAAGCAAGAAGGAGAAGCCTACATTCATCCCCTACTATGTGTCTGCCTGTAGAGAGCTGCCAGGGAAGTTTCTGCTCGGTTACCAGCCCCGCGCAAAGCCAAGGTTACCTCAGGACTGCCAACCACCTCTCCCACTGCTTTTGTCATTTAAATCAACACCCATTCATAGGATGCATGAATTTGCATAGAAATACAAATGCTGGAGATGCGCTTGGCTTCATTTTTTTCCATGTGCAATTGACACCCTAAATAGAAAAGCTCTTGTGTTTGAAATGGAACTGCCCCACCCAAACCCAAACACAGAATGTGTGCCAGGACAGTTGGGGAAGCATGAAGCGCCTGTTTGTCTCTGCCGTTGTTGCCTGCCAAGAGCAAGAGTGATTATTGGTGCTTGTAACAAGAGACATGACAGAACATGAACATAAACATTAACTCTTACTCACCTCTCTCTCACTCGCTCAGGAGGGTTTGTCACATTATCCACAGTAATCATCACTGTTCAGTGAACCTTCATAAATACAGTAATGTGGTGTTGTAATGTCACATAATGTACAGTTCAATAGGAAAGTATTCAGACCCCTTGACTTTTCCCACATTTTGTTACATTACAGCCCTATTCTAAAATGGATAAAATATTTTTTTTCCTTCATCAATCTACACACAATACCCCATAATGACAAAGTGAAAACAAATACCGTATTTACATAAGTATTCAGACCCTTTGCCATGAGACTCAAAATTGAGCTGTTTCCATTGATCATCCTTGAGATGTTTCTTCAACTTGATTGGAGTATATAAGGTCCCACAGTTGACAGTGCGTGTCAGAGCAAAAACCAAGCCATGAGGTGGAAGGAATTATCCATGGAGCTCAGAGACAGGATTGTGTCGAGGCACAGATCTGGGGAAGGGTACCAAAAAATGTCTGCAGCACCGAAGGTCCCCAAGAAAACAGTGGCCTCCATCATTCTTAAATGGAAGAAGTTTGGACCACCAAGAGTGTAGAGCTGACCGCCCAGTCAAACTGAACAATAGGGGGAGAAGGGCCTTGATCAGGGAGGTGACCAAGAACCCGATGGTCACTCTGACAGAGCTCCAGAGGTCCTCTGTGGAGATGGGAGAACTTTCCAGATGGACAACCATCTCTGCAACACTCCACCAATCAGGCCTTTATGGTATAGTGGCCAGACGTAGCCACTCCTCAGTAAAAGGCACATGACAGCCCGCTTGGAGTTTGCCAAAAGGCACCTAAAGGGCTCTCAGACCATGAAAAACAAGATTCTCTGGCCTGATGAAAACAAGATTGAACTTGTAACGTCTGGAGGAAACCTGGCACCATCCCTACGGTGAAACATGGTGGTGGCAGCATCATGCTGTGGGGTTGTTTTTCAGCGGCAGGGACTGGGAGAATAGTCAGGATCGATGGAAAGATGAACGGAGCAAAGTACAGAGAGATCCTTGATTAAAAGGACCTCAGACAGGGGCAAAGGTTCACCTTCTAACAGGACAATGACCCTAAGCACACATCCAAGACAACGCAGGAGTGGCTTCAGGTGTCTAAATGTCCTTGAGTGGCCAGAGCCCGGACTTGAACCCAATGGAACATCTCTGGAGAGACCTGAAAATAGCTGTGCAGCAACGCACCCCATCCAACCTGACAGAGCTGGAGAGGATCTGCATGAAGAATGGGAGAAACTCCCCAAATACAGGTGTGCCAAGCTTGTAGCGTCATACCCAAGAAGACTCAAGGCTGTAATCACTGCCAAAGGTGCCTCAACAAAGTATGGAGTAAAGGAGGGGGATTTCTACATTTGCAATAATTTTTTATTATGGGGTATTATGTGAAGATTGATGAAAAAACAATTTAATCAATTTTAGAGTAAGGCTGTAATGGAACGAAATGTGGAAAAGGTCAAGGGTTCTTAATACTTTCTGAATGCACTATAGTGTTATTGTTAGAATGTCATAATCAGAATGTCATGACTTTTCTCTGGCATGCAGGGTTGAGTTTGTGACTGTCACGCCTGAGGGGTTCAGATACAGAGGACAGATTTTTCCCACAGTCAATGGACTTTTCCGATGGTTCAAAGACCATTTCCAGGATCCAGTGGCAGGTCAGAGCATATACAGAATGCTGCCTTTGAAATGCCTCACAATTAAACATACAGTCCAGGGTAATCGTGCTCTAATGACAGATTCACTTCTGTTATCTGATTTCTGCTATTTCTCCTACAGGGATTACTCCCAGCAGCAGCAGTAGAACACGAACCCCAGCCTCTGTCAATGCCACGCCAGCCAATATTAACATTGCAGGTCAGTTTAGAGCCGGGATGATACCTAGTATCTCCATATTTTTTCCATGGCAAAAATGAAAACACAAAGCAGGTCTTACTCTTTGGTCCTTTAAAAACATGCTGTATGTCAAATATTGTGTGATATAGCTAGAAAAATAAATACATGTGACTGGATGACAACATGATGTTTGTTTCTAACATCAGGGCTGTTTTCCTAAAGAACTTATATCCGCTTTGTGTTTTGTTTCTTGCCACGATACTAACGAGTATCGTGATAGTGGTATTGTCCAGGCCCTAGGTCAGTTACTGTGTATACTTACTCACCAGGATCTCTATGGCTATAATATACTATATGTTACCTCAATTGGTTTTTATCATTTCATGCATCCTAAGGTTAGAATCATCAACATTTTAAGAACTTTTAAGAAGCAGTTTCTCTGTTTAATCTTCTCCAAATGTATAAAGTTGCATGTGTTGTGTATGCCCTATGTCTCTGTCACTCAGATCTGACTCGTGCAGTGAACGCCCTCCCTCAGAACATGACCTCTCAGATGTTCAGTGCCATTGCCGCTGTAACGGGCCAGGGCCAGAACCCCAACACCACACCTGCCGGTTGGGCATCCAGCCAGTACGGCTACACTGGGGACAGCAGCGGTGGGGGGGCAGCAGCAGCGCCTATCACGTACGTTTGGAATACACAGACGCTTACTGTATATCTGAATGTCATCACAAATCTCTATCAGTTCTTCATGTTGCTGTTCAACATGAGCCCTTCTTTTTTCTGTCCCAGGTGTTTGCCACACCAGCTCAGCAGCCCATTGCTACTCCCCTTCTGACGCCAAGCTATTCGTACACCACCCCCACCCCTAGCCAGCAGCAGACTATCACCACACCCCAATACCCCAGCAGCACTCCCCAGTCCTCACACGGGTCACAAGGACATGGACACCGCCCTTCCTCCTCCACACCAACATCATCATCCTCTTCCCGCCACCACAGGACACCAACACCAAAGTAAGTCACTTCTCAAAACTAACTCTTAGACAGAATTATCCAAATAGAGAAACTATTTCAATTTGGTTAATTCAAATGGAGAGACTATGGTTCATGTATGTAGCTGGGCACTTAGAGAGGATTTCTTTCTTTCGCAGATAACTTATCTCTAATTATTCAGGAAGCATACAACTGCTAGATTGTGAGTGAGTAAGTAAATAATGAGTTATCTTCTCTCCATGCTCCCAACCCTCAGGGCAACTTCCCACACAGCAGTGGACTGGGGCAAGATGGCCGAGCAGTGGCTCCAGGAGAAAGAGGCAGAGCGCAAGAAGACGAGGCCCAGAATGACCCCACGACCTTCTCCCAGCCCCATGATTGAGAGCACGCCCATGTCCCTCGCTGGAGACGCCACACCGCTGCTGGATGAGATGGATCGCTAGGTCCAGAGTAGACTTTCCTTCTCCCGATCCCACTGTTACTCACCCTGTACTGTATATGAACTGGACTCATTATACTGTATAATACTGCATACACTTCACTGCTTCAGTTGGTCAGATTGAAGGATAAGATGATGGTGACCAACATGGATGACTGAATTGCACATGGAAAATGTATTTGATAACAGTGGTTTGTTTCAAATTCACCTAAAGAAGATGGTTGTAAATGTTGACATCACTTCTTTGGTAGCACTGTTCCTCACTTGCAATTTTTGTGGAATGTACTGGGAACAATGACAACTGCATGCCTTCTTTAAACCAGGTTTTAAGCGTATTAACTTCAAATGCATGTGATGCAACAAAAACCAATGAAAACTATGTATTTCTGAATCACACCCGAGGTTACTGTAACATGCTATATGAATATTAACCATCTCTCAATAGGGGTTTTAAAAGGCAATTTCTAGTACCATGTATATTATATCTACTGTATACTATTTTATCTTTGTCACATCGGTCTTAGGTCATTTTAATAGCTATCTTGTTAGTTTCTGGATTCATATGAAGTTGCTGCTTAGTGTATTGCATGAGAGCTCGACTGGTTATAGGTTTTAGCCTACAGTAGCTATACAAGCTTCATGTCTAGTCTGTGTAACACAATGAAGAACATTGACAGTATTTACTTGGACGTGTTGAACAAAATAGGTATAGGACCTCAAGCACTTTTACTAATTGTATAATTTTTTTTACTTTGAATGTTTTTAGTATTTTTAAATGCATTGCCGACTGTGGTCTGTGCTTACTGTGCTACATCAGCATATTCACATTACAGCTACTGTCCTGTAATATACAGTACACTTAAATGTTATCCTCTATCAACATTTAATCCATATGAATGTATTTTAAACCTATCAAATTCACTTCCTGTAGTTGAATTAAAGTCATGTAAGAAGTGTCAGTCAGTTTCAGTATTCATCATGTTCTCATGTAATCCATTAACAAAATGAGGCCATAACAAAGAAGAGATCTATCAGTGCCAGCCTGCAGTACGAATTAAAGCTGAATGTTAGCATTGTTGAATGCCTTTCCTTCATAAAAAAATGTTTAATACAGAAGACCCTCTTGTTTCTTTGCCAACTGAGAACAATTGTTACTCACAAGTAGTCAGACCATACAAAATACAGTATGATTCCATTCAAAAGACCATTGAAAAAAACAGACAATGCAGATGATTTAATATTATGTGGTATGAGGTGAGAAATTATTATACTGTCTCAGATCCAACTAGCCCACTACGTTGCCAGTACTGCTTAAACATTCTGCCCCCCCTCCCCCAAACCAAGCTGGTCTGAATGCTTGGGTCTAGTCCCAGTCTGGAACACCATCAGTAGCATCAAAGTCCCCTTTGTTATTAAACTTTGAATATCAGTCACTGCTTCCTGAAGTCTCCAACAGTTTTACTATTACCCTAGCTGGTGTTTTCAGTCTGTAACATATCCTGGCAATTTATTGTAAATTAGCTCAATTAAATGAAGAAACAACAGACAAGAAACAAACAACAGAAACAGAAATGGCATGTTTGAAAGCCTAACGCTGTTTATGTTCATTTTCTTTAAGTGGGAAATACCAAAAAAAGGATGTGCACCTTCCATAAACTGCTGGACATAATTACAGAAGTTATTCTAAACATATGTGTCTGTACTCTCTAAAGTAAGCTACAGTATAATATGTCAATCTCATTCTGTAAAACTCCTCAGAGTAGCATGTGAGAATCAGCTGAGGGATTTGAGCCTCAGTGTTACAGGCTCTTTACAACCCTAATTTAGGTGGGGAGAATAGAGTTCACAGTGAGCACGTAATCCTTTTTGAAGAATGTGACCCCTTTCATCAAAATGCCTTATATCGCATTGGAAGAGACTAGAGGTCCAAAGTCCCACACAGAACAAAGGAAATAGTATTTAAACCTGGAAGAAGGCTCAGCTTTCTTGGCTTGGAGCCTGTCTGTGTATACAGTATGGCAAGCATTGTTTGCAGAAAAGTACAAGTAAGCAGTTTACGGGTAAGCAGATGAAATGGCAAACTCCCTGAACTTGGAATTCTTTCATTTCTTCCTTATTAAATATTCGCTGCTGTCTTGGGAGTACAGTACAGTATATGCCTACATGTACAAAAGGGAATGTGTTATTAATTAAATCATCACATTTAGAATTCATTGCACTCAATATATGCTTCTTTCCACTATTTTTATTAATCATTGGTGTTTAAATGCATATATATTATTACAAAACATTATCCTGATCCTTCATGCACTTGTTACAATTCCTATTGAAGAATAGTGGCACAAATGTTGATTTGACAAAACACACAAGATGACGACTAACACATAATACACCTACGTCTGAGTCTGCATAGCAGGTTTTTCTGATAGTCAAGAGCTAGGCTAGTCATCTAGGACATCATTGCATTTTTTAAATCTATACTAGAAATATTGTTAGTATGAGTCTCATTGTGGTGGTTTTCTCCTTTTCTTTCTACCTAGTCTCTCTCCTATTTTCTGGACAGTGGAATGTATTGGACTTACAGTGGGTGTGCTGGTCTGCACAGGGAAGAGGGCCTGTTCTCTGTAGTTCTCAGATTCCTGTAGATTCAACTCTCCTACTTCGTCAACTTTGGATGAAATTGCTGACACTGAGGGTGTCAGACTTATATTTGTCATTATTTCTTCAAATTTAGTTTCATTCTCATTATGGATGGGAACCTCATCCTTGACAACAGTGGTTATGGCCTCTTTTTTACTTTTATTTCTACCCTCCCTCTCTTTTGAGCGTTGTCTTCTCCCAGTCACAACGGGGACGCTGGCTGTTGTGGTGAGAAGTCCCTTTTCACTGTGACTCCCTATGCTCTGTGGTGCTAGTGTCTCTGCCTGCTCTGCAGCGACTACAGTGGTGGTTGTGGGGATGTTCAGTACACCAGTGCTGCCAATAGTGACTGTACGAAGGGCATCTTCAGTGGGATTCTGCAGAGATGTTCCCGCAGCCAAAAGAGGTGGTATGATTTTCCCCCTCATCTTTCTTCCCTCTCTCTCTTTCGGCCTGTGCCTTTTGGTCTCACTCAAAGTCGAGCTTACAGTCGTAGTGGTATTGGACCTCTTCTCATTGTGACTTTCTGGTCTGTGTGACACTGGCTGCCCTGCAGTGCTAACAGTAGTGATGGTGGTGACGGCTGGAGCACTTGTGCTCTCAGTAGTGATCACTGCAAAATCCTCTTCAGTGAGGTTTCTGAAAGTAACAGCCACCATGAGAAGAGTGGAAGTGATTTTCCTCCTTTTATTTCTTTCCTTTCTCTCCTTTGACCTGTGCCTTTTGCTTTTGATAAAAGTCACAATGGGGGTGCCGGCAGTAGTCGTAACAGGGCCCTTTTCACTGTGGTTCTCTAACCTTTGTTGCACAGACTGATCTGCAGAGATTATGGCAGTGCTGGTAGGGATGGTCGGGGTGCCAGAGCTCTCTGTTGTGGAAGTTGGGAGGACCTGTTTAATGGCGGTATGGTGTGCAACTCCTTTAGGGGTGACAGTTGGCGTTACGTTGCTCTGTTTTTTCCTCCCTTCCCCCTTTCTTGATCTCTTCCTTTTGGTTCTCTGTGTGGTCACAATGGGTGTGCCAGTGGTTGCAGAGAGAGACGCTGCTTCTGTGGGATCCATCAGAGCCAGGATTTCCAGCATTGTCTGCTCCTTCTTGACAGCAGTGACTGAGGTGACAGAGGCATCTGCAGCACTTTCTTCATCTACATGTGGTTCATCTCTCATGACATCATTAGAAAGCTCCTCTTTCCCTCCACGATCTACTTCACCATCACTGAAACGGTTGACATTTCTGTTCAACTGGTCAACATTCTCAGGCCCATTCACAAAGTTACTCTTGTCGACAGCTTCTGCTGCTTTGGTAGGACTAACCATTGTCCCTTCCTCTACTCCTTTTGAGACTGAGTTGATTTTCTGCTTCCTCTTTCTCCCTTTTCCTTTCCCTTTCCTCTTCTTGTTATTTTTCTTATTTTTCCCTGCAGTGTTCTTCCTCTTCTTCTTCTCTGAGGTCTGTGTCTCTCCTTTGGTGGTGTCTGTAGCCGAGCCCTGAGAGGTGGAGACGGTGGCCAGAAATTTGATGAAGTCTTCAGCTGCGGTGACCATGTTGCTGAGAGAGGGCTCCTCGGGGCCAGTGGTCTGGGAGCCGGACACAGTGGACTGTGTTGTGCTTTCAGGATTGTCCTGCTCTATGCCTGTTTTCTTTGTCTCTTTCTGTACCAGAGGAGCCACAGTCAGCACATCAATAACGTCAATGCCTCCGAAATCATACAGGATGGACTCTCTGGGCACTGCAACCAGGAGCTTGTCATACTTTTTACACCTGTGTGGATAACAGAGATGGAGAGAGGTTTAAGATGTGCTCCCTGTAGTGTACTTCAAAGCCACTTAAAAATGCTTGGATTGTTATTTCTTGTTTGATTTTTTAAATTATTTGAATTGTATTTGCAAGACATTCTAGTTCACTGTTACACGGAACCCAAACTGGCTGCGTGCGTGCGCGGTCGTGCGCTATCGTGCATAAATGTATTCTTCCCCCCCCCCCCCCCCCCCCCACCACACACACACACACCAAACACGAACATGACAGGCAGGTTAAAATATCAAAACAAACTCTGAACCAATGACATTAATTTGGGAACAGGTCGAAAAGCATTAAACATGTATGGCAATTTAGCTTGTTAGCTTACACTTGCTAGCTAACGTTAATTAGCTAGCCGAATCGTTTCTAGTCATCGCTCCTCCTTCCAAGCTTTTTTATCTTTGAACTTACATGGTGATTGACATCTAACTTACCCTTTACCACGACTACCGGCAAAACATTTAGACTTTCAATCGCCCACGTGGGTATAACCAATGAGGAAATGGCACGTGGGTACCTGCGTCTATAAACCAATGAGGAGATGGGAGAGGCAGGACTTTCAGAAATAGAAATAGAAAGGAGTTCTATTTTAGCCCTTGGCATCGCAGAGCAGTGTGGGTGCAATAATTAAATAACATGGATTTCTACATTTATTTTGCGACGCTCGCGCACGTGCCCGGTCTGGTCAGCATGTTAGCGCTAGTAACATAAGCATTTCACTGCACCTTGCCATAACACCGGCAAATCTGTGTATCTGACCAATAAACTTTGATTTGATTTGTAAGCGCATTATTGGAATCTACAGTAAATACTGTACTTACACGCCATACCAGTGGCGCTCCACACATTGCTCTTCATATATGAACTGGAAACAGGGCACCTCAATGACATTGAAGAAAGCCTGACCAACCACCCTGGAGGAGGTGTCATTGACTTTCCTCAGACACTCCTTCAACCTGCACAGACAGTGTGACAAAGAGAAAAGGTGCCACTCCAGCAGCTTACTGTAACCTGTTTGGATGGTTTGACAGTCAGTACATCATATAATTGGTTTCAGCCTTTTAACTGTCTAACATAATTATTCAAGTGTATGAAGCTCATAAACAAAAAAAGGCGTTCCAACTATAGTGTAGGTAACTCACGCATTATCGCAGTCACAGTGACTAAGGGGATGCCACTTGAAATTGGTATAGCCGTACTTTGAGGAAAACGCATGGATGACGTAGGGGCAGAAGTCATGAACGCGGCAACAACTGTCAGTCGCTGTGAACTCTCCTACAAATAGAGAGTGTATATTAAAAAACACAACAAACCAACATCAGAGAAACAGTTGAATGGCTAAATGAGTTCAGAATAGTTAATCATGCATCTAGAATACAGCATAATATCAAACTTCACGCAACCTACCCAAATGGTCGTAATTATCAGCCATGTTGCCAGCTCCACACCACAGGGTTCCAGGATAAGTGAATCCTCGCTTGGATCTCCGTATCACCTGCTTGCCATCCTCCTGGACAGAATTCTCTCTCGTCTCCTTCGGTGTATGTGCTGTTGGCGCGGCTATCCTCTCCGTGGTGACCGTCGTGCGCTTTGATGTCCTTTGGAACGCTTGACAGTTGTATTTGGCTTCTGCCATGTCTGTAAAACTAAACTCCATATCTCCTGGGTTATTTCTCTGGTGCTTCAGTCCTAATCTGCACACATGCATGAACGACTTCACCTGCATCTGGTTGATGGTTACTGAGCAATCCACAAGTTTACCTGCCGGGTCACGCACGGAGCGCACCTCCTCAATTCCGTCTGACACTTGGTAAAAGCAATTTCCCCCCATGCCTGACATTTTGGCACAGAATGTGCTGTTGAGCATGAAAAACACATCTTTACTCTGTTTCTCTGCATCTAGGGAATAATTGGGGAATTCTCCTTTGACAAAGTTTCTGTCCAGATAAGACAGAAAGAAAAAAAATACCGACCACATTACTTCAGATGGCACTTTCAGCACCACGCGCACTGAGAGAGCACCACTACTGTTCCCGGGCTCTCGCCAAAACCGGCTTTATAATGACACTTCTAGTGGCGCGATTATTAATACGATGACTGACAGTAATGGGAGGGGTCTGACACATAAAATGTACCCCTTGAGTGGACGATTAAACACTTTCCATTATTTCAACAGAATTCATTGAGACTGTGTGGTCAGTCTCATTTCAGAATGTGCGTAGATTGATGTTTAGTCATTTAAACATAAAAACAAGGCTAATCTACAATTACTAGAAGTTCAACACGAAAAGAATCAGTCTACTTGTGCCTGAATTTTGTTACATCCAAATGAGACAATAACTACAGGGAAGTATATTAACAAGGCACATTTTTGCTTGCGTCTTTGTCTCTTATACGCATTCAATTTATTTATAGGCGAATAATCAAAGAAAGCAGAACCGATAGGGTTAATAGGATGGGGTGAACTATTGCTGCCAGCCTAGGCTACTCTGCGGTGCGTTGACCGCAAGTTACCTTCCCGTCCACCTTTTCATTAAAAAAATAATCGAGATTTAATTTTGGTGACGATGCAAGCAAGAGGAGGTTATTCTCGCGCTTTCCATGGTAAAAAAGGATGGCGTGATTCTTGCAACCCAAGAGATTTGACATCTTTTAGATTCAACAAAAGGCATTGGTGGTGACCTAAATTAGAATGTCGAAACAAACGTCTTTCTTTTTCTAGAATGGAAAGGTTTGCAAATCGTGCACGCAATCCGCGCTCTCTCAGCAGCATGTATGAGCAAGCTGGGTTTAATTAATGTTCTTTCGGGGGTTGAAACCTACTAACGATGGATGATGGAGTGCTGAGGTTGAGGTCATGTCAGAGGGTGCACTACTGTATCCGGGCCAAGCGTAAATGTTGCCCTAGTGTCAAAAGGGTCATTTACTTGGACTGGCACTGCATGGTGGTACGGGCAGGTAATTCATCTATTAAAGTAGCTGACTTATGTAATGGAACTCTTTTGACAAAAACGGACTATGCATTTTAAATATTGCAACATGTACATGTAATTTGGCAACATTTTATTAGGTTTTATGAACTATTAAATATTTCACCCAATTAGCTGGGTCTGCATGTGCAGTCAGTAGTCAAGACAAAAATCCGCGGTGAGTTCTAATCAGCCCACTGTTATGTCACAAGGCAGAATTGACCATGAGCTTCCAGGAGAGTCGTAGGCCTTTTGTATTCTCCGCAAATGCACTGGAATCGGATTGTTATTAGAAGGTGGAGAGAAATGATGCAAAATCACCTGAGGCAACATTCGACTAAACCTTGGAAAAGCCCCTGGGTTAATTGAATGCTCATTACTGTAAAGATTAAGTGGGTGGAAAACAATCATTCTTCTGTGCTCCAGATATTATAAATCAAATACCTTGTTTCCATTGGTATTACATTTTGACATTGATAAAAGTCTGCCTATATGCTGGTAATCCGTTTGGATAGCCTTGGGACCTTTCCATTGACTATATAACAAAGCCTTTATAATCCATTTTTAATAGGCAAATAGTTACAGTTGGTATTATCAGAATAAGAGTTTTAATAGAAAGTGACAATAATAAATTATTGATAAAACGAAATTATTCACACTAATACGCACACGTTGTATTACAAAACGTTCACACTGTTACGCACAAACAAATGAGACACGGTAATACAATCTGCCTACAACAAACATGTATTTATCTTTCTATTAAATTGAATTGTATTAAATGGAAGGTTCTGTCGATTTCTCCATTCTTACTATGGCGTCACAGAGTAGGCAAACAACTGAGTAGGCCTAGAGACACTCACCCTTTGGCTGTGTATACTCACCTAGACACGCATAGCACAGGTGCAGCCTGCCTACCTAAACCCCCTTATGAATGAGTTGATGAATTCCAGCTTCATCTCATACTCTGATAGTCTAATGGGATGTGTACCTTCAGGACACTCTTTGACTGTGAGCAGAGAGGAGGAGTTGAGATTGATAAGGGACTGTCCATGGAGATGCAAAAGGATATTTTCTCAGGTGAGGGAACATTATTGACAAGATGGCATTATTAGGCATAGAATTAGGAATTACTCAAATACTAGAATGGACATGAACCTTATGATGGCATAAAGGCCAGCCATTTTGGTCAGGGAGTTAGTCAACCATGGTTTGCTAGTGCTGTGATATTGTGTAAAATAAATTATTTAATGAATGTATCTGCACTGTACATTTGTTAGCTAGCTAGCCAGTCAGTTTTAGAGGGAAGATTCCATAAATCTTTCAAATTAACTGCCAATATGCCAACATTCCATTTACAAAAATGCAGTCAACCCCCAGTCATACACTGGCTGAAATCAGTTGATGATAGGACTTAGACAAGTTGTAAATACACCACATGACCAAAAGTATGTGGACCATCTCATTCCAAAATCATGGGTATTAATATGGAGTTGGTCCCACCTTTGCTGCTATAACAGTTTCCACTCTTCTGATAAGGCTTTCCACTATATGTTGGAACATAACTGCTGGGACTTGCTTCCATTCAGCCACAAGAGCATTAGTGAGGTCGGTCAATGATGTTGGGAGATTAGGCCTAGCTCGCAGTCTGCGTTCCAATTCATCCCAAAGGTGTTCGATGGGGTTGAGGTCAGGGCTCTGTGCAGGCCAGTCAAGTTCTTCCACACCGATCTCAACAAACCATTTCTGTATGGACCTCGCTTTGTGCACGGGAGCATTGTCATGCTGAAACAGGAAAGGGCCTTCCCCAAGCTCTTGCCACAAAGTTGGAAGCACAGAATCATCTAGAACGTCATTGTATGCTGTTGCGTTAAGATTTCCCATCAATGGAACTAATGGGTCTACCCCAAACCATGAAAAACAGCTCCAGACCATTATTCCTCCTCCACCAAACTTTACAATTGGCACTATCGATTGGGGCATATAGCGTTCTCCTGGCATGTGCCAAACTCAGATTCGTCCATCGGACTGCCAGACGGTGAAGCGTGATTCATCCCTCCAGAGAACGCGTTTCCACTGCTCCATGGTCCAATGGCGGTGAGCTTTACATCACTCCAGACGGTGTTTGGCATTGCGCATGGTGATCTTAGGCTGTGTGAGGCTGCTCGGCCATGGATGGAAATGGAAACCCATTTCATGAAGCTCCTGACGAACAGTTCTTGTGCTGACGTTGCTTCCAGAGGCAGTTTGGAACTCCGTAGTAAGTGTTGCAACCGAGGACAGACGATTTTTACACACGACGCGCTTCAGCACTCGGCGGTCCTGTTCTGTGAGCTTGTGTGTCCTACTTGTGTTGCTCCTAGACATTTCCACTTCACAATAACAGCACTTAAAGTTGACTGGGGCAGCTCTAGCAGAGCAGAAATTTTACGAACTAACTTGTTGGAAAGTGGCATCCTATGACAGTGCCAAGTTGAAAGTCACTGAGCTCTTCAGTGAGGTCATTCTACTGCCAATGTTTGTCTATGGAGATTTCATGGCTGTGTGCTCGATTTTATACACCTGTCAGCAACGGCTTAAATAGCTTAATCCACTAATTTGAAGGGGTGACCACATACTTTTGTAAATATAATGGATAGTAGCACTCAAAGTGTTCCAAGAATGAAAAAAAAACATTTATGGCCTGTTTATGTATATTAGAAAGGCTATTTATACAGAACATTGGTATAAAACCTGTATGAACTGTATTTATAATTATATGACAATATTTTAGGGTGTCAATAATTATATGACATACTTTCTGGCACGCCTTACTTGTTTCCTCCCTGCATTAGTAAAATCTGGATTATGCCTCCACTGCCATTCATTCCAATTAGACTGGTTTGGATATCTCCCTGACCAATACGGCTGCCAGTTTCACTCCATTCTAGAACTTTGAGGGTGTATGACAAAGCCCCTCTAGTAGATTAACAGGATCTCTATGGCATTACAATTTTCATTCATTCATATTTTCACATTTCTACCAATGGTTTTGACCTACAGTATATTTACACATGGTATTGCAGGTACCAAAAGTCCAGACTATTCCTGAGCATCCAGATGAAGACATGATGTGTCAAGGAGGAGTCAGATGCGCCTCCTCATCAAAGCTCAGAGACATCACTAATACAACCCTGCTTGACACAACGGAGAGAAGATGAGTGTTGCTTGACAGTTAATGCATTCTTTTTTATACATTTCTTTGAAATGTTACCTCTGTCAGTATATGTTTGACCTTATTGCCTCACAGTTTATATGATTGCTCTTTCCCCCATCCATAATCAATTTATGATGTGTGTGATAAAGTTAAAGGGGTTACTGTTATATAAAAAAACGCAAGAGGGTTGGTTCACTCACCAAAAGTGGTTTTGCATTCTTAATAACGTTCGAGTTAATGAAAATGAAACATTCTTAAACCAAAGTATAAGTAAGAGAATGTAGGCTGAGACCCAAATGACCCCCTTCTCCTTCCTCAGGCACTTCGGGCCTCCATTTGCTTGTTCACATGCCCCCACCATTTGCACAAATGTCCCAAAGCTGAGGGAGTGAAAATTATTGCATGTTAGTGGTTAGTAGTGGTTAGAGTGTTGGACTTATAACTGAAAGGTTGCAAGATCGAATCCCAGAGTTGACAAGATACAAATCTGTTGTTCTGCCCCTGAACAAGGCAGTTAACCCACTGGTCCTAGGCTGTCATTGAAAATAAGAATTTGTTCTTAACTGACTTGCCTAGCTAAATAAAAAACACAGAAATACACCCCTTCAATTTGGTGGATTTGGCTATTTCAGCCACATCTGTTGCTGACAGGTGTATAAAATCCAGCACACAGATGCAATCTCCATAGACAAACATTGGAATTAGAATGGCCTTACTGAAGAGCTCAGTGACTTTTAACGTGGCACCGTCATAGGATGCCAACTTGCCAACAAGTCAGTTTGTCACATTTCTGCCCTGCTAGAGCTGCCCTAGTCAATTGCAAGTGCTGTTATTGTGAAGTGGAAACATCTAGGAGCAACAACGACTCAGCCGCAAAGTGGTAGGCCACACAAGCTCACAGAACTGGACCACCCGAGTGCTGAAGCGCGTAGTGCGTAAAAATCATCTGTCCTCGGTTGCAACACTCACTACAGAGTTCCTAGCTGCCTCTTGAAGCAAGGTCAGCACAGTAACTGTTGGTCAGGAGCTTCATTAAATGGATTTCTATGGCCGAGCAGCCACACACAAGCCTAAGATGTTTAACTGTTACTGAGATTTATATCTTGTAAGGTTCCCTTCCAAAGACACGCTAAACTTTGGCAATATCGGAAAAAAAATCTCACTCTAGTGTAGTATAACTGTTTTATACAGCATTGCAAACAATCATTTATACCAGCATTTCTTTAGAAGGTTTACACCAATACTGGTATGTTCAAAGCTATTGTGTAGAGTACAGGCATACACCTATTAACTATATTTCAAAAACTATAACAAAGACAATATTATTTTCATGTTATATTGTGATGATTATCTATCAAGGTCAGCAAAGGTATTTTATGTACAGTTTAAAATACATTACATGAGTCTGTTATATTCTTAAAGCTTAAAACCTTAACTTCTATGAATAAAGACATTTCCCGTCTGATAACTAATGTAAAACATAGTCTTGTATGCCATTGTGACAAAGCGTATTCACATTGACTGCTTTAGAAAACAAGCACACATAAACACCACAATTACTACCATCTGACTGTAAAATGGGGGCATTGATGAGAAAATTCATAGTATAGTGTCACATCCACCACAACAACCCCCATGCATTGCCAGATACTGTAATGACAGGTGTTTCTGAATTGGAAGTTGTTTATCCTCAAATTCTCTTTCGTACTGGCTTATTATTCAGTGCCCCATGAAATAACACCATATATATGATTATACAGACCCTACTGAGTACATCCCACTTTTACATGGGCACAAATCATGTTTTTTTCACTATAAGCCAATATATATTTTAAATGCAGTGATTTACATTGTGTGCTATGGAATGGGTCTAGATAAAGGACAGCAACACTCCGTATTATTCAGTGCCCCATTAAATGACACAATATAAAGATTCTAGAGACCCTACTGTGTACTCCCAACCCCACTTTTATATGGGCACAAATAAAACATGTTTTTCCCTATTAAGTCCAATATTGTCAACATACCAGTCTGAACATTGTATTTCTCAAGTGTTCTTAAAATTCCTTAAATTCTCCATAAATTCCTTTTTGCATTTGCTATTAAGCACAATGAAAATCTAAATTGATTATAATGTAATATCGTTTTTTAATGCGTTTATCCACCCTGCGATGTTTTGAAATGCTGGCTTTCATTTTGAAGGTTTCCTCATTACCATAGAAAAGTGACGCTAGCAGAATAGTAAAGGCTTGTTGATCTCCCTCGCCAGTCTCTGCAAGTCACGCTTCGATCAGACCAACAGCATAATTGCATCAATGCTGCCTAATAAATTCTGAAGTCAAACTTTTTTCATTATGTAATCCAAAATTGTTATTGGATATGTGTGCAACAGAAGTTCAACATTCACCTTTTGCTACTATTTCTGTTAACTCTACGCTTACAATTTGATGCATACGTTGGATAGATCCTTATGGTCCACAGAACACAGAATGCACTGCAACTGCCTCTGCAACTCAATGCTGAAAGGCAGAGAGGAAGAGGCGAAGCAAGAGCGATAACAGGAACCAAAATTCGGCTTCTATTTTTTTAAGCTCACCAAGGGAGGAGTTTTTCTAATCAAATCAAAGTTTATTGGTCATGTACACATATTTGCAGATGTTATCGTAGATGCAGCGAACCCGAGCCACAGCCTATTCACCGAACTACCACTGGTGTACCACACACCCCTGCATGGGCTCTGGGGGCCCCCAACCCCCCTGCCTCGCAGGGGCTGCGGGGTTATAGCTGTAGTGTGATGAACAGGCCGTGGCTCGGGTGGCTGAGGTCCTTGATGATCTTCTCGGCCTTCCTGTGACACCGGGTGCTGTAGATGTCCTGGAGGGAAGGCAGTGTGCCCCCGGTGATTCGTTAGGCTGACCGCATCACCCTCTGGAGAGCCCTGCGATTGCGGACGGTGCAATTGCATAAAGTCATCATAAGCGTCAGGGGACTCTATGTTGTTTTCCTTGTTGGTCAATGAGAATGTTGAATTTTGTTAATAAACATGTAATGGTTTATTTGCTTGGTGTGACTTATTCGATCGATTATACGTTTCGTAATGCTTAGGTTGTTACGAGTGTACTGATATAATTAGGATGCGTGACATCCTGACAACTTTGAGAAAAAACACTTTATCAGAGTTGTGTCTGTCGTTCACATGCATATCAGCCATCTCATTGGCTAGAATGGACCCACCTGATTTGGCCTACTCTCGAATGCCTTCCATTTTTAAAGAAATGTATTTCCATTGTTAGAGCGTACACATGAGTATCTGGTTAATATAACAGACAATCTGTGTGCAAGATAAACACAGCATTCCATTGGAAATAATTGTACTTCAGGTGTACCAAAACACAATGACGTTGTCGGTCTGATCGAGGCGTCACCCTCTGAGTTTTGACAGCAACACATGACAACGTAGAACCCTCCAAGCGAGTTGGTAAGGGAGAGGGGCTGGTTTGGGATCATAGAGATAGATAGAGGACTCATCTTTATATCTGTGCTATTATAGCATCTGTGACAGCATGGGCAGAGCCACAACCCATAGGAATCCCCACCCAGTAGACTACTTTGATTACATTAAAATGGTGGAAGTATAGTGGAAGCCAATGGCGCTTCCCGTGCCAAAACTGCCTTTTGGCCACTAAAGGCTTCTATCATTATCTATGTTTGGGATTCACCAAAGTTATTTGTACGCACAGTATCTTCACATATCCACCACAAGACAGCGTTGTAAGTCTATTTAAATATTAATGATTAAAGCTGTTTGATACATTTGTTAACTTTTAACAACATTATAGCATTAGAACTATTGCATAATTTTTGTATTTTGTTTTATCATTACAAAAAAGCAAACTTTCAAATATCTTAGCCATATTTTAGACTAATCTTCTGTGCTAATTGAGCGGAATACACCATATTATTGCAATAAAGATTAGATTTTCATTTTAACCAATCTTGTTAACTTTTGCTCCAATTGTGTATTTAATTTAACTAAGGAGACTACATGTGAATTTTGATTCTGCAATCTAAAATGTGTCTTGACATTGATTTAAACTGGATTATGACTTTTCATTCAGGTTGCATTACTTAAAAAATAATAATATTAGAAATGTTGCAATAACAATATCAGCGTCTAGCGCTAATGATAATGAGTAGAGCTCTGTAAGGCCTCCATGTTAGTATGTACTCTGTGGCATGGTCTACACATTGGCACACTCCCTGGAACCTGATATGGGTGGCCAGGTCAGAAGACAGATTCACAGCCCAGGCTCCTCTGCCTCTTTAACTGTGTGGACTGTTACTACAAATGGACGCTTTGGCTGTTCCAACAGACAGGGGGAAAGGCTGGTACCTTTCCCTAATGGCACCAAACACCAAAGGACCAACTTTTGCCTGGTTGGACCCATCAAGACTCTACTGTCATTCCCAGATACTAGTGATATACCTTTAATTTCCTGGTCCATTTGTCCAAAGAAGGTGAGAGTGAGTGTTGAGTGGCTTTTAGCAGTTGTATTTCACATTTCTGGGTCAACACATTCTTGGGATGTATTCCCCAGGAGAGTACTTTTGCCTTTCAAGAGGGATTAAAAGATGATGTGGTAACTGAACAATACAGTGGGTATCCTAAGTATTCACCCTCCTTGGATTTCTTTACAAAGTTACAAAGTGGGATTTAAGATGTCAACGATCTAGCCAAAATATTCTGTCATATCAAAGTGGAAGAAATATTTGAACATTTTATAAAGATGAATGAAAAATATAACACTAATACTGTATACCTTGATTAGATTAACCCACCTGAGTCAATACATGTTAGAAACCCCGTTGGTAGTGATTACAGATGCAAGTCTTCTTTGCACACCTGGATTGTGCAACTCATTATTATTTAAAAAATTCTAGCTCTGTCAAGGTGTTGCGGATCATGGCTAGACAGCAATTTTCACGTCTTGCCATAGATTTTCAATTAGATTTAAATCACAACTGTAACTTGGACACTCAGGAACACTGTCTTCTTGGTAAGCAACTCCAGTGTAGATTTGGCCTTGTGTTGTAATTTATTGTCCTGCTGGAATGTAAATTCCTCTCCCAGAGTCTGGTGTAAAGCAGACTGAAGCAGGTTTTCCTCTAGGATTTTGCCTGTGCTTAGCTCCATCCTGTTTGTTTTTACCCTGAACAACTAGCCAGTCCTTGCTGATTTCAAGCATACCCATACCATGATGCAGCCCCTGCCATGCTTCAACATAAGGAGGCAGTTACTCAGTGATGTGTTGCGTTTGCCACAAACATAAGGCTTTGCATTTAGGCCAAAAAGTGTATTCCTTTTCCGTGTTTTTTGAAGTATTACTTTAGTGCCTTGTTGCATATGCACAGGATTGTTGAATATTTTTATTCTGTAGATTTGTATTCTTATTTCTAACTCTGTAATTTAGGTCATTATTGTGGAATCACTACAATGTTGTTGTTGATCTATCCTCAGTTTTCTCCCATCACAGCCATTGAACTCTATAACTGTTTTAAAATGACCAATGACCTCATAGTGACATCCCTGAGCATTTTTCCTTCCTGTCCTGCAGCTTAGTTCAGAATGACGACTGTATTTTTGATGTCTGGGTGGTTTAATAAATAAATCAACAGCATAATTATTAACTTGACCAAGCTTAAAGATATAGTAAATGTATGATTTTTTATTGTTAACCATCCACCAAGCACTGCCCTTCTTTATGCTCCCTGGTCTTTGTAGTTGAATCTGTGCTTGAAACGCAATACTTCACTGAGGAACCTTACAGATTAAATGTATGGGGAGGCATAGGAAGGGGTAGCCATTCATAAATCATGTCAACCCCTATTATTTCACATCCCGAGTAGCGCAGCGGTCTAAGGCACCGTGCTTGAGGCATCACTACAGACCCGGGTTTGATCCCAGGCTGTGTCACAGCCGACCATGACCGGGAGACCCATGAGGCGGCGCATAATTGGCCCAGCATCATCCGGGTTAGGGGAGGGTTTGGCCGGCTGAGATTTTCCTTGTCCCATCCCACTCTAGCGACTCCTTGTGGCGGGCTGGGAGCCTGCAAGCTGATTTCGGTCACCAGTTGGAAGGTGTTTCCTCGGAGACATTGGTCCGGCTGGCGTCTGGGTTAAGCAAGCATTGTGTCAAGAGGCAGTGTGGCTTGGTACTGTAGGGCCCTCGACCTTCGCCTCTCTGGAGTCCATAGTGGTGTTGCAGCGATGGGACAAGATGGTAACAACCAATTGGATATCATAAAATTGAGGAGCGAAAGGGGTAAAAGTTTTAAAAAATGTTTTGTTATATATATATATATATATATATATATATATATATATATATATTATTTCACACATAGTGAGTCCCTGTAACTTATTATGTGATTTGTCAAGCCAAATGTTACTCCTGAACTAATTTAGACTTGCCTAAACAAAGGGGTGAATACTTATGCAACAACTATACACTTATCAGCCAGTTTATTAGCGACACCCGTATAGTATCAAATTAAATCAAATTTTATTTGTCACATACACATGGTTAGCAGATGTTAATGCGAGTGTAGTGAAATGCTTGTGCTTCTAGTTCCGACAATGCAGTAATAACCAACGAGTAATCTAACCTAACAATTCCACAACTACTACCTTATACACACAAGTGTAAAGGGATAAAGAATATGTACATAAAGATATATGAATGAGTGATGGTACAGACCGGCATAGGCAAGATGCAGTAGATGGTATCGAGTACAGTATTTTCATATGAGATGAGTAATGTAGGGTATGTAAACAAAGTGGCATAGTTTAAAGTGGCTAGTGATACATGTATTACATAAAGATGCAGTAGATGATATGGAGTACAGTATATGCATATACATATGAGATGAGTAATGTAGGGTATGTAAACATTATATTATGTGGCATTGTTTAAAGTGGCTAGTGATACATTTTTTCCATCAATTTCCATTATTAAAGTGGCTGGAGTTGAGTCAGTATGTTGGCAGCAGCCACTCAATGTTAGTGGTGTCTGTTTAACAGTCTGATGGCCTTGAGATAGAAGCTGTTTTTCAGTCTCTAGGTCCCTGCTTTGATGCACCTGTACTGACCTCGCCTTCTGGATGATAGCAGGGTAAACAGGCAGTGGCTCGGGAGGCTGTTGTCCTTGATGATCTTTATGGCCTTTCTGTGACATCGGGTGGTGTACGTGTCTTGGAGGGCAGGTAGTTTGCCCTCGGTGATGCGTTGTGCAGACCTCACTACCCTCTGGAGAGCCTTACGGTTGTGGGCGGAGCAGTTGCCGTACCAGGCGGTGATACAGCCCGACAGGACGCTCTCGATTGTGCATCTGTAGAAGTTTGTGAGTGCTTTTGGTGACAAGCCACGCAGTCGTGGGTGAACAGGGAGTACAGGAGAGTGCTCAGAAAGCACCCTTGTGGGGCCCCAGCGTTGAGGATCAGCGGGGTGGAGATGTTGTTACCTACCCTCACCACCTGGGGGCGGCCCGTCAGGAAGTCCAGTACCCAGTTGTACAGGGCGGGGTCGAGACCCAGGGCCTCGAGGTTGATGACGAGTTTGGAGGGTACTATGGTGTTAAATGCTGAGCTGTAGTCGATGAACAGCATTCTCACATAGGTATTCCTCTGGTCCAGATGGGTTAGGGCAGTGTGCAGTGTGGTTGCGATTGCGTCGTCTGTGGACCTATTGGGGCGGTAAGCAAGTTGGAGTGGGTCTAGGGTGTCAGGTAGGGTGGAGGTGATATGTTCCTTGACTAGTCTCTCAAAGCACTTCATGATGACGGAAGTGATTGCTACGGGGGTAGTCGTTTAGCTCAGTTACCTTAGCTTTCTTGGGAACAGGATTAATGGTGGCCCTCTTGAAGCATGTAGGAACAGCAGACTGGGATAAGGATTGATTGAATATGTCCGTAAACACACCAGCCAGCTGGTCTGCGCATGCTCTGAGGACGCGGCTGGTGATGCCGTCTGGGCCTGCAGCCTTGCGAGGGTTAACACGTTTTAAATGTTTTACTCACGTCGGCTGCAGTGAAGGAGAGTCCACAGGTTTTGGTAGCGGCTGTGTCAGTGGCACTGTATTGTCCTCAAAGCGAGCAAAAAAGTTATTTAGTCTGTCTGGGAGCAAGACATCCTGGTCCGCGACGGGGCTGGTTTTCTTTTTGTAATCCGTGATTGACTGTAGACCCTGCCACATACCTCGTGTCTGAGCCGTTGAATTACTTGGCCTACTTGGTCTCTATACTGACGCTTAGCTTGTTTGATTGCCTTGCGGAGGGAAAAGCTACACTGTTTGTATTCGGTCATGTTTCCGGTTACCTTGCCCTGGTTAAAAGCAGTGGTTCGTGCTTTCAGTTTTTCGCGAATGCTGCCATCAATCCACGGTTTCTGGTTTGAGAATGTTTTAATCGTTGCTGTGGGTGTAACATCGTCAATGCACTTTCTAATGAACTCGCTCACCGAATCAGCGTATTCGTCAATGTTGTTGTTGGACGCAATGCGGAACATATCCCAATCCACGTGATCGAAGCAGTCTTGAAGCGTGGAATCAGATTGGTTGGACCAGCGTTGAACAGACCTGAGCGCGGGAGCTTCTTGTTTTAGTCTCTGTCTGTAGGCTGGAAGCAACTAAATGGAGTCGTGGTCAGCTTTTCCAAAAGGAGGGCGGGGGAGGGCCTTATATGCATTGCGGAAGTTAGAATAACAATGATCCATGGTTTTACCAGCCCTGGTTGCCCAATCGATATGCTGATAAAATTTAGGGAGTCTTGTTTTCAGATTAGCCTTGTTAAAATCCCCAGCTACAATGAATGCAGCCTTAGGATATGTCAAATAAAGTTCGTTCAGGGCCATCGATGTGTCTGCTTGGGGGGGAATATATACGGCTGTGATTATAATCGAAGAGAATTCCCTTGGTAGATAATGCGGTCAACATTTGATTGTGAGGAATTCAGGTGAACAGAAGGACTTGATTTCCTGTATGTTTTTTATGATCACACCACGTCTCGTTAATCATAAGGCATACCCCCCGCCCCTCTTCTTACCAGAAAGATGCTTGTTTCTGTCGGCGCGATGCGTGAAGAAACCAGCTGGCTGCTCCGACTCCGATAGAGTCTCTCGAGTGAGCTATGTTTCTGTGAAGCAAAGAACGTTACAGTCTCTGATGTCTCTCTGGAAGGCAACCCTTGCTCGGATTTCATCAACCTTGTTGTCAAGAGACTGGACGTTGGCGAGTAGTATGCTAGGGAGTGGTGCGCGATGTGCCCGTCTCCAGAGCCTGACCAGAAGGCCGCTTCGTTTGCCCCTTTTACGACGTCGTTGTTTTGGGTCACCGGCTGGGATCCGATCCATTGTCCTGGGTGAAAGGCAGAACACAGGATCCGCTTGGGTAAAGTCATATTCCTGGTCGTAATGATGGTGAGTTGACGTTGCTCTTATATTCAGTAGTTCCTCTCGGCTGTATGTAATGAAACCTAAGATTACCTGGGGTACCAATGTAAGAAATAACACGTAAAAAAAAAAATACTGCATAGTTTCCTAGGAACACGAAGCGAGGCGACCATCTCTGTCGGCGCCGGAAGTATCATATAGTATCATACAGTACCGGGTCTGCCACCCCCCCTTGCCTCCAGAACAGCCTAAATTCTTCAGGGCGTGGATGCCACGAGGTCTCGGAAACGTTTGCTGCTCAATTGGTATCAAGGGATCTAACGTGTACCAGGGAAACATTCCCCACACCATTACACCACCGCCACCAGCTTGTACCAGGCAGGATGGGTCCATGGATTCATGCTGCTTATGCTAAATGCTCACTGTCATCAGCATGGTGCAACAGGAACCGTGATTCGTCAGACCAGGTAATGTTTTTTCCACTCCTCAAATTGTCCAGTGTTGGTGATCGCGTACCCACTGGAGCCACTTCTTCTTGTTTTTAGCTGATAGGAGTGGTCGTCTGCTGCAAGCCCATCCGGGACAAAGATCGACAAGTTGTGCTTTTTGAGATGGCATTCAGCACTCCACTGTTGTACTGTGCCGTTACTTGTCTGTTTGCGGCCAACCTTTTAGCTTGCACGATTCTTGCCATTCTCCTTCGACCTCTCTCATCAACTAGCTGTTTTCACCCACAGGACTGCCTTTGACTGGAGGTTTTTTGTTTGTCGCACATTCTTGGTAAACTCTAGACACTGTCGTACGTGAAAAGACAAGGAGGGAGGACATTTCTGGCAATCATACCCCCCTCGAAGTCGTTTAGGTCACTCGTTTTGACCATTCCAACGTTACATCGAAAAGTAACTGAATGCCTCAATGCCTGTCTGCCTACTTTATATAACAAGCAATGGCCACGTGGCTCAGTCTGTAGGAGCGATCCATTTCCGTGATTTTCGTGTACCTAATAAACTGACCGGTGAATGTATTTTAATTATTTTATTTTATTATTAATTAGTAAAAATGTGTAGAATTTTCTTTTCAATTTGACATTATGGAGTATGTTGTGTAGATCAATGAGAAAAATTACAATTAAATCTATTTCAATCCCACTTTGTAAAGGAAACAAAATACGAAGAAATCCAAGGGGGGTGAATACTTATGATACCCACTGTACAACCTATAGCTATAACAAATTTCCCCTGCAGTATGCAAAATGTGTATTTTGTCCAGTGCATATACGTAAAGATACTGTAAGGAAACCCATAGCAGTCCGGGTGGTCAATCTGGTTCATTCTGGTTTATTTTGTCTCTAATCCAGGCCCTGTCAGATTGTGTGAAGGACCTTCTCTATCCATTCCAGAAGGAGGCCATTGACCTGGTAGTGTGTATAGATGCAATGGGATTCATCCTCGGTAAACAACCAGTCAATAATGTTTTCGGAAAACACACAATCTCAACCAATCTGCTCATGTGTTTTTGCTGAAGTGTGGCTCCATGCTACTTACTTGATACTAATTTTATTTCATTTCCAGCAAGCTCCACTGAAAGGGCAGGAAACCTAACCCCCTTGGCAATGATACTTAATTTAGGGGTAGTACACATAGGTCTTGCTTGGGGAATTGCGTCACCAAGGACACACTTTAAGAGTACGATATCACACCATGCAATTCAAAATAAAAGCCTTGCTAAATCAATCACAGTATGTGTGAAATGGATCTGTATGGATTGATCTATATGGAATGCTGCTGTCACTTCAATCACTTAAATTTCTTCTGAGAGAAAATGGATTGGTGAAATGAACGCGCAATCTCATCAATACAATAACAGTCTATCTGTGCTGTTTCTAAAATGTCATTTCTATCTTGGTGGTTTTCAGGATCGGCTGTGGCCACCACCCTTGGAAAGGGCTTTCTGGCTATCTGCAAAGCAGGACACCTGCACATACAAACCCAGAGCCAAGAGTACAGTGACTCCTCAGACAGAGAGAAGATGGTGGAGGTTCGCCTGGATGTGTTAAGGCCAGGTGAGTCACCATCACAGTCTGACAGGATAGTTTTCCTTGGTGAATAAGTCACAATTTTGAGTCTATGGCCAATGAACGGACACCACTCGTCTAAGGTTTCAAGATTCCCGCCTTGTTTGTAGAATCTTGAGGTGAAGGATAAAGAGACATACTCATTAACATGAATGTAGCAATGGACAACATACAGTGTGATAGACAAGCTCAATGAACCCACAAGCAAAGAGGCAGTATGGCCTGTTTTGGCTCTGACGTTGTATTTGTTTCAATGAATGCAACCATGGCCTCATTCCCTCCAGACATAACCACTCTTATTTCCTGTGACATAATGCCCTCTAGTGTTGGTGCAGGAACCAAGGGCCCTACTCTGTATAGCAAATATTTAAGGAAACATTTGCCCTTCAAGGTGATTCTCTGAAAGTGTTTTGTACTGTATCTCAGTAGGACTGCCAGTGTGCATACTGTGAGTTAGGAGTTTGAATAGAAATGCGGTGTAGATCCCAAATGGCACCCTATTCCCTTATTTTGACCAGTGCCCATAGAGCTAGTAATGCACTATGCAGGGAATAGGGTGCCATTTGTGACACAACCACAACCACTAGTTGGTCTGTCTCTGTGCTTCAGGTGCTGATAGTGGACCAGTGGATAGAGACCGGAGGAACCATGAAGGCTGCTATCAAACTGGTGGAGCGACAGGGAGCGACTGTTGTAGGTCAGTGTGTAATCACAGTGCCAGACAATGAGTCTCATTGTAGGTAGGCTAGACTTGATTTAACTTGTTGTATCACTGAGAAGTGCAAAAAATATATACTTTAATCACAACGGTATACTTTAAAGTTTTCTTCTACCTTAATTATTATCAAGTAAAAGTAATGCATATTTGCAGGTGTTGCTGCTGTGGCCATTGAGAACAGCGAGGGAGTGACCAGTCCCATGATTGCCACGGTAAGCACGGGGAGTTGGCTCAGGTCTCCAACCTGACTCTGCCACACTTCCCGTGTGCTCCCCGGCTGCCTCTCGGGCTTCCTTGCCAGCCGTGTTCCCTCGTATCGCCAGTTCCCTTTTCCTGCTGCCTCCGCTCTCCTGGCTGTTCCCATGGGAGGCGATCCCTTCCAGCCTGGATCTCCTCCCATGTGTATGATCCCTTGCCGTCTAGAATGTCCTCCCATATCCAGTCCTCTTTTCCACGCTGCAAACTTGGTCCTTGGGTGGTGGGTAGTTCTGTAACGGCCGTTGGTGGAAGAAGGTGAGGACCAAGGTGCAGCGTGGTATGTCTTCATCTTTTATTAGTTGAACTGAACACTGAATTGCAAAACAACAAAGAGAACAACCGAAACAGTTCTGTCTGGTGCAGACACAAAAACAGAAAACAACTGCTCACAAAAACCCAGTGGGAAAAAGCTACCTAAGTATGGTTCTCAATCAGAGACAACGATAGACAGCTGCCTCTGATTGAGAACCACACTCGGCCAAACACACAGAAATAGAAACACATAGAAAAAGAACATAGAATTCCCACCCCAACTCACGCCCTGACCAAACCAAAATAGAGACATAAAAATGATCTCTAAGGTCAGGGCGTGATAGTTTCCATGATATGCCATGTTGTTGTCATGTGTTGCTGCCTAGCTATGTTGTTGTCTTGTTGTTGTTGTCTATTTTTTTCATCTATTTTTTTAATCCCAGCCCCTGTAATAAGAATTTGTTCTTTTTATTTTACCTTTATTTAACTAGGCAAGTCAGTTAAGAACAAATTCTTATTTTCAATGACAGCCTAGGAACAGTGGATTAACTGCCTGTTCAGGGGCAGAACGACAGATTTGTACCTTGTCAGCTCTGGGATTTGAACTTGCAACCTTCCGGTTACTAGTCCACCGATCTAACCACTAGGTTACCCTGCCGTTCTTTACTGACTAGCCTAGTTAAATAAAGGTTATACAACAACAATCCTAATGTTGTATTTCTTAGTCATTTAGAACCAACAACATAAATAACTTTGAAAATGTGGAGTAGGTCGTGTAGATTGACAGGAAAAAAGATTTAATTGAATAAATGTTTTGTATTTGTATTTTAAGGAAGCAAAATGTGAAGATTGTGCAAAGGGTGTGTAGACTTTCACTAGCGACCTTATGTATTATTGTTTCATATTAAGAGGCCCTGGCTAATATGACAAACAGTTATAAAACATAATTGAATAACAGATTAGTGACACATCCTATATAGGACTTTTAATAATAACTTTGAATTAGTCTAATTAAAGGTAAACAGCAGTTTGATTTGATACAGAGCAGTGATTTTAAAGCTTATATCTATATTATAGAGCTAAGTGTAGTAGTTTTTGATACACAGTATATCTTTATAGAGTCAAAACTTACATCTGCAATTAAACATATAAGAAAAAAAACTGAAATAATCATTATTGTCTAAAAGGACAACTAGACATATGTATGCACATTTCACTCTGATTATGATATTCAACTAGAGGGATAATATAAGATCAGTCATTCAAATATCGCATATAATTGAAAATGAATAAATCTCAGTTATATTATTGTCTCTAACGTAGATGAGGTACATCTGAGTAATACACATCTCTCATACTGTATGAACGCCTCTGTGCTGCTAAAAATAGGACTATCCAAACAATGAAATCATACTCCTTAGCTAGCATAATATAACCTCCCAGGGTGGAGTCATGAGTTTCCATCTATGCTATGGTTACAAATTGTGCAAAAAACATATAGCATGCAAACAACACTAGACAAAACACTGTAAAAACTCTAATAGGCCTAATGGTGGTGTCTTAAAAATATCCATATTAGGTATTTGAAGACATCCATGATTGTCCATACTCCATAACCATTTAAGCAGGGACGCGATAATCTGTCAACACTCAAAAACTGGAATTGTACAGTATGGAGTGCAATGACATAGAGGAAATTCTATTCCCGAAACTATAGATAGGCAAAAATAAGCCAAACACCACAGGAATCCACATCCAACCAAGGGGCTGTTCTTTCTGGGCCAGCAGAAATGAAAATCAAATGACTGTGGAAGCAAAAGTCTCTGTCCCGTCTGCTAGCTCTCACTGCAAATTCCATGTGTCTGGGAGTGGTCCGTGGTTCTCAGTTTCTCTTCTGAGTAAATGTTTTTTTGCTTTGGTACCTTTTAACTGTAGTAGTCACGTGTTTGTCTTCATTGACAACAGTTTGACTGTTTCTTCTTTGATGTTGCATACACGTTGTTTGAATTACTGTTAATTTCTGAAACAAACAAATAAACTTGCATGAAAAAAGGCTCTTATGTGTTTCTTATGTTACTCATACAAGGGCCTGTCTGTAACCTAGTCAGGGTTAACATGGCGAGAGAAGTGATGTTATTAATGTTACATACAGTGGCTTGCGAAAGTATTCATCCCCTTGGCATTTTTCCTATTTTGTTGCTTTACAACCTGGAATTACAATTTTGGGGGGTTGTATCATTTGATTTACACAACATTCTTACCACTTTGAAGATGCTAAATATTTTTTATTGTGAAGCGAACAAGAAATAAGACAAAAAAACAGAAAACTTGAGCGTGCATAACTATTCACCTCACCAAAGTCAATACTTTGTAGAGCCACCTTTTGCAGCAATTACAGCTGCAAGTCTCTTGGGTATGTCTCTACAAGCTTGGCACCTCTACCCACTGGGATTTTTGCCCATTCTTCAAGGCAAAACTGCTCCTGCTCCTTCAAGTTGGATGGGTTTCGCTGGTGTACAGCAATCTTTAAGTCATACCACAGATTCTCAATTGGATTGAGGTCTGGGCTTTGACTAGGCCATTCCAAGACATTTAAATGTTTTCCCTTAAACCACTTGAGTGTTGCTTTAGCAGTATGCTTAGGCTCATTGTCCTGCTGGAAGGTGAACCTCCATCCCAGTCTCAAATCTCTGGATGACTGAAACAGGTTTCCCTCAAGAATTTCCCTGTATTTAGTGCCCTCCATCATTCCTTTAATTCTGACCAGTTTCCCAGTTCCTGCCAATGAAAAACATCCCCCACAGCATGATGCTGCCACCACAATGCTTCACTGTGGGAATGATGTTCTCGGGTGATGAGAGGTGTTGGGTTTGAGCCAGACATAGCGTTTTCCTTGACGGCCAAAAAGCTCAATTTTAGTCTCATCTGACCAGAGTACCTTTTCCCATATGATTGGGGAGTCTCCCACATGCCTTTTGGCGAACATCAAACGTGTTTGCTTATTTTTTTTCTTTAAGCAATGGCTTTTTAAGGCCACTCTTTAGTAAAGCCCAGCTCTGTGGAGTGTACGGCTTAAAGTGATCCTATAGACAGATGCTCCAATCTCCGCTGTGGAGCTTTGCAGCTCCTTCAGGGTTATCTTGGGTCTCTTTGTTGCCTCTCTGATTAATGCCCTCCTTGCCATGAGTTTTGGTCCGTGAGTTTCTCTCTTGGCAGGTTTTTTGTGGTGTCATATTCTTTCCATTTTTAAATAATGGATTTAATGGTGCTCCGTGGGATGTTCAAAGTTTCTGATATTTTTTTATTACCCAACCTTGATCTGACCTTCTCTACAACTTTGTCCCTGACCTGTTTGGAGAGCTCCATGGTCTTCATAGTGCCGCTTTCTTGGTGGTGCCCCTTGCTTAGTGGTGTTGCAGACTCTTTGGCCTTTCAGAACAGGTGTATATATACTGAGATCATGTGACACTTAGATTGCACACGGGTGGACTTTATTTAACTAATTATGTGACATCTGAAGGTAATTGGTTGCACCAGATCTTATTTAGAGGCTTCATAGCAAAGGGTGTGAATACATATGCTAGCACCACATTTCCGTTTCTTATTTTAAGTATTTTTATTTCACTTCAACAATTTTGACTGTTTTGTGTATGTCCATTACATGAAATCCAAATAAAAATGTATTTAAATTACAGGTTGTAATGCAACAAAATAGGATAAACACCAAGGGGATGAATACTTTTGCAAGGCACTGTAACGCTTGTTTATATATTTTAACAGTGTACAGCTGTATACTCACTGATAACGTCCCCAATGTGCCTTGATCCACTCTTCTCTAGCTCTGCCAGAACGTTGGCCTCAAATGCCAATGATGCAATACGGAAGAAAAACTCCCTCACATTTTCCCCTACAACAAAAACAGGAGAAAAACATGAAGTCACATTTGTTCCTCAGATATTTAAACAATTAGTTTATGATAATTGATAATATCGCCTTACAAACAAGTAGGCTGCATCCTATCATATTGCTACCAATCTCAACATTGATTTGATGTATTAGCCCACCCACCAGTCAATGATGACAAGGCCCAATATTCAGCTTTGATTTCCTCAGCCAGTTCGATGGCATCCTGTTCAATCTGAGCGTACTGAGCAGGAGACTGAGGAAATAGCATAGAGAAGAGGAAAATACAAACCCAATAGAAAAAAACATACTGTATAATAATAATATACAGTATTCCATGCATTTTATACATAATCTTTTTCAATATCATAGTATCCAGTATATAGTCTGAACTTTGACTTGTGGAAAAATGCATTCCTGTGGTACGGTGTTTAATAAGACATGGATACTTGATGCCGTTGGCCTTTATCCAAAAAAATCCACATTTGACCTTCCCCTAAAGCAACAACATACCACTGGAACAGAGGTGAATACTGGGACAGTGGTTAAGAAGTGGCTAAGTTGTATCCTCATCATGAAGTATGATCTTGAAATGGAGAGACTAAAACAGATCAATTGTGCCTCTGAAGAATGTATATCAAAAGAGTAAACACATACACTTAGGTCTTTCTTTGTGCCCACCAGGAAAAGCTGGACATTGGTAGGATCATTCTCCTTCAATGCATCTTCAAGCCACTGTCTGTGGATAAACACAGTGACATTCAAATATGTTAAATAGAGTTTACAGAGCACACGTGCAGCTGAAATGCACATCCATAGTCATGTCAGGTGATTCTAATGTATTTTACCTTGCATGGCCCAAAGATGCCACATCATTTACATCAAACACAATAACAATAGCTGGAAAACAAAATTAACTTAATTAGTAAACTCAAACCTCATCACATCTGTCCCTAAGAACATGGCAAATTGTTATAGGTCATAATGAATGATGTGGAGACATAAAAACTGTTCAAAAGATAAACTCCCCTTACTCTGAGCTCCCCTGTAGTATGTGGAAGCAATACACTTGAACCTCTCCTGCCCTGCAGTGTCCCACCTGTAGAGGAGAAAGATATTGGTGAGTTAGGTTAGCTCTGGGGATTAATACTGTAGAACACACCATTAGAAAGAGACTCACAACTGTAAGCTGAAAGGCACCCCCAACACTTCAAACCGCTCCATCTCAAAGTCAACACCAATGGTCGCCTTGTAGTTCTTGTCAAATGCATCCTTGCAAAACCTAATGATAAAAGCGTGAAATATTAGGAAAATTGGCTGACAATCTGTACTTACAAACAACCTAGAAAAAATACAACCTGCGGTATTCAAGTTTACTGTACGCTGTGCATTCCATCTGGTTATTGATTCACCAAAACTGCCCAGTTGACTCATACTGCAATCAAGTACTACGCATCAGCAGTATCCAAGCTTTGCTTACCTATTAATCAGACATGTTTTTCCCACAGCCAGGTCACCAACCACTATGACCTTAGCAATTTTAAACCTACTGGAGGAGAAGGAGACTTTTACAGAGAGACAATCAAAGATCCCAATGAGACACAACATACCACCCTCATCCCCATAATGCCAGAAGGTATATATCTAACCTGTATATCTTGAACATGAAAAGGTTTTGTGGCCTACCCACCCTACTGTGCCAGTGCGTTGCTCCTGGCAGGCAGTCTTCACTTTGGAGTTGAACTCATCTTTAGTGTGCACAGCAGCCTTCTTACTGTAAAACTAGATTAGAACATAATGCAGCTTTATGAGATTGGTGGCTTGGTAACACTTTACTTGACATCCAGTGTCATAGCACATTATGACATGGCCATAACCATGTCATAATGTGTCATAACAGCTGACATAACCTGTCATAACACTGTCATGACCCATATATTTACACCTGTTGTGACATATGTTGCATTATTTTATGGCTGGTTATGACACCTACATAAGAGTGTCAAAACTCACATTTATTCAAATGAGTTTTTGCCATGCCAAGACGTTTCCTTTCGTTTCAAAGTTTCTTTCTTAAATAACACAATTTGTAAGTCGCTCTGGATAAGAGCGTCTGCTAAATGACTTAAATGTAAATGTAAATGTAACACAATATGTCACAATAGGTCTAAATATTGTCATGATAGTGTTATGACCATATTATTACAGGTTATGACAAGTTATGTCAGCTCTTATGACATGTTATTACATGGTTATGACAAGTTATGTCAGCTCTTATGACATGTTATTACATGGTTATGACCATGTCATAACGTGTTATGTCGCTGAGTGTCAAGTAAAGTGTTACCGGTGGCTTTGCAAGCTCAGACAAGGTTAACACATTCAAATTATAGTTTTACTGCTAGCATGTAAGATGCTTACCTGAGGAAGCTGGGCAATGATGCGGTCCCTTCGAACAGGAGGCAGCACACTCATGGATGGCACCCGGACAGACATTAGGCCAAGATAGCAGTGATCAGAGAGACCTACAGGGTAAAAAACAAATAAGGGGAGAGAGATTTAGGTTTTATTAACATGAAAATGATGAGCAAGAGTAGCCTATGCCACGTGGTATGACAAGCCACTACATGATTAGCCTATGAGTCAGTCAGTAGCCAGTAACTCCTACATTCTGGAGATGATCCACTAATCTCTATTTTAATCCTATTGTTCTGTGCAAAAGGCAAATATTTACTGGAAGCTGTTTACAACAATATAGCTAATTCATATTGAACCGAGAATAGATTGTAAAAAATAGTCTTGCTGCTTTTGTATAATTGTAATCATGCTCTCCAAGAACCAAAACTCCGGGACACATTGAAACATGACCTCCCAAGATGGATAAACAAAATCGAAGTTGTGTCTACAAAGGCTAAATGAAAAACCTGCTAACTGGAACAGAGTCCAAGCGGGGATGTCACTGGACTTACATACCTTGTAACGGGTCGGGATGGAGTTCTTTCGTCACGGAGCAGTAACCGTTTTTCAGTCAATAAAAACAATGCTTTGACTTTTAGTTTGGTTTCTAGATTTGAGGATTTCACATAAATTAACCCCAATCTTTCCAAAACACTCGCCGTATTTGCTTACACCAAATAGACTCGATCTACGGAAGTGAGTGGGGAAAAACGTAGTCTGCAAATGATTTCGTTTTTTAGCCGGACCACTGACTCTGACTCACCTCCAGGTTCTAGTTGGAATTTGGGAAGTATGTTCAGCGCGGGTCGAGTCCCCCTGGCGGCAGATATCATTGGACACAGTGTAGCACAAACAGGCATTTTTTTTGCAACATTGTTTATTATACAGAATCATGTAGGCTACAATCCAACATTATAGTCATTGGCACCCTACTCAGATGATAGAACGCTGGATTTTCTGACCTTTGATAATTACTGTAGACCTACGTTGCTTTGTCACTTTTTCTATATTCTATGGTCATCGACACTTCCTGTCTCGTGGATACAGGGAGGTGACTGTTGTCTTACCAGTAGTAGCCAATGGAAAATTACAATTAGGCAGGATTTTAACTCAAAATACAATGCATTTAGTTTTGAAGCTTCATTTCTGGAGGTGGTCTATTCGTCTTACATTTGCACCAGCATTCATAAACTATTTAGTTCAGCCTTTCTTAAAGTGGGTCGCGGACCTGTTAATGGTGGGTCGCGACGAGTGAGAGTAAATGTATAATTATTTCATTAATTATTGGAATTGATTTAGCCAAGTGCATCTGCGCTCTCTGTTCGGTGCGCTCTCTGCTTAATCTTAAACAGGAGGTCTTTGCTCAGTTTGGCAGCTGCGCGAGTGTGCTTCGCGGTTTACCGGATCTTTTTTTCTGCCGTATTCTTGAAGATCACTCCGCGACACACACGATGCAGCGCTGTGGTTCAGCAGCAGATGATGCGCTGTCTGCCGTCGACTTGTCATTCCCACACGCCATCACTCGCCGCTGTCATCAAATGGACTCATGCTAGCTACAAGTTTTGACTTACTGAGCTCAATTGTCATGAAACGCATATATATACAGCGATGAATTTCTTTCTCTTTCATACAAATGTATAACGAAGAGCGCCCACAATGTGTTTTGTGTGTGGTAGGGCTTAGTAATGAGTCTCTTCACGAACAAATTAATAAAATGACACGTATTGACCATACATTCACAGCATGATGGTAAACTGGGAGTTATTTCAAAACGGCATAACGTAAATTTACGTAAGCCTTGGTCCGTACAATTGCCCTTATTTTAGCGCCCCCAAAACGTAATACTTCCAGATCAACTGTAATGTCAATACCATTGTAAAGCACAATTTCTCCCCTTTCCAACAGAATCAATTACATGACCTAAACGCTGCCCGTTTCTGCATAATTCAAGCAGGCAATGAGCCCGTCGGGTCTTTTTTAAAATGGCGGGTGGGGAAGCGAAACTAATGCGTGATAGTGAGAAGGAGAGATGTTGTGTGGGAAAATGGCCTTTTTTCCACTGATCTGTCCAACTTATCACCTTATCGCATCTAAAATGTAAATATAACACTATAAAGAGTTTATATAATGTGTCATTACATACCAATTTGAATGTTTGTGTCAAATTTAAATCAGGTTTTTAGGACGGTGCTAAAGTGATCTTCGAAGTAAACAGCGGCTTTGAGAATGATGATCGCATGCAATGATGACAAAAAAATTACTAGGTATCCCCCTTACCCCCTTCACTGTCCATTTCTTGTTTTTAAAGGATGATAGAAGTGCTAAACCTGGTGGAGAGAGGCTGTAAGACAGAATTAGTTGCCTTATGCGTGCTGTACGTTACGACATGAGACGTCAAGATGTAACGGAGGGTCAGTTTTTTCAACTTTTCACCAATACTATAGAGCCATTACCATTTCGATCAACGCTTGAATGGAAACCTAGTTCACACCCCCGATTTTGACGTCAACACAGTTGCTACAGTCCCATTAGTTTTCTTTGTAGCCTCATTTGAATGTTGCGGTTGCGCACATTTGTACTGAATGGGGTGAGTTTACATTAATGCTTCAGGAAACAGTGCTTCGACAGTGGAAAAGTAAGTTAGCTAGTAAGCTATTGCTGTCATTTTATAACAGGTGGTGGATGATAAGCAGAAATAAGGGAGTACTAACTAACTCTCATAGTAGTAGATGTGAGTTTCTCTTTCAAACAATCCGCTGGCCTTGTACACAGCTAATAGCCAACATTCGCCAAAGCAAGCTAGCTACTGATAGTGTAACCCTAGTAACGGTACAGATGAAGATGAAAGATGATAAGGCCAGTACATCTTACTGTATAAATTATTGTTGAAAACTACTCTAGGTTGGAACTGTTGCTGTTAAAATACAATAATAATTGTTATTCTTAACGGGAATTAACTGATTGAAGCTAAATGCTTTTAAGGCAAACACAGTTCTGGGTTGCTCATCTACAGCAGGAAGCGGTCTCCTGACTGACTGAGAAAGCAGTATATGTATACGTTCTGGGCCAGTTTGTCACCACATATAGTTGAAGTCGGAAGTTTACATACACTTAGGTTGGAGTCATTAAAACTCGTTTTAGTTAAAGCTTGATCGCAAATGGGTCTTCCAAATGGACAATGACCCCAAGCATACATCCAAAATCGTGGAAAAGTGGCTTAAGGACAACAGAGTCTAGGTATTTGTATGGGCCATCTCAAAGCCCTGACCTCAATCCCACAGAAGATGTGTGGGCGGAACTGAAAAAGCATGTGCGAGCAAGGAGGCCTACAAACCTGACTCAGTTACACCAGCTCTGTCAGGAGGAATGGGCCAAACTTCACACAACTTATTGTGGGAAGCTTGTGGAAGGCGACCCAAAACATGTGACCCAAATTAAACAATTTAAAGGAAATGCTACCAAATACTAATTGAGTCTATGTAAACTTCTGGGAACATGATGAAATGAATAAAAGCTGAAATATATCATTCTCTATAATATTATTCTGACATTTCACATTCTTAAAATAAAGTGGTGATCCTAACTGGCCAAAGACAGGGAATTGTTACTAGGATTAAATGTCAGGAATTGTGAAAATGTATTAAATGTATTTGGCTAAGATGTAAACATCCAACTTCAACTGTACATATGCGAGTCATGGTTCTCAACTCTGACATACTTTTAAAAAACAAGTACACAAACAGTTTCAAGGCTGAGCATAACCTCAGTGTTGTACTGTTACTTAGGGTTGCACTATCAAAAACTGAGCCTGTGTGTGTGTTCTGTTTTTCATCTGTGTGATGTGATCAATCCGTTTATTCCAGTACAGATTGAAAATTAGTTATTGTATTTTAACAGCAACAGTTCCAACCTAGACAGATATGTAAGTGTTTTTAATGGAGGAAAATAAACATTTATAGATATTTATATTAATATTAAATTTAATTGTTTTTGTTTTTGACTATATTGCATTTGTTTTAGGCATACGGGCAATGAAATGTACCAATATTTATGTATAGTTGCATTTTTCTTAAACTTGGGTCCCAGGAAAACACAGAATTTCTCATTTGGGTCCCAGGTTGAAGTTTAAGAACCCCTGCTTTAGTTCATACAAAACAGCTCTAGAGGGCAGCATAGATCCATGAATTATTTTATCTTTATGAATGGGACTATAATTCAAAACAGTTAGGCAATGTATCCCTTCCTTAACAAATTGTCTTTATTTGTTTAACAGATCATAAAGTTGCATTCAACAAACAAATGGCTTTTACAAAGCTTTAATAAGGTACATAAAATAAACAATTAAAATCAGATATGTAATCTTTGAGTCACTCAATTACTTTATAATTTATTTTTTCTTAAACTATATTAGACTTTTTACTGTAAGTAACCATAAGGCATGTTCTGTAAATGTTCACGGCATACCATTACATTTCAATATCTGTTTGGTTGTATTCTGCAATGTTTTTTTGTTTTTTTAAACTATTTGGCAAAAGCCCATATAGCTCTTCAAATAAAAAAATAAAAAGGTATTTATTTAACTAGGCGAGTCAGTTAAGAACAAATTCTTATTTACAAAGACGGCCTACCCTGGCCAAACCCTAACCCGGACGAAGCTGGGCCAAATGTGCGCCACCCTAATGGACTCCCAATCACGTCCGGTTGTGATACAGCCTGGAATCGAACCAGGGTCTGTAGTGACACCTCTAGCACTGAGATGCAGTTCCTTAGACCGCTGTGCCACTCATGCCACTCACTGTTCACCACATTGACATTAGCAAACCGCTTGCCCACATGGACATACTGCCAAATTCTCAAACAAAGTTGGAGGTGGCTTATGGTAGAGAAATGCACATTATATTCTCTGGCAACAGCCCTGGTGGACATTCCTGCAGTCAGCATGCCAATTGCACACTCCCTGAAAACTTGAGACATCTGTGGCATTGTTTTTTGTGACAAAACTGCACATTTTAGAGTGGGCTTTTATTGTCCCCAGCACAAGGGTAATGATCAAGCTGTTTAATCAGCTTCTTGATAAGTCACACCTGTCAGCTGGATGGATTATCTTGGCAAAGGAGAAATGCTTGTTAACTGGGATGTAAACAAATTTGTGCACAAAATGAGAGAAATAAGCTTTTTGTTTGTAGGAAACATTTCTGGGATCTTTTATTTCAGCTCATGAAACATGGGAGCAACACATGTTGCGTTTACATTTTTGTTTAGTGTACATGTAGTTCAACTTGTAATTTAACTACATTTTGCAGCAACTTGGTGGCAGTGGAACTAAATTCAAATCTATGTAGTGTTTTCAGTAGTTTAACTTTTTTTCCATGTAGCGGTGCAGCTACAGTTGAAGTCGGAAGTTTACATACACTTAGGTTGGAGTCATTAAAACTTGTTTTTCAACCACGCCACACATTTCTTGTTAACAAACTATAGTTTTGGCAAGTCGGTTGGGACATCTCCTTTGTGCATGACAAGTAATTTTTCTACAATTGTTTACAGACAGATTATTTCACTTATAATTCACTGTATCACAATTCCAGTGGGTCAGAAGTTTACATACACTAAGTTGACTGTGCCTTTAAACAGCTTGGAAAATTCCAGAAAATTACATCATGGCTTTAGAAGCTTCTGATTGGCTAATTGACATAATTTGGGTCAATTGGATGTGTACCTGTGGATGTATTTCAAAGTCTACCTTCAAACTCAGTGCCTCTTTGCTTGACATCATAGGAAAATCAAAAGAAATCATCCAAGACCTTAGAAAAATTGTAGACCTCCACAAGTCTGGTTCATTCTTGTGAGCAATTTCCAAATGCCTGAAGGTACCACGTTTATCTGTACAAACAATAGTACGCAAGTATAAACACCATGGGACCACGCAGCCTTCATACCGCTCAGGAAGGAGACGCGTTCTGTCTCCTAGAGATGAATGTACTTTGGTGCGAAAAGTGGAAATTAATCAAAGAACAACAGCAAAGGACCCTGTGAAGATGCTGGAGGAAACAGGTACAAAAGTATCTATATCCACAGTAAAACGAGTCCTATATCGACATAACCTGAAAGGCTGCTCAGCCAGGAAGAAGCCACTGCTCCAAAACCGCCATACAAAAGCCAGACTACGGTTTGCAACTGCACATGGGGACAATGATCGTACTTTTTGGAGAAATGTCCTCTGGTCTGATGAAACAAAAATAGAACTGTTTGGCCATAATGACCATCGTTATGTTTGGAGGAAAAAGGGGGAGGCTTGCAAGCCGAAGAACACGGGGTGGGAGCATCATGTTGTGGGGGTGCTTTGCTTCAGGAGGGACTGGTGCACTTCACAAAATAGATGGCATCATGAGAAAGACAAATTATGTGAATATATTGAAGCAACATCAAGACATCAGTCAGAAAGTTAAAGCTTGGTCGCAAATGGATCTTCCAAATGGACAATGACACCAAGCATACTTCCAAAGTTGTGGGAAAATGCCTTAAGGACAACAAAGTCAAGGTTTTGAAGTGGCCATCTCAAAGCCCTGACCACAATCCTATAGACAATTTGTGGGCAGAACTGAAAAAGTGTTTGCGAGCAAGGAGGCCTACAAACCTGACTCAGTTACACCAGCTCTGTCAGGAGGAATTGGTCAAAATTCACCCAACTTATTGTGGGAAGCTTGTGGAAAGCTACCCGAAACGTTTGACCCTAGTTAAACAATTTAAAGGTAATGCTACCAAATACTAATTGAGTATATGTAAACTTCTGACCCACTGGGGATGTGATGAAAGAAAGAAATGCTGAAATAAATCATTCTCTACTATTATTCTGACATTTCACATTCTTAAAATAAAGTGGTGATCCTAACTGACCTAAGACAGGGAATTTTTACTACGATTAAATGTCAGAAATGGTGAAAAAACGAGTTTAAATGTATTTGGCTAAGGTGTAAACTTCCGACTTCTACTGGAACTATACACTACTTTTATTTGCAAAAATATAAGATTGCCTACTTCACCAATCATTTTCTTTCTTTTTCAGCATCAGACCTGCCTCATTCACACTTGAAACATTGTTGCGTTTGATATGTTAAATTACTCTTTGTTACCATATGACCCCAAAGTGATAATCTGTTCTTGCAATTTGTAGAGTCTATGGCATTTCAAATTTACATAACTTAATCTAAACTACTTCATGAAAAATGTACTACTTTTTCAAAGTAACTTTAGTTACATAAACTATATTTTTCTTAAGGGTAGCTTTAATCCACCTTAACTTCTTCTAATGTGAAGTAATTGGTATCTTCTCCAACATTGCATCTATAAACATACTGTACGGGCTATCTAGGGAAGGTTGTTGAGAAGGAACTGTGGTATAGGCACTACTATAACTTACCAAAACCCATTGCTAACCCATCCTCTGGACCTGTCTGTTTTGGTTTGGTTCACTTTGATAAATAATTCAAAGATAAATATAAGTGATTCTTGTAACCTCAAGAAAATGTAGACCTGGCCGTACATTCAGCTACTTTCAACGGGATACATGCATTTCACTATGTTAGATTTATGGAATGAATGGTCGCTGTTGTAAGAATGCTGGTCAACCACATATTGGTGTTGACCTGTTGAGACCAAGCAGGGAAGATTGAAAGTTTGTTACAATGTCAAAAATATTGGACTGTACTATATTTATGAATAGTATATACTGTATATATAACAAAATCCTATTAGTGGAAATTTCAATAAAACTATGTTGCTAAGCTACAGCTTAGTGGTTTGTGGGGTTGGATGTACAACACCAAGGTGATGCCCGATATATCTTTGACAGTTTGTTTCTCTACTGTATATATTCACAAAATTATGTTAAATGTATAAGTATTTTTTCTGTTAAAGAGCATTCCACATGAATCACATACATTTATTTAAAATATAAGAATGTATTAGCCATGATCAGAAGCAAAAGTGGCACAGTATCCTGGAGGTCAGTTAGTAGGATTCTCCCAGCCAGTGTGAATGGACCAGTCTCTAACTCTATGCTGCCCTGTTTGGGTGTCTGTGAGAGATCTTTAGCCACAGTGGGCATAATCATCAGTAGAGAAGCATCACTATAGGGAATGTACCACTGTCCCCATCCTTTCCTGGCTGCCTCTCACTACAACACGAGCTGTTGAGAGACAGAGCTCTGTTATGGTTGTTGTTGTGAAGACAGCTTGACAATGCAACCAGATGAGACGTCTTGATGAGGAATGATATCAGTAAGCGAACAAAACAAAAGGCAAACACAACCGCCAGTTTACAGCCATGTCGCTCTCGGTGTCATTCAGTGAGGAACTTTTTGATGTTGTTGTTATGGGTGCCATTTAGCGCCATGCTAGGCCTGCTCCGGGGGAAGAAGTCGGCACGGAGAAGACGATAAAAGTAGATCAGGATCATGGTGTTCATGAGGGTCATGGTAACGAGGAAGTAGCCTCCTTTGTCCATCCAGGAGTAGTTCTGGACGATGTAATACGTGAGGTAGAACTGTGCGCTGAGGCGGAAGACGACATATGTGAAGACGTTGAGGAACTTGTTGATTTGGTACAGAGGGGACGACTGCTGTGATGCTAGCTTCAGCATTAGCCTCAAATGCAGGGTGACACTGTTAACCTCCACAAAGAGAGCCACCACAGCACCGGCCACGTAGAGGTGCGAGTACAGAGAATACAGGAAGCACCAGAGCACCTGAGGAAGGGAAGGACAGAGAGAAAGGGGTTAATAATATATACCAATGGCACTCTGCCACCTTACAGCAGTAAGGCTATTGGGATCCCTTAATCTTTGCAATAGTAAAACTGGGGAGAAAACTATTTATATTGAATTTATTGAATATATTGTATGATTAATGGATCGCCAGAAAACACTATCAACCAACTAGTGTTCTTTAGGTGTTCCAGTATGTGCCATGTTAGAGAAGTTGGGACATACATGCCCACTGACTGATCAGAGACACAGGGAAGCGCAGCTCAGTGTGTGCCTCTGATCAGTGGCAAGATGCACTGTGTTCAACACAACACAGATCCCCCCCACACAATGGTGGGTGTTGTTCCCCTGCAGGGGACAGGCACACAGGAGCATTCATTTAGAATAGGCCCTCGCTGTGGCACCTTTAAAATTCCACTACTGACATATTAAAATCCCCCAAGGAGGAGTGCGATATCTCTTAGCACCATACAATATTACAATTCCTTCACAGCTCACATTGTTTCACTTCCATAGGAGCACAGCGATCAGTCTGGTTTCACAAGGCCATAAAACAACATTTAAATACGGTGTATCTAACCTTCAGACACAATCTACCAGTAGCTGCTATAACAATTTACCTATGGTCTCTTTTTTAAATTATCTTACCAGGTAGTAGGTACAAACTGAAACAATAAAAAGTCAATTATCTTACCAGGACATGATGAATTAAGAACTCCCAGGATCCTCTTGCGTGTCCAGTTAGGATGATGTCACCTGCATCCTGAACAAAGTATCCTGTCAAAGGAGAGTAAAAATCAATGCTTCAGTCTCTCTAGGCCTTTTGGAGTGCCCTAAATCTAATTTTATTCATCACATAAACAGGTGTAGACTAACAGTGAAATGATTCATTATGGGCCCTTCAAAAAAATTCTGAGAAAGAAAATGAGAAACAATAGAAAAGTAAAACGTGTAATAATAAATACACAATGAGTAACGATAACTTGGCTATATACTGTACATGGAGTATCAGTACCAAGTCAACGTGCAGATATATTAGATAGCTCTTAGATACAATATCTAATCTTAGGCCACGTTCCAATGTGCATACCAGCATACCCATTTGAGTGCATGCCCAATACATTGCTTCAATCCAAATTCTAAGCAGTGTAGATATTACATTTACATTTACATTTAAGTCATTTAGCAGACGCTCTTATCCAGAGCGACTTACAAATTGGTGCATTCACCTTATGACCTCCATTGGAACAGAGCCTGAGATTCTATTTCTATGGATTACTTATCAAGGTCCAAACAACGGATGAAGGCCATCTAAATGGTTGATAACAGTGGTACCAGAAAGAAATGGTCAGGACTTCCCTGTCCTATGTACATCAGTGTAGAGAAATATATTGAACTGTACTGGCATAGTCCATCCTAGTTATCATATGTATTAGACTTGATAGGCAAACACAGAGAAACCGCTTTAGACTGGATTTCAAAATGAGTGTCGTGTGAACCTCTATACATGCCAAACTGTCTCAATGGAACGGAAGGCTTGTGGTTGTCAGGCTGGCTCTGCTTAGACCTGCATGCATGCGAGACACACAGAATAATAACACCCAACACTAGTCACATCTTGTCATCACATCTTTCAGCAGTGCTCTTGACTGCTGGGTCTTTAGGGGATTAGTTTTGGTGCCCAGAGCGATCTGAGGGTGTGGCCCATCCCCTATTTGAGCCCGGTGAGATAGGCGGATCTGCATTGTTCATTCTCTCAACCTGGTTGCCACTTAAATGTGGGAGAGTATCTAGTTTCCCAGGATATACCAGCTTTTACTAGAAAAAAGAGATGGAGGGGGATAGTATAGTGTGTTCTGTGTGAGCAAGTACTCTGAATTCATTCCATGCCTTAACTTATTTTTTTTATTTGATCAAGCCAGACTGAAGCCTTTATAATAAAGTTCAACATTTGAGTGAGAGTCTCAAAATAGCATGTTTACAGATTCCCCACGATGAACCCTACTCTCCCATGCCAGTGGTGGTCAATGTTCATAGTTCAATAAAGGTGAACTGGGAATGAATGAACAATTTCACACACAGCTCTTTTAGCAGCCATCTTAAAGGGGTAGTGACTGACCTGATGAGATGCAGATGAGTATGTAGGCTGGGGCCGTGTAGAAGGAGTGAATGTTGGTTGCCATCTCAGGCCAGATGAATACACTGGAGAGGACAGGGATACATGGTTATGGACAGTTAGGTCTGATATCTTCTCATTCAGACGCACATGGCTCACTCCTGTAGTACATGGTTTCCCAAACTCAGTCCTGGGGCCTACCCTGAATGTAAAAACCAAAACGTGTATCCAGGGGAGGCCCCAGGACCAAGTTTGGGAAACCTTCCCGACTAAGCACACACTTAGTATCACTATCTGGTAACATATTATCCTGCTTCTTTATGAGATGATACATGCCTTAACAAGGTCTATAGCAAAGTCTATGGTAAGACATAACATTCCCTTGTTATTGAGTAACCTGGTGCTTTCTAGCAGGTCAGGGTAAACATGTGTATGGCAATAATCAGTGAACTACATGAACAGCTTGTCCAAGCAGCTTGTTGAATATAGCTGCTTTCACTTTCTTATGAAACAACTGTTGATACATCTATTAGTACACTATATTGTATATATATGTGTTGTAGTCAGCTAGCTATACAAGTAGCATAGCTATATGTAAAAAAAAAAAAAAAAAATACAAAAATACAAAAGTAAACTTGTACTACAAAAACAATGTGTGTAACAATTAAATAACAGCTTTTACGACAGTCTAGCCAGCAGGTTTTTCCAGTTCAACTACTTGCTCTCTTTGAATTAGGCTACTTCACAAGCTTATGAGTGAATCGTAAATGTCTATGGCGTGACACTAAGGTAGGCTAATTGACTTGAGTGGACTCTCAAGAATTAGGCTATTTTTCTAATGTCAAAACAGATGTGCTTTCTAAACTGCCACAATCTGAATCTGATTAAGGCGCCATTGTTGCTGACTCATTATTTGGCTAACCTCTGACACATATTGATAGTTATTAACTACAAAGGGGAACATTTACTGCCCTAATCAGCTACTCTAAACTACAAGCATGACATTAACACATCACCATGCTCATCTAGACCACAGCCTGTCGTTTTCAAATGGTAACAAATTAGTGATAGTGGGCAGAATAAGCAAGGAGGTGGGCAGAGCCAAGCACGAGCTAGTGAGATCCTACTGGTGTGTCCTAGCATACATTTGCATATTTCCATTAGGGAATGCTTTCTCTGTGAAGTGCGTGTGTGCAATAACTCAATTAGCCTTTTCACTCATAACTAGCACAATTTCTAAAACTTTTGGTAAAGTCTACAAAACTCAGTCCACTCTTAATAACAGATTCTAGTTTTGTGAACAGAAAACTGTAGAGATCAAATGTTTCGTCAATGAGAAAATTTGCACAATGTCGGACAAAATCCATCTCATTCCATCTTCCATATTTGGTAGTGAGTGAAAACGCCAAGCGGATGCTTCATATTTATACATTTGGTGAAATATCTGTCTCATTGTTCTATCTGTGGTATTGCCGAGCTCAACAAGTATTTATTTCCCGAGGATGCCATTTTGTAAACTGTACTGGGGTATTTAACTCCCCACTTGAGAATGCCTTAGTCTCCCCACCCCTTCCCCTGTCTCCCCCATCTCCCCCGCCAGTGAGTGTTACTGCTCTGCACCACACACCCTTAAATAACACAACATCATGTGGATCCACTATGAATTAACAATGGTGTCCCAGTGCAGAGAGTGACTCACCAGGTCACAGCCCAAGTCCCTGTCAGGAGGGAGTGGACCATAGAGACAGAGAGGTTCCTCCACTTCCAGGAGCGGAAGTCATCCACCGCCACCACTTTGGGAACAGGCAGGTTCTGTAGTAGTCGGTGGGCCACCCGGAACATCAGAGCACACACCAACACAGACAGTCCAGGGTGCCGCTGCAACACAGGAAGCAAGGCCTCCATTTTCTTCTCCTATCCCTCTCTCTCTTTTTACTCTCTTCTTCCTTGTTCCTCGTCTGTTTCACGTCAGCTGCTTATCGCCACGGCTCTTCTCACACCTCCACGGTCCGTTGGCGAGTACGTGTGAGGGGAGAGATCTCCTCAGGATAGTCACAGCTCCAGGTGTTTGAAGGGAGTCAATGTTCTAGATATGGTATTTCCCCCTTGTGCTTTCAGAACTACTCACAGAGAATAGGTGCAGCTTGTCTCACGTTTCACACTTCCTAGGCTCAGAGGGAGGCAAGGTAGGGCTCCCTTAAACAGTTCATTCCAATTCCACAGATTTGTTCCCCTCTCGTAGTGTGTTGCCACTCAACCAGTCTGTTCGTGTCTGACTGTGACTAGAGGGAAGGGGGAGTGGTGTGGGTGGTGGCCTACTTCCAGAAAACCAGAGAATCAAGGGAGGGGCCACTCATTTTACTTCACAAAACACAAACAAGAAGATTGAACTATATGACAGGGCTAAAAACATTATCAGGGTATATATTGTTAACTTACTATGAAACAGTGTTCTTTGTTTCTATGGAAAATTATCACCATCACAGATCAGGCTGTATAAAATGTGAATTTATAAGGTTTGATACAAAGAAGGAATTTCTCAACTTCAATTGAATTTGTTAGCCAATGAGAGCACAGATCTGAAACAAAATAATTTCTCACTAAAATGTAAATACAAATCCAGCAACTAATTTGTTTAGACTAATAGCTAACTTTGAAAAGACTGAAACTCGATTAGTGAGAAACTGGGCTGCTCCATAAACCACTGTCTTGTTCTCCCACCACTTTTTCTATAAACAGAGAACACACTCCCCACAGCTGGCCTCTCTGGCCCCTGTGGGGGAAGGGGAAATGGAAGTGAGGAGGAGGGTGGAACAGTGGCAACATCCCAGGGCATGCACACTCAAATCAAATCAAACGTTATTTGTCACATGCACCGAATTCAACAAGTGTAGACCTTCCCGTGAAATACTTACTTACAAGCCCTTTACCAACAGTGCGGTTCAAGAAAGGGTTTAGAAAATATTTACCAAATAAACTAAAGTTAATAAAATGTAACAATAAAATACCAATAACGAGGCTATATACTGGGGTTACCGGTACAGAGTCCATGTGCGGGGGTACATGTGCGGGGGTCCAGTGGCACATTAATTGTTCAGCAGTCTTATGGCTTCGGGGTAGAAGCTGTTAATGAGCCTTTTGGTCCTAGACTTGGCGCTCCAGTAACGCTTGCGGTGCGGTAGCAGAGAAAAAAAGTCTATGACTTGGGTGACTGGAGTCTCCGACAATTTTTGGGCTTTCGTCTGACACCGACAAGTATTTAGGTCCTGGATGGCAGGAAGCTTGGCCCCAGTGATGTACTGGGCTGCACGCACTACCCTCTATAGCGACTTATGGTCAGATGCCGAGCAGTTGCCATACCAAGGCAGTGATGCAACTGGTCAGGATGCTCTCAGTGGTGTACCTGTATAACCTTTTGAGCTCTCTTCACGACTGTCTTGGTGTGCTTGGACCATGATAGTTCATTGGTGATGTGGACACCAAGGAACTTGAAACTCTCGACCCGATCCACTACAGCCCCGTCGATGTTAATGGAGGCCTGTTAGGCCCACCTTTTCCTGTAGTCCATGATCAGCTCCTTTATCTTGCTCACATTGAGGGAGAGGTTGTTGTCCTGGCACCACACTGCTAGGTCTCTGACCTACTCCCTATAGGTGGTCTCATCATTGTCTGTGATCAGGCCTACCACTGTTGTGCCGTCAGCAAACTTCATGATGGTGTTGGAGCCGTGTTTGGACACGTAGTCATGGATGAACAGGGAGTACAGGAGGGGACTAAGTACACACCCCTGAGGGACCCGTGTTGAGGATCAGCGTGACAGATGTGTTGTTGCCTACCCTTACCACCTGGGGGTGGCCCGTCAGGAAGTCCAGGAACCAGTTGCAGAGGGTTTAGTCCCAGGGTCCTTAGCTTAGTAATGACCTTCGTGGGCACTATGGTGTTGAACGCTGAGCTGTAGTCAATGAACAGCATTCTCACATAGGTGTTCCTTTTGTCCAGGTGGGAAAGGCCAGTGTGGAGTGCGTTTGAGATTGCGTCATCTGTGGATCAGTTAGGGCGGTATGCGAATTGTAGTGGGTCTAAGGTCTCCGGGAGGATGTTGTTGATGTGAGCCATGACCAGCCTTTCAAAGCACTTCCTTGCTACCGAAGTGAGTGCTACGGGGCGGTAATCATTTAGGCAGGTTGCCTTCGCTTCCTTGGGCTCAGGGACTATGGTGTTCTGCTTGAAACATGTAGGGATTACAGACTCAGTCAGGGAGAAGTTGAAAATATCAGTGAAGACACTTGACAGTTGGTCCTCGCATGCTTTGAGTACACGTCCTGGTAATTCGTCTGGCACTGCGGCTTTGTGAATGTTGGCCTATCTAAAGTCCTTGCTCACATCGGCAACTGAGAGCATTATCACACAGTCATCCAGAACAGCTGGTGCTCTCATGCATGCTTCAGTGTTCAAATCAAATCAAAATCAAATGTATTTGTCACAAACACATGGTTAGCAGATGTTAATGCGAGTGTAGCGAAATGCTTGTGCATCTAGTTCCGACAATGCACTAATAACCAACGAGGAATCTAACCTAACAATTCCACAACTACTACCTTATACACACAAGTGTAAAGGGATAAAAAATATGTACATAAAGATATATGAATGAGTGACGGTACAGAACGGCATAGGCAAGATGCAGTAGATGGTATCGAGTACAGTATATACAGTGGGGCAAAAAAAGTATTTAGTCAGCCACCAATTGTACAGGTTCACCTACTTAAAAAGATGAGAGAGGCCTGTAATTCTCATCATAGGTACTGTCACGTAGAGTAGGCCAGAAGGCTAAACTGGATAACCTAACCTCTATCAAAATAAAAAGATGGCGGAGCCGCAAAAGTTCTTCTGTGCAAAGGTGTTTATTTACAAGTGATTCCGGAACAAAAAACAGTACTGCCATCAACGTCTACCTTATGGGACAGCTTAAAAACAATGCTGCCCCATCCACAGCTCAATCCAAAATGCCTCTCCATGACTGAAAGAGAGGCTCCTTTTGTAGGGCTAGCCCCTCCCCTCAGAACAATTAACCCTGGTTAATTAATCAATTAACAATACAAACCTACATTTTACCATGAACTAAACATACTAAAGGATATACATTGCAACACGGTTTTAAACAATATCACAACATAACATTTACAACATTACATCACTACTGACAATATCTTTCAATATGCCCATATGCATTAATGAGCCATTTGGGACAGGCACTATAAAGCCAACCCAATTCCTTTAGCTCGGGTCCTTTTCCAGCATACCCGGAAGCTACAGAGATGGAGAGAGAGGAACAGAACAAACAAACAATGCGCTCATCCACAACATTGATAAGTATAATAATTATTGTATCTCTCAAATATGAACATTGACAAGTGTGAAATGCATGCACCAAGACAGAAGTTAATTTGTGTGTCGACCCACATTGTTAACTTATCTTATAATGGCGCAGGGAGGAGTGATGAATATGTGTGTGCGTTAAAGAACCAAATGCTGCCCGCGGCCAGTGACGGACTTCTACGTCACAGGTACACTTCAACTATGACAGAAAAAATGAGAAATAAAATGCAGAAAATCACATTGTAGGATTTTTAAAGAATTTATTTGCAAATTATGGTGGAAAATAAGTATTTGGTCACCTACAAACAAGCAAGATTTCTGGCTCTCACAGACCTGTAACTTACTCTTTAAGAGGCTCCTCTGTCCTCCACTCGTTACCTGTATTAATGGCACCTGTTTGAACTTGTAACCAGTATAAAAGACACCTGTCCACAACCTCAAACAGTCACACTCCAACTCCACTAAGACCAAAGAGCTGTCAAAGGACACCAGAAACAAAATTGTAGACCTGCACCAGGCTGGGAAGACTGAATCTGCAATAGGTAAGCAGCTTGATTTGAAGAAATCAACTGTGGGAGCAATTATTAGGAAATGGAAGACATACAAGACCACTGATAATCTCCCTCGATCTGGGGCTCCACGCAAGATCTCACCCCGTGGGGTCAAAATGATCACAAGAACTGAGAAAAAAATCCCAGAACCACACGGGGGGGACTTAGTGAATGACCTGCAGAGAGCTGGGATCAAAGTAACAAAGCCTACCATCAGTAACACACTACGCCGCCAGGGACTCAAATACTGCAGTGCCAGACGTGTCCCCCTGCTTAAGCCAGTACATGTCCAGGCCCGTCTGAAGTTTGCTAGAGAGCATTTGGATGATCCAGAAGAAGATTGGGAGAATGTCATATGGTCAGATGAAAACTCAACTCGTCGTGTTTGGAGGACAAAGAATGCTGAGTTGCATCCAAAGAACACCATACCTACTGTGAAGCATGGGGATGGAAACATCATGCTTTGGGGCTGTTTTTCTGCAAAGGGACCAGGACGACTGATCCGTGTAAAGGAAAGAATGAATGGGGGCCATGTATCGTGAGATTTTGAGTGAAAACCTCCTTCCATCAGCAAGGGCATTGAAGATGAAACGTGGCTGGGTCTTTCAGCATGACAATGATCCCAAACACACCACCCGGGCAACGAAGGAGTGGCTTCGTAAGAAGCATTTCAAGGTCCTGGAGTGGCCTAGCCAGTCTCCAGATCTCAACCCCATAGAAAATCTTTGGAGGGAGTTGAAAGTCTGTGTTGCCCTGCAACATCCCCAAAACATCACTGCTCTAGAGGAGATCTGCATGGAGGAATGGGCCAAAATACCAGCAACAGTGTGTGAAAACCTTGTGAAGACTTACAGAAAATGTTTGACCTCTGTCATTGCCAACAAAGGGTATATAACAGTATTGCGAGAGGAATGAGAGAGATAACGCGCCAATTATGTGCAGGTGCTAGTGATTGTGGCTGACTTTCTGAAAGCATCTTACCTGCATTGCTCTGTACCAAAACAAAGTTGTTAAATGTAACGTGAACAAGTATTCTTACTAAAAGAAGCTTTTGTATCAAACCCGACGTCCCGAGTCATTACCTTGAAGTTAGTTAATCTAAAAATTGTATTGAGATAAACTTTTGTTATTGACCAAATACTTATTTTCCACCATAATTTGCAAATAAATAAATAAAAAATCCTACAATGTGATTTTCTGGATTTTGTTTCTCATTTTGTCTGTCATAGTTGAAGTGTACCAATGATGAAAATTACAGGCCTCTCTCATCTTTTTAAGCGGGAGAACATGCACAATTGGTGGCTGACTAAATACATTTTTGCCCCAATGTACATATGAGATGAGTAATGTAGGGTATGTAAACATAAAAGTGGCATAGTTTAAAGTGGCTAGGGATACATGTATTACATAAAGATGGCAAGATGCAGTAGATGATATAGAGTACAGTATATACATATACATATGAGATGAGTAATCTAGGGTATGTAAACATTATTATTATTATTATTATTAAGTGGCATTGCTTAAAGTGGCTAGTGATACATTTTTTACATCAATTTCCATCCATTTCCATTATTAAAGTGGCTGGAGTTGAGTCAGTATGTTGGCAGCAGCCACTCAATGTTAGTGGTGGCTGTTTAACAGTCTGATGGCTTTGAGATAGAAGCTGTTTTTCAGTCTCTCGGTCCCTGCTTTGATGCACCTGTACTGACCTCGCCTTCTGGATGATAGTGGGGTGAACAGGCAGTGGCTCGGGAGGTTGTTGTCCTTGATGATCTTTATGGCCTTCCTGTGACATCGGGTGGTGTAGGTGTCCTGGAGGGCAGGTAGTTTGCCCCCGGTGATCCGTTGTGCAGACCTCACTACCCTCTGGAGAGCCTTACGGTTGTGGGCGGAGCAGTTGCCGTATCAGGCGGTGATACAGCCCGACAGGACGCTCTCGATTGTGCATCTGTAGACGTTTGTGAGTGCTTTTGTTGACAAGCCAAATTTCTTCAGCCTCATGAGGTTGAAGAGGCGCTGCTGCGCCTTCTTCACAACGCTGTCTGTGTGGGTGGACCAATTCAGTTTGTCCGTGATGTGTACGCCGAGGAACTTAAAACGTACTACCCTTTCCACTACTGTTCCTTCGATGTGGATAGGGGGGTGCTCCTTCTGCTGTATCCTGAAGTCCACAATCATCTCCTTTGTTTTGTTGACGTTGAGAGTGAGGTTATTCTCCTGACACCACACTCCGAGGGCCCTCACCTCCTCCCTGTAGGCCGTCTCGTCGTTGTTGGTAATGAAGCCTACCACTGTAGTGTCGTCCACAAACTTGATGATTGAGTTGGAGGCGTGCGTGGCCACGCAGTCGTGGGTGAACAGGGAGTACAGGAGAGGGCTCAGAACGCACCCTTGTGGGGCCCCAGTGTTGAGGATCAGCGAGGTGGAGATGTTGTTACCTACCCTCTCCACCTGGGGGTCGGCCCGTCAGGAAGTCCAGTACCCAGTTGCATAGGGCGGGGTTGAGACCCAGGGTCTCGAGCTTGATGAAGAGTTTGGGGTGTACTATGGTGTTAAAAGCTGAGCTCTAGTCGATGAACAGCATTCTCACATAGGTATTCCTCTGGTCCAGATGGGTTAGGGCAGTGTGCAGTGTGGTTGCGATTGCTTTGTCTGTGGACCTATTGGGGCGGTAAGCAAATTGGAGTGGGTCTAGGGTGTCAGGTAGGGTGGAGGTGATATGTTCCTTGACTAGTCTCTCAAAGCACTTCATGATGATGGAAGTGATTGCTACGGGGCGGTAGTCGTTTAGCTCAGTTACCTTAGCTTTCTTGGGAACAGGAACCATGGTGGCCCTCTTGAAGCATGTGGGAACAGCAGACTGGGATAAGGATTGATTGAATATGTCCGTGAACACACCAGCCAGCTGGTCTGCACATGCTCTGAGGTCGCAGCTGGGGATGCCGTCTGGGCCTGCAGCCTTGCGAGGGTTAACACGTTTAAATGTTTTACTCACGTCGGCTGCAGTGAAGGAGTGTTGCTTGCCTCGAAGTGAGCATAAAAGGCATTTATCTCATCTGGTAGGCTCGCGTCACTGGGCAGCTCGCGTCTGGTTTTCCCTTTGTAATCCGTAATAGTTTTCAAGCCCTACCACATCCGACAGCGTCAGATAGTAGGATTCAATCTTAATCCTTTATTGACGCTTTGCTTGTTTGATGGTTTGTTTGAGGGCATAGCAGGATTCCTTATAAGCGTCTGGATTAGTGTCCCGCTCCTTGAAAGTGTCAGCTCTAGTCTTTAGCTCGATGGGGATGTTGCCTGTAATCCATGGCTTCTGGTTGGGATATGTACATAAGGTCACTGTGGGGACGACGTCGATGCACTTATTGATGAAGCCGATGACTGAGGTGGTATACTCCTCATGGCCATTGGATGAATCCCGGAACATATTCCAGTCTGTGCTAGCAAAACAGCCCTGTAGTGTAGCATCCGCATCATCTGACCACTTCCGTATCAAGCAATTCGCTGGTACATCCTGCTTTAGTTTTTGCTTGTAAGCAGGAATCAGGAGGATAGAAGTATGGTCAGATTTGCCAAATGGAGGGCGGGGGAGAACGTTGTATGCATCTCTGTGTGTGGCGTAAAGGTGGTCTAGAGTATTTATTCCTTTGGTTGCACATGTGGCATGCTGGTAGAAATGAGGTAAAACTGATTTATTTTGCCTTCATTAAAGTCCCGGCCACTAGGAGCGCCACTTCTGGATGAGCAAATCTTGATCCATAGAATTTGGACTAAATTACACTGCCCCCACTCTCATCCTCCTTTCACAGAATAACCTTCACAAGGTGAACGGGGGCCTCCTGAATGGCCAAGATTGTGTGCACAAGGTAGGCCTACTTAGAGGCCCCACCCTTAATTACAATTGCACACACCTGCTGCTTACAGGGCAACAGATGTGCATTCATAACAGATTTTATAAGGGCAAATCAAATAAAACCCATAGAATAAAAAGGAAAGTCTTACATCTTCCTAAGTCGGAGGGTGTTTTTAACCTTCCAGACATGGAATTGTATCAACTCCCTACCCAAAGCTTTTATTTGCGACATTTAGTTAAATGCACTAAAGAGGAGCAATGGGTACATATTGAAGTTGCTCATGCTCATCCCCAGAATCTTTTCAAGTGTCTATTTTCAAAGGATAAAGCTCAGAACATTAACAACTTCATAGTTAAGAACAGTGTAAATAATATGGATGAAAATGAAATGTATTCTACAAGAACCAATATCACTCCCTAAAAACACAACCCTATGGGACAATCCTTGGATAGCTTTTCAGAATTCACAGATAAATTGGTCTGCATGGAAAACTAAAGGCATAGAAACCATAAATGACTTGGTAATATGAAATACATTTATTTCCATGACTTTTTATTTGACCTTTATTTTATCTAACTAGGACTGACCAATGTAGATATTTCAAAATACATGCAACCTAAAATAGTTTCATATCAAGACATCAGAACAATATGAGGGTATCTTATTTGAGTCAGATAAGGATAATCATATGATAGGTCAGATACACTGTATATACAAAACCTTTCAGAGAGCCTATCCAACAGACAATCTCTTAGAAAAATAAGCTATTGAAACCCAGACTTAAAAAGAACTGATATTGGCATAAAATGGAGGGAATGTTGGAGCATGACTAAAGAAAGTACAGTTAACATACATGTACGCTTAATCCAGTGTAAACTAATGTATAGAATGTATTACACAAGAGACAAAACTTACAAATTCTACAGCACAACGGCAGTCATTCCTTAAGTGCCAAACTAACAATGACTCAATAATCCATGCTTTCTGGGAATGCTATGAAATCAAAAGATTATGGGCGGATGCTTTTTTCTTCGCTCATCTTGAAAAAACGAATACTTAAAATCTGGAACTCAACCAATCCTCCATCGTTAACACAATGAAAAGGTCAAATGCTTTATTATCTACATTTTGAAAGGGCATGGGCCATGTGGCGGAAAGTGATGCAGGCGCTGGAGATGGGGGTGTGAGCAGGTGGGTCTGGGCGGGTGATGTTGTGGATGTTTGTGTGTGTTTTGTAAAAAAAAAAAATATATATATATATATATATATATATATATAGACATACTGATCCACTTGTAAAATTGAAAACCAGTGAGAAGTTGAAACCAATTTTATATTATTCAATTTAAACGAATGGAACAGAAAATGTAAATATTGAAACTAATACTTTATTGTTCAATTTGAACGAGTGTATTAGGTCATTACATTGATAAGCGTTATACGGGCCCAGGTGAAGACAAACCCACAAGTGACGCAAAGTTTGAAGGGAAGTTGCATTGTGAAGAGGATGCCGCTGAACATGGATACATTCAGAAATTAACCACAAGGGGGCACTTCATGCTTATGTCTACAGGACAAATATTTTTTAAACTCGCTTTTAGGCTTAGAGGAATCCTTTTGACAGGTATAATTAAGTGTTGTTATCAATTTTTACATCAAAAAGAGGGCATGTAATACAACAATGCAGTTATTTTTGTTCATCTTGTTTGATCAAGGTCTACTGTGTGTCTGTCTGATGAGGCAACCCCACACCTGTCCTCAGTCAACTTCATGGATGAGCGGCTGCTTTGTGGTTGTTGCACAGCGTGTCCATTGGATCGGACACACTCACTAACGGGCATAGGCCCGTCACGTTATCGGGCGAAAATGGGGAGGGAAGCGTGCCCTTCTCCAATCGAACAGTAGGCCTAATCTGCGCCTCTTGGTCATTTTGTCAACAAGGCAAAATAAATGTTCGAATTTTCTAGCAAGTTTTAATTGAGAAGTCAATGCGTTTTTATCAAAAGCAATCCATTTTGCATGGGAACAAAACAATAGTGATTTCTACAAGTGCTTAATTACATCACTTTTGTTTTGAGATTACTTCCCCGTGGGTTTTGAAATGGGCATCTGGCTCACACCCGGGAGTCAGCCCGGTTTGGCGGTTCCAAATCGCATGCAAATGAACTTTCAGATAATGCATAACAAGCCTACACGGGCGCCCTGACGGGATTACTCGACCCCCACCATACTTAATACAGGCTCCAGTAATGTAGCGCAGTGCCAGGATAGAAGTAAGGTAATGTGGTGCCCACAACATGCTCATAGCCAGGAAGGTACAGGAAGCAATTGATTAAGTAGAGTTGTGGCGATTTCATGTTCTCAAGAGAACTCAGACAGTGTGGTTTACCAGGAGGAAGGTGAGGTATGCTTGAGATTATATGGGAGAAACTTGGAGAGGGTTGGGACCTTCAGGTTCTTTGAGGTATATTTTGACACTAGACTGTTCTGGGCAGAACACATCGAGAGAGTGGTGTAAGGTGCTAAATGTGATGTCTGACGGGGAAGGAGTGGGGGGCTGGGCGTTCCTCATTGAAGACCATGTATGTTGCATTGATCTGATCTTTAGTAGACTATGGCAGTGTACAGTGTATGGTTCTGCAGCCCAGACCTCATTGGAAAGGCTAGATGTCATACAGGGGCAAGGACTCAGAATATGTAGTGGGGTGTTTCAGACCTCCCCAGTGGCTGCACTACAGGTGGAGATGGAGGATATGCCATTGCTGATTAGGAGACATCAGCTGGCAATTAATGATTGGGTCAATCTACAGTGACATGCGGTGTCTCTTCCTGCGAAAAGGATTTTACAGACATGCTGGGAACATGAGCGAGGACAGAACACAAGCTTTGGGTGGGTAATACTCAGGCGAGGGGACTGTATGGAATGGAGTTTAGTTCAACAGTAGATATTCCTGTAAAACCACCATGGCTACTCCCGCCTCCAGTAGTTGATCTAGAAGTGTTGTAAAGACTACAGAAAGATAGGGAGGGTGTTGATCCATCAGATTTTTTTAATAGACACCTGAATACTGTGTATCAGGATTTTGTGGCCATTTACAAAGATGATTCAAAAGATCTAAGGACAGAATGTACTGGGTCAGTATTCGTAGTGCAGGAATGTGAGATGGCAGTCAGGAAACGTATTACAGATTATCTGGCTGTATATTTGTGAGAATGTTATTCATTGACTACAGCGGAGCGTTCAACACCATAGTGCCATCAAAGCTCATCAATAAGCTAAGGACCTTGGGACTAAACACCTCCCTCTGCAACTGGATCCTGGACTTCCTGACGGGCCGCCCCCAGGTGTTAAGGGTAGGTAACAACACATCCACCACGCTGATCCTCAACACAGGGGCCCCTCGGGTGCGTGCTCAGTCCCCTCCTGTACTTACTGTTCACTCATGAGTGCTTGGCCAGGCACGACTCCAACACCATCATTAAGTTTGCAGATGACACAACAGTGGTAGGCCTGATCACCAACAACGACGAGACAGTGTATAGGGAGGAGGTCAGATACCTGGCCGTGTGATGCCAGGATAACAACCTCTCACTCAACGTGATCAAGACAAAGGAGATGATTGTGGACTACAGGAAAGAGAGGACCAAGCACGCCCCCATTCTCATTGACCGGGATGTAGTGGAGCAGGTTGAGAGTTTCAAGTTCCTTGGTGTCCACATCTCCAACAAACTAACATGGTCCAAGCACACCAAGAGAGTCATGAAGAGGGCAGGACAAAACCTATTCCCCCTCAGGAGAATGAAAAGATTTGGCATGCGTCCTCAGATCCTCAAAAGGTTCTACAGCTGCACCATCGAGAGCATCCTGACTGGTTGCATCACTGCCTGGTATGGCAACTGCTCGGCTTCCAACCGCAAGGCATTACAGAGGGTAGTGCGTACGGCCCAGTATACCACTGGGCACAAGCTTACTGCCATCCAGGACCTCTATACCAGGCGGTGTTAGAGGAAGGCCCTAAAAATTGTTAAAGACTCCAGCCACCCTAGTCATAGACTGTTCTCTCTCCTACCGCACGGCAAGCGGTACCGGAGATACAAGTCTAGGTCCAAGAGGCTTTTAAACAACTTCTACCCCCAAGCCATAAGACTCCTGAACATCTAATCAAATGGCCACCCAGACTATTTGCATTGCCCCCACGCCCCCTTTACACCGCTGCTACTCTCTGTTGTTATCATCTATGCATAGTCACTTTAGTAACTCTACCTACATGTACATATTACCTCAACTAACCGGTGCCCCCGCACATTGACTCTGTACTGGTACCCCTCTGTATATAGTCTCGCTATTGTTATTTTACTGCTGCTCTTTAATTACTTGTTACTTTTATTTCTTATTTGTATTTTTTTAAACTGCATTGTTGGTTAGGGGGCAATCCTCAGACACTCTAGATGGCAACCAAACATGTTTCATCATTCTATATTATGGATTGGCAACACGTCAATTAGCCCATGAAGGTCAGCCATCATTACGCACCACTGAGACAAGCGGTGTTCACTTGATTGACAGTGTCTTGGTCCAATGAGCACCTATCGTTTTGAAACATAACTAGCTAGATAACCAATGAGCTGGGCTTTCCAGCAGTATGTGAACGCCCTTTGTACGACAAACAGCCATCATGCTAGTGTACATTCTCAGGTGAAAGCAAACAGGAAGCACGGTAGTTTACGTTACAGCAGTTCCGTCTCTTCTACAAACTCTTCTCAAAACTGATAAAGTAAAACATGGCTACTAAGAGTGGAAAAGCTAAATCGAGGTCCAAGTATACAAATTTGGATGAGATTATTGCAGATATTCACTGGGAGAGTGACCCATGAATGAATGGATAAGGACTGTGAGTGAACACAGTTTTGATTCCAGCGGGGAAGAAATGTTTTTGGAAGGAAAATGTACACTTTTAGATTAGTAAGTAAAATATGTTCTTGCTTCTCATGCTAATGCAGTTGTTTAAATGGTTGCATATTCATTTGAGATTTTTCTTTGATATCTATATACACTGCTCAAAAAAATAAAGGGAACACTTAAACAACACAATGTAACTCCAAGTCAATCACACTTCTGTGAAATCAAACTGTCCACTTAGGAAGCAACACTGATTGACAATAAATTTCACATGTTGTTGTGCAAATAGAATAGACAACAGGTGGAAATTATAGGCAATTAGCAAGACACCCCCAATAAAGGAGTGGTTCTGCAGGTGGTAACCACAGACCACTTCTCAGTTCCTATGCTTCCTGGCTGATGTTTTGGTCACATGAGACGGAGTCTCAATGTGAGCTGTGGCAAGAAGGTTTGCTGTGTCTGTCAGCGTAGTGTCCAGAGCATGGAGGCGCTACCAGGAGACAGGCCAATACATCAGGAGACGTGGAGGAGGCCGTAGGAGGGCAACAACCCAGCAGCAGGACCGCTACCTCCGCCTTTGTGCAAGGAGGAGCAGGAGGAGCACTGCCAGAGCCCTGCAAAATGACCTCCAGCAGGCCACAAATGTGCACGTGTCTGCTCAAACGGTCAGAAACAGTCTCCATGAGGGTGGTATGAGGGCCCAAAGTCCACAGGTGGGGGTTGTGCTTACAGCCCAACACCGTGCAGGACGTTTGGCATTTGCCAAATAACACCAAGATTGGCAAATTCGCCACTGGCGCCCTGTGCTCTTCACAGATGAAAGCAGGTTCACACTGAGCACGTGACAGACGTGACAGAGTCTGGAGACGCCGTGGAGAACATTCTGCTGCCTGCAACATCCTCCAGCATGACCGGTTTGGCGGTGGGTCAGTCATGGTGTGGGGTGGCATTTCTTTGGGGGGCCGCACAGTCCTCCATGTGCTCGCCAGAGGTAGCCTGACTGCCATTAGGTACCGAGATGAGATCCTCAGACCCCTTGTGAGACCATATGCTGGTGCGGTTGGCCCTGGGTTCCTCCTAATGCAAGACAATGCTAGACCTCATGTGGCTGGAGTGTGTCAGCAGTTTCTGCAAGATGAAGGCATTGATGCTATGGACTGGCCCGCCTGTTCCCCAGACCTGAATCCAATTGAGCACATCTGGGACATCATGTCTTGCTCCATCCACCAACGCCACGTTGCACCACAGACTGTCCAGGAGTTGGCGGATGCTTTAGTCCAGGCCTGGGAGGAGATCCCGCAGGAGACCATCCGCCACCTCATCAGGAGCATGCCCAGGCATTGTAGGGAGGTCATACAGGCACGTGGAGGCCACACACACTACTGAGCCTCATTTGGACTTGTTTTAAGGACATTACATCAAAGTTGGATCAGCCTGTAGTGTGGTTTTCCACTTTAATTTTGAGTGTCACTCCAAATCCAGACCTCCATGGGTTGATACATTTGATTTCCATTGATAATTTGTGTGTGATTTTGTTGTCAGCACATTCAACTATGTAAAGAAAAAAGTATTTAATAAGAATATTTCATTCATTCAGATCTAGGATGTGTTATTTTAGTGTTCCCTTTATTTTTTTGAGCAGTGTATATAGGCCTGAGGCATACAATGTATTAGCATAACCTATGTGTATGTTATGTTGGCTATGACATGCTGTGGGTGTGATTTTTGAGTGTCTTAATGCCTATTGGTCCACATATTTCATTATAGTGATTGTGTTCCCCATACTTGGGTTCCCGAGTGGCGCAGTGGTCTAAGGCACTGCATCTCAGTGCTAGAGGTGTCACTACAGACCATGGTTCAATTCCAGGCTGTATCACAACCAGCTGTGATTTGGAGTCCCATAGGGTGGTGCACAATTGGCCCAGTGTCGTTAGGGTTTGGCTGGGCTAGGCCGTCATTGTAAATAAGAATTTGTTCTTAAAATGCAGGTCTTAGTAGTAAGGTTCCTTTTCAAGTGTGAGCAGCCGTGTAACCTGATGCTCGAGTTTCCTGCTTCAGCACACTCCCTTTGTCATCAGCCTTCACACAGCGAGAACTGCAGTATTGCTCAAGGCAGATCTCACACTGATAGTATCACCGAAACCTACCGGTGCTGGCTGTCTGTCTGTCTGTTGGCGCATTTCCATACAGGATTTACCCTGTTATCGTTACTCATTGTGTACTTTTCTATTATTTCTCCATTTTCTTTCTCTCTGCATTTTTGGGAAGGGAAGGGGCTGTAGTAAGTTAGCATTTCACTGTCAGTCACAAATGTATGTGATGAATAACATTTTATTGAAATGTTTTATTTAATCGGCTTATGTTTAAAGTTTTAATGTCACATGCACATGTAGAGTGAAATGCCTTTCTTGCATGCTATTTTACAGCAATGCAGTAATCGATAAGAGTAGTGCTATGAAGTAAAGTAGAACATAAACATACAAGAAATAGAATTAAGAACACAAGAAACCCAAAAGGCTCACGCTTTTCTTTTTCCATCTACGCAGGCCAGCACTCGTGTCTCACTGGGCCATGGCTCCGGCAGACCTGCTCTGACTTGAAGCAAAAGCCAGGCCACTGGTACTTTTCAGCTTTCATTTACTTAACAGGGGCTTCTGAGTGGTGCAGCAGTCTAAGGCCCTGCATCTCAGTTCTAGAGGTGTCATTACAGACCCTGGTTTGATTCTAGCCTGTATCACAACCATCTGTGATTGGGAGTCCCATAGGGCTCAGCAATCACAATTGGCCCAGCTTCGTCCGGGTTAGGGTTTGGCCGGGGTAGGCCGTCACTGAACATCCAAGATGGTGTAGCAGTCAGATGTCTTTGTGCTGTCTTGTCCCGTCCCACGGATAATCGTTTTCTTCATATATATTTCGTATTTATTAAAAATCTAATATACAAATATTAAAAGTCTCAACATACTCTCCTGCAACCTGCCTCACCCAATGTGGTATGGATCTGCTATTTTTTTATACTTTAGAACTGGAACCCCAATCAGCAGCTAGCCAGCTAACTAGCTACTAGCTAGTAGTCAGTTAGCCACTGCTAGTGGTCATCACCGTTAACTAGGACATCAGCCAGCCTCAGCCCGGTCAATTCCTGCCAGTCTGCACAGCGTGATATCAACCCAGAGCATATTGGACTGCTTTTTCTCTACCTCATCTCTGGATTTCTACCGCAAGATTTGAACCTTTACACCGGATCATCGCAGCTAGCTAGCTGCTATCCGAGTGACTACTCCTGGCTACCGTCTCTGTCCCGAAGCAAGCACCAGTTAAGCCTGGAGCTAGGCCCATCTCCCGGCTAGCCAAAAATATCCATCAGACAATTCCTGGGTTTCAATAACTCTTTTGTCAATTGGCCTGGACCCTTTGCTGCCGACACGGAGCCCCGCCGATCCATCGCGACTGGTCTGCCGACGTAGCCATTCGAGGGGGTTTCAACAGGCTCTCCCTTTGCGATGTCACCCTAAGGCCTGTTAGCCTGCTAGCCCCGGCCTGCTAGCTGTCTGAATCACCATGTCTCCAGCTCGCCTAGCTACTCACTGGACCCTATGATCATTCAGCTACACATGCCTCTCCCTAATGTCAATATGCCTAGTCTATTGCTGTTTTGGTTAGTGATTGTCTTATTTCACTGTAGAGCCTCCTGCCCTGCTCAAAATTCCTTAGCTAGCCCTTTTGTTCCACCCCTCACTCATGCAGTGACTTCACCTGGCCTAAATGGTGCCTCTAGAGACAAAACCTCTCTCATAGTCACTCAATGCCTAGGTTTACCTCCACCTCCTACCATACCCTTGTCTGTGCCTTGAATCTATTCTTCCACGCCAAGAAATATGGGCAATTTTACTCTCTGTTCCGAACGCACTAGACAACCAGTTCTTATAGTCTTTAGTCGTACCCTTATCCTACTCCTCCTCTGTTCCTCTGATGATGTAGAGTTTAACCCAGGCCCTGCAGCCCCTAGCATCACTCCCATTCCCCAGGTGCTCTCATTTGTTCACTTCTGTAACTGTAAATGTCTTGGTTTCATGCATGTTAACATTAGAAGCCTCCTCCCTAAGGTTGTTTTATTCACTGCTTTAGCACACTCCGCCAACCCGGATGTCCTAGCAGTGTCTGAATCCTGGCTTAGGAAGGCCACCAAAAATCTTGAAATGTCCATCCCTAACTATAACATTTCCCAACTAGATAGAACTGCCAAAGGGGGCGGAGTTGCAATCTACTGCAGAGATAGTATCACAGAACTCTGCAGGCTATCCAGGTCTGTGCCCAAACAATTTGAGCTTCTACTTTTAAAAATCCACCTTTCCAGAAATGAGTCTCTCACTGTTGCCACTTGCTATAGACCCCCCTCAACCCCCAGCTGTGCCCTGGACACCATATGTGAATTGATCGCCCCCATCTATATTCAGAGTTCGTACTGTTAGGTGACCTAAACTGGGACATGCTTAACATCCCGGCCGTCCTCCAATCTAAGCTAGATGCCCTCAATCTCACACAAATGATCAAGGAACCTACCAGGTACAACCCTACATCCGTAACCATGGGCACCCTCTTAGATATCATCCTGACCAACTTGCCCTCTAAATACACCTCTGCTGTCTTCAACTAGGATCTCTTCGGTCACTGGCTTATTGCCAGCGTAACATAATGGGTCCACAGTCAAACAACCACCCCTCATCACTGTCACACGCTCCCTAAAACACTTCAGTGAGCAGGCCTTTCTAATCGACCTGGCCCGCATATCCTGGAAGGATATTGACCTAATCCCGTCAGTAGAGGATGCCTGGTTGCTCTTCAAAAGTGCTTTCCTCACCATCTTAAATAAGCATGCCCCATTTAAAAAAAAAAAAGTAGAACTAAGAACAGATATAGCCCTTGGTTCACCCCAGACTTGACTCCCCTTGACGAACACAAAAACATCCAGTGGCATTCTACATTAGCATCGAATAGCCCCCGCGATATGCAACTTTTCAGGGAAGTCAGGAACCGATATACTCAGTCAGTTAAGAAAGATGAGGCTGGCTTTTTCAAACAGAAATGTATTTCCTGTAGTACTAATTCCCAAAAGTTTTGGGACACTAAAGTCCATGGAGAATAAGAGCACCACCTCCCAGGTGCCCACTGCAATGAGGATAGGAAACACTGACACCACCGATAAATCTACGATAATCGAGAATTTCAATAAGCATTTTTTCTACGGCTGGCCATGCTTTCCACATGGCTACCACTACCCCGGGCCAACATCTCACGCCCCCTGCAGCAAAATTCCCAAGCCCCCCCCCCCCTCGCTTCTCCTTCACCAAAATCCAGAGAGCTGACATTCTGAAAGAGCTGTAAAGTCTGGATCCCTACAAATCAGCTGGGCTAGACAATTTGGACCCTCTCTTTCTAAAATTACCCGCCGAAATTGTCGCAACTCCTATTACTAGCCTATTCAACCTCTGTTTCGTATCGTCTGAGATCCCCGAAGATGGGAAAGCTGCCGCGGTCATCCCCCTCTTCAAAGACCCAAACTGCTATAGACCTATATCCATCCCGCCCTGCCTTTCTAAAATCTTCGAAAGCCAAGTTAACAAACAGATCACCGACCATTTTGAATCCCACCGTACCTTCTCCACTATGCAATCTGGTTTCCGAGCTGGTCATGAGTGCACCTCAGCCACGCTCAAGGTCCTAAACGATATCATAACCGCCATCGATAAAAGACAGTACTGTGCAGCCGTCTTCATCGACCTGGCCAAGGTTTTCGACTCTGTCAATCACCGCATTCTTATCGGCAGACTCGATAGCCTTTGCTTCTCAAATGACTGGTTCACCAACTACTTCTCAGATAGAGTTCAGTGTGTCAAATCAGAGGGCCTGTTGTCCGGACCTCTGGCAGTCTCTATGGGGGTGCCATAGGGTTCAATTCTCGGGCTGACTCTTTTCTCTGTATATATCAATGATGTTGCTCTTGCTGCTGGTGATTCTCTGATCCAAAACTAAGCAGACGACACCATTCTGTATACATCTGGCCCTTCTTTGGATACTGTGTTAACAAACCTCCAAACAAGCTACAACGCCATACAACACTCCTTCCGTGGCCTCCAACTGCTTTTAAATGCTAGTAAAACTAAGTGCATGCTCTTCAACCGATTTCTGCCCGCACCCTCCCGCGCAACTAGCATCACTACTCTGGACGGTTCTGACCTAGAATATGTGGACAACTACAAATACCTAGGTGTCTGGTTAGACTGTAAACTCTCCTTTCAGACTCACATCAAGCATCTCCAATCCAAAATTAAATATAGAATCAGCTTCCTATTTCGTAACAAAGCCTCCTTCACTCATGCTGTCAAACATACCCTTGTAAAACTGACTATCCTACCGATCCTTGCTTCGATGTCATTTACAAAATAGCCTCAAACACTCTACTCAACAAATTGGATGCAGTCTATCACAGTGCCATCTGTTTTGTCACCAAAGCCCCATATACTACCCACCACTGCAACCTGTATGCTCTCGTTGACTGGCCCTCACTACATATTTGCCGCCAAACCCACTGGCTCCAGGTCATCTATAAGTCTTTGCTAGGTAAAGCCCCACCTTATCTCAGGTCACTGATCACCATAGCAACACCCGTAGAACGCGCTCCAGCAGGTATATTTCACTGGTCATTCCCAAAGCCAACACTTCCTTCGGCAGCCTTTCCTTCCAGTTCTCTGCTGCCAATGACTGGAACGAATTGCAAAAATCACTGAAGCTGGAGACTTATATCTCCCTCTCTAACTTTAAGCATCAGCTGTCAGAGCAGCTTACTGCTTACTGCTGTGTACAGGTACAGCGAATCTGTAAATAGCACAGCCAACTACCTCATCCCCATATTATTACTTACCCTCTTGCCCTTTTGCACCCCAGTATCTCTACATGCACATCATCATCTGCACATCTATCACTCCAGTGTTAATTCTAATTGTAATTATTTCGCCTCTATGGCCTATTTATTGCCTATCTCCCTACTCTTCTACATTTGCACACACTGTACATAGATTTTTCTATTTTGTTATTGACTGTACGTTTGTTGACGTGTAACTCTGTGTTGTTGTTTTTGTCACACTGCTTTGCTTTATCTTGGCCAGGTCGCAGGTGTAAATGAGAACCTGTTCTCAACTGGCCTACCTGGTTAAATAAAGGTGAAATTAAAATAAAATTAAAATTGTAAATAAGAATTTGTTCTTAACTGACTTGCCTAGTTAAATAAAGGTAAGCTAAAAAATCAACTTTAACACCTTCTCACAAAGCAGCTGTTTTGCTAATACATAGGTTTTTGAGTCCTCACTGTCAGCTCTAGGTATGGAAACACAATTTCCCTAGTATAACATCCAGTTGTATACACTAGTGTTACAATCGAAAGGCAGCATGTCTGTCCATCACCCTCCTCTAGGGCTGGTTCTGTCATGGGATGTGAAATAACACCTATTTTGCATACCATCTTATGAATCTGAATTCTTAAAAGAAGCAGATAGGTTACCTTTGTTGACACTCGCAAAGAAAAGGCCCTAATTCATGTTGGTGCTTTTCCATGTAGACTTACCCCCACACTAGTGGGTCACCAGTGTTTTATGTTCATGTCAGCTATAGTGTAAATGTGTTTCCATTAGGAGTGTGACACTAAAGATTTGGCAAGCAGAATCAACAACCTTTGCATCACAAGAATGTTGGTTTGTGAGGTGTTTAAGTTCAGTTAGCCATTGTTCTGTAAATACCAGCTGAAAAGTACCAGTGGCCTGACTTTGGGCCTAAGTCAGAGCATGCCCGCATAGATGGAAACAGAAAAGTCCGAGCCCTTTGGGTAAAAAACACTGGGGTAAATCCTTAGTGGAAATGCGCTGTGATTGGCTTTCTTGTAGAGGCTAATGGAAGAAATACCTCTTTGTGTCTGTCCAAAGTAGGTGTTCCAATCCCAATATCATGTGGTGCGGCTGAATGGAATCTTAGTGCCTGGTTCAGTGCTCATTTGGCTGTATTGATTCTAGTCTGTGTCCCAAATGGCACCCTGTTCCCTATAAAGTACACTAACCCATAGGGTTCTGGTCAAAATTAGTGCAATATTCTAGAAAAAAGTGTGTAATTTGGGACGCAACCCTAGTGTCACAGAGAAAAAGTACAATGGAGTTTTTGAACAGCCAATGAAGTGAAAAATTGAAGGGTTCATTTATTTCTGAGGGTCGTTAGTGCATTTTAATAGACAAACACAAATAAGCCTGTTTCAGTGGAGGATGGGGAAGATTAATCCGAATGCACAGCTGGCGGAAACTAGATTACACACTGCCAGATTTACCACGGAAAACATGTGTAGTCAGTGCTTAATGTAGTGTGTGCATATTTCTCTTCATTTGATGTACAGAAAGAAGGCCTGTATAAAAATCAATGAAGAAATTTAAATGATAGCATTAAAATCAATGAATGCCACATAAAAGGTACTCAGTGAACGTCAACTGATTTCCCAGATGGAGTTCCAATGAGCAAAGGGTTGTTATGTTTGTACTTTAAGTCACGGGTGAGCTGATGGAAACAAACGTGACACATATTTCTCTGCCTGTTAATGAATGATGGTTTCTTTTGTTAACAGACTGACAAAGAAAGGTGTTTAGGCTGTAACAATGTTGTTGACTGAAATCAACAGAAACCCATCACTCCATGAACACACACATAAGAGCTAAACCAACTCAATAGAGCCCTCACTTCACTGCTGTGAATAGAGTCATACCACCATGAACACAGCGGATAAGAACACAGCGGATAAGAACACTGCACCTCTATCATGTAGACAAAGATGTAGGTAAACCACACATTGTCTGGGTCAGCAAGTCATCCTGATTATAGACCTGAACCACTAACGAGACAGGCACTGGCTGAGTTCTAAATGGCACCCCTTTCCCTACATACTGCACTGCTTTTGGGCTCCAGAGTGGCGCAGAGGTCTAAGGCACTGCATCTTAGTGCAAAGAGGCTATCACTACAGTCCCTGGTTAAAATCCAAGCTGTATCACATCAGGCTGTGATTGGGAGTCCCATAGTGCGGCGCACAATGGGCCCAGGTTTGGCCAGGGAAGGCCGTCATTGTAAATAAGAGTTTGTTCTTAACTGACTTGCCTAGTGAAATAAAGGTTCAGTTAAATAAATGTAAATTGACCAGAGATATGGCCCCTGGTCAGAAGTACAGTAGTACACTATGTACCATTTGAAATGTAACTACCCTCTCTAGTTTCCACATCTAGTAAACAATCTGCAGTGGGAAGTGGATGTTAGGTAATAACATATTTTGGATTTGATTCTGACTTCCACCCATTGATTCCTGGCACTTTTATGAGGTGTCTCTCATCTCATGAGATCTCATAAATGTGCTGATCTCTACAGATTGATTTACAACCAGTCAAGCAGTTTCAGTTGTTCTTATCTTCCCACTCAGGTACATACTACGTGATTTAATGTCCGTAGTTTCGGTGTGCACCCTACACTACACCTTCAGATAGTGCATTCCTGGACATTGACATCCATCCATCCAGTGACACACACACAAACACCCCCAGTGATAGCACACAACTCAAAACAAAATATGTCACCCAGCAGGTCAAATATGTCACCCAGCAGGTCCAGGTAGTGTGAAAGAGAGTGCACATTTCAGTTCAGCAAGGTCAACAAACAGTGTAAACAGACATTGATTACAATGATTTTCAGATCAGCATGTGGTGTTGGAAGATGTACCTGAGAATAAGCAGAAAATGTGCTGTGATGTGTAACCAGCGCATTTACAGACCTGACAAGGCCTTGTCAGTGAGACTACAATATGTTTGTTGTGGCCTGCATTAGAGCAGAGGCGGAAGCAGAAGGGACAGGAGCAAAGCTTGCCAGCTGCCTGCTTATCTCAGCCAAAGGGAAGGCGCTCCATAATTACATGCCGTCTAGACACTGTTATCTACAGCCCTACCTAGGAGAGAGATAATATGGGAATTAACACTCACTCACTCACACACACAACAGTATTTATGATGACAATGTCTAATTTAGTAAAATTATATGAAGGAGCATTCAAAAATAGCCTACAACAAAAAGCCTTTGTGTAACCACAAATAGCCCTAGACTCAGGCTCAAGGAAAACAGAAGAAGCTCGCTTTCAGACTTGCGTGCCTTTTGTCCCTAGTTGATCTCTGTAGGAGCAGAGGAAGTGTTACCTGGAGACGACTTTGGATGTTTTTTTACAGCCTAGTCTTTACAGAGATGGAGAAGTATGAGAAAATCAAAGTGGTCGGAAGAGGAGCTTTTGGGTAATCCGAAAGAATGTACTTTGAACTTCTTGATGAAACTACATGGCTAAGGCACATTACTCTTATTCATACTGTAATGAAACAGCAAGAAGCAGATCTCGAACCCTCGACCCCGAGGTGCGCTATCGACTGTACCGCAAAAGCATGCTCGAGCGGTAGAGTCGATTTCCGCGCTTAAAAGGCCAGGGTCGTTACACTACTCACTCCCTTCAAAGAGCGCGTCCTCGCGCTAGCTTGCGACTCTACGTCTTACAGGAACGCGCTCACTGGCCAAGTACACCTACTGTCGTGGATGCAAGGTCCGATCACTTCTGACACCAGTGTAATGAAACAGGCAGGGAGCAGGTCACAAACACTCGACCTTCTAGCCCGAGGTCCGGCGCGTTATCGACTGTGCCGCAAAAGCATGCTAGAGCGGCAGAGTCGATTTCCGCGCGTATAAACCCAGGGTCGTTACAATACTGTCAAACTTAAATCACGGAAAGCATGTACATTGGTTCATGCGCGCCCATCTTTAATTAAATGTCCCGCGCTCATAGAATTCGAATTATGCGCTCATTGTATTTCTATCCCTGCCCTAATCAATATTGTACAATACTAGTACATGACGAGTGCAAAGCTACTGTGTTATCTTTTTAGTCATAACTAACTGTGATGTGTAATGTTATTTGCCCATTATATAAATGGTCAAATTCTAGATCTAATGCCCACATGCATGAATGCATTCGTATTTATTACCCCATCTTCCTGGGGTCCAGCAAAATTAAGGCAGTTTATACAATTTTAATAACTTTACAATACATTCACAGATTTCACATATTACATAGCAATTTTCAATAACATCTTCCAAACACATGTGACAAATACAATTTGATTTGATTTAGCATCCATATCAGTAGCAATAATGTACAAGAGCATACAAGCAAGTAGGCCCACTGTAAGGGGATAGCCTACACCAAAACACACTTTCCCAACTCTTCACCACGCTACTCATTCTCCACCTTCCCATGCCATGTGTGACAGGATAGTGCACCTGTGTCGCCTGCGCAGTGACGGGGCCTTTGTGATCCTGAAGGAGATCCCAGTAGAGTAGATGTTCAGTGATGAACGCCTCAACGCCCAGAACGAGTGCCAGGTGCTAAAGCTGCTCAACCACCCCAACATCATAGAGTACTATGAGAACTTCCTGGAGGACAAGGCTCTGATGATCGCTATGGAATATGCACCAGGTACTGTCACATTACCCCCCCCCCCCCCCATAAGGTACATAGCTCACTGATCTCATGAAAGTCTGACACCTATGCTGTAACATAGGGTGCCATATGTTTTGCTTGTCAGATGTTCCCCATGAGGTCTCATCAGATGTCAGTCCCTGTTATAAAGCTTCAGAAGATATATGATAAAGGGCACCGCATTATGTTATAAAACTCGGTGGCCTGAGAGCCTGATCTATTCTACTGTAACTATTATTTCCCTGGTTTCTTACTGTAGGTGGAGCCCTAGCCGACTACATTCAGAAGCACTGTAACTCCTTGCTGGATGAGGACATCATCCTGTAGTTCTTAGTCCAGATCTTGCTGGCCCTGTACCATGTGCACAACAAATCCATCCTACACTGCAAGCTGAAGACCCAGAACATTCTGCTTGACAAGCATCAAATGATTGTCAAAATAGGCGATTTTGGAATCTCCAAAATACTTGTCAGCAAGAGCAAAGCCTACGCTGTGAGTGGACATGATCTAGTATTGGTCACCTGACTACATAGTAACAGCAAAATGCTTACGCTGATGATAAGCATAGTCATAGGCAGCACTGGCAGTAGAGTTTATCCTTTGTTTTATTTCCATTCAGGTGGTGGGGGTCCCATGCTGCATCTCTCCGGAGCTGTGTGATGGAAAGCCCTATAATCAGAAGAGTGATATCTGGGTGCTGGGCTGTGTTCTATATGAGCTAGCCAGCCTCGAGAGGTTTTGAGACTGCTGTACACATTTCTTTCAAATACACTTCGTACATTGCCATTACAAGTTCAGAAACTGTCCTTGCACAGGATCCAAAAGATCCAAAAATAGCATTGAAGTGAATCATATCTCACATTAGTTTTTGAAGCACGTATCTTTCCATCTTCATGTAAAATGTATTTAATTTGTTGGATGATGCATAAAGCTTACTGGTCCAAAAGTAAACCCATAAAGAAATCAAGGCATTAGTATTGTTTTAATATTTAATTCCTCTCCTTGGGCTTACACACTCTTCCTTCTTTTACAGAACCTACCTGCCCTAGTGTTGAAGATCATGAGCGGTACCTTTACCCCCATCTCAGACCGGTACAGTCCAGAACTCAGGAAGTTCATAATGAACATGCTCAACCTGGACCCATCCAAACGCCCACAGATCAATGAGATCATGGCCCACCCTGTTTGCATCAAACCCCTGCTCAACCGCTTCACTGATATAGGCAACGTCAAAATGTGCAGGTAGGGAATGCCACAAAAGTCTATCCCAAATGGCACACTATTCCCTATACAGTTCACTATATAGGGAATAGGATGCCATTTTGGACACAACCAAAGCCTCTAGCTTCTAGTCACCAGACTCATCGTAAAAACAACTATTTATCTCATGTATACATGCATTACCATTGATGGAAGTGTATGTATATAATATTCAAATACATTTTGATTTCTGGTCCATAATTGAGAAACCACTGTCCACTGTGCAGTCAGGAGGTCATGGTAAACCGGGAGGGCGAATGACCGGCACAAGGTCATTCAGAGGTCAGTGACATTCCTGCTACATCTATGATTGAACCGGTTCTGTAATAATTAACACCCTTTAGTATAATGTTTTGTCCTGTACTAGATGGACAGATGGGAACAGGAAAATTGCACTCCCTCCTGCTGTCATCAGTGTACACATGGGGCAGTGTCATCCCTGCGTCTGCCCATGCTCAACACAGAGGTGCTGTAGGTGGCCCTGGGACGCACACAGAAGATGGGCGTCACCAAGTCAGGCTGACTCATCACCTAGGAGGTCAGATTGGATTTCTTGATCCACATTTCCCTTCTCTGTCTGAATTAGCCTTGTCAACCTAGGTTTCATAGATAAATATTGCCCGTAACCATCTAAGCTACTAGCTGCCACTTTAATACCCTCAGATTATGCATTAGAATGGTTACAAGATGAAGGATTTGTTTTTAACGATATGAGAGTGTTATCTGGATAGTCTTTAGTATCAGCAGTATTCACACATTTCCTAACCACATCCTAATGGTACGGTGCCAGGCGATGTCAGTAGGAATTGGTGAGCCCACTCTGCCTGGTGCAGTAGAACAGATGCAGCTGCAGTTCAGCTCTCGCTTCCTGGAGGGACAGTCTGGAGTCACCATCAAGTCTGTGTCCTGTGGGGATCTCTTCACCACCTGTGTGACAGGTACAGGCCATAATAGCATCTCAACTGGCACCCTATTCCCTATATAGTGCACTAATTTTGACCAGGGTCAATAGGGCACTGGTCAAAAGTAGTGCACTAAGGGCCCATAGGGCTCTGGTCAAAGTAGTGCACTATATAGGAAATAGGGTGCCATTTGGGATGTACACCATCGCTTATTGTTTCCTGCTGGGGGGCACAGCATCTGTGTCAGGTCAGCCTCAGTAGGGGAACTATAGGAAATCAATATTTATTCACTGTGTGTTTTTGCTACCGCACACAGACACTGCAGTATATAGTACTATCATAAAGCACTGGAGCAGCATTGGAATGTAAGCTGCACTTGGAAGTGTGGATGTAATCACCTCTTTTACAGAACATTCATCAGTGTTTGTCCTCCCCTACAGAATGTAATCTCCACACTGCTGACCTGGCGTTTAGTAGGTATATTTTCTCTAACTGGGATACACCGTTAGTCACAGTCATAGTCTTGAGTGAGCTGTCATTAGTCCAATACCAAAAGCAGATAACACAGGATTAAAGTCCCAGCTCTATTTCCTGCTCATTTATCACCATTTATCACTGTGGTGGAGCAGATTAGTATTCCCTTGTTAGGGATTAAAACACACACTGTGCTATAGCCACACCCATCAGCTCATCGTACCTCCTCTTTTTATTTTCAATTTGCAGAACAAGGTGTTATTATGACGTTTGGAAGCGGAAGCAATGGCTGTCTCGGACATGGGGAATTTGAATGATGTAACACAGGTAAATGTCTATGATTTTGAGGTTCATTATAAACGTTGTCAGTCATTCTGGGGGAAAGCTTGATATTATTTCTCTATATGTATTTATGCCCAGCCCAAGATCGTGGAAGCCTTACTCGGATACGAGCTGGTCCAGGTGTCATGTGATGCTTCCCATGTGCTTGCTGTGACCAATGACAGAGAAATATTCTTCTGGGGAAGAGGTGACAATGGTAAATGAGCAAGTTTATTTTGGGGGTCGTCAATCACTCTCTGTCTTCTTTGATTATGTCAGCAGTGGCTGTGGGAGATCTTGGCATTCTAACAGAATGTTTTGCTTTCTGCACCCTCATGTTCCCTATCTGTTCCCCTCTGTGGCAGGTCGCCTGGGGCTGGGCATCCAGGACTCCCACAACTCTCCCCAGCAGGTGTGTGTGCCAGGGGAGTTTGAGGCCCACAGGGTGCTGTGTGGAGTGGATTGCTCCATGGTTATCAGCACCCATAACAGCATTCTGGCCTGTGGCAGCATCGGGTAAAGTTACCTTCTCTTATAGGCTACTTAGTAGAATATTTGAGTTCCAATTAACCAGTAAGCAAAATCCTCTAGTAGGATCAAGATATGAGCTACAATGCATGTAACAAACTAGTCCACATTTAAAATCAATTTCCTCTTCTGAACAGATGCTTGTTTTATAGCCTAAATATTGTGCATTCATTAGGATAAACATTCCCCTGGAATGTAGTAACAACAAAATGAACATATTCAGTCATTGCATGAAAGTGCTGTGAAATTGTACTGGCATTCCACAGAGGTTACTATTAATGCGATCAATCCTTTTCATTAACAACTCACTAAAGAGCAGCGCTCACGTTAAAGGTGAAACATGCCCTTTATTTCCATTGCACCACCCTGCTTGCTTAAGCACTGACATAGCTCTTCATTGACATGCTTTTTTGTGTTAAACTAATGCATGGGTTTATAGAGGTGGTGGATGCCATTTTCTTCTGGGCCAATATCCAGTGAGGCAGCATTCTCTTACGGTGACAAACACTCTCTCTGATAGTTAACCCATCTACCAGAAATCCTCATGGGCAGGAAACAGGGTTCTATTAGAGCGAGGGTTAGGAGAATTAGCACAGTGCTATCTGATCTGGGTTCAAATACTATTTGAAATACTTGATCTGTGCTTAATTGAGTTTGCGTGGTTTAATGGACCAATATAATATTTTCAAAACTGCTAACCTTGCCAATCTGTCACTACAGACAGGTTAAACCTTACAGTCATAGTATTTGAAAGATTTCAGATAGTATTTGAATCCAGGCCTGAGTGCTATAGCAGGGCATAGTGTGATGCTGAGTGGAGACAGCACTGCCCAGATACCTGTGGTTTACCTACTTCCTGCCCTCCCTAACTCTCTTACTCACTCTACTCCGTACTGAATATTTTCTCTGCCTTGAACACAGAACAAGAAACTCCCCCTCAATGAATTCTTACAGAACATGACACAGCATTTCCTCCTTACACTTTTGTAGTGTGAAATTGTAGAAAACACATTTCAGCTGATAAGGTCAACTGGATCTAGTTTACTTTTAAGATATCAATGTTTCCCTTTTGATACGATTCAAACATTATTTTTAATTAATTGACCAGAATAGTAGATTGATATTTTCTTCTAAGGCTGTGTTTACACAGGCAGTCCACTTCTGTTAGTTTTCCAATAATTGGGTTTGGACCAATCAGATCAGATCTTTTGCATGCCAATAATTGAGCAAAAGATCAGAATTTGGCTCCCCATTATCATTTACATTTAAGCCTATAAATGTGTTGCCATGAAAACAATTGCGACTCCTCTAAATGTGCTTGGTTAGGTACAACAACCTGCGGTTAGATAAGATCAACGCTGCAAAGGAGCCAGACCCCTGTGACCAGATTGAAGAAGTCCACTCGTTCAGTCTTGTCCAATCAGCACCGCTGAACGTGGACAAAGTTGTTTACATTTATATTGGAACAGCTCACTCTGTTGCTGTCAGAGGTTAAATTATATTGTGTCTTCACCTGACACGTCACCACGCAGTTCCTGAACCCATTGTAATTAGAAACCCAAAGTTCCTATAAGCTGCAAGGACGTGAAATCCCCCCCGTGTCATGCCTAAATAGTAAAACATCTAGATGTATTGTAATATATAGTATTATCTACTATAGGATGCTTGTGCTTCTATGTGTCTTTATTATAATAACAATATTCTTCACACATTTAATTCCCCTGTTCTGTATGTCCAGAGGAGGGTCAGTGTTTCACATTTGGTAGTAACCAGCATGGTCAGTTGGGCTGTAGCTCCCGTCGGACCAGTCGTGTGCCCTTCCTGGGCCTACAGGGCATCACCATGGCAGCCTGTGGGAAAGCCTTCACTCTAGCCATTGGATCAGGTGTGTAGGGGGCATTAACAATCAGGGAATATGCTTTAAGCGGACATTTTCAATTTATATAAAGTATTGGAGAAATGTGATGTCCTCAGTAAACTTTGGATGTTAGATAACGCACTTTATTAGAAGAGCTAATTGAACACTGTACCAATCGGTTTCTGTGCTTTCAGCAAATGCTTTAACATATATGTATTAGACATTTTCCAAAGGGTAGAAAGTTGTGGAGAATGCATGTCAGAATGTGTCAATGATCAGCATGACCTCCCATAGGGAGATTGCAGGCACAGTCACCTCATTGTTTAGGGCTGGCTTTGTTCAGCTCTGCTCTCCCAGGGATAGAGCCATTATGCTGGCATGGCAGGAGCAGGGAGGAGAAGAGAGGGCAGGTAAGACGAGGGAGAAGAGAGGGCTGTCTGTTAAGGATTGTGCAGATTCATGAATCCTGGGGTGTGCGCTGAAGAACGTAACTATTCTCTTCACTCTATCTTGGTGTAGAAGGGGAGGAGTATATCTGGAGAAAGGGGGCCCATGGCCGCCTCTGAAGAAAAGAGGTGGATTCTGGGATACCGAAAGCAGTGCAGCTCGACGAGAGCCACCCGTTCACTGTGACGGTGGCCTGTTGTCATGGCAACAGTCTGCTGGCAGTGAAACATAATATTTTTCCTATTACCTTTTTGTTAAACAAAAGTATGTGAAATTGCCAGTAGCACATACTGTTTGTGGTGAAATCAAACAGAAGGCAAAGGTGAAACTTGAGACAAGCTCCCTTAGATGATGCTGACAGAGATCCATGTTTTTTTCCTTGTAGAACAGAAGATCTGAAAGAGCCTATTTGTTAATAGCTTGATAATTAGCTAACCCCACCATGCAGATTTTCCTGTAGCTTTCTCACAGTCAGTTAATTCAAAAGTGACCACCAAGCCCCATGTTTGGCTTTTTGTGTCTCCATCGCCTCAGGGTCTGTAGTAACAGAGGCTCATTAACGTGGATGAGGCAATCAGTTGTGCCTTGCTCTCCACAAGCAATAAAATTAACAACAGGGGCCTGCCTCCCTGTCATGCTTAGCTCGTTAGGCATTGGGGAGATGAGCTGGGGTTAGCTCTGTTTATAAACCTGAATGTAACAAACCAGTGTCTCTGATAATAGGCATCCTCTGCCATCTCCACAAAACCAGGCAGAGGGTTGGTTAGGTTGAATGTCTGTATCCATTTACACCAGTAATCATTTACTCACATTTCACTATTTACCATACACAGTGCACATTTATAGTTATTGATTTCAGTTTGCTTGCATGCAGTGTATGGATCTTCATGTAATGTGAATATTTCCCCAACCTCAACAAGAGAATGTATTATCCAACCTGTGAGTAACGGTCCCTCTCATAAGGAAAAGCAAACAAGCTAGCAATTCCTCTGCTTTAAAAAAATGATGGTTTCGCAAATGGCACCCTATTCCCTTTGTAGGGCACTAATCACTAGTACTGCACTATATAGGGAATAGGGTGCCAAATGGGACGCACACAATATCTATTAAAATGCAACCCTCCCATTGAAAATATATACAGATTTAGGAAAGATTCAATTGAACATAAAATCTGATCAGTATGTAAGAGAGACGTCTCTAATTTTTGGAAGAGACCCAAGTTCCAGTCCTGTTCAAATGTAACTCGGACCTGGCTGCTTACCATGTGGTAGTGACCTGAAACGCCAACACAGTAGCCAGAGTGCCCTCACACAGGTCATTTCACCCACATTTGACTTCCATGGCTTTTGTTATTTTATCAGTATATGAGTAGTACATGAGTCCAGATACAGTATGACTAAATCCATGGTAGACAATGGCAGTGTGTGGGCATTCAAAACATTCTTGTGCCACCACACCTACTGCATTGTGAAGTAACCAAGAAGAAATGTGGGTGTATCTATAGCTAAAATACAAGAGGGAAATAATTCAATACCTGTCCTGAAACCTTTTCAAGACTCAGACCCCTTATTGCATGTAACTGTACACATGCATGCATTGGGTAAGATGGTATATTCTTGTCTGTCTTTAGTGCTAATATAAGTGATACGTTGATGGCTTCTCTGTTTACTCTTCTTTTTCTCAGCTTTGCTTGAGGAGCCCGTCCCCAGATGATACAGCTCTGTAAACCATTCCACCACCGTCCAGCCCCTCGTTAGCTGTCAGGAGAGAAACAGTGGCACATGGTGAAGGACTACTAGCCTCCTCTGAATAACCTCTTCCAGTGGCCTGTCCTTTACTAAGCCTTTAGAGGATCCCTGCACATCTTAAATCGTTTCAGTTGCTCTGTCTCAAGTCAGTTTGTATTAACTTTTAATGTTGTGTTTTTCATATAGTATTGTGTAAATGTTGGTACCTTATTAATGGCACAATTTATGGAACAAATGCAAATCATTCCATTTTAGAAGCTAAACTAAGCAAAAAAAGAAATGTCCCTTTTTCAGGACCCTGTCTTTCAAAGATAATTCGTAAAAATCCAAATAACTTCACAGATCTTCATTGTAAAGGGTTTAAACACTGTTTCCCATGCTTGTTCAGTGAACCATGAACAATTAATGAACATGCACCTGTGGAACGGTCATTAAGACACTAACAGTTTACAGACGGTAGGCAATTAAGGTCACAGTTATGAAAACTTAGGACAGTAAAAGAGGCCTTTCTACTGACTCTAAAAAACACCAAAAGAAAGATGCCCAGGGTCCCTGCTCATCTGCGTGAACGTGCCTTAGGCATGCTTTAAGGAGGCATGAGGACTGCAGATGTGGCCAGGGCAATAAATTGCAATGTCCGTACTGTGAGACGCCTAAGACAGCGCTACAGGGAGACAGGACAGACAGTTGACCGTCCTTGCAGTGGCACACCACGTGTAACAACACCTGCACAGGATGGGTACATCCGAAAATGACACCTGCGGGACAGGTACAGGATGGCAGTAACAACTGCCCGAGTTACACCAGGAACGCACAATCCCTCCATCTTGGGGGAAATGTCCTACAAGCCCTTAGTCGAGACTCTTTTTTTTGCCGAGTTTATTTAGCTTCCTAAGCTTGTGTAGCTAATATAATGCTCTACCAAAAGTATTGGAGTGAGATAGCAGGAGGAGGTCATTGGGGAGCTGTCGTGCAGTAAGGTTTTGTCTTCTCTCACTACCGAGGTTAGCATGATACAATACACAGTCCCAGGATGTCTAACTGGTTTGGTAGCTTTATTTACCCAGTATTTAGTTAGACAAAACAATGTTGAGGACTGCCACTACAGTGTGAGCCTACTAACTGACTCGTCAGTCAAATGAAGCAAACAAGTACGACACTTTAAATCTTGAGCACATTATCAGTGGCTCTCATTGTGCTTTTAGGATTAGTCCTCATCAATTGGATTAGTAACTTTTGTTTTCATTTACAATGACACGTGGTTTGTTTCGTGTCATAGTAAGGTACTTTTACACAACACATGAACAGTGAAAGTTTCTTTAAGGCTGACTAAAGGAGGCCACTGCTATAGTAAATGCAATTCTCAAGTGTTTTTCAAGATTTTTGATGTGGAAGGGTCACTAACAAAGCATGGCACAGGTATAAGAGACACATTAAGAGTCAATCTTGTCTCTTCAGCTGTGTGTGTCATAGGCATGAGTCCGTTTGATATGATGTGCTTAATTGTAACACTGGCTTCATCCCGAAGGGCACCCTATTCTCTACATAGTGCACTACTTATGAACGGAGCCATATAGGCCCTGGTCAAAAATAGTGCACTATATAGGGAAAAGGGTGCGATCACTGGCTTGATCTTACGTTGGAAAGCCTCCAAACAGGCTGAGATGGTGCAAAAAAGGTGGGTCACTGTCTAGTATAGAGATATTTACATGGTTATTAACGTCACGCCAGGGTAAGCCTACATAAAACACAGTCCTGATTTTAAGTGTTTCTAAAATCCCATATGGGAAAAATGAATGCTGGAAAAACGATTGCAACCATTTCCCTGTTTGACCGCTAGGTTGTATGGGTATTATGATTCATACTGTGGTACTATATGGTTGACAGGGTCTATGATTTAGTAATACTACAATGCTGTAGCAGATTTTCGCCAGTTATTTGAAGAAAGAGTATGTGCCTGTGTGATGATGTAATCCTGAAGCAACAAGGTTGGTGATGACAACCTATGGCTATTGAATATTTGTAAATGGACACAATTTTAAAGGTTTTAAAGACAAGTTATTGTCCTGTCATTCGAAACCACTTCCGACAATTATCGAAGTCATTGTTTCATATTGATGATCATATTTATCTGCAACCATGAATATCAGGCTCTTCTTTTTCAGTTTCACCACCAGAGGGCAGTTTTTCCTAATTAGTTATTAATGTGTCTACCTAGGGTCAATTCATCAATACATGTCATGTTTTCTGTGCAGACTTTAGGATGTCAAAACATTTCACTTTGTGATTGAACATTAGATACTGTATCTGTACCCTTTTTTAAGTGAACATGCTCCTTTCAAGCTATTTTATTAAAGTCACAATTTGCAGGTGAAAGCATACATTATTTCCATTCATTTTTAGATTATCATTCATTTAATAAAAAAGAGAGTTGAATTAAATAGCTGACAAATAAATCAAATCAAAGGAGGAGATATCATTGACCCATAGCATAGAAAAGCAGATAGGCTATGTTGAGTTCACTTTCGACTCCTCCCGCAAGAAAAATAGTAGGCGGGGGTATGTACCTAAACAGATGGGATGAGAGCATTGTCTTTAATCTGTCACTGTTACCTCTGCATAGAGACATGCGGACGATTTTCCTCCATTTATAGACCCAGATGAATATTGTCAGAAGAAGACTTCGCCAGGTTTTGATGCAATAACGTTTATACTTTCGAGGATTCCCTTTGTTTCCATGCACTCGGTCACCCGGTTGCTGGAGAGACAGCGGAGCTGAATCAGTCAATAATTTCGTCTCGCAAACCGATCTGTCGCTGGCTGGCGAAGGGGACATGAATATCTGAGAATCTCTCTGGTGACGGCCATCACAAGAGAGACATCGGTGGCATCATACCACAAATCGCATAGGTGGACCGGACACAGGGGCGAAGGGAGAGACATTAATCAGCAGTGTATTTCTACTCCTGCAGCAATGCCGGGGTTTGATTACAAGTTTCTGGAGAAACCGAAGAGACGGTTTCAATGTCCCTTATGCAGTAAAGCCATGCGAGATCCTGTTCAAGTTTCTACGTGTGGCCACCGATTTTGTGACACCTGTCTACAAGAATTTTTAAGGTAAGCTGTTGGTCTGTGTCTGTGTTTCTGTATGTCTTTCTGCGTGTGTCTGTCTCGCTCTCTCTCTCTCTCTGAATGTATATGTGTGTGTGTGTGTCATATTCCAGATTCAGAGCGATTAGCCTATTGGATTGTCATAATGATATTACATTGTAATGTGTTCTGTATACACAAAGCCTTAAGGGTAAGTCAACACCACTTCCTTTTACCTATAATATTGTTTCACCTGTGAGTGCAAAGACCTTACAAAGGAAGGACACACCTACAGGATATGTTTACATATATACTTTCCAATTGAAACTGAACATTAATGATTAGTTCCTAGAGTGTGAGACAAGACATGTAGCCTATACACAGAGAGAGAGAGGTCTAAAAGCAAGTTTTTTCAGTGTTCTTTAAACCAGTGGTTTTGAAAGTCTATGTCAAAAAATATATATATACAGTACATTCGAAAAGTATTCTAACCCATTGACTGTTTTCACATTTTGTTACATTACAGCCTTATTCTAAAATTGATCAAATAATTTTGAAGGCCAGCATCTCGGAGTCGCCCCTTCACTGTTGACATTGAGACTGGCGTTTCGCCTGTACTATTTAATGAAGCTGCGAGTTGAGGACTTGTGAGGAGTCTGTTTCTCAAACTAGACAGTCTAATGTACTTGTCCTCTTGCACAGTTGTGCACCGGGGCCTCCCGCTCCTCTTTCTATTCTGGTTAGGGCCAGTTTGCGCTGTTCTGTGAAGGGAGTAGTACACAGCGTTGTATGAGATCTTCAGCTTCTTGGAAATTTCTCGCATGGAATAGCCTTCATTTCTCAGAACAAGAATAGACTGACAAGTTTCAGAAGAAAGTACTTTGTTTCTGGCCATTTTGAGCCTGTAATCAAACCCACAAATGCTGATGCTCCAGATACTCAACGAGTCTTAAAGACTGTTTTATTGCTTCTTTAATCAGAACAACAGTTTTCAGCTGTGCTAACATAATTGCAAAAGGGTTTTCTAATGATCAATTAGCCTTTTAAAATTATAAACTTGGATTAGCTAACACAATGTGCCATTGGAACACAAGAGTGATGGTTGCTGATAATGGGCCTCTGTTCGCCTATGTAGATATTCCATTAAAAATCAGCCGTTTCCAGCTGCAATAGTCATTTACAACATTAACAATGTCTACACTGTATTTCTGATCAATTTGATGTTATTTTAATGGACCAAAAATGTGCTTTTCTTTCAAAAACAAGGACATTTCTAAGTGACACCAAACTTTTGAACGGTAGTGTGTGTATTTTTTATATATTTGGATATATATACACACTACCGTATATATACATAGACTTCGAGCGCCAGCTATTCTGAGGGAAACTTCGTAGGGAACCAGCTACTAGATGGTTCGATTAGTCTTATAAATATATATATTGGAACAGAAAATTAAGAGGACAGATTATTCTATGGGAAAATATACAAGCATTTAAAAAACTTAAGTGTTATTGGGTAAATGTATTTATTGGTTCCTTCTAATTTTGATAAGAGATACAAATGTAATGAGTTTAAGGTTATTTGTTCATGTAAAAATTGAAATGTACAGATTTTAAGGTTGTCATTATATTTGAGGTGGGGTCACAATAAATTATTGCGGGACAATAGTGGTGTATAAAAGGGGAAAGAAATGGGGTCCCCATTGAAAAAGTTTGAATACCACTGCCTTAAACCTTAAGGTATTTCACCTACCCAGCCTATGGTATTGAAAATGTTTATAACATATTTCAACATTCACTCCTTGGAAAGTTTCACCCATGTCAACTTTATTCCTTTAGATTAGCCAAATGTAGCCAGCCGTTGGGGGTGTTCTTTATACATGCAAATCTCTCATGAAGTCAGTTTTTTTTTTTCATTGCTGAATTCAAATTGGCCCAACTGGCAGTATTCTGGGAGCCACCAATGAGAACTCAAGCTCCAAAAGGCCACAAAACAGAAGAGAAAACATTTGCTTGCTTATATCATAATTTGGCCCAATGCAATTGTAATATTATACTTATATGTTTCAGATAATAAACTGTCAGAGATTCAGTGCTGTGATGAGGGAGAAATGTTTCAGACTTTGCTGCCATTCTAGCTGAAGTCCCCTACCATGACACATTATCTAATGTTAAGACCTCAGGATCAGGGACAGAGAGAGGGGAGAGGCACTTTGTCTATTTATGTGTGTGAGTCTGCATGGAAATATGTCTGCGTGTATTTGTATTTGTCCACGTGTGTATGCTTGTTAATATCTGTGTTTTCACCCAGGCAGGCAGAGGGGATCCTGGCCTATCTTCCTTGTCTTCTTGTCTGTCTTTTTGCCCTTAGGATGTATGCCTGCCTGACTGCGTTTCGGGTCAGGGGAGGGTGCAGGGTGGTAGAGGTGCTGGGTCCGGGGCAGTCAACAGTGGCGCTGCCTTGGATGAGGGGGGATTAGACAGATTCCTTTATTGGAATCAGGGAATCAGTGTGCTGAGAGATTGGCGGACCATTCACTCGGAGGTCACCAAATTCAAATCTCTTTGTAATCATTTTATTTGTCACTTGCTTCATAAACAACCAGTGAAATGCTTACTTATAGGCCCTTCCCAACAATGCAGAGAGAAAAATAGAGAAATTGCACCCTATCCCCTATATAGTGCACTACTTTTGACCAGGGCCCCTTTATGGCTCTGGTCAGAAGTAATGCACTGCAGTATATAGGGCAGTGTATCCAAACCCTGGTCCTTGAGCATAACAGTACACCTTTTCATTGTAGCCCTGGACAAACACACCTCATTCAGCTCATTGAGGGCCTGATGATTAGTTGACACGTTGAATCAGGTGTGCTTGTCCAGGGTTACAATAAAAATGTGTACTATTGGGGGTACCCAAGGACCAGGTTTGGGAAACACTGATAGGTAGGGTAGGGTGCTATTTGGGAGACATACAGTGTTTAATTTTGGCAACTATTTTAGATTTAGTTTTGAGCCACTTGAGGTTCTCATACCCCTTCACCCCTACCACATCCCTCCCAGCCCCCATTGAAAGATGGCTGAAATACTTGGGGGTCCTACTTTATGTATATTTAATTGGATTTCAATGAAACCCTCATGTAGTTGGTTATTGCAGGATGCAGGAAGCAGAGGTGGGTCTACCTGAACTTTGTGCTACGTCATCTTGGAACACAGCTTGTGTTATTGTTTGAGTAGACAATGGCTGGACATATTTCAGTTATGGCAGTTATGGTTCCCCTTTATGTTTTTGCGTTTCACTTCATTGCCAGAGACAACCAGAAGTGGGATGTTTTTTTCACCGTATAGGTCTTATCTAGTTCTCTACACATATTTAGACTATCTTGGGCTACGTCCTAAATAGCACCCTGTTCTCTACATAGTGGAATACTTTTGACGAGACATTTGCACCCTGGTTGAAAGTAGTGCATTATGTAGGGAATGGGGTGCCATTTGGGATGCGTACCAGGAATGACTTGTCTTCCTCCCTCCTAGCTGCACACTGTGAACACGGCTGATGTTGACACTCTGTGTCAGTCAAATAAATAAGACTCCTAGTCGTAAGCACAGGTTTGCAGCTAGTTTGACCACTAGCAATGCCATGCTGCTTATTCATGGTGCTGTAGATATTATCATAGGACTTGAGCCATGTCTTGTCAAAAAGGAAATTCAACAAAAAGATCAAGGCATTATTGCACTTTTTTATTTGATCATTTCTGGCACTATTATTTTAACATATGCAGTGTCCTCCACTAATATTGGCATCCTTGATAAAATGAGCAAAACAGGCTGTGAAAAAAAAAGTATGACTGCCTCATCTCTGTACCCCACACATAAAATGATCTGTATAGTCCCTCAGTCGAACAGTGAATTTTAAACACAAATTAAACCACAAAGACCAGGGAGATTTTCCAATGCCTCGCAAAGAAGGGCGCCAATTTGTAGATGGGTAAAAAAAAAAATTAAAGGAGACAATGTTTATCTCTTTGAGCATGGTGAAGTTATTAGTTACACTTTGGATGGTGTATCAATACACTCAGTCACTACAAAGATACAGGCGTTCTTCCTAACTCAGTTGCCAGAGAGGAAAGAATCCGCTCAGGGATTTCACCATAAGGCCAATGCTGACTTCAAAACAGTTACAGAGTTTAATGGCCGTGATAGAACTGAGAATGGATCAACAACATTGTAGTTCATCAACAATACTAACCTAAATAACAGAGTGGAAAGAAGGAAGCCTGTACAGAATACAAATATACCAAAACATGCATCCTGTTTGCAACAAGGCACTAAAGTAATACTGCAAAAAAATGTGGCCAAGCAATCCACTTTTTGTCCTGAATGCAAAGTGTTATGTTTGTGGCAAATCCAATACAACACATTACCACTCTCCATATTTTCAAGGATATTGGTGGCGGCTGTATATCATGCTATGGGTATGCTTGTCATCGTTAAGGACTTGTGAGTTTTTCAGGCTAAGAAAGAAACGGATGAAGCTAAGCACAGGCAACATCCTAGATGAAAATCTGGTTCAGTCTGCTTGCCACCAGATACTGGGAGATTAATTTACCTTTCAGCAGGACAATAACCTAAAACCCAAGGCCAAATCTACACTGGAGTTTCTTACCAAGAAGACAGTGAATGTTACTGAGTGGTTTAGTTACAGTTTGACTTAAATCTACTTTAAAAAATCTATGGCAAGACCTGAAAATGGTTGGCTAGCAATGATCAATAACCAATTTGACAGCGATTGAAGAATTTTGAAAAGAAGAATGGGCAAATGTTTCACAATTAGGTGTGGAATGCTCTTCAAGACAAAGTATTGTCTCAGGGGTGTGAATACTTATGTACATGAGATATTTCTGAATTTCATTTTCAATAAATTTGCCAACATTTCTAAATGGGATATTATGTGTAGATGGGTAAAAAAATAAATCAATGAAATACATTTTGAAATCAGGCTTTTACACAACAAAATGTACAATAAGGCAAGGAGTATGAATACTTTCTGAAGGCACTGTATATAAACATATTTTAATACATTTTTTTTTTTAACTAGGCGAGCCGGTTAAGAACAGATTCATATTTACAATGACGGCCTACACCGGCCAAACTCGGATGACGCTGGGCCAATTGTGTGTCGCCCTATGTGTCTCCCAATCACGGCTGGTTGTGATACAGCCTGGATTCGAACCAGGGTGTCTGTAGTGATGCAGTGCCTTAGACCGTTGCGCCACTTGGGAGCCCATCTTAATAAGATGTCTGAAGGCAAAGCTCTCCAAATATACTGTATCAGGATGACAAGCTCGTAAATAGAAAGAGAGAGACCGTTGAAGAGTAAGAGATCATTGGTGGTCAATGCCTTTTGCCTGCGGCTTTGTGTCTATCTCAGAGGCCTCCCTGTCTGTGTTCAGAGAATACAAATCCTTTACTCCCTGCATCCCACGCAATGACTCTTTTTAAAACACGAAGACGCACAGAATATAGATTTTTTTCAAGTCAAAAAAAGACCAAGCCAGTGTTTTTGTAAAGTAGTAACGACTCGTGATCATAACAGACAAAGAGAGCACGATTCAACAGTCAGTTGCAGCTGCAGTATACTGTGAAGTGGGGACAACCAGACTATCAGGGAGAGCAATCATCTGCACCTATTTTGTGGATGCGTAGAGTGACTAATGTTACTACCAGTTATATTCAGAGTTAATGGGGAATTGATTGCACTATTTGTTCAGCTCAAGTTTTTATCGCTTTCCATTTCAATGTTGGTGACCTAGGATGCTTCCCAAATGGCACTTTATTCCCTACATAGTGCACTACTTTTGACCATAACACTATGGGCTCTGGTCGAATGTTGTGCCTATATAGGGAATAGGGTGGCATTTTGGACACACACAATGTCAGTGACTTACAATGTCAGTGACATCATTGACTTGGTAAGCTTGCTAAACTGTAGCGCAGCCAAGAGAGGGGGGGGGCTCTGTTTTCAAAACACATTGTTTTCTCAGGTAGCCAAGCAAACATCACACTGTTATTCTGAATGGTATTTTGTCTTCTAAAACATTTCAGTGCCTCAGAGGTCTGTCCACAATGACTTTACTATTCATCTGTCAGGATCCTATTGGTCCAGCTGAAAGGGGTTTAGGCTATTTAACAGCCACTTCACCCTTCCATCGATCTCACACAGAAATGAATCTAGTCAATTGATTAACACAGTAAAAAGCCACACGTAGCAGAGTTCACCGAGTGTGTTTCCATTTTTCCATTGGCTTAATTAGAACACTGTGCAAACTGAGGACAGAGACAGTTGAGCACGCAGGGATTGCACAAAGGGCAGTTGGGATCATTCTGAAGCAAGCACAAGTAAGCCTATACCAAAGCTCCCTGAGGTAATTTGTATACATTTTGTACACAGAGTGGATCCCCTCCCAGTGAGTCCCAGCTTTTGTGTTCAGTATGTGAAATCAGTCCAGGCTTGCCAGCCAGCTTTCACTTTGACACTGATAGCTCTGCCAGCGTCTCTGGGACCCACCGGGATTCACCACTCTTGTGTAACAGGCCATAAAAATAGTTTATTACTTTAGAGCATAAATCACCAAATTGACACTTCCACTTACTCAGAAGTATGAATGATCTATGGTTACATCTCAGCAGGTCTCTCCTTCATCTCTATCCAAGTTTAATCTCATCTTCAACTTTTCCTCACAGTATCCCTTGAAACAAGTGGCCTCCACACCCTCGCTTCAGGTTTAACGCTTTTCATATGCTATCGTACAATAACTTGTCCCTTTTCTCTGACAGACACACTACTTTTGAACTAACACAATATTTGTTTTTTGCTGAATTATGCCAAAATCTGTCATTCTGCCCCTGAGCAAGGCAGTTAACCCACTGTTCTCCGGGCGCTGACGACGTGGATGTCGAATTAAGGTAGCCCCCGCACCTCACTGATTCAGAGGGGCTGGGTTAAATGCGGAAGACACATTTCAGTTGAATACATTGTTGGACAACTGACTAGGTATCCCCCTTTCCCTTTGTGATGAAAAGACTTAGCTTGTCTGTCAGCGTGTTAGCATGTGATGCTAATGGGCTGTTTTCTCCGCCCATGGAAAGAGCGAGGAAGTGGAGGAATGTTTAAATACAACAGGCCAACAGGCAGAAGCCCTGGAGGCTCCCTGGCCCAGCCCTGATGTAGAGTCATGGGGTAGTAGAACGAGTACAGCCCTGAGGCTTATCACTTCTGCAATCAACTGTAAGTCACATGCCTGTATGCTGATCTTGGTATGCGTCCCAAATGGCACCCTATTCCCTACTTTTGACCAGGGCCATAAGGCTCTGATCAAAAGTAGTGTACTGTATAGGGAATAGGGTGTCATTTGGAACGCAGCCCTGGTTGCTAACGGCAAACCCCTTATCATAGGCCTTGGCAATTCGCTCAATGCTCATTAGCAAAGGAGAATAAAAAAATTCTCCCCATGATATAGCGTAAGAGCGGCCTTACATGCCAAACCCATCCCATACATGGTGTGATACATGGAGTCATGTATCTTGGGTTAGTGTGTGTGTGAGCCAAGGCAGGGTCACACTTGCACAACTGTGTCATCTCTGTGGGAATACTACAGTGCTCCGGCCTAGCCTTGACTGGATCAGTAATTGGTTTATTCTGCCCCATAAATTCTTCCTGGATGTGTTTCCTCAACAATATGATAGACTACTGTAACTTATTCCTGGATGTGCCTCCACAACACTATGGTAGCCTACTGTAACTTCTTCCTGGATGGGCCTCCACAACACTATGGTAGCCTACTGTAACTTCTTCCTGGATGGGCCTCCACAACACTATGGTAGCCTACTGTAACTTCTTCCTGGATGGGCCTCCACAACACTATGGTAGCCTACTGTAACTTCTTCCTGGATGGGCCTCCACAACACTATGGTAGCCTACTGTAACTGGTAGCCTCCCACAACACTATGGTAGCCTACTGTAACTTCCTGGATGTGCCTCCACAACACTATGGTAGCCTACTGTAACTTCCACTATGGTAGCCTACTGTAACTTCTTCCTCCTTCCTGGACAACACTATGGTAGCCTACTGTAACTTCTTCCTGGATGTGCCTCCACAACACTATGGTAGCCTACTGTAACGTCTTCCTGGATAAGCCTCCCCAACACTATGGTAGCCTACTGTAACTTCTTCCTAGATAAGCCTCCCCAACACTATGGTAGCCTACTGTAACTTCTTCCTGGATGTGCCTCCACAACACTATGGTAGCCTACTGTAACTTCTTCCTAGATAAGCCTCCCCAACACTATGGTAGCCTACTGTAACTTCTTCCTGGATGGGCCTCTGTAACTTCTTCAACACACTATGGTAGCCTACTGTAACTTCTTCCTGGATGGGCCTCCACAACACTATGGTAGCCTACTGTAACTTATTCCTAGATAAGCCTCCCCAACACTATAGTAGCCTACTGTAACGTATTCCTAGATAAGCCTCCCCAACACTATGGTAGCCTACTGTAACTTATTCCTAGATAAGCCTCCCCAACACTATGGTAGCCTACTGTAACTTCTTCCTAGATAAGCCTCCCCAACACTATGGTAGCCTACTGTAACTTCTTCCTGGATGGGCCTCCCCAACACTATGGTAGCCTACTGTAACTTCTTCCTGGATGGGCCTCCCCATCACTATGGTAGCCTACTGTAACTTCTTCCTGGATGGGCATCCCCAACACTATGGTAGCCTACTGTAACTTCTGACTTCCTCTACTGTCCCGAGGCGCTTATGGTCTAATTGTTATGCCATTTTGGAACATGATGCCATTTGGATAATTGCCATGGGGTTTATACATGTGGTGATTAATCATCCCCACCGGCCAAGGAAGTATGAGTTTGAGTGTTATGAGAGGGAAGATGATTAATTTAACATTGGCAGCATAGTGTCCATGAGATGTGGTGATTGTGCTGTTTTACTGATGCAGGCTATAGGCCGACTCATCTATTCTCTCTGCTCCCAGACTTGTCTGTATGGCTTCTCAGTCTCCCACACATGTAATAACACTGAAGTCCATTTTGATGCAGCATCACCAGCATTCTCAGTGCCTCTGCAACCTCCAACTTCCTCTCTCCTTCCCCACATCGCTCTTCTTCCTTCCATCCCTTCCGCCATCTGGGAAAGCGAGTGCACAAAAAGCTTATTGTGAATGAGGAAAGAGTTTGGAGGGAAGAAAAGGGGGATGATTGATGTGGTCTGAGACAGTGGAGAGATAGAGGTCAGGCTCTCGTCAGCCAAGGGAATCTGGATGAGTGGTCTCCATTAAAGCCAGATGAATTGACTTCTGTCTATTGTGTGAGCAGTTTGATAGGGAAATGCAGAATAGAGGCACTTTTGGCCAGGGATTTAGCTAGTGTCTTTTAAAGGACTAAATGGGGTCCGGGAGCACTGGTGCCTTTCTCTGTGTGTAAGCCAGGCCTGCTCTGTCAGCTGGGCCATAGAAAAAGTGTGTGTGTGTGTGTGTGTGGGTTCAGCCGGACTAATAATGAATGGCTCAGTGAATGAGGATCTCTAGTTCCAAGCCCCACACCCATCCTCTAGTCTCTTCACATAGGCCTTCATAGACCCTCACAGGTGTCCAAAGACATTCATGTATGTATGGCACACAGGGATACAGAAGGGGATGCGGAAGGAATGTTTTTCTTTTGCTTCGTCTATTGCTGAGCAAAACGTAGTTCACTGTGCTTCGTTGAAGGGGGTTTAGTTAGCGGAGTGAAAGCCCCCAGGCCTCTGCTCTGGTCTACTCTGCTCTGCTCTGTTCTCTGGGTGGGTGGTGACGACCTCTCAAAGCTGAGTAGTGCTGTTCAGGCCAGCTGATGAACTGGGAATGATGAAGTTTAGAATCCTTCTAGAAACACTGAGGCAGTAGTAGCCCATACAAAGGAGTAGGGTGAAGTTGCTCCTAGACAGTGATCTTGGTTCAGTTTCCCCCACTAATGGTTCCGGTTAAGATTTACGGAGGGGAAGCTGATTATTAGACCTGTACCTAGAGGAAACTTCAACCCAGAGCTAGTACACAGAGGCAGTTCCTGACACACTGTAAAAGGGGGGCAGGGTGGCACACCCTGGAAGTATCCCAATCTAGGCTGTCACTATTGAGAGAAACTAAACCAGTACTTCCTCACACATGCATGGACTTTGAAGTAATCCATTGTGTGAAAGTCCACTGATCTTTTAAAGTTGAACATGTCAGTTACACTTCCCCACTACCTGAGCTAAGAGGCGTACTGCACCTGGTGAATCACAAATAGAGCTCTGCAAACATACAGTATGAATTATAGCTCTGCCCTTCAGAATAACTCAATGACCTATATTGTGCTCATTCACCCAAATCAACTGGTACAGTAGTCATTACTGTACATGAATGGACACACTGATTTGATGGCCTTGGACTCTATACATACACTACCGTTCAAAAGTTTGGGGTCACTTAGAAATGTCCTTGTTTTTGAAAGAAAAGCACATTTTTGGTCCATTAAAATAACATGAAATTGATCAGAAATACAGTGTAGACGTTGTTAATGTTGTAAATGACTACATTAGCTGGAAACAGCTGATTTAAGAGGCCCATTATCAGCAACAAACACTCCTGTGTTCCAATGGCACGTTGTGTTAGCTAATCCAAGGTTATAATTTTAAAAGGCTAATTAATCATTAGAAAACACTTTTGCAATTATGTTAACACAGCTGAAAACTGTTATTCTGATTAAAGAAGCAATAAAACTGGCCTTCTTTAGACTAGTTGAGTATCTGGAGCATCAGCATTTGTGGGTTCGATTACAGGCTCAAAATGGCCAGAAACAAAGTACTTTCTTCTGAAACTCGTCAGTCTATTCTTGTTCTGAGAAATGAAGGCTATTCCATGTGAGAAATTGCCAAGAAACTGAAGATATCGTACAACGCTGTGTACTACTCCCTTCACAGAACAGCGCAAACTGTCTCTAACCAGAATAGAAAGAGGAGTGGGAGGCCCCGGTCCACAACTGAGCAATAGGACAAGTACATGAGACTGTCGAATTTCAGAAACAGACTCCTCACAAGTCCTCAACTAGCTGCTTCATTAAATAGTACGCACAAAACACCAGTCTCAACGTCAACAGTGAAGAGTCGACTCCGGGATGCTGGCCTTCTAGGCAGAGTTCCTCTGTCCAGTGTCTGTGTTCTTTTGCCCATCTTTTCTTTTTATTGGCCAGTCTGAGATATGTATTTTTCTTTGCAACTCTGCCTAGAAGGCCAGCATCCAGGAATTGCCTCTTCACTGTTGACGTTGAGACTGGTGTTTTGCGGGTACTTTTTAAGGAAGCTGCCAGTTGAGGACTTGTGAGGCATCTGTTTCTCAAACTAGACAGTCTAATGTACTTGTCCTCTTGCACAGTTGTGCACCGGGGCCTCCCACTCTTCTTTCTATTCTGGTTAGAAACCATTTGCGCAGTTCTGTGATGGGGTAGTACACAGCGTTGTACGAGATCTTCAGTTTCTTGGCAATTCTTTGCTGCCATTTTGAGCATGTAATCGAACCCACAAATGCTGATGCTCCAGATACTCTACTAGTCTAAAGAAGGACAGTTTTATTGCTTCTTTAATCAGAACAACGTAATTGCTAACATAATTGCAAAAGTGTTTTCTAATGATTAATTAGCCTTTTAAAATGATCAACTTGGATTAGCTAACACAATGTGCCATTGGAACACAGGAGTAATGATTGCTGATAATGGGCCTATGTACGCCTATGCAGATATTCCATAAAATATCAGCTGTTTCCAGCTCCAATAGTCATTTACAACATTAACAATGTCTACACTGTATTTCTGATCAATTTGATGTTATTTTAATGGACAAAATTTGTGGCTTTACTTTCAAAAATGAGGAGTTTTTATTTAATTTAAAATTGTACCCCCTTTTTAACCCCAATTTCGTGGTATCCAATTGTTAGTAGTTACTATCTTGTCTCATCGCTCCCGTACGGGCTCGGGAGAGACGAAGGTCGAAAGCCATGCGTCCTCCGAAACACAACCCAACCAACTGCTTCTTAACACAGCGTGCATCCAACCAGGAAGCCAGCCGCACCAATGTGTCGGAGGAAACACCAACAGCACCGATGAGACAAGGATATCCCTACCGGCCAAACCCTAACCGCTAGGCCAATTGTGCATCGCCCCATGGACCTCCCGGTTGTGGCCGGCGGCGACAGAACCTGGGCTTGAACCCAGAGTCTCTGGTGGCACAGTTAGCACTGCGATGCAGTTCCTTAGACCACTGCGCCACCCTGGAGGCCAAAACGAGGACATCTTTAAGTGACCCCAAAGTTTTTAACGGTAGTGTATATGGGTCAATAAAAAAAACTATTGGTCTCTATTCCATTAGGTTATTCAACATTTGTCTTACTCAGGTATTCTGGGGAATGCGTGAACCCTTTGCTTGTTGTTCGTTTTGAATGACCTCACTAAAACAACAAACCAACAAGGTGGTATTTTGTCAACATCTATGGAATACAATACTTGGAATGGAACTTACAACACCAGGATATTTCTATTGCCCTGATAAGAGGTTTCTGTTGTGGGTGCAACTGTAAAACACCGTCTACACTTGCAAGGGTGACGTGTGCTTGTGTTCACGTGTGAGTGTGCGGCTGGGTGTGAGTGTGTGTTTGAGAGAGTATTGTATACTCCCTGAACATTTGTGTCACTCACGTGGCGTGATATACTGTGTATGCTAGAACCTGAAGTCACCCATCCATTTAATTTAAAGGCACCATCTTTTCTCATTCAGCTCCTTGGCAGAACATGAGCCTTACTGTTCTCCCATAAGACCTACTGTACCATAAGAGGAGTTATATGGGTGTGAGCCAGGACATTGCAAGATGATATCATTGAATGGGGTCTCATGGGAGGAAGCTGAGGGGCTTTAGAGGTCCAGCTGTGATGATGACATCGCTGAGAGAAAGTTATCGGGACTGTTTCACACAGCTGCAAAGTTGCAGAGTTCCTTCACACAGACTGTCTCCACATGGACCGGACAGCCCAGTTGTTATTGTCAAACTCAATTAGCGGGAACTGGGGGTCATTTGGTTGAATGTTGAATGGCATAAGGCCTTGGTGGTGCTAATTGCTGGTCTAAGCTAGGCAAATGTGAGCAAATCTATGTACTTATTCTGGGACTAAATTTCACACCTCTCAAAGAGGGAAAGCACTTAAAATTCTTTGCTGGATTTTTCTCCCCCATTGAAATGTCCTTCCTCTCCAAACGCACTGACCACGTTCCTGAGTCAATGTCCCTATGACATTGTTCTCTGTATGTCAACTCTTTATCAACATTGTTGGTTTTATACAAAAGGAGAGTTTACAAACAAAGTGTGCACAAAGCATCCCTAGAGCAGGTTTGGGACTTGCTGAGACTTGTCTGTGGCTATGGGAGGTCTTTTATTCAAAGGAGTCTGGCAGCTCTTCAGGCCAACAAAGGCGATAGGCATTCCAGTTATGCAGCAGAGCACCTTGCCCCTCAAACAGAGAGCATGTTGGGGCCAAGCTGCCAGAGTCCCAGCCTTGTCACTGGAGCCTGGCCAGTTGGCAGCCCTCCCCAGCATGGCCAGTGCCTACATGTGCATGGGTATGCATGTAAGGTGTTTATTGTGAAACATATTAGCCCTCGCGTCAGACTACGCCATAGCCACTGTCTGCCACACAACATAGTGTAATCTGCTGGAGCTTCTTCAGACCAGACAGAGCAGACCCAACCCAGGATGTGTTAGCCAACACAACAGCAAATCCAGAGAGCGCCATCTTCTCTGGGCCAGTAGTTTTTACAATTTGTACCATTTAATTGAGATCAGGATTAATGGACAATGTAGAGCAGAGAGAGACTGGGTTAAGGATTGTGGGAACTGGGAAGCGATGAGGGCTGTTAGGAGGTGGATGGATAGGAAGATTACCCAAGGTTACACAGCGGACATGGGAGGGTCTGCTCGGCCATGGCACAGCTTGTGCTTAGGTGTTCGAAACCCATTCCACTGCTCGGCAGACTCGGCTACATCTGTGCACTGCATCCTGTTGTGCTAATTGATTCCCCCCAATCTGTCTGAGTAGTCACTGCACTGGCTATGAAGCTGACAGCCCCTCTGTATACGCGCGCACACATACTCAGACTCCCACATATATTAATCTAGTATAATGCATTAATTAATGGATAAAATTCAGTTAACAATTTCTTCCCCCAAGAGAGGCTACTGGCTACTTTCTATTAAACCCAGTAGTCCTTAGAGCTATTAGAAACGTGTCTGTGAGGGATTGTTTATGTTGTGAGGCTCATTAGCAGTAGGCAGGCAGCTGACTGACTGACTGACTGACTGACTGACTGACTGACTGACTGACTGACTGACTGACTGACCACTAGGTCTGGTTGCCGAGTGGATGCCCAGGCATGTGAGGAATTTGTGTCTGGGCTTTGAAAGGAGAACAAGGGGACAGGAACATGGGGAATGGAGCGGCCCGGTCCTGCAAGGCACCTGTCTCAGTGAAAGGCTCCACTATGGAGCAAAACAGGTGTTTGCAGAGCAGTTGAGCTCTTCACTAAAAGCATACACACATCCTGAATTATAGTATTTATTTGGGAGAGGCCCCTTCAATGTTAAGGTCATTGCCATTCAACCCTAAGCCATTCCGTCCTGCCCCTCTCCCTCTGGCCAGTGAAAGGGCCATTGTGATGATGGCTCCCTTCCTTCCTGCCCGAAGTCTGCTGTCCCTTAACATCAGCTAGCTGTACTTATTGTGTTGGTCAACTAACTAAAAGCTCAATGACCTTCTCAAGTCCACCACTACCACTCTCTGTCTTTGTGGTCTCGTCCCTTCTCTCTCACAGCTCATTTCAGATATGTCAACACGGCACAATGCTCAGCCTCCTCCCGTCCTCCCATCTCCTTCCCCTGCACAGACGGGCTATTGATCCTATGAAAGAGCCGAGTGGAGGAAGTGACTAACTCACGTGCGTGGCCAGATGCATCATTCACTACCGCTCTGTTCGGGATGAGAGCGCATTTGCCTCGTAGCCTCTCGTCTCATTCATATCTTAATTAATTTCCAATTTCATCCCCTCTCAATTTAGCTTTGGTTCCGTGTCGTTCCTTTCAGTCGTCATCCTGACACGTAAATCAATACCGCTGAACAAGAGAAACCTGCTGAAGTGTTCTCTCTCACACTCACTCACTGACTTATGTACAGGAATAGTGTCACACCAAACTGGGCCATTGTGCTTTGTTTTTGTTTAGTAAAATCCACATGGCTAATCGTCCGCTCTGTTCTCCCTTGTCTCTGTCCTTCTGATTCCAAAAGCTTTGTCATTTACCTCAATGGTGTCACTCCTGGCAACAGGAGCAGCTTTAAAGAATGCATGCAACAGGAGCAGCTTTAAAGAATACATGCAACAGGAGCAGCTTTAAAGAATACATGCAACAGGAGCAGCTTTAAAGAATGCATGCAACAGGAGCAGCTTTAAAGAATACATGCAACAGGAGCAGCTTTAAAGAATACATGCAACAGGAGCAGCTTTAAAGAATACATGCAACAGGAGCAGCTTTAAAGAATACATGCAACAGGAGCAGCTTTAAAGAATGCATGCAACAGGAGCAGCTTTAAAGAATACATGCAACAGGAGCAGCTTTAAAGAATGCATGCAACAGGAGCACTGCTTTCGTTTCGAGACAAAGGAGTCTTTTTGACGTCACTGCCTCGCCTGGCTAAACAAAGAAAATGCATCCTCGAAATGAGGAGTGGACAGCAGCTTGAGCTGCAGCTGAATGCTGGTTTCAAACATGTATGGCTCAAGGAGAAGGGGACGGAGGGAAGGAGAGGATTGGATTTCTCTGGCAGGTTGTTTTTGTCTCTGAATGTATATGTGCTTCAGATTCAGGCTGATAAGGGAAACAGGAGCAACAGCATGTCTGGAGACAAGCTACTGCGTTTATCGTGTTTGTGTTTGCAGTCGGTGTGTGTCTGCGTCGCTGTTTAGATCACAGACAGCAGCCCTCTGACGGCTTTCTGAGCTCACTTCACACAAGAAGCCTTCCTTCCCTCACTGTTACCATGACCACAGCCAGCACAGGGCCCTCCCAAACTGTCACCATCAGCGAGGTGCACAGCTCAAACACACCCACTTGAAATGAATTGGTTTACCGAAAAAATAAGAAAAATAGCTTTTTCCTTCATGTCAGATCAATGGAAATGCAGGTAGAGCAGAAATATAAATTACTATTATGTAACGCTGTTTTTACTCTGAAGTGTCCCTGTATAAAAGTGCCAGGATAAGGCATCCTTTTGATCACCTTTTTGAAGGCAAGCAGCATTTAGCGAGGGCGTTTGAAGAAGGCGATGAGGAAAGTTTGGACAGTTTTGTGGCTGTGAGCGAGGAGGAAGCCTGTGATGAGCGACTTATGGCGGATGAGGGAAGATGGTTGTATTCTGTGCCATCCGCCGCAATGATGACTGGGTGCATCCCAAATGGCACCTTACTCCCTTCATAGGCCACTACTTTTGACAATGTCCCATAGGGTCTATGGGCTCTGCTCGAAAGTAGTGCACTACTGTTACTTATGCAGAGGCAGGTCACACTGCCAGGCAGGCACAGGGAGAATCCACAATCATTAACTTCTCCCAGTGCACTCTTCCTCAGATCACCACGCCCTCACACAAGTTCTTCACAGCTTTACTTCTGTGGAGATGTTGAAGAAAAGTAAACTGCATGTTATCAGTTATCTACAAGCTACACCTTCAAGGCACATTAGGACATACGTTTCAGCAGTTGGGGTTTATCATTTTGCCTATTTATTTGTCATGGGGAATCTTTGTGGTGTTTTCCTGATTGAAAATTCTCTCATTCTCTTACACAACCTGCTAATGAATGAGTTCAACAACATTAAAGGCTTGGCATAATTTTTCCCCAGATGTTCCATTGGGATAAATTAAGCTCCCAGACACCACATGACATGAATGAAAGTAGTGTACACACACCTGGTATCTCACTCACACACATTGGCCTACTGTACAGTCAGGAAGTGAGATCAAGGGACAGAGAACAAACCCTCTGACCTCACTGTTGGTTTTATCCATAAATAATATCAATCTCTATGGGTACAGCATTAAGCTATGGGTAAAGCATTAAGCTATGGGTACAGCATTAAGCTATGGGTGAAGCACTAAGCAATGGGTACAGCACTAAGCTATGGGTGAAGCACTAAGCTATGGGTGAAGCACTAAGCTATGGGTAAAGCACTAAGCTATGGGTGAAGCACTAAGCTATGGGTGAAGCACTAAGCTATGGGTGAAGCACTAAGCTATGGGTGAAGCATTAAGCTATGGGTGAAGCACTAAGCTATGGGTGAAGCATTAAGCTATGGGTGAAGCATTAAGCTATGGGTGAAGCATTAAGCTATGGGTGAAGCACTAAGCTATGGATGAAGCACTAAGCTATGGGTGAAGCATTAAGCTATGGGTGAAGCACTAAGCTATGGGTGAAGCATTAAGCTATGGGTGAAGGACTAAGCTATGGGTGAAGCATTAAGCTATGGGTGAAGCACTAAGCTATGGGTGAAGCATTAAGCTATGGGTGAAGCATTAAGCTATGGGTGAAGCACTAAGCTATGGGTGAAGCATTAAGCTATGGGTGAAGCACTAAGCTATGGGTGAAGCACTAAGCTATGGGTACAGCACTAAGCTATGGGTGAAGCACTAAGCTATGGGTGAAGCACTAAGCTATGGGTACAGCACTAAGCTATGGGTGAAGCACTAAGCTATGGGTGAAGCACTAAGCTATGGGTACAGCACTAAGCTATGGGTGAAGCACTAAGCTATGGGTGAAGCACTAAGCTATGGGTGAAGCACTAAGCTCTGGGTAAAGTACTAAGCTATGGGTGAAGCACTAAGCTATGGGTGAAGCACTAAGCTATGGGTGAAGCACTAAGCTATGGGCGAAGCACTAAGCTATGGGTAAAGCATTAAGCTATGGGTACAGAATTAAGATATGGGTGAATCACTAAGCTATGGGTAAAGCATTAAGCTATGGGTACAGCATTAAGCTATGGGTGAAGCACTAAGCTATGGGTGAAGCACTAAGCTATGGGTGAAGCACTAAGCTATGGGTGAAGCACTAAGCTATGGGTAAAGCACTAAGCACAGTAGATCACCTATATTCTGTGTAAACCGTATCAAGGTGAAGAAAGGAGAGCAAATTGGAACTTGACCTTGGTGCTATCTCTTTTAACATAACTAGACATTTAATGGCAACAGGTTCTCCTTTCAGTGCACCCATTCAGGCTTTTTGTATCAGCAACTCCTAAAAGGTGACAAGAAGGTAATTCCTTTTCGCCATTGTTCCCTCCAGAAACAAATACAGCCTGCAATGAACCCCTCTGGTCTTTACAACCAGCAAAAGGCTTTATGGTTGTTGTGGGAATTGAGTATGAAATGGGAGCACGGTGGTGAATCACAGGTCAGATAGGTTAGACACAGAAAAAATATTGCTTTCAACAGTCCTCAATTGTATCTTATTTGCCTAACTTACTCCTCATCTATTGATGTGCCATAGAAGCAAGGTATAAATAGCTTGATGCTAATTAATTCACTGCCTTTTCTCAAAAGACATTTGTTACATTTTGCTGACATCTCACACAGTGAATGTTTTAAAAGAAATGAGTGGTGATGAGAGGTTCTTATACTAAAATCAGTCTTACCAGTGCCGTCTTTAGCCAACGCTAGCATACTGCTGCTACATGTTGCATGTCTCTGTGCAGGCTTGAGAGCAGATGCAGGAAAATCAGAAGAAATGTAGTCCATAAGACATTATTGGTAGCAGGGAGGGATTATGTGTCCAGCCCACCTGCTGTCCCTGGGACAGTGTGCTGGGGGGAAGCAGCATGGAGTTGGTGAGGTAATCCGCCTTTAGCCACCAGCTTCCTGGATTAGCACAATGCTAATGTGGTCTTGCCACCGTGCGATCCTGTTGGCAGGCCATTGTTGTTCTCCCTAATTTGTGTCAGTTTTTGTAATCGCCTAAACTTCTCCATTGACCGGTGTGACGGAAGAAGTTGACGAAGGATTAGAGGGTCAGGACACTTCAGATTGGGTTTTCTGCTTTCCTCTGTATGGTCTCTTTCTGCAGAACCTCATTACATTTACATTTTAGTCATTGTAGTTGTGGTGAGTACATTTTTCCTCAATAAAGAATTTATCAGCAAAGTCCGTGCTAGTAGGAAAAGACAATAAAAAAAGGTGCAATAAAGTAAATATTTGTTTATGACTCCTTTCTCTGTGTGAGGAGTAGGAACAACAGTCACTGTTGTGTGCATTATTTCAGTGATGGACGAAGCACTGATTTCAACTCCACCATGGAGCAGATGGCTTGGCTGTCCAGGCATTCAAAGGGGCTCTGCCTGCCCGGCTCGCCTTATGCCTCAGTGAGAACAGAATAATGGAAGGAGTGTGCTCAACCAACAGAATGACTAAATGACTGTAAAATGTGCTCTGTGATGTCAGGGAGCAGGTAAATCACAGTGAACTGGGCTGGAGGGTCGATGAACCGTCACTGGTCACTAGTGGCACTGACTGTAGTGTAGAGCCTTGGACTAAGAACATTTCAAGGATGCCTAATTGAGAAACTAAACCGCTAAGTGGCTTGTGATAGATATATTACTTGTAGTTGGACAGCTGCCAGTAATACTTTATGGAGAGAATATTTTTTCTTGTCTTGGGAGTAACAGATCTCACAAGCTCTTCACAAGCACTCAGGGGGAGGATTACTCTTTGGGGATACATGCTAATGGAGGAAACGAACTAGCCATGGTCATATTCATCACTCTCAGTTCTGTGGGCCTAGTTTATAGCTATGGACTCGAGGCTTTATCGAGATTGTATTTCATCATCATCTAGAGCTGTTATGGTGACCGTATTACCGCCACACCGGCAGTCACGAGTCATGACGGCAGTCAAATTCGATGTGACCGTTTAGTCATGGTAATTAGGCTTCTCTAAGCTCTGATGCTGCTGATGGTCATTGATAGCCTACCAAACTTGGTAACTGCCTGGTACTCAGCACTCTATTGTCCCTCTAATCACTCTGACATCAATGTAAATGTCATCGAAAATCTAATCAAACACTTCATGAGAGCCCATGAGCTCATGTTGCGCAACATTTCTATAGGCTATGCAATTGTGGGAGAAAACAGAGTGATGGCCTCTATTAAAAAGAGGAGGATCCCACCAGCTTTCTATAGGCCAGGCCTACTATATTTATTTCTCAACTTTCCTAATATTATGCACATTGCTTCTCCTTACAATAGGAATATAGCCTACGTGGCTGGCATGAAAATGTACCACGGGAAAGGAGTCCTCCATTCTCTATTTAAGTGCATAGATGACATGTATTTTCCCCCCTGCCCCTGTTTCGAGACAGGTGCATAATAATGGTCCATTCTAAATCAAAACAAATCTCACACATATATTATTTAGTATATGTAAAGAGAAAATGAAATCAAGAATAGTGTGATGGGTGACAATATTAGCCTATCACTTGTGAATGATATATTATCGCTTGTGAATGATGGCCATCTTGTGTGCAGTAAGGCAAGAAAATATGCATGTTTTTTTTGGCAAAAAAACGTGTTTCAAGTTTGGGGAGATCATTGTCAAATTGTGAATGAGAGACGTGTGTACAGCCTGTACAAAAAAACAAAGCAGAGCTCATGCCTCTCATTAGAGTCGCAGCCTTACAATGTATTAAAAATCTAAACATATAGCCCAACGTTTGTATCACAACTAAAGTTACATAACTTTAAATGAAGCAAATAGGAGAACACAGAATAGCCGCATGTGTGCACTCCCTCAAATCATTTTGAGAACATATCCTTTCTATTTTATTCAGCTTTGTTCAATTGTATTTTTCATACTAGAAGATAATACCATGGAATGCTCAGCAAATCTTGTCTGCTAAATGACCTAGTGTAGCCCACAGCCATATGGCATAGCCAGATCAGGACCTAACATAGGGACAACTCAGAATATGCTATTCTGTTCTTCTGAAATAGACTCCATTTTCTTCATATCATGTTTCTTAAGACCAGTCTAAAATAAATAATGGATTTATTGTAATGGTGTAGGCTATATTACATGGATTTATTAGACTTTTTAAAATGTAGATGTTCCAAAGGTCTACATCAGTGCCTTGTAGCCTAGCCAGGAGATGCTAATTGTGTTTATGTTAAAGAACGGTCGACTACTGTGAGACTGGCAGTTATTTGCTTGACAATCGGCTGACGAAATTACAGTACATGACTGCCACAGCCCTACTCATGTCTAGAGGATGATCGACATTCTACTCACAGTACTCTGACTGTGGTTTTTGGTGGTGGGATGCCTTCTGGGGGAAACCTCTAGTTTACGGTATGATATGTGTCTGCTGATTACGTCATACTTCAGTTTGGTCGTAAGTATCAAGGCAACTTTTGTGGTAAGTAGTGAAAAAGTGCCATTTTAATCTCTGTCAGTCTTACAGCTTTTTGCCTTTGTTAGAATGTGCAGAGGATTTACTTACGCTCTCTCAGGGATGCTGCAGTCTTTATCCCTAAAGTAGGCTGTCCCATGAGGTCTCAAATAAATTTCATTTCCCAATGAGGAACCATCTCACCTCTGCATTAAGGAGCTTATACCTCCAGCAGTGTCTTAACTAATCACAGGCGGTGCTTTAAGAAGCAGGGATGGAATAGTACTCTTCTGTTTCTCTCATCCCTCAGGATTAAGACCAAACCTGCACTCTTCTCCTCTGCCGGATATCCTGCCGGTGAATACCAGAGATTAGTGAGGTGTTTGTAAGAGGAGTCTGAATACCTCCTGTGAGTTTGAGAAGGGGGCAGGATGTCACCTTTATGTCTCAGATTTACTGTATTGATGTATGCTTTACTTTCTGGCTCCATTAGCTCACTCAGGTTGGGCCCTGGTCAAAAGTAGTGCACTACATAAGAAATAGTATGCCAATTGTGACACATCCTCAGTGTTTGAGGGGTGATGGCAGGACAGTCTCTTAGTCCTATGCTATGTGTTTATAATAAGACAAAGTGCCTCTTTTAATAAGCCAATCAGTGCTTGGGCTAGTCATAAGCCAGTCTCTGAGCCCCTCTGCCCAGCGTTGGTTGGCATTCTTCAGGATTACTGTGGCGGCACCACAGCCCTTCAAAGGCAGCAGACGTCGCTCGTTGCGGATCACCCCCACAGCAGACATCTGCCCCCTGAAAGCAAAGCTAGAATTAGATCTACCATCTGTCATTAAAACGTCAGGAAATGCATGTGTGAGGAAATGCATTTACTGTGTGTGTGTGTGTATGCTAATTTGAGTCCAATATGTATAAACTGAAGATTAAGATTCTGCTCTGTTTTATAGTGCCCCAGTTTACCAGAGTTGTGTGGGTGTGAGAAGTAAAGAGAGTAGAAGCAGACAGTACTGATCAGAGTGGGGAGTTTCACACCTCTAATACTTTGACAGGAGCTCTTAGCACTTCTTCAGAGGCTAGTGGCTCCTTCTCACATGTGTGCCATGTCAAACCCAGAACCTTCATTGGCCCCTGGTGGTAGCCAAGCCCTGTGGGAAGCCCATTCAACCCCACTCCACTACCTCTACACCTTGGGTGCATCTCAAATGGCACCCTATTCCCTTTATAGGGCCCATAGGGCTCTGGTCAAATGTAGTGCACTATATTGGGAATAGGGTGCCATTTGGGATGCAACTTAAACTTAAGATCAAAGACAACCTTCTCCTTTTTATTCCCTCATCAAGTCCCCATTCTTAGATGGGTTGTCATGGGTTCAACTGAAGTGCTCAGAGCAGTGATACTGCTGGTCCTGCTTGGGGGTGTGTGTACAGTGTGTGTGGCTGTAAGGGGTTTCTTGTCTCTTTGTACTTTATCTGTGCTGCGAATGTATTGAGTATGAGGGCGGCTGCAGTCATGCGTGGTGTGCAGCCAGAGCCCAGCTAGCTCCCATTAGGATTGATGGGACCGCTCTCCATCTCAAACCCCACCCTGGACCCACATCAGCAGGAGTTAATGAAATTGAATTGATTCACTTGTACCTCCTGCATGCAGGCAGCATATAAAAAAATGTGGGTGGAAAAATGATCTGGCAATGCATTCAGGGCTCTAAAGTGTGACCGATTTGGCCGCATATCTGACAAAATATTTTGCTGTGCGACCAGGAATTTTATTTTGGGAGCACTTTGCAACTATAAAAAATATCTCCCAGATAATAATTGTTGTAATAACAAGGCTTGGCTGTAGCGTTGTTTCAGAGTGCCCTGGAGAAACAAGTGAGAGCTGATCCGTTAGCATCATGGTTGCACCATTACTACAGCGAAAGGGACTTGCTTCTAACCCAACCAGGTCAAAAGATCATTTTTATCTTTCTATAGCGCAGGGTTTCCCAAACCCAGTCCTGGGGCCCCCTCTGGGTGCATGTTTTGGTTTTTGCCCTAGCACTACACAGCTGATTCAGATGACTTAGTTATGGGGGGAGGGGGCCAGGACAGAGTTTGGGAAACTCTGCTATAGCGGATCGCAAGGATAAATCATAAACCATGTTGTGGGCCGTTCTAGAACTACTTGCGTGTTATTAACCATTTGTTACTGCTTTGTTCAGTCACTTTGTTCAGCCATTAACATAGACAGTGGAGTGGGTTGGCTGGCTAACAACCAGGTAAATGTACCAGTATATCCAAACATTTGGGGGCACAGAAAGGAAGGAAAAGGGATAGCTTCTACAGGAGATCAATAGAGAGAAATAGTAATGGCATCTTTTTGTAGGCACTAACTGTACCATGGTTCGTTGGACAAAGCTTATGGGAAAAATTACCATAATCCATTGCGCATCTACTGTTCAGGTCTGTTTCTTTTACGCCTGCTACGGAAGAGACCGAACAATGCAATCGTGAGAGGGTATAGAGAGCAGCTGTTGCTTCATGAGATATCTCTACCAGAAAATACATGATCTAAGTGATTGATAGTTGATTTTCAGAAGTCATAAAAGTGTGCTTTATTTACTTTGAAGAACTACTAAAATAGGGATTTTGGCAGACCGCACAGGCAGCAGCTCTAAAGAGATGAGATGATGACTTGGAATGAAATAATAAAGTCAGCAAATAAAACTATTGTAATATATACAGCAAATGAAATATTTTATTCAAGTAAAGTAATACGAATAAATGATGTTTAATAAGCAGTAATGGGCAGTCACTACAATCATGGGACTTGTATAATTTTTTAAATTATGTGTTGTTAACGTGATTCTTTTTTAAATAATCAAACCAACCTCAAAAAGCAATAACCAACACTACGAGATGGCTTTGCATATATTTATGGCATAAGGCTAGTAGCATAGCATCTCTCTTCATTGAATACAGGTGGTTAACGTCATCAACCCTCATTGAATATTAAAAAAAGGATTACAAAAATGAAATGTATCCACCAATCCCAAAAAAGGAGAGGTGGGAGCTGGACAGCCGCTTTGTGGACAACTCCCATTGTTACGACGGAGAGACATGTAATCTTGTCAGTATGTCCATGATCTTTGATCATAGCAATAAATGATTGACAGTTCTCTTTCATCTCATCATCACGAACCTGATGTTTTTAAAGTGACGGTGTACAATTTTCAATTTAATGCATCTCGATGGGAAAATAGTGCTTCTACACAATGTAGAAATCTAATATTCTACATATGACTTTGTAATTGCAATGACAGGTATTCTTATCAACATTTGAGCTTTTATAATAAACTAGTGTGTTTGCAGTGTTACATATTAGTTTCTAGAGCACAACATGCTTCAACAGTTGCTAGAATTCATACAGGTCCGATATAGGCTGTACCTAAATCAATTTTAAAAAATGTTATTTTCTGGTGCTCCTAAATGTCATGTATGCACAAGTGCTACCAGTGAAAAATGTTAATTTAGAGCCCTGGATCGCATTACATTTGCTAATTTATTTATCCTTTTTGAGTACCATCCAAGTACATGTAGGCTAAACAGTACAGTTAAATCCAGCCTTATATGCAGTCCATCCCATTGGAGAGGATTCATTGCCAACCCAATGAAGCACTTAACTCTGCCAGCTGAGCTATAGATCACCAATGAAGGTTTGCCAGTTCAAGCGAGTTCAAGGAAACCATAAAATTACTCAGTTGACAGTATTTTCATCCGATTGACTATTACAAAAGTACAAAGTCGACAAGAAAGGTTGTGCTGGGTTGGCAGTTGGTTTGGCAGTTTGCAGGCCACGTGAAGACTCTGAGGCCCTGGTTCCCCTGATGAAGACTCCATGTCTATAGCACAGTCACATTGATGGAAGGAGACGGCAACAGGGATTGTGAAGGAGTGAAAGCTCCGTCTCCCCTCCTCTCACACACTTAAACATGGATTATGGCGTCTCAGAGACTTGAACCCAATTTGCAGATGGCTGCATCCCTCCCTCTCTCCTCTGTGCTCTGGCAGGTGGCTGGACCCTTTGGGGGGTCCGTGTTTTCTGTTGCGCCAGAACACAATCGACTTGCATCAGAGCTGTGCCACTATGAGTCACAGTGTAGGCTAACGGTGTAGAGCAGACGCTCCTTGTTTCCAACCGATCAACCACCTCAGATCCCCCTCTGAACAGTGTGCAGAACCTATTCCATGATGTATTCTCTGAGAACTCCCTGTGGCTCAGAACATACGTCTGATATCATAAATGTCAGAGAACTATCCGTCTGTTCCTTTTCTTACAAGGATGTCAGGGAACATAACTTTGCCCTTTTTTGTTGTCAGGTTTTGACGTGCTAGCTTGTTCCCCTACGCTCTACTCGGGGGGGGCTGCTGCCATGCATGCAATTCGTAAGCTTGATTATGATTATGATGATTATTCAAAAGCTTGATTATGATGCAATTCTAAAACCCTTGGAAAATATACGTTAACACATTATTACCCTTCAACAACTGCCTGCATTAGTGCTGCTAAACAAAGATGGCATTTGAAAACAAATTGATAGTTCGCTAACCTTTGAACGTGGTAGGACTGTGTGAATTAGCTCACAGATTGCTTGTGCTCACAATTGCCAGCTCACACGGAGAAACGCAAAGAAAAATGTATTTTGTTAAGTAAGCGGTGCAAACTAGTGCCGTCACTTGCATCTGAAGAACTTCCATCTTTGTACATTTTTCTAGAGAGCTGTCCCATGATCAATACATGCGTCCGTAATGCCACCATTTCCCCAATATAGTGGTCTACTTTTACCCAGGACCCATAGGGCTCTACATGTGAATAGGGTGCCATTTGGGATGCAACCAGGCTCACCCCAGCCCTCTTCTTTGCCCCTGGGAGGAGAAGGAACTTCCTCCACTTTCTCTGTGCATGATCGGCATCACCGAGACACAGTGGTAGTGCACTATATAGGGAATAGGGTGTTATTTCGGACGCACCCAGTGACTCTTTATGGTTCACCTGACCCCCACCTGAGTTATGGGAAGCTCTCATTAAACACAACATTGCATCCTTACCAATACTGTTTATGAATCTTCCTGAGACACATCCTCCTTGTGTGGAATAAGGAACTGATATGATGGCCTTGGTATAGGCCTACTGTCGTGGCCAAAAAATATTGTCCCCCTTGCACTTTTTTCAAGTAACTAAGTTGAAATTAAGTATTTGGTCTCCACAATTCTTTATTTCACTTAATATTACAGAACCTTTGTTTTTTATTCATAACTTAACATATCCATTTAAAATAGCCTAGACTTAATAATTGGTAGCACAGCCTTTGGTCAAAATAACTGCAATCAACCGCTTCCTATAGCCATCAATGAGCTTCCTACACCATTTTAGTGGCAGTTTGGCTCACTCCTCTTGTGCAAACTGTTCCAGTTCTCCCAGACTTGAAGGGTGCCTTCTCCCAACTGCTGTTTTCAGATCTCTCCAGAAGTTTTTAATGGGATTTAGATCTGGACTCATTGCTGGCCACTTCAAAACAGTCCAGCGTTTTATCTTGAAACATTCCTGGGTGCTTTTTGAAGTGTGTTTTGGTCATTGTCCTGCTTGAAGACCCATGACCTTTGAAGGAGACCCAGGTTTCTGACACTGGGTCTGACATTGCACTCCAAAATGCCTTGGTATTCTCCTGATTTCACGATACCGTGCACCCGTTCAAGGCACCCAGTGCCAGAGGCAGCAAAGCAACCCCACAGCTTCCCTGAACCTCCTCCATGTTTGACTGTAGGGAAGTTTCTCTTTTTGTTGAAGGCTTCATTTTTTTCTGTAAACATAGAGATGGTGAGGGGCCTCCCGGGTGACGCAGTGGTCTAAGGCACTGTATTGCAGTGCTAGCTGTGCCACCAGAGATTCTGGGTTTGAGCCCAGGCTCTGCCGCAGCCGGCCGCGACCGCGAGGCTCAGGGGGCGACGCACAATTGGCCCAGCGTCGTCCGGGGTTAGGGAGGGTTTGGCCGGCAGGGATGTCCTTGTCTCATCGCACACTAGCGACTCCTGTGGCGGACCGGGCACAGTGCACGCTGACCAGGTCGCTAGGTGTACGGTGTTTCCTCCGACACATTGGTGCGGCTGGCTTCCGGGTTGGATGTGCGTTGTGTCAGTGCGGCTTGGTTGGGTTGTGTTTCGGAGGACGCATGGCTCTCGACCTTCACCTCTCCCTAGTCCGTATGGGAGTTGCAGCGATGAGACAAGACAGTAACTACTACTAATTGGATACCACGAAATTAGGGAGAAAAAGGGGTAAAATAATATATATATATATATATATATATATATATTTTAAACATAGAGATAGTTTGCTTTACCAAAAAGCTCAAATTTGGTCTCATCTCTCCACAGAACATTCTCCAATAAGGATTTTGGCATGTTCAGGTGTTTTGCCAAATTGCAGATGGGCGTTCTTATGTCTCTCTCTCAGCAGTGGGGTCCTCCTGGGGGTTATATGATAGGAGTATCATGGTGCTTGTTGAAACTGTCGTACCTTGTGTCTGAAGGTCAGCTTGAATCTGTGTGGCAGTTGATCGAGGTGCTTTCTTCACCATTCAGATAATACTTTGCTGCAATCTTCCATCAACTTTTCTCTTTCAGACACGTACAGGGAGGTAGGCTACAGTGGGCTTTGGACTTAAACTTCTTGATAATATTACGTACGGTGAAAATGTGAACATCAATGTCTCTGGAGATGGAGTTTTAGCCTTGAGATTGATTGTCCATGCTTGGCTACAATCTTGTGTCTGACCTCTTCAGATAATTCTCTGGTTTTCTTTCTTTTCTCCATGCTCATTGAGGTACACACAGTGACACAGAACAGGAGAAGGAGTCCTTTTCTCTGATCAAACTGGTTAAATGTGTGCTTTTTATATTGCAGGCACCTGCAACTCACTACAGGTGAGTTCAATTCCAAAGTAAAGGAGAAACACCTGCTTGAAATCAAATGATTTTTAACTACTTATAGAAGGTGTCAATAATATTGTCCAGGCCATTTTAGAAATGGTGTATTATTTGAAAAAAGTGCAAGGGTGCCAATATTTTTGGCCACAAGTGTATATTTTGTGTTGATCACGAAGCTCATCTCTTGGATGGGAATGCTCACTGTCTGAATGCTATGTCTGTCTGTAGGCTATTTAAACACAGTAGTTTTCCCCATGGGTTTCTTCTACCTTAGTCAATATCTTTCATCCTAGTGAGGAGAGTGGGTGTGTCCCAAATTGCACCCTATTCTCTTTATACTGCACAAGGCCCATAGAGCTCTGTGCACTATAAAGGAAATAGGGTGCCATTTGGGACGCATCCAGTATGTTGACGGGAGAGCAGGAAGAGAGAGAGAGCCATGGAAACGCTGCCAGACAACCACCCACACACTTGTCCTTGTAGTATGAGGCCTAGTTGGCTTTCCTCCACTTGCATCATTTGTGCTATTGTAGCTGAGAACAACAGTAGAAATACTCATGAAAATGTATTAAGAGTGTCTGTAGTAGAGTAGATACAGAATACATACTGTCTGGGTCCAGGCTTGAACAAACTGGATCTTGAGGAACTAGGCCTAATACCTGAGGCTGAACCAACTCTTGTTGATGTCTGTGACATTCAGATAGTCAGACATGGTCAGTTCACATTAAGCTGTCACTGACTGGACATGGACAATTCCAACACCAATGATGTGAGTCAGATATGATTTTACAAATGACATTTGCTGTACAAGCATGTCCTCTATGCATCAGTCAATCAAACCCCGATTAAAAAAGGCAAAACAAAACAAGATGTGCAGTACCAGTCAAAAGATTGGACACAGCTACTCATTCCAGGGTTCTTCTTTATTTATACTATTTTCTACATTGTAGAATAATAGTGGAGACATCAAAACTATGAAATAACACATATGGAATCATGTAGTAACCCAAAAAGTGTTAAACATAGAGAAAGTGGAGGTAGTTCCTTCTCCACCCTGGGACAAAGAAGAAGTCTGAGGTGAGCCTCGCTGCTTCCCAAATGGAACCCTATTCTGATATAGAGCCCTATGAATCCTGGTCAAAAGTAGTGCACTATGTAGGGAATAGGGGCTGCATATTTGGGCTGCTGCCCCTGCCTTTGTCCAGGCTGTAAACTGAGTCTGCATTCAGCGGGAGCAGGGAATGCTACCCTCCCATCGTATCAGGTTCCATAGGTAGAAACACCTGCTTCACCCTGTGTCCTCCACCTCCTTCCTCATCCCGGGGATCCCTCTGGTTGTGTCTCAAATGGCACCCTATGCCCTATATAGTGCACTTATTTTGACCAGGGTTTAAAGTAGAGGTCGATCGATTAAACGAAATGGCCGATTAATTAGGGCCGATTTCAAGTTTTCATAATAATCGGAAATCGGTAATTTTGGATTATTTATTTTTTGACACCTTTATTTAATCTTTATTTAACTAGGCAAGTCAGTTAAGAACACATTCTTATTTTCAATGACGGCCTAGGAACGGTGGGTTAACTGCCTTGTTCAGGGGCAGAACGACAGATTTTTACCTTGTCAGCTCAGGGATTCAATCTTACAACCTTACAGTTAACTAAATCATAATCGGTCGACCTCTAGTTTAGTTTAAAGGTCTCTAGACAAAAATAGTGCACTAGTAGGGAATAGGGTGCCATTTGCGAAGCAAATTCTGTCTGTTCTTTGGCTCGGGGCCCTTCATTCACCCAGTCACTGCCCAATGGCTCTCTCCATCTCCCCCTCCACTGTTCTACAGACCTCTTCACTCATGTGGATATGGAGTGTACTTCAGATCACTTCTCTAATCCCCTTTGTCTCTTCTCTGAATGAAAAGGTACAATATATATACAAAAGTATGTGGACACCCCTTCAAATGAATGGATTCGTCTATTTCAGCCACACCCGTTGCTGACCGGTGTATAAAATCGAGCACACCGCCATGCAATCTCCATAGGTAAACATTGGCAGTAGAATGTCCTTACTGAAGAGTTCAGTAACTTTCAAGGTGGCACCGTCATAGAACGACAAGTCAGTTTGTCAAATTTCTTTCCTGCTAGAGCTTCCCCGGTCAACTGTAAGTGCTGTTATTGTGAAGTGGAAACGTCTTGGAGCAACAACAGCTCAGCTGTGAAGTGATAGGCCACACAAGATCACAGAACGGGACCACCAAGAGTTGAAGCGCTTAAAAACTACATCTGCACAAGAACTGTTTGTCGAGAGCTTCATGAAATGGGTTTCCATGGCCAAGCAGCCGCACACAAGCCTAAGATCACCATGCGCAATGCCAAGCGTCGGCTGGAGTGGTGTAAAGCTTACCGCCATTGGACTCTGGAGCAGTGGAAACGTGTTCTCTGGAGGGAGGAATCACGCTTCACCATCTGGCAGTCCAACGGACGAATCTGGGTTTGGCAGATGCCAGGTGAAAGCTCCTTCCCCAATGCATAGTGCCAACTGTAAAGTTTGATGGAAGAGGAATAATGGTCTGGGGCTGTTTTTCATGGTTTGGCTGTGCCCCTTAGTTCCAGTGAAGGACATCTTAACACTACAGCATACAATGACTTTCTAGACAATCCTGTGCTTCCAACTTTGTGACCTTCCCCAACAGTTTGGGGAAGGCCCTTCCCTGTTTCAGTATGACAATGCCCCCATGCACAAAGCAAGGTCCACACAGAAATGGTTTGTCGAGATCGGTGTGGAAGAACTTGACTGGCCTGCACAGAGCCCTGACCTCAAATCCCTCGAACACCTTTTGGACGAATTGCAATGCAGGCCTAAACGCCCAACATCAGTGGCCAATCTCACTAATGCTCTTGTGGGTGAATTGAAGCAAGTCCCCACAGAAATTTTCCAACATCTAGTTGAAAGCCTTCCCAGAAGAGTGGATGCTGTTATATCAGCAAAGGGGGGAACCAACTCCATATTAATGCCCATGATTTTGGAATGAGATGTTCGATGAGCAGGTGTCCACATACTTTTGGTCATGTAGTGTATTTAGTCAAATGTGATGGAGGCTCTTTATCTTTTGAAGGAGAGCTGTGATTTAGAGTCCTTTCATTAGCTCCAACTGCTACTAACATCAGCAAGAAATCTCCCAATCTGTTGTTGGTTACTACTAGGCATCGTATAAACAACAGAAAATGTAGTTTTACGACAGGCCATTTAATTCAACTGGAACGGGTTTACATTTTCTCCCTTTCAGCATTGCATAGGATAGGTTCATTGTGCATATATTATATTGTGCAAGCCAGAATGGCCCTTAGGGTCATGTTTCTGTGGTGTACAAGTACAAGTACACCTCCTGGACAGGAGGCTAGTCTGTCAACAGGCTTGTAAAGGGCAGTTATAATGACAGTCTCATTACTGTTGGAAACAAGAGGCTGATCATTTGATGTCAGTTATAACACATACACACACACATTCATATACACACAAAACAACTGTTGGATTTCGGGGATTAAGAATCTCCTGCTGAGATGAAACAAGATTCCTGTTTTCTCCCAACATTCTGGGAGCAGAAGCATGGACTTGGGATCAGCTGGGAGACTGAAAGCCAGGAAGCCTGAATAAAAGGAACTGATGGCATTTAAGATCTTGTTTGTGTAGAAGAGTTAATCCACTTCTTTACTTCAAAATAAAATGATTTTGCATGAGGATGAACATTAAACCTCAGGGTAAGCTTCCAGAGAAGACAAGCAAGCCAGGCCTGATACATCTACTTGCCAGACAACCCAGTCAAGTGTCTTGATAAGATCTCTGAGTTTGAAAATACCTCCTCTGAGTCCCAAATGGCCTATGGGCCTTGGCCAAAAGTAGTGCACTATTTAAGGAATAGGGTACTATTTGGGACACAAGCCAACCTCTCACAGCAATAGCAGAACTCTCTTTTGGACGTTAACAGGTCACAGACGTCCTGCTCTCCAGAACTCTCATAAACTCCTCTGAGTTGTTTGTTTAGCTCTACACAGCCATGCCCTTTACTATTGTAAACCTGGTTAGGGTCTGGGGTCTCCCTGGCAGCTTTCTCTGTGTGTGGTGGCTGTACTGTACGGTCCCTAGACAGCCTGTCTGCAGTCTTCGGCAGGCCAACCAAACCTGGGGGATTTGTCTTGTTCTTCTCGGCGGCCGTCTGCCTGTCACGAGGCATATGGAGGGTGACGGTACAGTGTTGTGATTGCTGTCCTCACTTTATCACTGGGCTCAATGGATGGCTGTTTAATCTGCTCTCATGGCCTACAAGAGGATTTGAGGGCAAGAGAGAGGGTGCAATTAGGGGCTGGAGAGGGGGATGGGTCAGGGGGTACAGGGAAATAATAGGGTAATGCTGGGGGAAGGGGGGGGGGCTTTCACCCATGGAGGGGAAATGACCCTAATTAGAACTGGGGAGAAGGCTGTTGTCTGACCAGATAAGGGGGTGATTTTGAACATGTAATTAGGTGTGGGGCATACTCATCCAGCCTTCTGCTGTTTTGGTCCGCGGGCCTGCTGGATCGGATTTTGGCCTCCCTGCACTGCAGCACAACAGCTGTGGAGCCTAGGCTACTCTCACGGTATTAGAGACAGGGAAAGGATGGGAACCCATTGACATTTTAATGTGGTGATTATATTAAACACGCTATGTGGTTACCGAGCAGTTCTGTCTGCAGTGCTTTCCCAACATGAGTGATTGGTTAGTTTGTAGTTTATCAGCCACTCACCCTGTATAATCATTGACTTTGCTTGTGAGAGCTGTGTTCAAGTCAGGCACTGTTATCTCTGACCTGTGTATCGTAGTAGGCACATATTTGTCTCCTGTGAAACTGTAGCCTAGTTGGAGTGAAACTGTTGGTATCAGTAATGCCGTTGGTTTGTGAGTGGACAGGGTGCAAGGTCCCTGCGGGTGACCAGGCTGTACTGTATGTATGCAAAGTAATTTTCCCTTTTTTCAGTGTTACAATAACAATATTGTTGATCCTCTCACAGTGCTGAGTGATTGGAGGTGGGCATTGAAGTAGTCAAGGGCATTGAACAGTCATTAGTGCAACCTTACTCTCCACTGTAAGAAGGTCTTCAAGTAGTCATAGAAATGGTTTGTCAAGAGAAGGGGAAGACTTGTATAGAAGCTATTATTAATCCAATGCCCCCTCCTCTCTGCTAATGTGCTGTCACAAAGCGGCAGTGAGCTCCACAAACAAGCGGGCTGTAGAGTCGGGGAGCATTATGAACAGCGGGCTGTAGAGTCGGGGAGCATTATGAACAGCGGGCTGTAGAGTCGGGGAGCATTATGAACAGCGGGCTGTAGAGTCGGGGAGCATTATGAACAGCGGGCTGTAGAGTCGGGGAGCATTATGAACAGCGGGCTGTAGAGTCGGGGAGCATTATGAACAGCGGGCTGTAGAGTCGGGGAGCATTATGAACAGCGGGCTGTAGAGTCGGGGAGCATTATGAACAGCGGGCTGTAGAGTCGGGGAGCATTATGAACAGCGGGCCAAGCAGATGAATGCGTGGCTGCAGGACGTTCTCTGCAAAGCAGAGAGGGAATAATCCTGACAGGCTGTGACTACGTTTTTTTCGACTGTCTGCCTCTCTGTGTCAGACAGAGCAGAGGAGCAGCCTGGGTGGGTCCTTTACCTGTAAACCCTTCTTTCCTGCACTGCTTACATCTCCCCTGTCTAGTCCAGCAAGGAACCCCTTTTTTGTCTGTTCCTATTTCCTTTCTCTTTATGGGGGAAGAGTCACTACACAGCCCCACGTACCAAATGGCCCCCTATTCCCTATACAGTGCACTACTTTTGTGGGCCCTGGTAAAAAAAAAAATAGTGCACTATATAGGGAGTAGGGTGTTGTTTGGGATGTAGCCCACAGCTCTGCGTCATGCAGTCCGGCCCTGTGGCTCTAAAATGCATAATCAACATCAAATAGATGAGGCTCTAATGATGGAGATTAGTAAATGATTTCACAGTACATATGAGATGTTCTGCTGACTGGGCTCTTTCACCTGGTGATCGATAGATTTTTTTTTTTACAGACGCATTGTTAATGAATTGCTCTCCAGCTCCCTGCTGACAGAGTGACCCTAATGGACTGGAATTACTGTCGTCTCGTAATGCATTAACTTCCCCCTCCCTCCCTCCCTCACCTCTCTCTCTCTCCCTCCCTCCCCCTCCCCCTGTCATCCCTCTGGTCTGTTGTTCTGCATGCAGCTGATTCCACAGCAGCTGGAGAGGCAGGTCAGGCAGCCCAGCCGGGGCAAAGTGCAGGATGATCACTGATCATGTGTTCCACCACCACATGGCCCTGGGTCTCTGGTCCACTCCCTGGGGGCCTCAAGCTCTGTCAATTGACATTGAGGCCAACTAGATTCCAGGGTGTAACAATGGCCACGGGGACCCTGGTCAATAGGGACGTTGTATGCATCCCAAATGGCAACTTATACCCTACATAGTGCAAAAGTAGTCCCCATAATGGGAGGCACCCATTGTAGGACCCTGGGAGCAGAGACCACTGCCCTCCCTGCCCCCTTCGGGCTCTTTGTTTTCCTATTAATCTATTAATGTACTTTAGAGAATGGAGAGGTCAGCTTTTTTTTCTGTTGTTTACCTCGTACATGGTGATAGTAGGACAGATGGAGCTTCAGGGCCTTGTGGCTTCAACCCAAAACACTGAGGTTATTTTAGTCCCCCTCTCACACCCGTGGGCAATGAAAAGGTATGCAAAGCAAAGGAGCATTTCACCATGAGTGTTACAGTACCTCTATCAATTCTTGCAAAACTCTTGCCTGGCTGCGGCCTATGAAAATTACATTACAATCCCATAAATGTGCACTGGGCCACGAGGAAAGGGAAGTACATTCTCATGTCACTGACTGACTGACTGACTGACTGACCCTCTTGATCCATGTCCCAGCCACCACTATGGCTTAGCAGGGGGCCTGCAGCCCACCACTTCACTACAGACACGTCTCATTAAGGGGTGCACACATCGCACCGAATGTGGATTTCCCGTTCGTCTACCATTCATTTAGCGCGCTGTTGATGTCTGACTGCTGACATTTTCACCCGATTGTACATGTAAAATCAGTTTGCACTCGGTTCCCCTGTACTCTCGCAAGGCAAAATCTCAGGGGATCTGCCACTGATGGCCCTTTAAAGTTGCTCTTTGTGTCACTTATTGACTCGCTTTGCTGTAAATCAAATAAAATGACATTGGTCACGTACACATATTTAGCAGATGTTATTGCAGGTGTAGCAAAATGCTTGTAAGAAATAACACAAAAAAAAACAAAATACTGCAAAGTTGCTCTGTCAGCGCCTTCTTTGTAGATCTACTGCATAGTACATCTATGGGCTCAACACGGTGAACTTCCCCCCACTGCCTGCCTACACTACTGACGTCATCTGTATTATTTACTAGAGTGAATATTTCATGGTGGCATCAGGACTGGGGACGTGCTGCGTTGTACCAGAGGGCCACCACCACCCATCTCATGGCAGGCCACCCATCTCTTCCTGCCCTTGGTAAAAGGCAGCTAAATCAAGGCAGGCAGTGAGTGTTTCATTTTTGGCGCTGCCTGTGTGATAAAACCAGAGATCTCAGATCTTAATTTGGGTTTTATTGCCGCTGGAGAAAATAGAGAAGGAGGGAGGGTACAAAGTTACCGGCCTCCTGCTCTTTATAGGAAGCAGAAAGCCTCTTCACACACGCTCAGATTGTCATCCCCCTGCCTTTAAAAAGAGTGGTAAAAATGAACACCTTTGACATGACAGCAAGAGAGAAAGGGAGGGGTAGGGGCGGGGGAGAGAAGCCCTTAATGTATTATAGATAGACAGATCAGGCTGCAACATCTTCTCTTTTCCTCTCCAGTAATACAACTGTGAATGTGTGGAAATAAATCCCTGGAGGGAGGAACATGAAAGGGCAACTTCATAAAAGTTAGTGGCTCAGAGAAACTAAGCTTTATTGTACAGTGCAGTGTGGTTGGGATGGGTGTGTGAGAGCAGAGAATGGGTGTGCGGGTGCTTTTTGAAGGCAACTGGAGTGGCACTGTGTGTGGACCTCTTAGGACAGTGGTACCCTATCATAAAAATGGATTTTCAATGATTATTAACGTGTCCTTTCCTTCTTATGTCTTACAGTGAGGGGGTCTTCAAGTGCCCAGAGGACCAGCTGCCCCTGGACTATGCCAAGGTACGGTTAAAACTCACTTATCCACTTTCTCACATGTCCCTGACAGTCCCACCCATTCAAGTTTGAATACGATCTGTGTGCCAGTTAACCAATACTTAAGCCTACAACCATAGTTAAGCCTACAAACACGCCCCAATCAACAGAATTCACCCTCACTTTCTGATGTGCTCCTTCTTACAAAATCATGTCTCTGGGCTACCCAGTAACTTCCCCATACAACACACGTATTATGAATGTAAATCTGTGTGTTGTACCACGTCCTGGTCAGGCTGAGATGAGGCCTTATTTTAACTGTGAATCTGAAGTGGTGTGACCTAAATGGCACTTTTGACCAAAATTAGTGAACTATATAGGGAATAGGGTGCCATTTGGGAAACCGCAAGAACACATGAGTCACCATGTCCCTTACCCCAGACCCATAGACCAACAGACAGAGGGCTCAGGCAGCTAGCTAGCCATCTTCGTATAGGCCCACTAATTGCGATAACGAAGAACCACAGGCTACTCATTCCCCTTGGAATGTCAGGGTTGATGACGGTCCGTTTCTCAGTGCACAAAACAGTTCACTCTCGCACACTACTGTCAACATGGAAGTTTTACAGTTTTATACAGTACCCATGAAAAACAAATGGGCAGACATGATTACACAACCGGAGAGTGGCTGGGGAGTGGTAAAAGCACTCTCCAGCCTAACAGCCAAAGTCAAAGGTTGTGGTATATTTTTAAGTATTGCATTGCTGGAGAAAAGTGGGGTATTGCGTTGATCTGACAGAAAAGAGAGTCAAAATCACTAAAACAGTAGCTCTCCTAAAACTCTTCATCCCAGTCCAGAGAAAGAATACCACATCTAAATCTCTTTAATTAAACTTTTGGCTTCTTACGCCGTCTTTTATTTTAAGCATTTAATCAGATTGTACAGGGGGTGTATGGTGGCAGTCTATTCGTAATGAAAGAATGACTCTTTCACAAACATGATTTCCCCACTGTGCCAGAGTGTGCAGCGAAAGGATAAGGACTTAATTCTGCTCTGTGCATGAGAGGACCCCAAGCTTAACGTTTAACAAAGGAATTAAAACACCAATGACCACTAATTCATCATCTCAGTTACTGTACAGTCTCATTGGCTAGTTTTCCCATGAATTAATGAATTGCCCATACAGTAGGCCCATCCTGCTCTATACTAGAACATTAGCATGCTAAAGTGTGTTAGGAGTTCATAGGCAGTCCTGTGAGGTGGTGAGGTCAGTGGGGTAGCGCTGCTTATGCCGAGCTGCGAGCGCTAGCGAAGTTCTTAAGGAGACTGTAGTCACGACAGAGAAGCAGTACATGGGTCCCCACTGGGAGGACGTGCTCATTGCACACCTGTCAGACACTGGTATTTACTGATACCTTCACAGCCTCCCAGTCACCTGTAAAATACACCCTACTGGTGATTAGAGATGCGTCCCAAATGGCACCCTATTCCCTATATCATACACTTCTATTGACCAGAACCCTGTGAGCCCTGGCCAAAAGTAGTGCAGTATATAGGGAATAGGGTGCCGTTTGGGACACAGTCCAGCTCCCTGGGTACATCTCATTACACTATGTCCCTGTCCTTGCCCTCCCCTGAACACATCTCAATTCTAATAATGCTCTCATTTCACCCAGGCAGTGCAACATGTCATTTAAATATGGCCCTGTTGTCAAAGAGAGGAAGCAGAACGTCAGTAATGTAAAGGGATGTGTTCTGCTGTGAGACCGCAGCTGACTGTCTATTCCAAAACAGACAGACAGACAGAGACAGACACAGACAGACAGACAGACAGACAGACAGACAGACAGACAGACAGACAGACAGACAGACAGACAGACAGACAGACAGACAGACAGACAGACAGACAGACAGACAGACAGACAGACAGACAGACAGACAGACAGACAGCTTTAGTTCCATGATCCTCCAGGGACTATGTTATTAAAAGGTCTTTATTGCAGTCCCCCGCAGACTCCCAGGCTGGAACAATAAGGGAGTGTTAAGGTTTACTTTAGAGGATTTGATTTCTTTGTCATCTTGGCTCAGCATGTGATTTCCAGTTGGAAATAGTATTGCAGTTATCTGCTTCAATCACTCACCATGCATTATTATGCTGCGTACATGCTGCAGTAAATTGTAAGAGACAGTGCTGTTCTGTAGCACAATACAATACTTGCTTTATTGGTCCATTTGCACAGATAATCTATTCTTTATTTGTTGCTGTCATAGTACCCAACCTGACACACAACACACACATCACAGACTGGGAGCAACACACACATTCTCTGCCGTAGTGCTGAGTTCTTTTCAAATGGAAAGATTCTTTTCTACTTTATATTTTGGTGACTTGAAGGCAGTTTTCATTACAGCATGGTGAATGTGATATATAATTCATCCTCACTAGTTAAACTACTGTAGCACACAGCTTTTATTTGAGATGACATAACAGTTCATGTAAGTTAATGGACCAGTAAATGTTGCCAAGTCAGGAGAGTGAAAAGTTTTACCTCAGATCTACTTTTGGCCCTAATGTATTATTCACTGGACCCTTTTCAATTCCACTGCACACTTACCATTTATAATTCTGACTTTTACCGTTCTAATAGGGTGACGAGAACATAAACATTTACAGAGTACTTATTTATGTCTAAAGAAAACATTTAAGCTATGGTAAAACCATAGTATCTCAATGTTTTGATTCATAGCCTATAGAGAAAGAGACCGCCTCTCGTATGAAGGCGTGTGACTACAGTTGAGCTGTTATTTGTTTTAGGGACAGCTCTGACATTTTGAGGAAGTTCCTTTTCTCTTCGTGTGACAGAGGCAGCCTGGGCAACATATGGACGGAAATTCATGCAGTGCTGCCTCACAAGGGTTGTCACGGAGAGCGTGTGTGTATTTGTGTGGCCTAAATCTGTAAATCCAGAGGATACTGTTCTTTAGGGAGCAGATTTGGCTTGATTGGATAGAGAAGGACCTCATCCTTCTTGATCAGTGACTATGGGGTGTTCTCTCCCTCCTTCCTCACTTTAATTCTCTCTCTGATGTTTTCTACATTTCATGAACTATAATTCCAGAAACATTGCAGTATGTGTTCTTGTGTTCACAGAAGTTCAATTGTTATTCCTAATTTTGGGCCTGATTCATTCGTCATTCATGTCCAGGACTTGTACTTTCAACTTCCTCTTCTGCTGTTTTGCTGTTGGTCGCTAAGACCCTCTTTGTCAAGGCTTCATTGTATTATTAATACACTTAGTTAGGCATCAACATGATAATCATTCCTAACTGCTGGGAACACCCTTTGTCTTAATCAGTGACACACTATATTAGTTTGAGTGTTGCCCTGGGTGCGGCCACTATTCCCCCACACTGTCCCCATAAAATAACCACACCATCCAGGGTTTATACTGCAGTTATCCCAGTGTGACCCGATGACTGTGTTTTGCCATCAGTATTAAGGAGATAGCTTCCTGTACAGGCAGTGTACTTGTACGTCAACCTGCCTCATGCTACAGAAACAGGAGATAGGCTGGACAAGGCGTATCTATACCTGTGAGCCAGTGCTGATCATGTCCTCATGGTTGTGTCATGGCTACAGATCTACCCTGACCCAGAGCTGGAGCAGCAGATCCTGGCTCTGCCCATCCGCTGCATCCACAGTGAGGAAGGCTGTCGCTGGACCGGACAGATGATGCAGCTCCAGGTCAGTAGCTGCCTGCCTGGCTTTCTTACCTTTTTTTTACCTCTCTCTCACTCATCCTCTCCCTCTCTCATCCTGTCTAAGATACCTTTTTCATGTCCATAGCCCTGTGTCTCGTGCCTCCAGTGTATAGGGTTATCTGCTAGCGCAGGCCTGGCTAAATGCAGGCTGAATGAGCGTGTTGGTGTCTTGCTGCTGACACATTCCTCTCCCCCCTCCCTCCGTCTCCCTCAGGGTCACTTCTCCACCTGCGCCTTCAATGTGATCCCCTGCCCCAACCGCTGCTCCATCAAGCTGACGCGCCGTGACCTGCCTGACCACCTGCAGCACGACTGCCCCAAGCGCAAGGTCAAGTGCGAGTTCTGCGGGAGCGAGTTTACCGGGGAGGCCTATGAGGTAAATAAACAACAACAAGCAGAGACCTACTTTTTCTTTTTTCTATTTTTACAGAGTAGCACTAGCAAGTAAACAACCTGGTTAAGGCCACATTTTTCACCACTGAGTGAATAGTAGTCTTTGTAGTGTCTACTCCAGGAAGCCAAGTATGTAAATTACGCTAGCTTTTGATGGTGGCAGTGTATTTAGAAATAACACGTTTGTTGGCGTGAGGGGAGAGACGTAGAACTGTGCACCTTTCATACTGTGTTTTTCTCTCCGTCCAGAGAAGTGGTGCCTCAGGGTTAAAGTTAGCCTCTCTCCCTCTCACTAACACCTCTGTTACTGTTTACAGGCTGCCCCTCCTCTGCTCTGTTTATACAGGCCCAATGTGGCCTTTCCACCATAACAGAATCCTTAATATGGCTCCAGCTTTTTATAGGAAAGTCAGTTGTTCATTTTCAGTGGCAGTGGGATCATAAAATTGGCCCTTGAATGTTTTGGTACACCTACTGGAGAGCTCTTCTTTGACTACACCCATTCAGCATCGTTCACACCCTCTTAAGCCTTACACGGAACCCAAACCGTCTGCGTGTGTGCGCCATCGTGCATAAATTCATTTTGTCCACCTACACCAAACGCAATCACGGCACGCAGGTTAAAATATCAAAACAAACTCTGAACTAATTACATTAATTTGGGGACAGGTCAAAAAGCAATAAACATTTATGCCAATTTAGCTAGTTAGCTTGCACTTGCTAGCTAATTTGTCCTATTTAGCTTGCTTGCTGTTGCTAGCTAATTTGTCCTGTGATATAAACATTGAGTTGTTATTTTACCTGAAATGCACAAGGTCCTCTACTCCGACAATTAATCCACACATAAAAAGGCCAACAGAATCGTTTCTAGTCATCTCTTCTCCTTCCAGGCTTTTTCATCTTTGAACTTATATGGTGATTGGTATCTAAACTTTCATAGTATTACCACGACGACAAGCAACACAGTTCGTCTTTCAATCACCCACGTGGGTATAACCAATGAGGAGATGGCACGTGAGTACCTGCTTCTATAAACCCATTAGGAAATGGGAGAGGCAGGATTTGCAGCACGATCTGCGTCAGAAATAGAAATGACTCATATTTTAGCCCTTGGCAACGCAGACGCTCGTTGGTGCGTGCGAGCAGTGTGGGTGCAATAATTGAATAACATAGATTTCTAAATGTATTATGCAACGTGAGCGGTTATTCATGGTATTTGCCCCACCCGTTAAGGATTCACATAATCCCAACCAATACTACTAGTGATGCAAACTGATTGTCATAGCTAGCCACCATCCATGAATCTGCAGGTAGCTAAAGTTAACCAACTAAGTTCAATGTTAGCTAACTAGCTAACATTAGGCTATAACTAGCAATGATAATGGCTTTCTGAGATACAAATAATATTACTACACAGATCATACACTTAACGTTAAATAGTGAGCTAGCCAGCTAACTAGCTAACAGTTTGCTATAACTTGCAACGAAAATTACTTTCTGACCAAATTAGAAAACAAAAGATAGCTAAAAAATGTTGCTAGATTCTTACCAGTATACAGCCGCCTGTGTTCTCTTTTCGACTTCCTTTGCATTTGCAATCATACTGTACTCTGCTTCCACTGGGCATTCCACTGATTTCAAAACTTAGTCAACTTCTTCCATGACAACAACACTGATCTCTATTTCTTCCCCATTACTTTCATCAGAAGACTAGGTTTTTACCTAAATCAGGGATTTCCTCATCGTCTGATTAATTTACAGTCCGAGAGAGTCAGCATGGCACGATCGTTCTCCAGAAAGTAGTCCATCAGGAGGCCTCCCGAGTGGCGCAGTGGTCTAAGGCACTGCGGCTAGCTGTGCTACCAGAGACTCTGGGTTTGAGCCCAGGCTCTGTCGCAGCCGGCCGAGACCGGAAGGTCCATGGGGCGACACACAATTGGCCTAGCGTCGTCCGGGTTAGGGAGGGTTTGGCCAGTAGGGATATCCTTGTCTCATCGCGCACTAGCGAGTCCTGAGGCGGGCCGGGCGCATGCATGCTAACCACGTCGCTAGGTGTACGGTGTTTCCTCCGACACATTGGTGCGGCTGGCTTCCGGGTTGGATGCACGCTGTGTTAAGAAGCAGTGAGGCTTGGTTGGGTTGTGTTTCGGAGGACGCATGGCTCTCGACCTTCGTCTCTCCCGAGCCCGTACGGGAGTTGTAGCGATGAGACAAGACAGTAACTACTAATAATTGGATACCACGAAATTGGGGAGAAAAAGGGGGTAAAAAGAATACGAAAAATAATTTTCCCACGGATCTTTATCGAAAGCGCCTATTAAATTCAGGGCAGCAATGTTGAGAGCAGTAGCAGAACTTTTGCAGTTCTCCATGATATCTTTCATTAAAGCAGCAGTAGCAAGGATTATCTACACATACTGAGCAGCTCATGTTATACACAGAAGCACGCTACATGGCAGACCAATCCAAACTTATCTTTTGGCATGTCCAGCCCATCCATCTCAGCCAATCATGGCTAGCGGTTCCTGTCTTTTTCCATGGCAAAACCAACTAGGCTCGTAATTTAACAATTGTATTTGTATTTACAGATGGCGTACACGTTTGTTATTAAGGCACATGAAAGTTCACATGTTCCAGAAATCATTTATGCAAAAATAAAATAATTTTGATTTTTTTTAAAGTTGACTTTCAAATGCCTTTCCTGTGAAGTAGTGACGTGTGACATACGACTAGCTTCTTGAAACGGGTCACAATAATGATGAACTGCGCTGGAAGCTTGCTAGTTTTACTAGTAGTTTTGTTGGTAGTTTAGTTGGTTGTGATGATGTCAATGCTTGTGTTGTGACCTGTGTGTGTCCTGTCTTCTCTCCCAGAACCATCAGGGTATCTGTCCCCAGGAGAGTGTGTACTGTGAGAATAAGTGTGGTGCGCGGATGATGCGTCGGCTCCTGTCCCAGCACAGTCTGGCTGAGTGTCCCAAGCGCACGCAGCCCTGCAAGTACTGTGGCAAGGAGTTTGTCTTCGACACCATCCAGGTTAGTCAACAACATCAACACACCTCCTCTGACCGAACAAGCTCTAGGACTTCTTCCTTCCCTACATTCTCCTGCATATCCTGTTTTACCATCACATTTGTCATCACTTGATTAATGGCTACATTTTATTTTCCATCAATGTAGTATTTGTATTACTGCTTGGAAGGCCAGACCTAAATTAGTGCCCAAACTCAGACCTGTGAGAATGAAGTGTTTTGAAGGTTTATTCCGGAGGTTTGTTATGAGTCCTTCCCCTATTTCACTGTGTGTGATGAAGGAACAGTGCAGTCTGTCCTGGATGAAGGAGGGTTCTCAGTCTCTGTAGAGCGGGATGGCCCTGGGCCCACAGCTGCATGAACACTGGCTTTCATGGTGCCCACTACTCTGTGCCAGCCCGCTGTGCCTGCTGCTGTTTGTGCTGGCATTGCCCACCCCCGGCAGCACCTGTCACCTCTCTGCACACATCCTGTCCTCAGGCCCAGCGGCCGGCCACTCGCACTCTCCTCTCATACCCACAGTTTATTCATCATGTCTCCCTCTCAGAGCACATGCTTTATGAGTTCAGCTCCATAATCAACTCGTTTATCTCATTCATACATTTTAATAGACAGCCATTATGATATGATATGATACACTGCGTTTCTTAATCACTCATACAGTGATTTTGCTGTGCAAAGGGCTTCATGTTGTCTTGTCGATGCTCTTTCTCTTAATTGGTGGCAAAGATGCTTACATGATACGTGATTTTTAAAAATTGATCCCAATATATTTTTTATCTATCTGGCTGTATAAATCTGGTACATTTCCAGAAATGTTGATTGATGTGCATTGTCTATGTCAAATGAATGTGATAAATCTAATAACTTTTTTCTACCCTCCAGAACCATCAGTACCACTGCCCTCGGTTTCCAGTCGCATGTCCAAACCAGTGTGGCACCCCCAACATAGCCCGGGAGGACTTGGCCAATCACGTGAAGGAGAACTGTGGCAGTGCCCTCATCCTCTGCCCCTTCAAAGATGCCGGCTGCAAACACAGGGTAAGGCTGACCTGCTGCTCTCTAGCTGGTTTTCATTACTTCAGACCCTCAAAGAGAAAAACTTTGATTCTAGCTTTTTGCAAGAGGCATAGTTTTATTTTTCATTACTGCCCACTGCTTTATTGATGTCACGTTTAATAATTTTTCCACTCTCGGGTACTTTTTTGTGCATATTTCCAAAATTATATTTGGATTATTATGCTTCATGCTCCGGTTGAGTTGAAACCCTGTAACTTGTGTCCAAGGGGATGATTGTCTTCAACATACAGAGCCGTCTGCCTGTCCTGCCTCTAGGCTCTATTTTAATGAGAGTCACACGTTTTCTCTGCTATGACAGCGCATTTTAGTCTATTTTTGAAACTGACGTCAATCTGAGAAAATGTGGAGAGCTCTCAGAGTCAGAGCAGACAGGCTTCATGCTTTGTGTTTGAAATGGGCGTTTGGAAAGCTCAGTCCATAGCAATGCAGATGGTCTGACAAAATGCATCAGGATAGAGAGTACAACCAAGCGTGCAGATGTTCAGTACACCAAACACAAATGTGTGTGGCAGGGCTCCCAAAAGAGCAGCTGATTAGCAGACGGCCACAGGCTTGAATGTGAAACTCAAACAGACAAAACAATCTAGTGTGCTGTGCCACATTATTAAATCCAACATATTTCTATACAGCATTTGTACTATACAGAGTTTCACCCTCCTTGCTACACACAGTGAGTGACGTCTCCCTAACTAGTCTCTCCTCTCTTCTTGCAGTGCCCAAAACTGGCGATCGGGCGTCACCTGGAGGACACGACCAAGTCCCACCTGACCATGATGTGCAGTCTGGTGGGGCGCCAGCGACAGGAGATCCTTGAGCTGCGGAGGGAGATGGAGGAGCTGTCAGTCAGCAACGATGGAGTGCTCATCTGGAAGCTCAGCGATTACTCCCGGAAACTCCAGGAGGCCAAGCTTCGGAATAACCATGAGTTCTTCAGTCCGCCCTTCTACACCCATCGCTACGGCTACAAGCTGCAGGTGTCTGCGTTTCTGAACGGTAACGGCAGTGGGGAGGGCTCGCACCTGTCCATCTACATCCGGGTGCTGCCGGGGGAGTACGACAACCTGCTCGAGTGGCCCTTCTCATACAAGGTGACCTTCTCCATCATGGATCAGAGCGACCCGTCGCTGTCCAAGCCCCAACACATCACAGAGACCTTCAACCCTGACCCCAACTGGAAGAACTTCCAGAAGCCGTGCAGCACCCGTAACTCGCTGGATGAGAGCACCCTGGGCTTCGGCTACCCCAAGTTCATCTCCCACGACGAGATCAAGAAGAGGAACTATGTCCGAGACAACTCCCTCTTCCTCAAGGCTTCCATAGAGATCCCCCAGAAAATCATGGCCTGAGGGATTACTGGTTTTGGTTTATCAGGAGGGACGGGAGGGTAAAAGACAGGCTTGAGACTGATATGACACTTACCTTGAGAACTTCACCACACTTATTCTTTAGACACTGACTGACTGTCCACTCCACTGTAGGAGCTGCTAGTCTGTTGGCTTGTGTTGGAGGACTGGACTGGAGGATCCCGCTATATTTAAATGGTAGAGAATTCTAAGTGTTAGGTCTGCAGAAACCATCACTCTCTGATTCTTATTTGTAAATGTTTATTTTCTAAAAAAAATATTCTCAATCTGCAACAAAAAGCCTTGGAAATCGACAGTGCCTAGAAAGTTTATTTTAAGTTATATTTTGTTGTTTTTCTACAGCACAGATGTAAATATTAAGAAATGATTGAGAGATGTTCTGGGGCTAGAAGGTGTTCTTAAGCCTTTGCACTTAGAAATAATGTTTGGCTCTGGTTTGAACCATCCCATCTAATCACGAGCGGTCCAAAGAACAGGGCAAAGCTCAGGCTAGTGGAAGAAGCTCATCACACTCTCAAGCCCAACTGCCGTTTGTTTACATGCTCTTATAGTATCTCCCACTGATCCTTTAACAAATTCAAAGCTCTTGGTTAGCAAATTTGAGATTGCTATTAAGCCCTTTGTCAGCAAACAATATTACAGCTGTGAATTAAGTGTGTTTCTTCTTGTCACTCTTCTATCACTCTCTGTCTACAATTCGTAATTTGGCACATTCTATAATGCTTAGAAGGAGAGGATCATGATCTTTAGACAAAAAACAATTTGTCACAGGCAGATTTATAAGCCTCTAAAATACATCTCCTGTGGGGTCCTGAGAAGATAGATACAGTAGATGGGTTCCTATGCTTTGCTGGTCAAAGATGCTAATGTACAGTATGACGGTCTTTGAATGGGTAGAATTGAATCCACTCAGTCCTGTCAAGGGGTGATATGGTACATGTGCACTTAAGTGTGAAGGGAAAGCCATGAGGTCTTGGTATGTAGGTTGGGGAGAGATGAGCTCAAGACATCAACAGAAAAACATGCATCTGTCAATGCGATACAACGTGGACCACATTTGTGTACTGTAACCTGTATTCTTGAAATCTTCTCCCTTGATACTGAGGGCTTTTTTTTGCAGTGGAGGAACTGTTAAACGGAACCAAATTCTTTTTATATTTGAAAAATGTGAGCAACATTTGTTAATAATGTGTCATAGACAGAAAGACATTGGAGTGAATTAGCTTAACGGAGGGCTGTGAACTGAAGTGCATTCATGGTTTTTACTCAGCCCAGTTGGGCATAGGGGCTGTTTGGAAGATGCTTTATGCCTTGGTCCTCTCCTGAGAATGACGTGCGGGTGCCTCGGAAAAGAGTGCATCTTAATAGTGTGGCGATGCTTGTTACCATGGCCACCAGCGTGCATCTTCACTTCAGCACGTAAGCTTACCATAAGGAGAGGTTGAAGAGGAGCAGCCATGTGCAATACAACTGTCATAGGCTCCATCAGACTAGTAACACCCGCAGTGGAGGACTTGATCAAACATTCATGACATATGTGAATAATACTGATGTAAAAAATGCAGAAGCACATTCTGTCGTTTTTTTATTCTACATGAAAATACCTGGTTTCTTGTTATAATACCAGCCAATATTTTACAGTGATTTTAAAGTTTAAAAAAAAACATTTTGTAAGATTATGTATTTTGCAAAGTACTTAAATGTTTAATACGACTTTTTGTTGGAGAGTTAGGGTTGAGCTTGGGGATTTTCTGGACAGTTTTTAAAGTTGAATCTCTTCTGAATCTGAATAATTGGTTTGTTTGTTTCGTTTGGATCTCACATATATTGTGTCTGTATTTCGTTTTTAAAGTATTTATTTTAAGGCGCCATTACGTAAGCTTGATTAACTAGATGGCAAAAATGTTTTAATATGTTGATTGATGAGTGCTTCTCAATTTCTCTTTTAAAATAAAATACTATCTATTACCTCTTGCTTCACAATGCTGCTATATATACTCTTTATGTAGTTGTATGTCTGAGTGTTTGCATCACCTACTGAGCTCTCCGCTTTCATCCACATTTTGTCAGGCAGTTTGGCCTCTCGTTGTTTACATCCCCCCCTCAAAATGTTTTACTGATCGCATTGATGATTCTGCTAGGCTTGTAGCACATACAGTAGACCAAACTAGATACAGTTCCTGGCTCAGCTGTCTCGTGGGCAGATACCTTCACTTGTCTGAAACTACAGCAAATGTTACATTAACTCTTGCTTCCTTGATGAAAAGGTGCAATTTATGTCTGAAATTCCTGCCTTTCTCAGCACTTTAAGTTTTTCTGAGAGAAATGTCTTGCCTCACCGTGTTTCACTTGTTTTTATTTAGTCTCATGCTGAGCACCCACCATGCATCCATAGTCTGAATTGACTTTTCACCGTAGAGCTGTCTGAGGAGCAGGCCCCATCAGATTACAACACACAAAGTCCTCCTGGTCGCCTCCCTCCCTCGCTCCCTTCCTCCCTCTCTGTTCCGACACCTCCAGAGATGGAGGGAACAGAGGAAAGGGGGCAGAGGGAGAGGAAGCAAGGCAGACGTTTGCCCTGCTTTGATGTGGTGCCAGGAGTTTGCTGTAGCTCTCAGCTTGAATGACGTTGAATGTGGAGTTTAGGGAAGGGGAAAATGAGCTTTTACCTCCGTTACTCAAATGTCCCTCAGGAAGGATACTGTCTTTTTTCACTTGTTTAGAATAGTTTGGGGAACTCTTTTCTCCAAAGTAAAACATTTGAGTTTACACAAAGGCTGATGTGGAATGGTACTTACGCTCCGCTGTCAATTCTCCAGGATATTTGGTCATAGTCCTACTTACGTTTCTCTTTAAATGGCTACTTATTTATCATTATGGGAAATTTGTTCCCTTGACAAAATATGTTTCCCTGCTGTGGGTAATGTATTCAGTGGGATGATTCATCTGTGGAAGGGAGGGGTTCTCTGGGTAGGACAATCCCCTCTCTGTCTGTCCACAGACTAATGGCTTTCCACAGAGAGTGGCTTCATTCTGAGCTGCCTTCTATATAGTTAAGCATAATAACCAAAAGCCATACTGACAGCCTCAACATTTCCTGGTGCTGGGGTTCAAACAACAGCCTAGCTCGTGCTGCTTTGGGGCTGTACAGCAGCATTAAAATAGAAATGGCTAATTGCATGTTAGCTTCATGTTTCCCATGCCGAGAGTAGCGGAGCAGAGTAGTCACGTGTCATGCAGTCAATGCTCAACGTACTATACAGTACTGACCTTCTCTCTTGCTCATGTGACGGTTCGCCCGGTAAATGAGTCCTCGGGTAGCCTACACCCAAGCTCTCACACTACAGTGTTGTTCCCTATAGGTTAGCACACCCAGACTTTGGTCAACGTGAATACATGAGTGGAGTGTCCGAGCAGGTTGGGTGAAAGATGCTGAGTAAGAGGGAGGACCCAGCCCAGCCCATAAGGATTTCCTCTGCCATACAACACATCAAAGAGTTGTGGTGTGGGTTTGTGTAGCGTGCCATGCTGTCGTCTCATGTTGAAGTTAAACCATGACTGGTGTGGAGCGGGAGGGAGGGTAAGTGGAGTGGTGTGTGTGGCTCGGCCTGGCTGTGTCCTCAGAGCAACAGTGGTCTCCTCAGGACTCTGGCTGACAGATGCCTTGCACCTTGGCTACAGATAATATAGTTGAAGAGTCAGCTGATCGAACAGAGCTTTACTAGTACATTACTTTACTATACCCACAATGTCAAGTGCTGGTAATTATAAATAATCTGATTGTGGATATCATGCCACTTAACTAAGTTGATTCTCTCTACCTCTCTCCCACATGTAAAAGTTGTGCTGTTCAGTATTGTGGCTGGCTCTCCTTATTAGCACACTGGCTCTTTTTCAGTGGCAGCTTTCAGATAGATCAGATTACTGCCCCAGGAGCACAGAGAGCAGCCCTCTCACTCCATACTGTAGCCAATCAGCGCTCCCAAGGCCAGAGACCTCGGGATAGACACTGCTTTGATTCAGGGAGTCATTCCATCCAGATGCCTCCTTTCACTCAACGTTGCCCTTGATCCCAAACAAACCGGACGACATGATCTTTATCTATAATGGATGTGGTAAAGGGCTGCGCCACACTGACCAAACTGATAACCACAATCATGATGGCGCCGTACTGGATGGCCGTCGTTTTCGAGCTCCAACTAAACTTAGCTATTTTCTGATTCTTCTGGCATTTAACTTTACTTTCACAAAATGTATCCGTTATCATTAACTAGGAAAGTCAGTTAACAACAAATTCTTATTTACAATGACGGCCTACCCCAGCCAAACCCAGATGACGCTTGGCCAATTGTGCACTGCCCAATCATAGCCAGATATGATGTAGCCTGGATTTGAACCAGGTACTGTAGTGATGCCTCCTTCACTGAGATGCAGTGTCTTAGACTGCTGCACCACTCAGGAGCCCCAAGATCTTTTGAACATCAGATCAGTAGTTACTTATCCCAATTCCGACTTCAACTTCGACTTATCTAACCTGGCCGCTTTCTGCAATTCCGACCCAATTTTTAATGTTTTCAAGAGGAAACGCCAGCATAACAGAGGCAAAAGAGGAGGGGGAGTACTGGTGAGATTGAGGCTAAGGGAAAACCGGCCACCACATCCCTCCATTCTATTGGCCACTTGATAATAAGATGGAGGATATCTGATCGCGGATTTGCTAACAACGGGACTCTTGTAATTGCAATATGCTCTACTTTTCTGAAACACGGCTGTTGGACAAAATACCCGACATGGGGTATCCAACTAGATTCTCCATTCAGCAAGAGGACAGGACAGGGGAGTCACACACACTCACATACAATCTCAAATACAATCATCATAAATGCTGCATCATATACGCTGCTACTCTGTTTATCGTGAGATCATCAAGGACAACAACCACCCGAGCCACTGCCTGTTCACCCCACTATCATCCAGAAGGCAAGGTCAGTACAGGTGCATCAAAGCTGAGAGCGAGAACCTGAAAAACAGCTTCTAACTCAAGGCCATCAGACTGTAAAATAGCCATCACTAGGCGGGTTCCACTCGGTTAGGTAATCCTGCACCTTAGAGGCTGCTCCCCTATATACATAGACTTGAAATCACTGGCCACTTTAATAATGGAACACTAGTCAATTTACTAATGTTTACATATTTTTGCTTTACTCATCTCATATGTATATATTCTATTCTACTGTATTTTAGTCTATGCCACTCTGACATTGCTCATCCTAATATTTATATATTCTTTAATTCTATTCTTTTACTTTTAGGTTTGTTGTGTATTGTGTGTATTATGAATTGTTATAAATTACTGCACTGTTGGAGCTAGAAACACAAGCATTTCGCTACACCCGCAATAACATCTGCTAAACATGTGTATGTGACCAATAAAATTTTATCAGATTTTATCCTGATGCCTAGTCACCTTACCCCTATACATATCTATCTCTATCACTCCAGTATCCCTGCACTGTAAATATGAAACTAGAACTGACTGACCCTGCATATAGCTTACTTACTGTTGTTCTTACTTATATTTATATATAAAAAAAATATATATATATATAAATATATATATATGTATACAGTGGGGCAAAAAAAGTATTTAGTCAGACACCAATTGTGCATGTTCTCCCACTTAAAAAGATGAGAGAGGCCTGTAATTTTCATCATAGGTACACTTCAACTATGACAGACAACATGAGAAAAAAAATCCAGATAATCACATTGTAGGATTTATAATGAATTTATTTGCAAATTATGGTGGAAAATAAGTATTTGGTCAATAACAAAAGTTTATCTCAATACTTTGTTATATACCCTTTGTTGGCAATGACAGAGGTCAAAAGTTTTCTGTAAGTCTTCACAAGGTTTTCACACACTGTTGCTGGTATTTTGGCCCATTCCTCCATGCAGATCTCCTCTAGAGCAGTGATGTTTTGGGGCTGTTGCTGGGCAACACAAACTTTCAACTCCCTCCAAAGATTTTCTATGGGGTTGAGATCTGGAGACTGGCTAGGCCACTAAAGGACCTTGAAATGCTTCTTACGAAGCCACTCCTTCGTTGCCCGGGCGGTGTGTTTGGGATCATTGTCATGCTGAAAGACCCAGCCACGTTTCATCTTCAATGCCCTTGCTGATGGTAGGCTTTGTTACTTTGGTCCCAGCTCTCTGCAGGTAATTCACTAGGTTCCCCCGTGTGGTTCTGGGATTTTTGCTCACCTTTCTTGTGATCATTTTGACCCCACGGGGTGAGATCTTGCGTGGAGCCCCAGATCGAGGGAGATTATCAGTGGTCTTGTATGTCTTCCATTTCCTAATAATTGCTCCCACAGTTGATTTCTTCAAATCAAGCTGCTTACCTATTGCAGATTCAGTCTTCCCAGCCTGGTGCAGGTCTACAATTTTGTTTCTGGTGTCCTTTGACAGCTCTTTGGTCTTGGCCATAGTGGAGTTTGGAGTGTGACTGTTTGAGGTTGTGGACAGGTGTCTTTTATACTGATAACAAGTTCAAACAGGTGCCATTAATACAGGTAACAGGTGGAGGACAGAGGAGCCTCTTAAAGAAGAAGTTACAGGTCTGTGAGAGCCAGAAATCTTGCTTGTTTGTAGGTGACCAAATACTTATTTTCCGCCATAATTGCAAATAAATTCATTAAAAATCCTACAATGTGATTTTCTGGATTTTTTCGCCCTCATTTTGTCTGTCATAGTTGAAGTGTACCTATGATGACAATTACAGGCCTCTCTCATCTTTTTAAGTGGGAGAACTTGCACAATTGGTGGCTAACTAAATACTTTTTTGCCCCACTGTATATGTATATATATTTAGATTTATTGTGTGTTTTATTGTGTGTTTTCTGTTTTCTTTTCTGTTATTTTTAGTGGGACATTGCTATTGATTACTGCATTGTTGTGTTTACAGCTCACAAGAAAGGCATTTCACTGTACTTGTGCACGTGACATTAAGACTTGAAACAAACCACTCTCCAGCAGACATTACCAGCTGTGTTTCTCTGACATGTGTGTGTGTGTGCGTACGCAATGTGTGTACTGTGCATTGAATGGAATGGGGGTAGTTGCCTAGAGATGGGAGTCTGCCTGTAGATGATAAATCTTTTAAAGCCCTCTGTCTGAACGTAGGAGTGGGGAACGGGAACGGAAGCCTGAAGCCTCTGATGTATTGATCTCCCTATGCAGACTGTGATTCATCCAGCAAATGAGTGGTTGACCTGCTGTTCTCTACCTCTCAACAGCCAGCGGAGCAGGACCAGAGGCAGTGACCTGGAACCAGAGGCCACAGAGTGAGTCCCAAATGGCACCCTATTCACCTTTGGACTTATGTCAAAGGTAGTGCACTAAATAGAGAATAGGGTGCTATTTGGGACATTGGCAAGGGTTTCACTGACAGCCTCTCCTCTCAGCAATGCCTGCCTGGATCAATGACTGACTTGCTTTACCCATTGGGGGATGGGGCTGGGAGAGGAGGCTGTGAGAGGGAGGGGAGAGCTCTGAGGCCTCCCACTCCCTCCTTCACACTCCCTGCTGATCTCAATCAATACACTGCTAATCCTGTTCTGAGGTTTGGTTCTGGGTGATAGGTTAGGTGAGGGATTTGTGAAAATACACATGACGGTGGGTACAGTGTGTGGTTATGATTTTAAAAACCATTGTAATTTGTTTGTGTTTTTATGTGTATAAAGCGGTGAATGATACTCTTCATTCATGGGTGGAACATGTTTTTTGTGCTCATTCTAATTCCCCTTGTATATTGCAAATATCTGCATTAACAGCCATAGGGGGAAGATGTGGGGGGCAAGGCTGGGTGGTAGTCCATGTGTAAGCATCTCACATACCTCACACAAAACTGTTATGTTTAATCTTACCACTGTTTCTCGCCCCAGTTGGAAACACTAACACAGATTACTAAAGTTTCTCTCCTCACTTCCCTCTGTACAAACACTGTACAAAGACAACGCATACATACAGAGGTCAGGACCAGCCTGCTCCTGTCACCTGCTCCTAGTCTGCTCAGGGTACTGGGTGGTCAATGGCAAACACTAGGGATACACGACGCGCAGCCCAGGCCTCACTGACAGTTATGTGGACTGAAGGCTGTGAGAGGCGCTCTCTCTCTGTCTCCTGTATGGTGGTCAGAAGAACCAGTATCTGACACCTATATGATGATTCCCCAACTGCTCAGATGCAAACAAGCAGTGAGGTGTCTGACTGGAGAGAAGCCATACAGCCCCTCAGGTTTAGAGACAGATAGGACTGGAGAGAAGCCATACAGCCCATCATGTTTAGAGACAGATAGGACTGGAGAGAAGCCATACAGCCCATCATGTTTAGAGACAGATAGGACTGGAGAGAAACCATACAGACCATCATGTTTAGAGACAGGACTGGAGAGAAGCCATACAGACCCTCATGTTTAGAGACAGATAGGACTGGAGAGAAGCCATACAGCCCATCATGTTTAGAGACAGATAGGACTGGAGAGAAGCCATACAGACCCTCATGTTTAGAGACAGATAAGACTGGAGATAAGCCATACAGCCCCTCATGTTTAGAGACAGATAGGACTGGAGAGAAGCCATACAGCCCCTCATGTTTAGAGACAGATAGGACTGGAGAGAAGCCATACAGCCCCTCATGTTTAGAGACAGACAGGACTGGAGAGAAGCCATACAGCCCCTCAGGTTTAGAGACAGATAGGACTGGAGAGAAGCCATACAGCCCCTCATGTTTAGAGACAGATAGAACTGGAGAGAAGCCATACAGCCCCTCATGTTCAGAGACAGATAGGACTGGAGAGATGCCATACAGCCCATCATGTTTAGAGACAGACAGGACTGGAGAGAAGCCATACAGACCATCATGTTTAGAGACAGACAGGGCTGGAGAGAAGCCATACAGCCCCTCATGTTTAGAGACAGATAGGACTGGAGAGAAGCCATACAGCCCCTCAGGTTTAGAGACAGATAGGACTGGAGAGAAGCCATACAGACCATCATGTTTAGAGACAGACAGGACTGGAGATATCAGGGTGGATAGATATACAGTACCGTTCAAAAGTTTGTCACTTAGAAATGTCCATTTTTTTTGTCCATTAAAATAACCTCAAATTGATCAGAAATACAGTGTAGACATTGTTAATGGTGGAAATGACTATTAGAGCTGGAAATGGCAGATTTTTTGGGGAATATCTACATAGGTGTACAGGGGCCCATTATCAGAAATAAAAATGAACCCAACTTATTGTGGGAAGCTTGTGGAAGGCTACCCAACATGTTTGACCCAAGTTAAACAATTTAAAGGCAATGCTACCAAATACTAATTGAGTGTATGTAAACTTCTGACCCACTGGGAATGTGATGAAAGAAATAAAAAGTTAAATAAATCATTCTCTCTACTATTATTCTGACATTTCACATAAGACAGGGGATTTTTATTAGGATTCAATGTCAGGAATTGTGAAAAACTGAGTTTAAATGTATTTGGCTAAGGTGTATGTAAACCTCCGATTTCAACAGTACATATTTTATGCTGTTTAGTTTATTGGGGAATAATATTTTATTCACACCATAAACAAACCATAAACAATGAACATGGTTACAGGCAGTACATTCTCTGCACATGCAAGAGAGTCCCTACATCCCAAATATATTAAGACGATCTCACAGTAATTAATACAAAAGCTAAAGCCCCGTAAAGACACAAAACTGACAATGGTGTGATTAAGGACCGCTGTGAAGACAATAAGGCTGTGATTCAGAGGGGCTGCTGTGTGTGTGTGTGTGTGTGTGTGCTGAGATGACAGGGAGGCTCTGAGAGATCCTTACAGAGGGAGTATGTGTCCCATTCAGAGGAGAGGCCTGGGCTGTCATAGTCAGGGAGGACTGACTGCGTTATAGTCCATAGAGAGAACACTTCATCTCTGCAGAGAGAGGGGTTGTTCCACAAATGGCACCCTATTCCCTATATAGTGCACTACTTTTGACCAGGGCCTGGTCTAAAGTAATGCACTATATAGGGAATAGGGTGCCATTTGGGGCATGCACAACTTCATCTCACTAGAAAGAGAGAGAGACAGAACAGCACTAGTGTCAGGCACAGAGGATATACTGTAGCCTGAGAGAGAGACAGAACAGAACTAGTGTCAGGCACAGAGGATATACTGTAGCCTGAGAGAGAGGCAGCTGCATGAGTGCATACAGTAAGAACCTTCACTGTCAGGACCACCATACCAGGAGCTCCATACCAGGAGCTCCTTACCAGGTTCTCCATGAAGCTATGCCCTGAAGCTACTGAAAGGAGAGAAACAGACAGTGCAGAACAGAACAGAACAGGTTTTTCCCAAATGCAAAATGCTTCTCTGTACCCCACACATACAATTATCTTTAAGGTGCCTCAGTAGTGCAATGAATTTCAAACACAGATTCAACCACAAAGACCTGGGAGGTTTTCCAATGACTCACAAAGAAGGGCACCTATTGGTAGATGGGTAAAAAAAGCTGACATTGAATATCCCTTTGAGCATGGTGAAGTTATTAATTACACTTTGGATGGCATATCAATGCACCCAGTCTCTACAAAGATACAGGTGTCCTTCCTAACTCAGTTGCTGGAGAGGAAGGAAACCGCTCAGGGATTTCACCATGAGGCCAATGACGACTTTAAAACAGTTACAGAGTTTAATGGCTGTGATAGCAGAAAACTGAGCATGGATCAACAACATTGTAGTTACTCCACAATACTAACCTAAATGACAGAGTGAAAAGAAGTAAACCTGTGCAGTATATCATATTCCAAAACATGCATCCTGTTTGCAATCAGGCATTAAAGTAAAACTGAAAAAAATGTGGCAAAGAAATTAACTTAATGTCCTGAGTGCAAAGTGTTATGTTTGGGGCAAATCCAACACAATGCATCACCGAGTACCACTCTTCATATTTTCAAGCATGGGGGTGGCTGCATCATGTTATGGATATGCTTTTCATCGGCAAGGACTAGGGAGTTTTTTGGGATAAAAATAAATGGAATAGAGCTAAGTTAAGGCAAATTCCTGGAGGAAAACCTGATTCAATCTGCTTTCCACAACAGACACCGGGAGACAAATTCACCTTTCAGCAGAACAATAACCTTGAACACAAGACAAAATATACACTGGAGTTGCTTACCAAGACGACATTGAACGTTCCTAAGTGGCCTAATTAAAGTTTTGACTTAAATCAGCTTGAAAATCTTTGGCAAGCCTTGGAAATGTCTGTCTAGCAATGATCAACAACCAACCTTGCAGAGATTGAAGAATTGTAAAAAATAATACTGTGCAAATATTGTACAATCCAGGTGTGCTAAGCTCTTAGAGACCCATAAAGACTCACCTTCAAAGGGGATTTTAACATGTATTGACTCAGGGGTCTGAATACTTATGTAAATAATTTGAAATGATGGGGCATTGTGTGTAGTTATGAGGTATTGTGTGGAATTATGAGGTATTGTGTGGAATTATGGGGCATTGTGTGGAATTATGGGGTATTCTGTGTAATTAATTATGAGGTATTGTGTGTATTTATGGGTGAGATTATATTTTTGTTATCCATTTTTAATTCAGGCTGTAACACAACAAAATGAAAAATAAGTCAAGGGGTAGGAATACTTTCTGAAGGCACTACAGTACACTACTTTTGACCAGAGCCATGCGGCCAGGTCAAAAGTAGTGCACTATGTAGGGACTAGAGTACCATTTGGGACACAAGCGAGGTGAAATTGGGGAAATGACCTTCAGTGCTGTGTACCATGAGGAAGCACACTACATGATTGTTTGACAGGGAGATGGGAGAAAAAATGGACGGTGGGGATGATGGTTACACAGTACAAGCATGACTGAGTAATGTTGTGTTTATTCCCTACTCGACTGCACACATCAATCCACAGCGTTTTTATTTGTCACGTGCCAAATACAACAGGTAGACCTTACGGTGAAATGCTTACTTACAAGCTCTTAACCAACAATGCAGTTTTAAGAAGAATGTGTTAAGTAAAAAAAAATAGATAAGTAAAACATAGAAATAACAAATAATTGAAGAGAAGCAGTCAAATAAAGTAGCGAGGCTATATACAGGAGGTACAGGTTCAGAGTCTATGTGCGGGGGCACAGGTTAGTTCAGGTAATTGAGGTCAAATGTACATGTACTGTAGGTAGAGATAAAGTGACTATGCATAGATAATAAACAAAGTGCAGCAGCAGCATAAAAAGAGTCGGGTGGGGGGGAATGCAAATTGTTGCTGTTCAGGAGTCTTATGGCTTGGGGGTAGAAGCTGTTAAGAAGCCTTTTGGACATAGACTTAGTGCTCCGGTACCGCTTGCCGTGCGATAGCAGCGAGAACAGTCTATGACTAGGGTGGCTGGAGTCTTGGACAATTTCTTATCCATAGATTAGGGCCTAATTAATTCATTTCAATTGACTGATTTCCTTATATGAACTGTAACTCAGTAAAAAAGATATGGTCTGCTACAGCATGACTGCATGGGATGCCCTTGAAATGCTTCTCACCCTGCTTTAGCTCTTGTGTCTGTAATCTGTGTGTTTAGGTTTAACCATTGTCACGCTAGAATCTGCTGTGTAGGATAAATCTCTTTGGGTGGAAGTCAGTCGTCCTACTGTCAGTCAATCTTAACGCTGGGCTTTAGCGTTTAAGTGACATCTCTGTAGTTCTGACTCAGGTCCGGCTCTAGCCTTTTGGGGGCCCCCCAAACATCGCGGAAAAACATTTTAGTGGCGCTCCTCCTGACAGTGGAGAGAAAAATATACAGTTTAAAGCAAGTTTTCTACAATTCTACACATTTTGCCATGGGTAGCGAGAACAAACGTGCAGTTTTACAGTTAATTTCCTACAATTTTACCCATTTTGCCATGGGATGGAGAGACATTTTTGCAGTTTTAAAGTGAATTTCCTGTAATTCTACACATTTTGTAACGACTTATGCCATGTTAATATGATATCTGAGTGAGAGTCACTAACAAAACCAATGGGTGCCCTCTGGAGGTCAGGGCCCCTGGCACGTGCCCTTCGTGCCCGGTCGGTAATCGGCCATGATTACTACAAGTTTAGATAGCTGGCTAGACTACCTACCAATCTAAACAAAATGTAGCTGACAGGGCTAATTGCGTGACTGTCAGTGACTGTTAGTGACTGTAATAACAAGAGAAAAACTGATGATGCACAACCAAATTTCTAAATTGTGCCTGGTGTATTCTACTATTCATACTCTCAATAATAAGTTTAGACCCTTCTGAGTTCCTAAAAAATACATATATATTATTTTTTTGTGGTTGTAACTGCCGGGGGCCCTAAGTGAACACTTATGCCTGACACCGGCCCTGTTCTGACAACCCATAATCTGGCGTTACAGGGAAGACAGAGCAGCATGTGGTCACACAGAACAAAGACACACAGCAGATGTTTTACAGCAGCCAGCAGTAGCATAATATTGATGCATAGTGTTCACTCCAGACAAAACAAGACTACTTCCCAAATGGCACCCTACAGTATATCCTACATAATGAACTACTTTTGACTAGGGCCCATAGTGCTCTGGTCAAAAGTAGTGCGCTATATATGGAATAGGGTGCCATTTGGAATGCATTCTATGAGATGTTCTAAGGACTCTACCTGTAGCTGTCTCCATTCCTGATTATCTTTTGTCTCATTGTTTCTCTTTCCAAAAGTCTGGAATGACAGGATTAACTATTTAGGCCCTATTTGTTATAGGTGCATTATGCATAAATTGCTCAACCATTTCCTGTTTGCTAAAATTCGAATAGTTCGCCTCATTTCAGTTTATCTGACAAAAAAGCAATGTGTAGTGTGAAGACTCATTGTACCATCTATACTGCTGTGAAATATATTTCAATAACCAAATATATCGTATTTTCAGCTGTTTGAAGCTGGTGTACAAAAAAAAAAAGTAAAAGACGCAAAAATCAAACTTAAGAATGGGAAGCATAGAAAAAGATCACATAGAACAGATCTACCACTTCTTAGACTTGTGTTCAATAAGAATGACAGATCTATAACTCACATTTCTATGCGAATTTGGTCAGGTCACCCAAAAAGTTACATCTTTAATAATAATAAAACCTTTTTGCAACGAAAAACAAAAACAAAAACAAGTGAGTCTCTCACTCTCTCTCTCCCCCCCTCTCTCTCTTTCTCTCTCTCTCTCTCTCTCTCTCTCTCTCTCTCTCTCTCTCATATAACCCTGAGCCTCTTTTCCTGGAGACAACTTTAATCTCATTAGTCAATTCAGGTCAAGTAGACAAACAGGAGCAGTGTCAATGCTCCACAGGTGTCTGAGTCCTCAATATAACCCAGTTTCACTTATAACCAGCAGCAATAATGGCTGCTTTTCCAGGGAAATTTTATTTAGGTATTTTTGCTATTCAAATTTGTGTGTGTGTGCACGCACGCACACAAACACACACTCACTGACACCACAAAGACAACAGCTAGACACCTGCCAATCCATGGTATGTAGTTTTTTACCTGTTCTATGCTAATTACCAGTGTTTTCATGCTCTGTGAGTGATGAGCTGTAGTAAGTTTATTACACTTCTGCTGCACAGAGGTTAATCCTATTACAGCCACTTTCATCATAACCATAATATCTAGAGTAGATTTCCTCGTCTCTCCCCACTACACACACACACACACATCTTCCTGTGTGGCGTATCAGAGAGGAGCTACAGTATCTGTAACTAACAACACTAATATTATATGATATTACAGTATACAGTACGTCTGGGACTCTTCTCCTACAGCTGGGAATCAAGCCAGCCAGTGGTGTGACATGTTCAGTATGCCACCAGAGGATATGAGAGCTCTCCAACCTGTTCTCCCACCCTGCCTGCCTCAATTACACTTTCAATTTCACTTGTCCCAAATGTTGTACTTGTTCTCCTGCAATGATAGGAAGAAGAGGTCAATCTAATCCCCGCTGGCACTTGAAATAGTTTCAAATTGCTGTCAGTGATTACAAAGGGAACATTTTATTTTCGTTTTGGAAAAAGGGAGGGAACCAGAAATACAGAGAAAATAGAACATCTTGAGCAGATGTTCAAAGGAAGATTATCCACAGAACATGGCCTGCCTGGCTCTCTGAGCCCCTAATAGGAATACTGTCATTCAGAGCAGGGATATGCTGAACTCATCATGAAGGGCCACAATTTCTCGCGGGTCTATGTACCCACATCCACATTTCTAAATTGCACCTTGTGTATTCTACTTTTCTAACTTGTGACCCCGACTGAGTTTTTTTCCAAGGACCCATCCCTGATTAGAGTAATCAGTAGAGGAGCAGGCAATACTAGGTTGATATAGAGGAACAGCCCACTCCACTATTGGCCAACAATGAAGAGATGGCACAGTGCATGTTATGTTTGTTCGTCTGTGAGTGTGTGTGTGCTTGGAATCATGCGTGGGATGTATGTGTGGGCATATGTGTGGAAATGCTTAGATCATTGTGTGTGTGTGTGTGTGTGTGTGTGTGTGTGTGTGTGTGTGTGTGTGTGTGTGTGTGTGTGTGTGTGTGTGTGTGTGTGTGTGTGTGTGTGTGTGTGTGTGTGTGTGTGTGTGTGTGTGTGTGTGTGTGTGTGTGTGTGTGTGTGTGTGTGTGTGTGTGTGTGTGTGTGTGTGTGTGTGTGTGTGTGTGTTTGGTAAGAGAGGAGTTACATCAGAAGATAATGATTTGATGTTTAGATGTATTGAAACATGCAGCACCACCCATACTTGTCTTGAACAGTTTTCCTACGTCTGTGCTGAAGCTCAAATGTCACATCTTCCCCCACGAGCATCTGCTACAGGCACTAAACTCACCCATCCCTGTTTAAATCTGGCTGAAATCTCACATTATCCCACAGTATCAGTCTGAAGCCAAAAACAAAGTTATCAAAAAATAATAGTGTGGATTATGTATGATGTAGTTTTCTGACGGATGACATATCAAAAGATCCATCTTAACTTTAAATATACAGTCATACAATGTGAAAATAAAAAAAGCTTTTATTTCCACGGATGGAGGAGGGAGGAGGTGGGGGGGTAGCTACAGTTTTCATAAATGGGTTAATTCAATGGTAAATAGTGTGTTTTATTACCACCCCCCCCCCACTCTGCCACATAACTCCCTCACGCCAGGACAGCGGAGTCAATCACCACCTTCCGGAGACACCTGAAACCCCACCTCTTTAAGGAATACCTAGGATAGGATAAAGTAATCCTTCTCACCCCCCCCCTTAAAAGACCTAGATGCACTATTGTAAAGTGGCTGTTCCGCTGGATGTCATAAGGTGAAAGCACCAATTTGTAAGTCGCTCTGGATAAGAGCGTCTGCTAAATGACTTAAATGTAAATGTAAATGTAATAACCTGCCCTACAGGGTCGCAATGCTACATGAATCAGTCTTCTGCTCCTTTCCCTGCCAGCTCTGCCTTCAGGGGTTTTTGGTTGGCCAGTGTGTGTTGATTTTGACCATCTGACAGATGGAGTGGGCTGACTGACTGTGGGAGAAGAGAACACATCAGCTGGGAAAAGGTAGAGTGGAGTGAGTGGTTGCCAGGGAGAGCATAATCTCTTTCACAAAGATGGCCTCTGATAGGCCAGAGCTGCCACTGAGGGAAAGAAATCCCGCCAATTGAAAACAATTTATGTTTTGTTGCCGTGCCAAGCAGTCCCGACGCAAAACTGACATTTATTGGCAACAGGGCTGGCCTTCAGTGTGACACTTCAAAAACAACACTGGTCATTCAGCTCATTAGTTAACTCTGTGAGAAGCAGACAGCCTTTTCTCCACATAAACTGCACAGTTACCTGTGTCATCTTCTTAGAACCAACATCATCTTTTAACTCTAAACATTGTTGATCTGTGCCATTTGGGAGGCACCCCAAGAGCGCAACACCGGACTGGGCGCAACTCACAACCTCCCAGCAGCCAGCAGCCAATGTTAGTAGAAGGAGGAGATTGTGAATATTATTACAGATTTAACAAGAGTCTGATGCTTGTGAAAAGGATGTAGCTGGACCTCCTTCTACCTCAAACAGAACAAGACTACGTCAACAAAACCACAGTGTGCTGTGGAGCATTGGATTGGCTCTATTTACATATTTGCAGACAGACCCCCTCTCTCTCCATGTATAAAACAGAAGATAACAATACCCCCCCCTTTGATTTCCTGCTTTTTGAAGTCACAGGACTGTTCTTAGGGCTCTATTCAATCCGTATTGCAGAAGGTCAGCGTGATTGAAATTTAAAGACAAGGTTCCCCCTTAAGCGGACACTGCATTCACGGTAAAAGCTGCATATGCCGGCTCAATCGGAAATTACCTTTAAATTTCTAACGCGATGCAGATTGATTAAATCCCTTAATCTAGTCAGTGAGGGAATACAATTGCAGTACACTGTGACATTATGACGTGTACAAAGCAGAGTCAGCACGTTCCTCTCTGAGCTTGGTATCCATCAGCATTTTACAGTTTTGCTTCTACATGTGTCTCGCTCGCTCACCCAAAAAGAGGATGCAATCAAAAATACCGCAATCTCCTTCTTGTGGCAAGAATCTCCAGAGTTTATTGTACGTAGTTTACGTCTGGGTGCAAACGTCAGTAGCTGTGCTGTAGCACTGTTCAAATGCTCTGTATCACTCAGCCATTCTCATTACAGCACGATGCTAGCTGACATTAGCAGAGAGAGCATCAAAGCCAACTCTATCTCTCTGATAACAATCCTCAGTACACACAACAACACCCAAGTACATTACACTATCTCTCTCTACATGTAATTGACCTCCTGATAATGAGCAGTTTTATTTTAATGAATACATCGGCTAACAACCCTAATCTAACACGAGGTGGCAGTGCATCCTGATTTGTGCATCTCAAATTGCCAGACAGTAATTGTCAGCTGCGCATGAGTAATTTAATTGAGCATGCACACTTAAACAATGGGCTTTAATTGCATTACTCTGTCGGGCCATGACAACAGTGGGTAGACTGTGCTAATTGCATATGTAAATCAGTAATGTTTGGTCTTAACAAGGAGGGAGAATGAATGCCCTATAGACAGACTACTCTGATCCATGTAAAGCAGGACTGGCAAGCCTTCATTTCTTTTTTTCCTTTTTTCCCCCACTCCCCCCCCCCCCCCAATTTCATGATATCCAATTGGTAGTTACAGTCTTGTCTCATCTCTGCAACTCCAGTACGGACTCGGGAGAGGCGAAGTTCGAGAGCCGTGCGTCCTCCAAAACACAACCCAACCAAGCTGCATTGCTTCTTGACACAATGCCCACTTAACCTGGAAGCCAGCCACACCAATGTGTCAGAAGAAACCCTGTACACCTGGCCACCATGTCAGCGTGCATGTGTCTGGCCCGCCACAGGAGTCACTAGAGTGCGATGGGACATGGACATCGCTGCCTGCGAAACCCTCCCTAACCCGGACGACGTTGGACCAATTGTGTGCCGCCCCATGGGTCTCCCAGTTGTGGCCGGCTGCGACTGAGCCTAGACTTGAACCAGGATCTCTAGCAGCACAGCTAGCACTGCAATTCAGTGCCTTAGACCACTGCGCCACTCGGGAGGCAAGCTTTCCTTTCACTGGCGTTTAGTGTGAGAGAGTGAGGCTGAGCCAGTTCCAGCTATCATCTGTGTTTAACTTGATCTGATTGTCACATACATCGTCACATGTTGAAAGGGCAAGAATATTTTATGAGCTCCATTTTGAATGATTTAGTGAACGAATCCAAACTTCCCAGGTTTGAGTGGCACACATGTCTGACTAATGTGTCACACTAGGTGAAGAGAGAGAGTCAGTGGGGAGTAAGAGGGCACAACTCTCCATGAATTCCCCATAAGAATTCTACCACTCTCTCTCTTCCTCCTCCCTAATCTTTCTTCTTCTCCTTCTCCTTTCAGCCCTGCTTGGAGCCAGCACCACATGCACACACACACAAGTCACTCGACCCACAAGTCACTGATGCTACATGGCGGTGACACTGACTGGTTGGGTTACCATTCAAAACATTATTGCGTCCCAAATGGCACCTTATTCCTTATGTAGTGCACTAGGGTGCCCTTTGGGACACATCCATTGATTCTGGGTTTTAATATTCACACTTTATTCATAATGTATGAAAGCAGCAGTCTGGAACTTCTTGTATTTTTGGTCAAACAAGGAGGACCCATTTTCATGTTGCTTAAAAAGGCAATAAAGCACGGACTCACTCACTTGCTTCACATAAACATACACTGAAAGTACCCCTAAAAGCTTCTCTGATTAAAACATTTACCTCAGCTTAACAAGCCAATATACACATTAAGAGAAGTACTATTCCTAGATCTTTTAGGCCAGTCAGACCCACATGCATGTTAATTGTTCACAGCTTTTATATCAAATCAAATCAGATCCAGTCTGTTTTAGATTATGATGCAGCCATGTGTCTCTGGTGTTGTAGATACAGGATCTGCATCTCAAATGGCACCCTATTCCCTATAGTGCACTACATTCGACCAGGGCCCATAGGGAATGTGGTGTGGGAGAGTCTTTGGCTTGTGGGATCCAACACCATTGTCTTTGTGGACTGACTGACTGTATCCTCCCTCCTTTCCACAGAGCTGTGATTACTGCTAATTCGCCGTACAGAAGGAATACATGGTGAAGATAACTCTATAATTAGTCCTGTGGAAAGATGGACTGAATTTTCACTTCTGAAGAGAATATATTGGATGTTCATAGTGCTTTTTAATGGCACTTGCCACTCTAGACTTTTATTCCGACACCTCCCGTAATCCTCAATGCCGTTTGGAAATTAAATACATTTGTCAGTTGAAATGTTAGTGTCCATGTCAGTCTATGCCTTTGTTTGTCAGTAATTCATTTGGAAGGCCATTAGAAACTAAAGAGGAGGGAAGATTGCAAGCTGTGCTAGGAAACAACACAACTGCCAGAGAGGTGTGTCTCTGTGTCTCTGTCTCCCAAAAGCCTCTACAGAACCACAAATCATGTTTCCCAGCCCTCTCACTCCCTGACAGTCAATGGAAGAACATCGAGGAGACACAAGAGGAAGCCACAAGGAGGGAGAATACACAGCCCTCTATCCCCCCAGCCAATGCCCTCGTCTTTTACAGCCCATTTTACAGTTCATTTGGCTGTGGTGCAGCCCAGACAGACGGCTCTGAATCCAGGCTCTCTGCGGTCCCTCTACCTAGTCCCTAGTTGCGTCCCAAATGGCACCATATTCACTATATAGTAGTGCACTATATAGGGAATAGGTGTCATTTGGGAATAAGCCACAGTGTGTATGGGTCCAGGGTAGTGTAACGGGTGCTGGAGGCTGGATCAGACCAGGCTAGGGGAGGGGGGATGGAGACGGGGACCTGGTGGTTAAGCAGCGACCAGCAGTTCTCAGGGCTGATGGGACACCAGGGAGCCCTCCATCACTAGCATGGCTCCCCATCCTGTTGTGCCTCAGCACTCCCTCCCGCTGTGTCTGTGTGTGTCAGGTTTCAAGCACATGGAGTGCATTATCAGTGTGCCACTAACAGGGCATCCACCACACCCACACACACACACACACACACACACACACACCCTGCCCGCCCTGAGCCTGGGCCTCCCAGTGCGTGGTCTGGTCTGACTTGTTGTTGCAGGACAGGGCAGTGTTTACTACCGCTCAAACCGTGTGGTAAAAATCAATTGAGGAATGTTATTGGAATGTGGAGACACTCATTAATGATGGTAAATTGTTTCATTTGGAGTAAACATTTCAAATTGAGTACAGTAGTGATGGATATTATCATCAAATACTCTGACTCAGAGGTCAGTTCATTTGGCTAACCAAACGTCAAAACGTTTGTCCACAGCTGTGGACAAAAAATGAAGAGCTCAAAACCCCTTGGTTGCATTCTCTTGTCAGTTTTATGTCATAACAGTGAAATCCCATCTGATTCCTGTCGCATAACAGCCATGTTCATCTCACAGTATCAACAGGCACTGAGGCACCACTCCCTCTCCTTGGCTCCATCCCAAATGGCACCCGATTCCCTTTATAGTGCACTACTTTCCACCAGGGCCCGCTGATGAAAAGTAGTCCACTATATAGGAAATAGGGTGACATTTGGGACAAATCCCTTGATTCTAATGTAATTGAATAACTCTCCAATGTCCTCCCCCTCTTCCTGAATAAGCTGCCGTCGCCACAATCAGTAACTCAAGGGAGGAGAGTAAAGCCCTGTAACATGTGGTCCACTACTCAGTTACTTGTGTCCATTACTCATATAGTGATTTAGGCTTTTATTAGTGGAGGTAAAAGTACAAAGGTGTCTCCATCCATCAGCTTGGATTGCTCCCAACACTCCCACACTCCCTCTTTAGCTAATGACTCCACTGTCCTTCGTTGTATACTCTCACCTTGATTCCATCTGATTCCATCACATTCCATCTGCATAGACTCACACTTCATCAGCAGGAGAACAGTTAAACATTAAACCATGTTAAACTTAACAGGGGAAAATCAGGGACTGTTCTGCTCTTGTCAGTTACCCTGACCTTGATGCACACCTATAAACTCACATCATTACACCAGTGACCCTCTCCCTCTGTATTCAAATGCTTGGCATGAACCCCAGGTACCTCACTATTCGTGACTCTGGTCAAAAGTAGTGTACTATATTGGGAATATGGTGGCATTTGGAACTCAGAATGTACCTGTAGCTGAAAAAGCAGCACTTTAGCAGTGCATTATGAAGAGGTTGATACAGGAATATGAGAGCTCGGTCAGCTTACACAGGAGGTAACACCTGTTCCCCTAGTCTGCAGCACTGAGGAAGGAGAGGGGTGGAGGGATGTGACTTTGAGAGAGAGGCCATTGTGTTCCAACCCAAAGCCTACAGTGTAACGCTAAGTGTCCAATTTCATGCTGTAAACAGTGTGCAGCTGAACACAACCCCGTCTCTGCTTTGGGAGTTAAACGGAGGGAGGAAGCGGTCTTATGAATGCTGTAAGGGGTTTTACTTCAGTAATGTGTAAAAAAGCACCATGAAGCCATGCTGTCATTATCAGAACGAGGGCAAAATTCAGAAGTGGAAGAATGGGGACCAAACCTCGACAAGTGACTAAGTACTGCAATTAAATCATCATCCTGCACATGTCAGCCTCAGACTGTTGCTGTTTAGCTGCCTATCTGGCTGTAATCATTGTCATATTAGAGGAAAACAGTGTGGTGATCTGATCTCACCTGAGAGGCAAACTGACTTCTGCTATTCTGCCCCTAGAGTGGAGAGCTGTGTCTCTGAAACATTTCCTCCGCCCGCCTAGATCCCTGTCTCTCTCTCCGTCTCATGAATGCCTGTCTCTCCTCTCTTCTGCATCGCCGCTCTAAATGCATAATCATAGGGTGGCTTATGCAGAGCCCGCTCAAAATAGATAATGATGTGTAATCTCTGTCGTGATGGGCACGTCAGCAAGAATGTACATAATGATGCCAGTTCCTACGGGGAACGTGGGTGAGGAGAGGAACGCTGCCACTGGTTTCGCCCACCGCTGGATGACTGGCTATAGTCATGCACATGTTCTGTTCCTTAACCTGTTGAGTGTAGGGGGCAGTATTTTGATGTTTGGATGAAAAATGTACCCAAATGAAACTGCCTAAATCTCAGGCCCAGAAGCTAGAATATGCATATAATTGTCAGATTATGATCGAAAACACTCTAAAGTTTCCAAAACTGTCAAAATATTGTCTGTGAGTATAACATAACTGATATTGCAGGCAAAAACCTGAGAAAAATCCAACCAGGAAGTGCCTCTTATTTTGAAATCTCCCTGTTCCATTGCATGCCTTCCCTCCATTTAAAAGGATATCAACCAGATTCCTTTCCCTACGGCTTCCACGTGGTGTGAACAGTCTTTAGACATAGTTTCAGCCTTTTATTCTGAAAAATGAGCGAGAACAATCACATCGCGTCAGTGGATGGCTGGGTTCCCCCAGAGTTTTGCATGCGCCAACAGCTTGGAGCAGACATTTTCTCTCACTCTCCTAGCTACGGTCCGATTGAAATATGATTGATTATTTATTGTAAAAAACAACCTGAGGATTGATTATAAAAAACGTTTGACATGTTTCTACGAGCTTTATGGATACTATTTGGAATTTTGCCCGTCTGCCCATTGTGACCTGCACGAGCCTGTGGATTACTAAACAAACCGCGCCAACCAAATGGAGGTTTTTGGATATAAAAAGAAAAATAATCTTTATCGAACAAAAGGAACATTTATTGTGTAACTGGGAGTCTCGTGAGTGCAAACATCCGAAGATCATCATAGGTAAAATATTCATTTTTATTGCTTTTCTGACTTTCGTGACCAATCTACTTTGCTGCTGGCTGTTTGTAATGTTTTGTCTGCTGAGAGAGATGTCCTCACATAAACGCTTGGTCTGCTTTCGCTATAAAGCTTTTTTGAAATCTGACACGCCATGTGGATTAACAACAAGCTAAACTGTGTTTTGCTATATTGCACTTGTGATTTCATATTTTTAGTAATTTAATTTGAATTTGGTGCTCTGCAATTCAGCGGATGTTGACAAAAATGATCCCTCTAATGGGATGGGTGCGCCAAGAAGTTAAGGCTGCCTTTTTAGGTCTTCCCTTCTCCTAACAACGCCTCCTCCTGTGTTACAGTGAAAGGGTGTATGTGTGGATGCGGAGAGAGCTAATACGGTTGATGTGGGACATCAGGACTTAGTAATGAATGACTCAGACAATGTTATCTTTAGTATGACAAGCAGTGGTTGAGGTCAGCCTATTTTCTACCTCCCCTCATTCTCTTACACTTTCTTCTGCAACAATGAGTCTGTGTGGGACTTTTGTTTGCTGTGTGAGATGTGGGGGCATTTGTTTTTCATTTCTTGGGTTGATGATTAAGAAGTGCTGCTTGCATACATCATGAGGTTTGTTTTGTCAAGTGCTGAAAAAGTTCCTGTATTTTTCCTGGGCAGAAACAAACTCCCATGTTGCTTGCATGATACCACCATACCAATTGTAACTGTGTTGTTCATGGGCCATTAATAGTTGCTTAGAACTTAATTCAAAGTTAGTAATACCAGGGTGTGCTATAACGTTGATATCATCTTACAGCTCGTAAAACATAGCAGGTTTTTACGACCTGAAAGTGAGAGTTAATGCCCACCACCCCATAACTATATAGTGGAGAGACATGATGGTCAGTGCAGGGCAGAAACCATCCTATTAAATCACCCTGCTTATTTTTGGGAAGCAGGTGTTAAATTTGATAGCTTTTCTTGGGTTGGTTGAACACAAGTTATAACAGATAAATCAAAGGGGATTAATCTAGCTATTATGTTACTGCACTACTGCTTTTTCGAATACACCATAGTATATATTTTAAAGGTCCCACGGTTTAATTTTATTCCTCACTCAGACATTTATATTCCCAATGCCAACTTGAGAAGCAGTATTGTCTGGAAACTGTGCTATTTCAGCAATCAATATACAACAGACAATACATTTCTATGCATTTCAATAGAAAATGTTGGAGTAAGTAGACCGAGAGAGAATGAGAACATGTTATGTTCTGCTACAGCTGCAGTCTCTGAGCCCTTTTCAATATAGCTACAGCTTTGCCTACTACCAAACCCACAGCTGAATTAATTAGCATTTTTATAGATTCATAAACAGGCTGGATAAATTGTCAGGGAGGATCATTATTATTGTGGAAGCTTCAATTACTTTGGGAGGAAACGCAATACCTTGACCTTTCAACTGTCACTGCCACCTTCCATGTGTTTCTCTCCCTCTCTCTCTCATGTCAATTTCCTGCTCGGTCTCTTTTCACACAGAGATAATCTATGTTCACACTGTAATCATAATACACCAATCTCTCAGGGGCGCTGCAGATTATAGCAGTTCTGTGATGATGAGACAAAGTTCTGAAGTATGTGAGAGAGAAAGAAAGAAAGAAAGAAAGAAAGAAAGAAAGAAAGAAAGAAAGAAAGAAAGAAAGAAAGAAAGAAAGAAAGAAAGAAAGAAAGAAAGAAAGAAAGAAAGAAAGAAAGAGAGTGGCTGGTTGAGGAAATAGACTTGTGTGGTCAAACGAGGTTAGAGAGAGTGAACCTCAAGAGAAGTGCCCCCATGTGCTCAGTTACTGCTGGATGATCGACTCGATAAGTAATATGTCAAGAGGCAGTGAGAGATTGGGCAATAACGGTGTAATGGCTTTGAGTGGGTATAAATCTGAGGCAGCGAGGCTTTCTGCAGACAGCTGAGGATGAAGGAGCTGGGGTGCGGAGGTTGTGACCTGTCTTTATGAGCCTGCTGGTGACAACTGGAATAAAGATTGATGAAGGCGAGAGGAGGTGGCTCTGTCCTCTGCCCCTCCCCCTATCCTTCCTCTCCTCTGTCAGGGGCCCTACTACTCCCCCCACACAGATACAATAGGACAGGCACTACTCCCCCCACACAGATACAATAGGACAGGCACTACTCCCCCCACACAGAGACAATAGGACAGGTACTACTCCCCCCACACCAGATACAATAAGACAGGTACTGTCTTAGCCCCACTGGACAAAAACAGAAAACAGCAAACTGGGACAGAGTGGAAGCTCTGTATAAAGGGCCTCTCTCTCACCACCCACAAAGCTTGCACAGTAAACAAGCAGCCATGTTTGAACTGTAGGAGCCGGAGAGGAGACAATAGCAGGAGGAACTTATTTGTGTTTCAAATTCCACCATTTTTCCTATATAGTGCACTATGTGGCCTGGTCAAAGGGTAGTGCACTATAAAAGGAAAAGGGTGCCATTTGGGATGCAGCCCTCATCTGTAACGTGAGCTCCCTATACAGCCCTGCAGCCTGTTGGCAGATTGATTTCAGCCTGCAGATGGACAGAATGCTCCTCCCACCAGGCAGACGGGCAGGGAGGGCCCTAACCTTTCACCCCAGCAGGACGCCTCCATCCTGGGACGCTCTCCTGCCCCAGACCCCCTCTCCCCCGTCCTCCCCCTGCTGCTGCAACACTGCTGTTTGGACAACATGAAGAACACCGGGAGAATGGCCATCGGTCTTCAAAATGTACAGTCAGCTCGTCGCAAGTTGCTGAGCCCCCGTCCGCCCACAGAACCTGCCTGGCTGGACACATTGTTGATTATTCTGAGAGTTCTATGACATCTGTCAGATGTTGAATTAGAATTATGTAATGGCAGAGCGATGAGCTTGCGTCCCAAATGGAAAAGGTGGTCTAGTTTTTTTCTTCTGGTTGCACATGTGACATGCTGGTAGAAATGAGGTAAAATGTATTTAAATTTGCCTGCATTAATGTCCCTGGCCACTAGAAGTGCCGCATCTGGATGAGCATTTTCTTGTTTGCTTGTGAACTTACACAGCTTGTTGAGTGTAATCTTAGTCTCAGCATTTATGGTGGTAAATAGACGGCTACGAAAAATATAGATGAAAACTTTTTAGATAGTGTGGTCTACAGTTTATCATGAGGTACTCTACTTCAGGCGAGCAATACCACGAGACTTCCATAAAATTAGACATAGCTTACTAGCTGTTATTGACAAATAGACATACAACCCCACCCCTCGTCTTTCCAGACGTAGCTGTTCTGTCCGGCAGATGCACAGAAATAGCATGGAAAACCCAGCCAACTGTATATTATCCGTGAATATATTTGTATTATCCATGAATATCTTTGGGATGCAGCCATGGTCACAGGGGTGAGTTGACCCGCTCTGGTCCCAGTATGCTGATGAATAAATCCCAGTGGATGATGTCTAATGGGTACCTGTAATCTGCAGGGGAAATGTTGAACATTGTCGTTGTGAGGATGGGATGGGGCATGCAGATAATGCCACTGTGAGTCATAATCTAATACCCACCTGTAATGAATGCACTGGGATCTTGGTAATCCAGGCTCTGCTGTGCAGAAGCAGGCTCATACATGCAAAGCATCATGGGAAAACTACTGAACAGGTTTTTCTATAAGGCTTCCAATAAAGGACAAAACATACCGTGCCAACAAACTACTAAAAACAGCATGCTGTGGTGTGTTAGAGTGTTAGAGATCACCATCTGGGTGTCGACGACCAGTGGCCATTCAACATGTAGAATCGTCTGGAAATTAACAGAAAATGATGGCCGATGTTCTAGTCAGAGGCGAAGGAATGGCTACGAGCAGCTTTTAACTGTTCGTTGACACAGTGTGTTTGGTCTTTAAGCCCCCATTCTGATCCACAGAGTCATTGTCTAACAGGTCCCACAGCACTCTTTTAATGACTTACAGTCTAAATGAATGATCAGTGATTCATGGACTGACTATGCCCTGGAAGAGAGTACTTTGATAATCTCTCTGTGTGTATTAGGGGGACTCTGGGTTGATCGACCGCCTCACTCTATGGAGCACCACTTCACATGCACTTGGGCAAAGTGGAGCTGAGTTCATGGAATAAAACCAGCCATAAACATGAAAGAAAGTTTACAGTTAAGTGGCCTAAAGCCAGCTTTTACAAACCATCATGCAACAGTAGTAGGCTACAATCCGTAACAAACTGCCTCATAACTATGGGAGGCCATGGCATCAGCATTTTATCCTCTAAAATGCTTTTCCTATACTAATGTCATCAGCGAGCAGTGTTTGTTTATAACTGAATGTTTTGTACAAGAAGGAGACAGCTTCCATTTGAACTGATAAACAGACGCAGGCAGGTATAAAACACTGGTGAGGGTTGTCATCTCCTCAGGTATAAAACACTGGTGAGGGTTGTCATCTCCTCAGGTAAAAAACACTGGTGAGGGTTGTCATCTCCTCAGGTATAAAACACTGGTGAGGGTTGTCATCTCCTCAGGTATAAAACACTGGTGAGGGTTGTCATCTCCTCAGGTATAAAACACTGGTGAGGGTTGTCATCTCCTCAGGTATAAAACACTGGTGAGGGTTGTCATCTCCTAGGGTATAAAACACTGGTGAGGGTTGTCATCTCCTCAGGTATAAAACACTGGTGAGGGTTGTCATCTCCTCAGGTATAAAACACTGGTGAGGGTTGTCATCTCCTCAGGTATAAAACACTGGTGAGGGTTGTCATCTCCTTATGTATAAAACACTGGTGAGGGTTGTCATCTCCTCATGAATAAAACACTGGTGAGGGTTGTCATCTCCTCAGGTATAAAACACTAGTGAGGGTTGTCATCTCCTCAGGTATAAAACACTGGTGAGGGTTGTCATCTCCTCCTGAGGTATAAAACACTGGTGAGGGTTGTCATCTCCTCATGTATAAAACACTGGTGAGGGTTGTCATCTCCTGAGGTATAAAACACTGGTGAGGGTTGTCATCTCCTGAGGTATAAAACACTGGTGAGGGTTGTCATCTCCTCAGGTAAAAAAACTGGTGAGGTTGTCATCTCCTCAGGTATAAAACACTGGTGAGGGTTGTCATCTCCTCAGGTATAAAACACTGGTGAGGGTTGTCATCTCCTCAGGTATAAAACACTGGTGAGGGTTGTCATCTCCTCAGGTATAAAACACTGGTGAGGGTTGTCATCTCCTCAGGTATAAAACACTGGTGAGGGTTGTCATCTCCTCAGGTATAAAACACTGGTGAGGGTTGTCATCTCCTAGGGTATAAAACACTGGTGAGGGTTGTCATCTCCTCAGGTATAAAACACTGGTGAGGGTTGTCATCTCCTCAGGTATAAAACACTGGTGAGGGTTGTCATCTCCTCAGGTATAAAACACTGGTGAGGGTTGTCATCTCCTTATGTATAAAACACTGGTGAGGGTTGTCATCTCCTCATGAATAAAACACTGGTGAGGGTTGTCATCTCCTCAGGTATAAAACACTAGTGAGGGTTGTCATCTCCTCAGGTATAAAACACTGGTGAGGGTTGTCATCTCCTCCTGAGGTATAAAACACTGGTGAGGGTTGTCATCTCCTCATGTATAAAACACTGGTGAGGGTTGTCATCTCCTGAGGTATAAAACACTGGTGAGGGTTGTCATCTCCTGAGGTATAAAACACTGGTGAGGGTTGTCATCTCCTCAGGTATAAAACACTGGTGAGGGTTGTCATCTCCTCAGGTATAAAACACTGGTGAGGGTTGTCATCTCCTCAGGTATAAAACACTGGTGAGGGTTGTCATCTCCTCAGGTATAAAACACTGGTGAGGGTTGTCATCTCCTCAGGTATAAAACACTGGTGAGGGTTGTCATCTCCTCAGGTATAAAACACTGGTGAGGGTTGTCATCTCCTCAGGTATAAAACACTGGTGAGGGTTGTCATCTCCTGAGGTATAAAACACTGGTGAGGGTTGTCATCTCCTCAGGTATAAAACACTGGTGAGGGTTGTCATCTCCTCAGGTATAAAACACTGGTGAGGGTTGTCATCTCCTCAGGTATAAAACACTGGTGAGGGTTGTCATCTCCTCAGGTATAAAACACTGGTGAGGGTTGTCATCTCCTGAATAAAACACTGGTGAGGGTTGTCATCTCCTCATGAATAAAACACTGGTGAGGGTTGTCATCTCCTCATGAATAAAACACTGGTGAGGGTTGTCATCTCCTCATGAATAAAACACTGGTGAGGGTTGTCATCTCCTCAGGTATAAAACACTGGTGAGGGTTGTCATCTCCTCAGGTATAAAACACTGGTGAGGGTTGTCATCTCCTCAAGTATAAAACACTGGTGAGGGTTGTCATCTCCTCATGAATAAAACACTGGTGAGGGTTGTCATCTCCTCATGAATAAAACACTGGTGAGGGTTGTCATCTCCTCAGGTATAAAACACTGGTGAGGGTTGTCATCTCCTCAGGTATAAAACACTGGTGAGGGTTGTCATCTCCTCAGGTATAAAACACTGGTGAGGGTTGTCATCTCCTCAGGTATAAAACACTGGTGAGGGTTGTCATCTCCTCAGGTATAAAACACTGGTGAGGGTTGTCATCTCCTCAGGTATAAAACACTGGTGAGGGTTGTCATCTCCTCAGGTATAAAACACTGGTGAGGGTTGTCATCTCCTCATGTATAAAACACTGGTGAGGGTTGTCATCTCCTCCTGAATAAAACACTGGTGAGGGTTGCCATCTCCTCATGAATAAAACATTGGTGAGGGTTGTCATCTCCTCAGGTATAAAACACTAGTGAGGGTTGTCATCTCCTCAGGTATAAAACACTGGTGAGGGTTGTCATCTCCTCAGGTATAAAACACTGGTGAGGGTTGTCATCTCCTCAGGTATAAAACACTGGTGAGGGTTGTCATCTCCTCAGGTATAAAACACTAGTGAGGGTTGTCATCTCCTCAGGTATAAAACACTGGTGAGGGTTGTCATCTCCTCAGGTATAAAACACTGGTGAGGGTTGTCATCTCCTCAGGTATAAAACACTGGTGAGGGTTGTCATCTCCTCAGGTATAAAACACTGGTGAGGGTTGTCATCTCCTCAGGTATAAAACACTGGTGAGGGTTGTCATCTCCTCATGAATAAAACACTGGTGAGGGTTGTCATCTCCTCATGAATAAAACACTGGTGAGGGTTGTCATCTCCTCAGGTATAAAACACTAGTGAGGATTGTCATCTCCTCAGGTATAAAACACTGGTGAGGGTTGTCATCTCCTCAGGTATAAAACACTGGTGAGGGTTGTCATCTCCTCAGGTATAAAACACTGGTGAGGGTTGTCATCTCCTCAGGTATAAAACACTGGTGAGGGTTGTCATCTCCTCAGGTATAAAACACTGGTGAGGGTTGTCATCTCCTCAGGTATAAAACACTGGTGAGGGTTGTCATCTCCTCCTGAATAAAACACTAGTGAGGGTTGTCATCTCCTCGGGTATAAAACACTGGTGAGGGTTGTCATCTCCTCAGGTATAAAACACTGGTGAGGGTTGTCATCTCCTCAGGTATAAAACACTGGTGAGGGTTGTCATCTCCTCATGTATAAAACACTGGTGAGGGTTGTCATCTCCTCAGAATAAAACACTGGTGAGGGTTGTCATCTCCTCAGGTATAAAACACTCTCCTCAGTGAGGGTTGTCATCTCCTCAGGTATAAAACACTGGTGAGGGTTGTCATCTCCTCAGGTATAAAACACTGGTGAGGGTTGTCATCTCCTCAGGTATAAAACACTGGTGAGGGTTGTCATCTCCTCATGAATAAAACACTGGTGAGGGTTGTCATCTCCTCAGGTATAAAACACTGGTGAGGGTTGTCATCTCCTCAGGTATAAAACACTGGTGAGGGTTGTCATCTCCTCAGGTATAAAACACTGGTGACGGTTGTCATCTCCTCAGGTATAAAACACTGGTGAGGGTTGTCATCTCCTCAGAATAAAACACTGGTGAGGGTTGTCATCTCCTCAGGTATAAAACACTGGTGAGGGTTGTCATCTCCTGAGGTATAAAACACTGGTGAGGGTTGTCATCTCCTCAGGTATAAAACACTGGTGAGGGTTGTCATCTCCTCAGGTATAAAACACTGGTGAGGGTTGTCATCTCCTCAGGTATAAAACACTGGTGAGGGTTGTCATCTCCTCAGGTATAAAACACTGGTGAGGGTTGTCATCTCCTCAGGTATAAAACACTGGTGAGGGTTGTCATCTCCTCCTGAATAAAACACTAGTGAGGGTTGTCATCTCCTCGGGTATAAAACACTGGTGAGGGTTGTCATCTCCTCAGGTATAAAACACTGGTGAGGGTTGTCATCTCCTCAGGTATAAAACACTGGTGAGGGTTGTCATCTCCTCAGGTATAAAACACTGGTGAGGGTTGTCATCTCCTCAGGAATAAAACACTAGTGAGGGTTGTCATCTCCTCAGGTATAAAACACTGGTGAGGGTTGTCATCTCCTCAGGTATAAAACACTGGTGAGGGTTGTCATCTCCTCAGGTATAAAACACTGGTGAGGGTTGTCATCTCCTCATGTATAAAACACTGGTGAGGGTTGTCATCTCCTCCTGAATAAAACACTGGTGAGGGTTGTCATCTCCTCATGAATAAAACATTGGTGAGGGTTGTCATCTCCTCAGGTATAAAACACTAGTGAGGGTTGTCATCTCCTCAGGTATAAAACACTGGTGAGGGTTGTCATCTCCTCAGGTATAAAACACTGGTGAGGGTTGTCATCTCCTCAGGTATAAAACACTGGTGAGGGTTGTCATCTCCTCATGAATAAAACACTGGTGAGGGTTGTCATCTCCTCAGGTATAAAACACTGGTGAGGGTTGTCATCTCCTCAGGTATAAAACACTGGTGAGGGTTGTCATCTCCTCAGGTATAAAACACTGGTGAGGGTTGTCATCTCCTCAGGTATAAAACACTGGTGAGGGTTGTCATCTCCTCCTGAATAAAAACACTGGTGAGGGTTGTCATCTCCTCAGGTATAAAACACTGGTGAGGGTTGTCATCTCCTCAGGTATAAAACACTGGTGAGGGTTGTCATCTCCTCAGGTATAAAACACTGGTGAGGGTTGTCATCTCCTGAGGTATAAAACACTGGTGAGGGTTGTCATCTCCTCAGGTATAAAACACTGGTGAGGGTTGTCATCTCCTCAGGTATAAAACACTGGTGAGGGTTGTCATCTCCTCAAGTATAAAACACTGGTGAGGGTTGTCATCTCCTCATGAATAAAACACTGGTGAGGGTTGTCATCTCCTCATGAATAAAACACTGGTGAGGGTTGTCATCTCCTCAGGTATAAAACACTGGTGAGGGTTGTCATCTCCTCAGGTATAAAACACTGGTGAGGGTTGTCATCTCCTCAGGTATAAAACACTGGTGAGGGTTGTCATCTCCTCAGGTATAAAACACTGGTGAGGGTTGTCATCTCCTGAGGTATAAAACACTGGTGAGGGTTGTCATCTCCTCAGGTATAAAACACTGGTGAGGGTTGTCATCTCCTCAGGTATAAAACACTGGTGAGGGTTGTCATCTCCTCAGGTATAAAACACTGGTGAGGGTTGTCATCTCCTCAGGTATAAAACACTGGTGAGGGTTGTCATCTCCTCAGGTATAAAACACTGGTGAGGGTTGTCATCTCCTCAGGTATAAAACACTGGTGAGGGTTGTCATCTCCTCAGGTATAAAACACTGGTGAGGGTTGTCATCTCCTCCTGAATAAAACACTGGTGAGGGTTGTCATCTCCTCATGAATAAAACATTGGTGAGGGTTGTCATCTCCTCAGGTATAAAACACTAGTGAGGGTTGTCATCTCCTCAGGTATAAAACACTGGTGAGGGTTGTCATCTCCTCAGGTATAAAACACTGGTGAGGTTGTCATCTCCTCAGGTATAAAACACTGGTGAGGGTTGTCATCTCCTCAGGTATAAAACACTGGTGAGGGTTGTCATCTCCTCAGGTATAAAACACTGGTGAGGGTTGTCATCTCCTCAGGTATAAAACACTGGTGAGGGTTGTCATCTCCTCAGGTATAAAACACTGGTGAGGGTTGTCATCTCCTCATGAATAAAACACTAGTGAGGGTTGTCATCTCCTCATGAATAAAACACTGGTGAGGGTTGTCATCTCCTCAGGTATAAAACACTGGTGAGGGTTGTCATCTCCTCGGGTATAAAACACTGGTGAGGGAGGGTGTCATCTCCTCAGGTATAAAACACTGGTGAGGGTTGTCATCTCCTGAGGTATAAAACACTGGTGAGGGTTGTCATCTCCTCAGGTATAAAACACTGGTGAGGGTTGTCATCTCCTCAGGTATAAAACACTGGTGAGGGTTGTCATCTCCTCAGGTATAAAACACTGGTGAGGGTTGTCATCTCCTCAGGTATAAAACACTGGTGAGGGTTGTCATCTCCTCATGAATAAAACACTGTGAGGGTTGTCATCTCCTCATGAATAAAACACTGGTGAGGGTTGTCATCTCCTCAGGTATAAAACACTGGTGAGGGTTGTCATCTCCTCAGGTATAAAACACTGGTGAGGGTTGTCATCTCCTCAGGTATAAAACACTGGTGAGGGTTGTCATCTCCTCAGGTATAAAACACTGGTGAGGGTTGTCATCTCCTCAGATAAAACACTGGTGAGGGTTGTCATCTCCTCAGGTATAAAACACTGGTGAGGGTTGTCATCTCCTCAGGTATAAAACACTGGTGAGGGTTGTCATCTCCTCAGGTATAAAACACTGGTGAGGGTTGTCATCTCCTCAGGTATAAAACACTGGTGAGGGTTGTCATCTCCTCAGGTATAAAACACTGGTGAGGGTTGTCATCTCCTCAGGTATAAAACACTGGTGAGGGTTGTCATCTCCTCAGGTATAAAACACTGGTGAGGGTTGTCATCTCCTCAGGTATAAAACACTGGTGAGGGTTGTCATCTCCTCAGGTATAAAACACTGGTGAGGGTTGTCATCTCCTCAGGTATAAAACACTGGTGAGGGTTGTCATCTCCTCAGGTATAAAACACTGGTGAGGGTTGTCATCTCCTCATGTATAAAACACTGGTGAGGGTTGTCATCTCCTCAGGTATAAAACACTGGTGAGGGTTGTCATCTCCTCAGGTATAAAACACTGGTGAGGGTTGTCATCTCCTCAGGTATAAAACACTAGTGAGGGTTGTCATCTCCTCAGGTATAAAACACTGGTGAGGGTTGTCATCTCCTCAGGTATAAAACACTGGTGAGGGTTGTCATCTCCTCAGGTATAAAACACTGGTGAGGGTTGTCATCTCCTCAGGTATAAAACACTGGTGAGGGTTGTCATCTCCTCAGGTATAAAACACTGGTGAGGGTTGTCATCTCCTCAGGTATAAAACACTGGTGAGGGTTGTCATCTCCTCAGGTATAAAACACTGGTGAGGGTTGTCATCTCCTCATGAATAAAACACTAGTGAGGGTTGTCATCTCCTCATGAATAAAACACTGGTGAGGGTTGTCATCTCCTCAGGTATAAAACACTAGTGAGGATTGTCATCTCCTCGGGTATAAAACACTGGTGAGGGTTGTCATCTCCTCAGGTATAAAACACTGGTGAGGGTTGTCATCTCCTGAGGTATAAAACACTGGTGAGGGTTGTCATCTCCTCAGGTATAAAACACTGGTGAGGGTTGTCATCTCCTCAGGTATAAAACACTGGTGAGGGTTGTCATCTCCTCAGGTATAAAACACTGGTGAGGGTTGTCATCTCCTCATGAATAAAACACTGGTGAGGGTTGTCATCTCCTCAGGTATAAAACACTGGTGAGGGTTGTCATCTCCTCAGGTATAAAACACTGGTGAGGGTTGTCATCTCCTCAGGTATAAAACACTGGTGAGGGTTGTCATCTCCTCAGGTATAAAACACTGGTGAGGTTGTCATCTCCTCAGGTATAAAACACTAGTGAGGATTGTCATCTCCTCGGGTATAAAACACTGGTGAGGGTTGTCATCTCCTCAGGTATAAAACACTGGTGAGGGTTGTCATCTCCTGAGGTATAAAACACTGGTGAGGGTTGTCATCTCCTCATGAATAAAACACTGGTGAGGGTTGTCATCTCCTCAGGTATAAAACACTAGTGAGGATTGTCATCTCCTCGGGTATAAAACACTGGTGAGGGTTGTCATCTCCTCAGGTATAAAACACTGGTGAGGGTTGTCATCTCCTCAGGTATAAAACACTGGTGAGGGTTGTCATCTCCTCAGGTATAAAACACTGGTGAGGGTTGTCATCTCCTCAGGTATAAAACACTGGTGAGGGTTGTCATCTCCTCAGGTATAAAACACTGGTGAGGGTTGTCATCTCCTCAGAATAAAACACTGGTGAGGGTTGTCATCTCCTCAGGTATAAAACACTGGTGAGGGTTGTCATCTCCTCAGGTATAAAACACTGGTGAGGTTGTCATCTCCTCAGGTATAAAACACTGGTGAGGGTTGTCATCTCCTCAGGTATAAAACACTGGTGAGGGTTGTCATCTCCTCAGAATAAAACACTGGTGAGGGTTGTCATCTCCTCATGAATAAAACACTGGTGAGGGTTGTCATCTCCTCAGGTATAAAACACTGGTGAGGGTTGTCATCTCCTCAGGTATAAAACACTGGTGAGGGTTGTCATCTCCTCAGGTATAAAACACTGGTGAGGGTTGTCATCTCCTCAGGTATAAAACACTGGTGAGGGTTGTCATCTCCTCAGGTATAAAACACTGGTGAGGGTTGTCATCTCCTCAGGAATAAAACACTGGTGAGGGTTGTCATCTCCTCAGGTATAAAACACTGGTGAGGGTTGTCATCTCCTCAGGTATAAAACACTGGTGAGGGTTGTCATCTCCTCAGGTATAAAACACTGGTGAGGGTTGTCATCTCCTCATGAATAAAACACTGGTGAGGGTTGTCATCTCCTCAGGTATAAAACACTGGTGAGGGTTGTCATCTCCTCAGGTATAAAACACTGGTGAGGGTTGTCATCTCCTCAGGTATAAAACACTGGTGAGGGTTGTCATCTCCTCAGGTATAAAACACTGGTGAGGGTTGTCATCTCCTCAGGTATAAAACACTGGTGAGGGTTGTCATCTCCTCCTGAATAAAACACTAGTGAGGGTTGTCATCTCCTCAGGTATAAAACACTGGTGAGGGTTGTCATCTCCTCGGGTATAAAACACTGGTGAGGTTGTCATCTCCTCAGGTATAAAACACTGGTGAGGGTTGTCATCTCCTCAGGTATAAAACACTGGTGAGGGTTGTCATCTCCTCAGGTATAAAACACTGGTGAGGGTTGTCATCTCCTCAGGTATAAAACACTGGTGAGGGTTGTCATCTCCTCAGGTATAAAACACTGGTGAGGGTTGTCATCTCCTCAGGTATAAAACACTGGTGAGGGTTGTCATCTCCTCAGGTATAAAACACTGGTGAGGGTTGTCATCTCCTCAGGTATAAAACACTGGTGAGGGTTGTCATCTCCTCAGGTATAAAACACTGGTGAGGGTTGTCATCTCCTCATGTATAAAACACTGGTGAGGGTTGTCATCTCCTCATGAATAAAACACTGGTGAGGGTTGTCATCTCCTCAGGTATAAAACACTGGTGAGGGTTGTCATCTCCTCAGGTATAAAACACTGGTGAGGGTTGTCATCTCCTCAGGTATAAAACACTGGTGAGGGTTGTCATCTCCTCAGGTATAAAACACTGGTGAGGGTTGTCATCTCCTCAGGTATAAAACACTGGTGAGGGTTGTCATCTCCTCAGGTATAAAACACTGGTGAGGGTTGTCATCTCCTCATGAATAAAACACTAGTGAGGGTTGTCATCTCCTCATGAATAAAACACTGGTGAGGGTTGTCATCTCCTCAGGTATAAAACACTGGTGAGGGTTGTCATCTCCTCATGAATAAAACACTAGTGAGGGTTGTCATCTCCTCATGAATAAAACACTGGTGAGGGTTGTCATCTCCTCAGGTATAAAACACTAGTGAGGATTGTCATCTCCTCGGGTATAAAACACTGGTGAGGGTTGTCATCTCCTCAGGTATAAAACACTGGTGAGGGTTGTCATCTCCTCAGGTATAAAACACTGGTGAGGGTTGTCATCTCCTCAGGTATAAAACACTGGTGAGGGTTGTCATCTCCTCAGGTATAAAACACTGGTGAGGGTTGTCATCTCCTCAGGTATAAAACACTGGTGAGGGTTGTCATCTCCTCCTGAATAAAACACTAGTGAGGGTTGTCATCTCCTCGGGTATAAAACACTGGTGAGGGTTGTCATCTCCTCAGGTATAAAACACTGGTGAGGGTTGTCATCTCCTCAGGTATAAAACACTGGTGAGGGTTGTCATCTCCTCAGGTATAAAACACTGGTGAGGGTTGTCATCTCCTCAGGTATAAAACACTGGTGAGGGTTGTCATCTCCTCAGGTATAAAACACTGGTGAAGGTATAAAACACTGGTGAGGGTTGTCATCTCCTCAGGTATAAAACACTGGTGAGGGTTGTCATCTCCTCAGGTATAAAACACTGGTGAGGGTTGTCATCTCCTCAGGTATAAAACACTGGTGAGGGTTGTCATCTCCTCAGGTATAAAACACTGGTGAGGGTTGTCATCTCCTCAGGTATAAAACACTGGTGAGGGTTGTCATCTCCTCAGGTATAAAACACTGGTGAGGGTTGTCATCTCCTCATGAATAAAACACTAGTGAGGGTTGTCATCTCCTCATGAATAAAACACTGGTGAGGGTTGTCATCTCCTCAGGTATAAAACACTAGTGAGGATTGTCATCTCCTCGGGTATAAAACACTGGTGAGGGTTGTCATCTCCTCAGGTATAAAACACTGGTGAGGGTTGTCATCTCCTCAGGTATAAAACACTGGTGAGGGTTGTCATCTCCTCAGGTATAAAACACTGGTGAGGGTTGTCATCTCCTCAGGTATAAAACACTGGTGAGGGTTGTCATCTCCTCATGAATAAAACACTAGTGAGGGTTGTCATCTCCTCATGAATAAAACACTGGTGAGGGTTGTCATCTCCTCAGGTATAAAACACTGGTGAGGGTTGTCATCTCCTCAGGTATAAAACACTGGTGAGGGTTGTCATCTCCTCAGGTATAAAAAACACTTGAGGGTTGTGAGGGTTGTCATCTCCTCAGGTATAAAACACTGGTGAGGGTTGTCATCTCCTCAGAATATAAAACACTGGTGAGGGTTGTCATCTCCTCAGGTATAAAACACTGGTGAGGGTTGTCATCTCCTCAGGTATAAAACACTGGTGAGGGTTGTCATCTCCTCAGGTATAAAACACTGGTGAGGGTTGTCATCTCCTCAGGTATAAAACACTGGTGAGGGTTGTCATCTCCTCAGGTATAAAACACTGGTGAGGGTTGTCATCTCCTCAGGTATAAAACACTGGTGAGGGTTGTCATCTCCTCAGGTATAAAACACTGGTGAGGGTTGTCATCTCCTCAGGTATAAAACACTGGTGAGGTTGTCATCTCCTCAGGTATAAAACACTGGTGAGGGTTGTCATCTCCTCAGGTATAAAACACTGGTGAGGGTTGTCATCTCCTCAGGTATAAAACACTGGTGAGGGTTGTCATCTCCTCAGGTATAAAACACTGGTGAGGGTTGTCATCTCCTCAGGTATAAAACACTGGTGAGGGTTGTCATCTCCTCAGGTATAAAACACTGGTGAGGGTTGTCATCTCCTCAGGTATAAAACACTGGTGAGGGTTGTCATCTCCTCAGGTATAAAACACTGGTGAGGGTTGTCATCTCCTCAGGTATAAAACACTGGTGAGGGTTGTCATCTCCTCAGGTATAAAACACTGGTGAGGGTTGTCATCTCCTCAGGTATAAAACACTGGTGAGGGTTGTCATCTCCTCAGGTATAAAACACTGGTGAGGGTTGTCATCTCCTCAGGTATAAAACACTGGTGAGGGTTGTCATCTCCTCAGGTATAAAACACTGGTGAGGGTTGTCATCTCCTCAGGTATAAAACACTGTGAGGGTTGTCATCTCCTCAGGTATAAAACACTGGTGAGGGTTGTCATCTCCTCAGGTATAAAACACTGGTGAGGGTTGTCATCTCCTCAGGTATAAAACACTGGTGAGGGTTGTCATCTCCTCAGGTATAAAACACTGGTGAGGGTTGTCATCTCCTCAGGTATAAAACACTGGTGAGGGTTGTCATCTCCTCAGGTATAAAACACTGGTGAGGGTTGTCATCTCCTCAGGTATAAAACACTGGTGAGGGTTGTCATCTCCTCAGAATAAAACACTGGTGAGGGTTGTCATCTCCTCATGAATAAAACATTGGTGAGGGTTGTCATCTCCTCAGGTATAAAACACTAGTGAGGGTTGTCATCTCCTCAGGTATAAAACACTGGTGAGGGTTGTCATCTCCTCAGGTATAAAACACTGGTGAGGGTTGTCATCTCCTCAGGTATAAAACACTGGTGAGGGTTGTCATCTCCTCAGGTATAAAACACTGGTGAGGGTTGTCATCTCCTCAGGTATAAAACACTGGTGAGGGTTGTCATCTCCTCAGGTATAAAACACTGGTGAGGGTTGTCATCTCCTCAGGTATAAAACACTGGTGAGGGTTGTCATCTCCTCAGGTATAAAACACTGGTGAGGGTTGTCATCTCCTCAGGTATAAAACACTGGTGAGGGTTGTCATCTCCTCAGGTATAAAACACTGGTGAGGGTTGTCATCTCCTCAGGTATAAAACACTGGTGAGGGTTGTCATCTCCTCATGAATAAAACACTAGTGAGGGTTGTCATCTCCTCATGAATAAAACACTGGTGAGGGTTGTCATCTCCTCAGGTATAAAACACTAGTGAGGGTTGTCATCTCCTCAGGTATAAAACACTGGTGAGGGTTGTCATCTCCTCAGGTATAAAACACTGGTGAGGGTTGTCATCTCCTCAGGTATAAAACACTGGTGAGGGTTGTCATCTCCTCAGGAATAAAACACTGGTGAGGGTTGTCATCTCCTCAGGTATAAAACACTGGTGAGGTTGTCATCTCCTCAGGTATAAAACACTGGTGAGGGTTGTCATCTCCTCAGGTATAAAACACTGGTGAGGGTTGTCATCTCCTCAGGTATAAAACACTGGTGAGGGTTGTCATCTCCTCAGGTATAAAACACTGGTGAGGGTTGTCATCTCCTCAGGTATAAAACACTGGTGAGGGTTGTCATCTCCTCAGGTATAAAACACTGGTGAGGGTTGTCATCTCTCATGAATAAAACACTGGTGAGGGTTGTCATCTCCTCAGGTATAAAACACTGGTGAGGGTTGTCATCTCCTCAGGTATAAAACACTGGTGAGGGTTGTCATCTCCTCAGGTATAAAACACTGGTGAGGGTTGTCATCTCCTCAGGTATAAAACACTGGTGAGGGTTGTCATCTCCTCAGGTATAAAACACTGGTGAGGGTTGTCATCTCCTCAGGTATAAAACACTGGTGAGGGTTGTCATCTCCTCAGGTATAAAACACTGGTGAGGGTTGTCATCTCCTCAGGTATAAAACACTGGTGAGGGTTGTCATCTCCTCAGGTATAAAACACTGGTGAGGGTTGTCATCTCCTCAGGTATAAAACACTGGTGAGGGTTGTCATCTCCTCAGGTATAAAACACTGGTGAGGGTTGTCATCTCCTCAGGTATAAAACACTGGTGAGGGTTGTCATCTCCTCAGGTATAAAACACTGGTGAGGGTTGTCATCTCCTCAGGTATAAAACACTGGTGAGGGTTGTCATCTCCTCATGAATAAAACACTGGTGAGGTTGTCATCTCCTCATGAATAAAACATTGGTGAGGGTTGTCATCTCCTCAGGTATAAAACACTAGTGAGGGTTGTCATCTCCTCAGGTATAAAACACTGGTGAGGGTTGTCATCTCCTCAGGTATAAAACACTGGTGAGGGTTGTCATCTCCTCAGGTATAAAACACTGGTGAGGTTGTCATCTCCTCAGGTATAAAACACTGGTGAGGTTGTCATCTCCTCAGGTATAAAACACTGGTGAGGGTTGTCATCTCCTCCTGAATAAAACACTAGTGAGGGTTGTCATCTCCTCAGGTATAAAACACCTGTGAGGGTTGTCATCTCCTCAGGTATAAAACACTGGTGAGGGTTGTCATCTCCTCAGGTATAAAACACTGGTGAGGGTTGTCATCTCCTCATGAATAAAACACTGGTGAGGGTTGTCATCTCCTCAGGTATAAAACACTAGTGAGGATTGTCATCTCCTCAGGTATAAAACACTGGTGTCATCTCCTCAGGTATAAAACACTGGTGAGGGTTGTCATCTCCTCAGGTATAAAACACTGGTGAGGGTTGTCATCTCCTCAGGTATAAAACACTGGTGAGGGTTGTCATCTCCTCAGGTATAAAACACTGGTGAGGGTTGTCATCTCCTCAGGTATAAAACACTGGTGAGGGTTGTCATCTCCTCATGAATAAAACACTAGTGAGGGTTGTCATCTCCTCATGAATAAAACACTGGTGAGGGTTGTCATCTCCTCAGGTATAAAACACTGGTGAGGTTGTCATCTCCTCAGGTTTAAAACACTGGTGAGGGTTGTCATCTCCTCAGGTATAAAACACTGGTGAGGGTTGTCATCTCCTCAGGTATAAAACACTGGTGAGGGTTGTCATCTCCTCAGGTATAAAACACTGGTGAGGGTTGTCATCTCCTCAGGTATAAAACACTGGTGAGGGTTGTCATCTCCTCATGAATAAAACACTAGTGAGGGTTGTCATCTCCTCATGAATAAAACACTGGTGAGGGTTGTCATCTCCTCAGGTATAAAACACTGGTGAGGGTTGTCATCTCCTCATGAATAAAACACTAGTGAGGGTTGTCATCTCCTCATGAATAAAACACTGGTGAGGGTTGTCATCTCCTCAGGTATAAAACACTGGTGAGGATTGTCATCTCCTCGGGTATAAAACACTGGTGAGGGTTGTCATCTCCTCAGGTATAAAACACTGGTGAGGGTTGTCATCTCCTCAGGTATAAAACACTGGTGAGGGTTGTCATCTCCTCAGGTATAAAACACTGGTGAGGGTTGTCATCTCCTCAGGTATAAAACACTGGTGAGGGTTGTCATCTCCTCAGGTATAAAACACTGGTGAGGGTTGTCATCTCCTCAGAATAAAACACTGGTGAGGGTTGTCATCTCCTCAGGTATAAAACACTGGTGAGGGTTGTCATCTCCTCAGGTATAAAACACTGGTGAGGGTTGTCATCTCCTCAGGTATAAAACACTGGTGAGGGTTGTCATCTCCTCAGGTATAAAACACTGGTGAGGGTTGTCATCTCCTCAGGTATAAAACACTGGTGAGGGTTGTCATCTCCTCAGGTATAAAACACTGGTGAGGGTTGTCATCTCCTCAGGTATAAAACACTGGTGAGGGTTGTCATCTCCTCAGGTATAAAACACTGGTGAGGGTTGTCATCTCCTCAGGTATAAAACACTGGTGAGGGTTGTCATCTCCTCAGGTATAAAACACTGGTGAGGGTTGTCATCTCCTCAGGTATAAAACACTGGTGAGGGTTGTCATCTCCTCAGGTATAAAACACTGGTGAGGGTTGTCATCTCCTCAGGTATAAAACACTGGTGAGGGTTGTCATCTCCTCATGAATAAAACACTGGTGAGGGTTGTCATCTCCTCATGAATAAAACACTGGTGAGGGTTGTCATCTCCTCAGGTATAAAACACTGGTGAGGGTTGTCATCTCCTCAGGTATAAAACACTGGTGAGGGTTGTCATCTCCTCAGGTATAAAACACTGGTGAGGGTTGTCATCTCCTCAGGTATAAAACACTGGTGAGGGTTGTCATCTCCTCAGGTATAAAACACTGGTGAGGGTTGTCATCTCCTCAGGTATAAAACACTGGTGAGGGTTGTCATCTCCTCATGAATAAAACACTGGTGAGGGTTGTCATCTCCTCAGAATAAAACACTGGTGAGGGTTGTCATCTCCTCAGGTATAAAACACTGGTGAGGGTTGTCATCTCCTCAGGTATAAAACACTGGTGAGGGTTGTCATCTCCTCAGGTATAAAACACTGGTGAGGGTTGTCATCTCCTCAGGTATAAAACACTGGTGAGGGTTGTCATCTCCTCATGAATAAAACACTAGTGAGGGTTGTCATCTCCTCATGAATAAAACACTGGTGAGGGTTGTCATCTCCTCAGGTATAAAACACTGGTGAGGGTTGTCATCTCCTCAGGTATAAAACACTGGTGAGGGTTGTCATCTCCTCAGGTATAAAACACTGGTGAGGGTTGTCATCTCCTCATGAATAAAACACTAGTGAGGGTTGTCATCTCCTCATGAATAAAACACTGGTGAGGGTTGTCATCTCCTCAGGTATAAAACACTAGTGAGGGTTGTCATCTCCTCGGGTATAAAACACTGGTGAGGGTTGTCATCTCCTCAGGTATAAAACACTGGTGAGGGTTGTCATCTCCTCAGGTATAAAACACTGGTGAGGGTTGTCATCTCCTCAGGTATAAAACACTGGTGAGGGTTGTCATCTCCTCAGGTATAAAACACTGGTGAGGGTTGTCATCTCCTCAGGTATAAAACACTAGTGAGGGTTGTCATCTCCTCAGGTATAAAACACTGGTGAGGGTTGTCATCTCCTCAGGTATAAAACACTGGTGAGGGTTGTCATCTCCTCAGGTATAAAACACTGGTGAGGGTTGTCATCTCCTCAGGTATAAAACACTGGTGAGGGTTGTCATCTCCTCAGGTATAAAACACTGGTGAGGGTTGTCATCTCCTCAGGTATAAAACACTGGTGAGGGTTGTCATCTCCTCAGGTATAAAACACTGGTGAGGGTTGTCATCTCCTCAGGTATAAAACACTGGTGAGGGTTGTCATCTCCTCAGGTATAAAACACTGGTGAGGGTTGTCATCTCCTCAGGTATAAAACACTGGTGAGGGTTGTCATCTCCTCAGGTATAAAACACTGGTGAGGGTTGTCATCTCCTCAGGTATAAAACACTGGTGAGGGTTGTCATCTCCTCAGGTATAAAACACTGGTGAGGGTTGTCATCTCCTCAGGTATAAAACACTGGTGAGGGTTGTCATCTCCTCAGGTATAAAACACTGGTGAGGGTTGTCATCTCCTCATGAATAAAACACTAGTGAGGGTTGTCATCTCCTCATGAATAAAACACTGGTGAGGGTTGTCATCTCCTCAGGTATAAAACACTGGTGAGGGTTGTCATCTCCTCATGTATAAAACACTGGTGAGGGTTGTCATCTCCTCAGGTATAAAACACTGGTGAGGGTTGTCATCTCCTCAGGTATAAAACACTGGTGAGGGTTGTCATCTCCTCAGGTATAAAACACTGGTGAGGGTTGTCATCTCCTCAGGTATAAAACACTGGTGAGGGTTGTCATCTCCTCAGGTATAAAACACTAGTGAGGATTGTCATCTCCTCAGGTATAAAACACTGGTGAGGTTGTCATCTCCTCAGGTATAAAACACTGGTGAGGGTTGTCATCTCCTCATGTATAAAACACTGGTGAGGGTTGTCATCTCCTCAGGTATAAAACACTGGTGAGGTTGTCATCTCCTCAGGTATAAAACACTGGTGAGGGTTGTCATCTCCTCAGGTATAAAACACTGGTGAGGGTTGTCATCTCCTCAGGTATAAAACACTGGTGAGGGTTGTCATCTCCTCAGGTATAAAACACTGGTGAGGGTTGTCATCTCCTCAGGTATAAAACACTGGTGAGGGTTGTCATCTCCTCAGGTATAAAACACTGGTGAGGGTTGTCATCTCCTCAGGTATAAAACACTGGTGAGGGTTGTCATCTCCTCAGAATAAAACACTGTGAGGGTTGTCATCTCCTCAGGTATAAAACACTGGTGAGGGTTGTCATCTCCTCAGGTATAAAACACTGGTGAGGGTTGTCATCTCCTCAGGTATAAAACACTGGTGAGGGTTGTCATCTCCTCAGGTATAAAACACTGGTGAGGGTTGTCATCTCCTCAGGTATAAAACACTGGTGAGGGTTGTCATCTCCTCAGGTATAAAACACTGGTGAGGGTTGTCATCTCCTCAGGTATAAAACACTGGTGAGGGTTGTCATCTCCTCAGGTATAAAACACTGGTGAGGGTTGTCATCTCCTCAGGTATAAAACACTGGTGAGGGTTGTCATCTCCTCAGGTATAAAACACTGGTGAGGGTTGTCATCTCCTCAGGTATAAAACACTGGTGAGGGTTGTCATCTCCTCAGGTATAAAACACTGGTGAGGGTTGTCATCTCCTCAGGTATAAAACACTGGTGAGGGTTGTCATCTCCTCAGGTATAAAACACTGGTGAGGGTTGTCATCTCCTCATGAATAAAACACTAGTGAGGGTTGTCATCTCCTCAGGTATAAAACACTGGTGAGGGTTGTCATCTCCTCAGGTATAAAACACTAGTGAGGATTGTCATCTCCTCAGGTATAAAACACTGGTGAGGGTTGTCATCTCCTCAGGTATAAAACACTGGTGAGGGTTGTCATCTCCTCAGGTATAAAACACTGGTGAGGGTTGTCATCTCCTCAGGTATAAAACACTGGTGAGGGTTGTCATCTCCTCAGGTATAAAACACTGGTGAGGGTTGTCATCTCCTCCTGAATAAAACACTAGTGAGGGTTGTCATCTCCTCGGGTATAAAACACTGGTGAGGGTTGTCATCTCCTCAGGTATAAAACACTGGTGAGGGTTGTCATCTCCTCATGTATAAAACACTGGTGAGGGTTGTCATCTCCTCCTGAATAAAACACTGGTGAGGGTTGTCATCTCCTCAGGTATAAAACACTGGTGAGGGTTGTCATCTCCTCAGGTATAAAACACTGGTGAGGGTTGTCATCTCCTCAGGTATAAAACACTGGTGAGGGTTGTCATCTCCTCAGGTATAAAACACTGGTGAGGGTTGTCATCTCCTCAGGTATAAAACACTGGTGAGGGTTGTCATCTCCTCAGGTATAAAACACTGGTGAGGGTTGTCATCTCCTCATGAATAAAACACTAGTGAGGGTTGTCATCTCCTCGGGTATAAAACACTGGTGAGGGTTGTCATCTCCTCAGGTATAAAACACTGGTGAGGGTTGTCATCTCCTCAGGTATAAAACACTGGTGAGGGTTGTCATCTCCTCAGGTATAAAACACTGGTGAGGGTTGTCATCTCCTCAGGTATAAAACACTGGTGAGGGTTGTCATCTCCTCAGGTATAAAACACTGGTGAGGGTTGTCATCTCCTCAGGTATAAAACACTGGTGAGGGTTGTCATCTCCTCAGGTATAAAACACTGGTGAGGGTTGTCATCTCCTCAGGTATAAAACACTGGTGAGGGTTGTCATCTCCTCAGGTATAAAACACTGGTGAGGGTTGTCATCTCCTCAGGTATAAAACACTGGTGAGGGTTGTCATCTCCTCAGGAATAAAACACTGGTGAGGGTTGTCATCTCCTCAGGTATAAAACACTGGTGAGGGTTGTCATCTCCTCAGGTATAAAACACTGGTGAGGGTTGTCATCTCCTCAGGTATAAAACACTGGTGAGGGTTGTCATCTCCTCAGGTATAAAACACTGGTGAGGGTTGTCATCTCCTCAGGTATAAAACACTGGTGAGGGTTGTCATCTCCTCAGGTATAAAACACTGGTGAGGGTTGTCATCTCCTCAGGTATAAAACACTGGTGAGGGTTGTCATCTCCTCAGGTATAAAACACTGGTGAGGGTTGTCATCTCCTCAGGTATAAAACACTGGTGAGGGTTGTCATCTCCTCAGGTATAAAACACTGGTGAGGGTTGTCATCTCCTCAGGTATAAAACACTGGTGAGGGTTGTCATCTCCTCATGAATAAAACACTGGTGAGGGTTGTCATCTCCTCAGGTATAAAACACTGGTGAGGGTTGTCATCTCCTCAGGTATAAAACACTGGTGAGGGTTGTCATCTCCTCAGGTATAAAACACTGGTGAGGTTGTCATCTCCTCAGGTATAAAACACTGGTGAGGGTTGTCATCTCCTCAGGTATAAAACACTGGTGAGGGTTGTCATCTCCTCAGGTATAAAACACTGGTGAGGGTTGTCATCTCCTCAGGTATAAAACACTGGTGAGGGTTGTCATCTCCTCAGGTATAAAACACTGGTGAGGGTTGTCATCTCCTCAGGTATAAAACACTGGTGAGGGTTGTCATCTCCTCAGGTATAAAACACTGGTGAGGGTTGTCATCTCCTCATGAATAAAACACTAGTGAGGGTTGTCATCTCCTCATGAATAAAACACTGGTGAGGGTTGTCATCTCCTCAGGTATAAAACACTGGTGAGGGTTGTCATCTCCTCAGGTATAAAACACTGGTGAGGGTTGTCATCTCCTCAGGTATAAAACACTGGTGAGGGTTGTCATCTCCTCAGGTATAAAACACTGGTGAGGGTTGTCATCTCCTCAGGTATAAAACACTGGTGAGGGTTGTCATCTCCTCAGGTATAAAACACTGGTGAGGGTTGTCATCTCCTCATGAATAAAACACTAGTGAGGGTTGTCATCTCCTCATGAATAAAACACTGGTGAGGGTTGTCATCTCCTCAGGTATAAAACACTGGTGAGGGTTGTCATCTCCTCAGGTATAAAACACTGGTGAGGGTTGTCATCTCCTCAGGAATAAAACACTGGTGAGGGTTGTCATCTCCTCAGGTATAAAACACTGGTGAGGGTTGTCATCTCCTCAGGTATAAGGGTTGTCATCTCCTCATGAATAAAACACTAGTGAGGGTTGTCATCTCCTCAGGTATAAAACACTGGTGAGGGTTGTCATCTCCTCAGGTATAAAACACTGGTGAGGGTTGTCATCTCCTCAGGTATAAAACACTGGTGAGGGCTGTCATCTCCTCAGGTATAAAACACTGGTGAGGGTTGTCATCTCCTCAGGTATAAAACACTGGTGAGGGTTGTCATCTCCTCAGGTATAAAACACTGGTGAGGGTTGTCATCTCCTCAGGTATAAAACACTGGTGAGGGTTGTCATCTCCTCAGGTATAAAACACTGGTGAGGGTTGTCATCTCCTCAGGTATAAAACACTGGTGAGGGTTGTCATCTCCTCAGGTATAAAACACTGGTGAGGGTTGTCATCTCCTCAGGTATAAAACACTGGTGAGGGTTGTCATCTCCTCAGGTATAAAACACTGGTGAGGGTTGTCATCTCCTCAGGTATAAAACACTGGTGAGGGTTGTCATCTCCTCATGAATAAAACACTGGTGAGGGTTGTCATCTCCTCAGGTATAAAACACTGGTGAGGGTTGTCATCTCCTCAGGTATAAAACACTGGTGAGGGTTGTCATCTCCTCAGGTATAAAACACTGGTGAGGGTTGTCATCTCCTCATGAATAAAACACTGGTGAGGGTTGTCATCTCCTCAGGTATAAAACACTGGTGAGGGTTGTCATCTCCTCAGGTATAAAACACTGGTGAGGGTTGTCATCTCCTCAGGTATAAAACACTGGTGAGGGTTGTCATCTCCTCAGGTATAAAACACTGGTGAGGGTTGTCATCTCCTCAGGTATAAAACACTGGTGAGGGTTGTCATCTCCTCAGGTATAAAACACTGGTGAGGGTTGTCATCTCCTCAGGTATAAAACACTGGTGAGGGTTGTCATCTCCTCAGGTATAAAACACTGGTGAGGGTTGTCATCTCCTCAGGTATAAAACACTGGTGAGGGTTGTCATCTCCTCAGGTATAAAACACTGGTGAGGGTTGTCATCTCCTCAGGTATAAAACACTGGTGAGGGTTGTCATCTCCTCAGGTATAAAACACTGGTGAGGGTTGTCATCTCCTCAGGTATAAAACACTGGTGAGGGTTGTCATCTCCTCAGGTATAAAACACTGGTGAGGGTTGTCATCTCCTCAGGTATAAAACACTGGTGAGGGTTGTCATCTCCTCAGGTATAAAACACTGGTGAGGGTTGTCATCTCCTCATGAATAAAACACTGGTGAGGGTTGTCATCTCCTCATGAATAAAACACTGGTGAGGGTTGTCATCTCCTCAGGTATAAAACACTGGTGAGGATTGTCATCTCCTCAGGTATAAAACACTGGTGAGGGTTGTCATCTCCTCAGGTATAAAACACTGGTGAGGGTTGTCATCTCCTCATGAATAAAACACTAGTGAGGGTTGTCATCTCCTCATGAATAAAACACTGGTGAGGGTTGTCATCTCCTTAGGTATAAAACACTAGTGAGGATTGTCATCTCCTCGGGTATAAAACACTGGTGAGGGTTGTCATCTCCTCAGGTATAAAACACTGGTGAGGGTTGTCATCTCCTCAGGTATAAAACACTGGTGAGGGTTGTCATCTCCTCAGGTATAAAACACTGGTGAGGGTTGTCATCTCCTCAGGTATAAAACACTGGTGAGGGTTGTCATCTCCTCATGAATAAAACACTAGTGAGGGTTGTCATCTCCTCAGGTATAAAACACTGGTGAGGGTTGTCATCTCCTCAGGTATAAAACACTGGTGAGGGTTGTCATCTCCTCAGGTATAAAACACTGGTGAGGGTTGTCATCTCCTCAGGTATAAAACACTGGTGAGGGTTGTCATCTCCTCAGGTATAAAACACTGGTGAGGGTTGTCATCTCCTCAGGTATAAAACACTGGTGAGGGTTGTCATCTCCTCAGGTATAAAACACTGGTGAGGGTTGTCATCTCCTCAGGTATAAAACACTGGTGAGGGTTGTCATCTCCTCAGGTATAAAACACTGGTGAGGGTTGTCATCTCCTCAGGTATAAAACACTGGTGAGGGTTGTCATCTCCTCAGGTATAAAACACTGGTGAGGGTTGTCATCTCCTCAGGTATAAAACACTGGTGAGGGTTGTCATCTCCTCAGGTATAAAACACTGGTGAGGGTTGTCATCTCCTCAGGTATAAAACACTGGTGAGGGTTGTCATCTCCTCAGGTATAAAACACTGGTGAGGGTTGTCATCTCCTCAGGTATAAAACACTGGTGAGGGTTGTCATCTCCTCAGGTATAAAACACTGGTGAGGGTTGTCATCTCCTCAGGTATAAAACACTGGTGAGGGTTGTCATCTCCTCAGGTATAAAACACTGGTGAGGGTTGTCATCTCCTCAGGTATAAAACACTGGTGAGGGTTGTCATCTCCTCAGGTATAAAACACTGGTGAGGGTTGTCATCTCCTCAGGTATAAAACACTGGTGAGGGTTGTCATCTCCTCAGGTATAAAACACTGGTGAGGGTTGTCATCTCCTCAGGTAATAAAACACTGGTGAGGGTTGTCATCTCCTCATGTATAAAACACTGGTGAGGGTTGTCATCTCCTCAGGTATAAAACACTGGTGAGGGTTGTCATCTCCTCAGGTATAAAACACTGGTGAGGGTTGTCATCTCCTCAGGTATAAAACACTGGTGAGGGTTGTCATCTCCTCAGGTATAAAACACTGGTGAGGGTTGTCATCTCCTCAGGTATAAAACACTGGTGAGGGTTGTCATCTCCTCAGGTATAAAACACTGGTGAGGGTTGTCATCTCCTCAGGTATAAAACACTGGTGAGGGTTGTCATCTCCTCAGGTATAAAACACTGGTGAGGGTTGTCATCTCCTCAGGTATAAAACACTGGTGAGGGTTGTCATCTCCTCAGGTATAAAACACTGGTGAGGGTTGTCATCTCCTCAGGTATAAAACACTGGTGAGGGTTGTCATCTCCTCAGGTATAAAACACTGGTGAGGGTTGTCATCTCCTCAGGTATAAAACACTGGTGAGGGTTGTCATCTCCTCAGGTATAAAACACTGGTGAGGGTTGTCATCTCCTCAGGTATAAAACACTGGTGAGGGTTGTCATCTCCTCAGGTATAAAACACTGGTGAGGGTTGTCATCTCCTCAGGTATAAAACACTGGTGAGGGTTGTCATCTCCTCAGGTATAAAACACTGGTGAGGGTTGTCATCTCCTCAGGTATAAAACACTGGTGAGGGTTGTCATCTCCTCAGGTATAAAACACTGGTGAGGGTTGTCATCTCCTCAGGTATAAAACACTGGTGAGGGTTGTCATCTCCTCAGGTATAAAACACTGGTGAGGGTTGTCATCTCCTCAGGTATAAAACACTGGTGAGGGTTGTCATCTCCTCAGGTATAAAACACTGGTGAGGGTTGTCATCTCCTCAGGTATAAAACACTGGTGAGGGTTGTCATCTCCTCAGGTATAAAACACTGGTGAGGGTTGTCATCTCCTCAGGTATAAAACACTGGTGAGGGTTGTCATCTCCTCAGGTATAAAACACTGGTGAGGGTTGTCATCTCCTCAGGTATAAAACACTGGTGAGGGTTGTCATCTCCTCAGGTATAAAACACTGGTGAGGGTTGTCATCTCCTCATGAATAAAACACTAGTGAGGGTTGTCATCTCCTCATGAATAAAACACTGGTGAGGGTTGTCATCTCCTCAGGTATAAAACACTGGTGAGGGTTGTCATCTCCTCAGGTATAAAACACTGGTGAGGGTTGTCATCTCCTCAGGTATAAAACACTGGTGAGGGTTGTCATCTCCTCATGAATAAAACACTGGTGAGGGTTGTCATCTCCTCAGGTATAAAACACTGGTGAGGGTTGTCATCTCCTCAGGTATAAAACACTGGTGAGGATTGTCATCTCCTCAGGTATAAAACACTGGTGAGGGTTGTCATCTCCTCAGGTATAAAACACTGGTGAGGGTTGTCATCTCCTCAGGTATAAAACACTGGTGAGGGTTGTCATCTCCTCAGGTATAAAACACTGGTGAGGGTTGTCATCTCCTCAGGTATAAAACACTGGTGAGGGTTGTCATCTCCTCAGGTATAAAACACTAGTGAGGGTTGTCATCTCCTCAGGTATAAAACACTGGTGAGGGTTGTCATCTCCTCAGGTATAAAACACTGGTGAGGGTTGTCATCTCCTCAGGTATAAAACACTGGTGAGGGTTGTCATCTCCTCAGGTATAAAACACTGGTGAGGGTTGTCATCTCCTCATGAATAAAACACTGGTGAGGGTTGTCATCTCCTCAGGTATAAAACACTGGTGAGGGTTGTCATCTCCTCAGGTATAAAACACTGGTGAGGGTTGTCATCTCCTCAGGTATAAAACACTGGTGAGGGTTGTCATCTCCTCAGGTATAAAACACTGGTGAGGGTTGTCATCTCCTCAGGTATAAAACACTGGTGAGGGTTGTCATCTCCTCAGGTATAAAACACTGGTGAGGGTTGTCATCTCCTCAGGTATAAAACACTGGTGAGGGTTGTCATCTCCTCAGGTATAAAACACTGGTGAGGGTTGTCATCTCCTCAGGTATAAAACACTGGTGAGGGTTGTCATCTCCTCAGGTATAAAACACTGGTGAGGGTTGTCATCTCCTCATGAATAAAACACTAGTGAGGGTTGTCATCTCCTCAGGTATAAAACACTGGTGAGGGTTGTCATCTCCTCAGGTATAAAACACTGGTGAGGGTTGTCATCTCCTCAGGTATAAAACACTGGTGAGGGTTGTCATCTCCTCAGGTATAAAACACTGGTGAGGGTTGTCATCTCCTCAGGTATAAAACACTGGTGAGGGTTGTCATCTCCTCAGGTATAAAACACTGGTGAGGGTTGTCATCTCCTCAGGTATAAAACACTGGTGAGGGTTGTCATCTCCTCATGAATAAAACACTGGTGAGGGTTGTCATCTCCTCAGGTATAAAACACTGGTGAGGGTTGTCATCTCCTCAGGTATAAAACACTGGTGAGGGTTGTCATCTCCTCATGTATAAAACACTGGTGAGGGTTGTCATCTCCTCAGGTATAAAACACTGGTGAGGGTTGTCATCTCCTCAGGTATAAAACACTGGTGAGGGTTGTCATCTCCTCAGGTATAAAACACTGGTGAGGGTTGTCATCTCCTCAGGTATAAAACACTGGTGAGGGTTGTCATCTCCTCAGGTATAAAACACTGGTGAGGGTTGTCATCTCCTCAGGTATAAAACACTGGTGAGGGTTGTCATCTCCTCAGGTATAAAACACTGGTGAGGGTTGTCATCTCCTCAGGTATAAAACACTGGTGAGGGTTGTCATCTCCTCAGGTATAAAACACTGGTGAGGGTTGTCATCTCCTCAGGTATAAAACACTGGTGAGGGTTGTCATCTCCTCAGGTATAAAACACTAGTGAGGGTTGTCATCTCCTCAGGTATAAAACACTGGTGAGGGTTGTCATCTCCTCAGGTATAAAACACTGGTGAGGGTTGTCATCTCCTCAGGTATAAAACACTGGTGAGGGTTGTCATCTCCTCAGGTATAAAACACTGGTGAGGGTTGTCATCTCCTCAGGTATAAAACACTGGTGAGGGTTGTCAGTGAGGGTTGTCATCTCCTCAGGTATAAAACACTGGTGAGGGTTGTCATCTCCTCAGGTATAAAACACTGGTGAGGGTTGTCATCTCCTCAGGTATAAAACACTGGTGAGGGTTGTCATCTCCTCATGAATAAAACACTGGTGAGGGTTGTCATCTCCTCAGGTATAAAACACTAGTGAGGATTGTCATCTCCTCGGGTATAAAACACTGGTGAGGGTTGTCATCTCCTCAGGTATAAAACACTGGTGAGGGTTGTCATCTCCTCAGGTATAAAACACTGGTGAGGGTTGTCATCTCCTCAGGTATAAAACACTGGTGAGGGTTGTCATCTCCTCAGGTATAAAACACTGGTGAGGGTTGTCATCTCCTCAGGTATAAAACACTGGTGAGGGTTGTCATCTCCTCAGGTATAAAACACTAGTGAGGGTTGTCATCTCCTCAGGTATAAAACACTGGTGAGGGTTGTCATCTCCTCAGGTATAAAACACTGGTGAGGGTTGTCATCTCCTCAGGTATAAAACACTGGTGAGGGTTGTCATCTCCTCAGGTATAAAACACTGGTGAGGGTTGTCATCTCCTCAGGTATAAAACACTGGTGAGGGTTGTCATCTCCTCAGGTATAAAACACTGGTGAGGGTTGTCATCTCCTCAGGTATAAAACACTGGTGAGGGTTGTCATCTCCTCAGGAATAAAACACTGGTGAGGGTTGTCATCTCCTCAGGTATAAAACACTGGTGAGGGTTGTCATCTCCTCAGGTATAAAACACTGGTGAGGGTTGTCATCTCCTCAGGTATAAAACACTGGTGAGGGTTGTCATCTCCTCAGGTATAAAACACTGGTGAGGGTTGTCATCTCCTCAGGTATAAAACACTAGTGAGGGTTGTCATCTCCTCAGGTATAAAACACTGGTGAGGGTTGTCATCTCCTCAGGTATAAAACACTGGTGAGGGTTGTCATCTCCTCAGGTATAAAACACTGGTGAGGGTTGTCATCTCCTCAGGTATAAAACACTGGTGAGGGTTGTCATCTCCTCAGGTATAAAACACTGGTGAGGGTTGTCATCTCCTCAGGTATAAAACACTGGTGAGGGTTGTCATCTCCTCAGGTATAAAACACTGGTGAGGGTTGTCATCTCCTCAGGTATAAAACACTGGTGAGGGTTGTCATCTCCTCATGAATAAAACACTGGTGAGGGTTGTCATCTCCTCAGGTATAAAACACTGGTGAGGGTTGTCATCTCCTCAGGTATAAAACACTGGTGAGGGTTGTCATCTCCTCAGGTATAAAACACTGGTGAGGGTTGTCATCTCCTCAGGTATAAAACACTGGTGAGGGTTGTCATCTCCTCATGAATAAAACACTAGTGAGGGTTGTCATCTCCTCAGGTATAAAACACTGGTGAGGGTTGTCATCTCCTCAGGTATAAAACACTGGTGAGGGTTGTCATCTCCTCAGGTATAAAACACTGGTGAGGGTTGTCATCTCCTCAGGTATAAAACACTGGTGAGGGTTGTCATCTCCTCAGGTATAAAACACTGGTGAGGGTTGTCATCTCCTCAGGTATAAAACACTGGTGAGGGTTGTCATCTCCTCAGGTATAAAACACTGGTGAGGGTTGTCATCTCCTCAGGTATAAAACACTGGTGAGGGTTGTCATCTCCTCAGGTATAAAACACTGGTGAGGGTTGTCATCTCCTCAGGTATAAAACACTGGTGAGGGTTGTCATCTCCTCAGGTATAAAACACTGGTGAGGGTTGTCATCTCCTCAGGTATAAAACACTGGTGAGGGTTGTCATCTCCTCATGAATAAAACACTGGTGAGGGTTGTCATCTCCTCATGAATAAAACACTGGTGAGGGTTGTCATCTCCTCAGGTATAAAACACTGGTGAGGGTTGTCATCTCCTCAGGTATAAAACACTGGTGAGGGTTGTCATCTCCTCAGGTATAAAACACTGGTGAGGGTTGTCATCTCCTCAGGTATAAAACACTGGTGAGGGTTGTCATCTCCTCAGGTATAAAACACTGGTGAGGGTTGTCATCTCCTCAGGTATAAAACACTGGTGAGGGTTGTCATCTCCTCAGGTATAAAACACTGGTGAGGGTTGTCATCTCCTCAGGTATAAAACACTGGTGAGGGTTGTCATCTCCTCAGGTATAAAACACTGGTGAGGGTTGTCATCTCCTCAGGTATAAAACACTGGTGAGGGTTGTCATCTCCTCAGGTATAAAACACTAGTGAGGGTTGTCATCTCCTCAGGTATAAAACACTGGTGAGGGTTGTCATCTCCTCAGGTATAAAACACTGGTGAGGGTTGTCATCTCCTCAGGTATAAAACACTGGTGAGGGTTGTCATCTCCTCATGAATAAAACACTAGTGAGGGTTGTCATCTCCTCATGAATAAAACACTGGTGAGGGTTGTCATCTCCTCAGGTATAAAACACTGGTGAGGATTGTCATCTCCTCAATAAAACACTGGTGAGGGTTGTCATCTCCTCAGGTATAAAACACTGGTGAGGGTTGTCATCTCCTCAGGTATAAAACACTGGTGAGGGTTGTCATCTCCTCAGGTATAAAACACTGGTGAGGGTTGTCATCTCCTCAGGTATAAAACACTGGTGAGGGTTGTCATCTCCTCAGGTATAAAACACTGGTGAGGGTTGTCATCTCCTCAGGTATAAAACACTGGTGAGGGTTGTCATCTCCTCAGGTATAAAACACTGGTGACGGTTGTCATCTCCTCAGGTATAAAACACTGGTGAGGGTTGTCATCTCCTCCTGAATAAAAACACTGGTGAGGGTTGTCATCTCCTCAGGTATAAAACACTGGTGAGGGTTGTCATCTCCTGAGGTATAAAACACTGGTGAGGGTTGTCATCTCCTCAGGTATAAAACACTGGTGAGGGTTGTCATCTCCTCAGGTATAAAACACTGGTGAGGGTTGTCATCTCCTCAGGTATAAAACACTGGTGAGGGTTGTCATCTCCTCAGGTATAAAACACTGGTGAGGGTTGTCATCTCCTCAGGTATAAAACACTGGTGAGGGTTGTCATCTCCTCAGGTATAAAACACTGGTGAGGGTTGTCATCTCCTCAGGTATAAAACACTGGTGAGGGTTGTCATCTCCTCAGGTATAAAACACTGGTGAGGGTTGTCATCTCCTCAGGTATAAAACACTAGTGAGGGTTGTCATCTCCTCAGGTATAAAACACTGGTGAGGGTTGTCATCTCCTCAGGTATAAAACACTGGTGAGGGTTGTCATCTCCTCAGGTATAAAACACTGGTGAGGGTGTCATCTCCTCAGGTATAAAACACTGGTGAGGGTTGTCATCTCCTCAGGTATAAAACACTGGTGAGGGTTGTCATCTCCTCAGGTATAAAACACTGGTGAGGGTTGTCATCTCCTCAGGTATAAAACACTGGTGAGGGTTGTCATCTCCTCATGAATAAAACACTGGTGAGGGTTGTCATCTCCTCAGGTATAAAACACTGGTGAGGGTTGTCATCTCCTCAGGTATAAAACACTGGTGAGGGTTGTCATCTCCTCAGGTATAAAACACTGGTGAGGGTTGTCATCTCCTCAGGTATAAAACACTGGTGAGGGTTGTCATCTCCTCATGTATAAAACACTGGTGAGGGTTGTCATCTCCTCAGGTATAAAACACTGGTGAGGGTTGTCATCTCCTCAGGTATAAAACACTAGTGAGGGTTGTCATCTCCTCAGGTATAAAACACTGGTGAGGGTTGTCATCTCCTCAGGTATAAAACACTGGTGAGGGTTGTCATCTCCTCAGGTATAAAACACTGGTGAGGGTTGTCATCTCCTCAGGTATAAAACACTGGTGAGGGTTGTCATCTCCTCAGGTATAAAACACTGGTGAGGGTTGTCATCTCCTCAGGTATAAAACACTGGTGAGGGTTGTCATCTCCTCAGGTATAAAACACTGGTGAGGGTTGTCATCTCCTCAGGTATAAAACACTGGTGAGGGTTGTCATCTCCTCAGGTATAAAACACTAGTGAGGGTTGTCATCTCCTCATGAATAAAACACTGGTGAGGGTTGTCATCTCCTCAGGTATAAAACACTGGTGAGGGTTGTCATCTCCTCAGGTATAAAACACTGGTGAGGGTTGTCATCTCCTCAGGTATAAAACACTGGTGAGGGTTGTCATCTCCTCAGGTATAAAACACTGGTGAGGGTTGTCATCTCCTCAGGTATAAAACACTGGTGAGGGTTGTCATCTCCTCAGGTATAAAACACTGGTGAGGGTTGTCATCTCCTCAGGTATAAAACACTGGTGAGGGTTGTCATCTCCTCAGGTATAAAACACTGGTGAGGGTTGTCATCTCCTCAGGTATAAAACACTGGTGAGGGTTGTCATCTCCTCAGGTATAAAACACTGGTGAGGGTTGTCATCTCCTCAGGTATAAAACACTGGTGAGGGTTGTCATCTCCTCAGGTATAAAACACTGTGAGGGTTGTCATCTCCTCAGGTATAAAACACTGGTGAGGGTTGTCATCTCCTCAGGTATAAAACACTGGTGAGGGTTGTCATCTCCTCAGGTATAAAACACTGGTGAGGGTTGTCATCTCCTCAGGTATAAAACACTGGTGAGGGTTGTCATCTCCTCAGGTATAAAACACTGGTGAGGGTTGTCATCTCCTCAGGTATAAAACACTGGTGAGGGTTGTCATCTCCTCAGGTATAAAACACTGGTGAGGGTTGTCATCTCCTCAGGTATAAAACACTGGTGAGGGTTGTCATCTCCTCAGGTATAAAACACTGGTGAGGGTTGTCATCTCCTCAGGTATAAAACACTGGTGAGGGTTGTCATCTCCTCAGGTATAAAACACTGGTGAGGGTTGTCATCTCCTCAGGTATAAAACACTGGTGAGGGTTGTCATCTCCTCAGGTATAAAACACTGGTGAGGGTTGTCATCTCCTCAGGTATAAAACACTGGTGAGGGTTGTCATCTCCTCAGGTATAAAACACTGGTGAGGGTTGTCATCTCCTCAGGTATAAAACACTGGTGAGGGTTGTCATCTCCTCAGGTATAAAACACTGGTGAGGGTTGTCATCTCCTCAGGTATAAAACACTGTGAGGGTTGTCATCTCCTCAGGTATAAAACACTGGTGAGGGTTGTCATCTCCTCAGGTATAAAACACTGGTGAGGGTTGTCATCTCCTCATGAAAAACACTGGTGAGGGTTGTCATCTCCTCAGGAATAAAACACTGGTGAGGGTTGTCATCTCCTCAGGTATAAAACACTGGTGAGGGTTGTCATCTCCTCAGGTATAAAACACTGGTGAGGGTTGTCATCTCCTCAGGTATAAAACACTGGTGAGGGTTGTCATCTCCTCAGGTATAAAACACTGGTGAGGGTTGTCATCTCCTCAGGTATAAAACACTGGTGAGGGTTGTCATCTCCTCAGGTATAAAACACTGGTGAGGGTTGTCATCTCCTCATGAATAAAACACTGGTGAGGGTTGTCATCTCCTCAGGTATAAAACACTGGTGAGGGTTGTCATCTCCTCAGGTATAAAACACTGGTGAGGGTTGTCATCTCCTCAGGTATAAAACACTGGTGAGGGTTGTCATCTCCTCAGGTATAAAACACTGGTGAGGGTTGTCATCTCCTCAGGTATAAAACACTGGTGAGGGTTGTCATCTCCTCATGAATAAAACACTAGTGAGGGTTGTCATCTCCTCAGGTATAAAACACTGGTGAGGGTTGTCATCTCCTCAGGTATAAAACACTAGTGAGGGTTGTCATCTCCTCAGGTATAAAACACTGGTGAGGGTTGTCATCTCCTCAGGTATAAAACACTGGTGAGGGTTGTCATCTCCTCAGGTATAAAACACTGGTGAGGGTTGTCATCTCCTCATGAATAAAACACTGGTGAGGGTTGTCATCTCCTCAGGTATAAAACACTGGTGAGGGTTGTCATCTCCTCAGGTATAAAACACTGGTGAGGGTTGTCATCTCCTCAGGTATAAAACACTGGTGAGGGTTGTCATCTCCTCAGGTATAAAACACTGGTGAGGGTTGTCATCTCCTCAGGTATAAAACACTGGTGAGGGTTGTCATCTCCTCAGGTATAAAACACTGGTGAGGGTTGTCATCTCCTCAGGTATAAAACACTGGTGAGGGTTGTCATCTCCTCAGGAATAAAACACTGGTGAGGGTTGTCATCTCCTCAGGTATAAAACACTGGTGAGGGTTGTCATCTCCTCAGGTATAAAACACTGGTGAGGGTTGTCATCTCCTCAGGTATAAAACACTGGTGAGGGTTGTCATCTCCTCAGGTATAAAACACTGGTGAGGGTTGTCATCTCCTCAGGTATAAAACACTGGTGAGGGTTGTCATCTCCTCAGGTATAAAACACTGGTGAGGGTTGTCATCTCCTCAGGTATAAAACACTGGTGAGGGTTGTCATCTCCTCAGGTATAAAACACTGGTGAGGGTTGTCATCTCCTCAGGTATAAAACACTGGTGAGGGTTGTCATCTCCTCAGGTATAAAACACTGGTGAGGGTTGTCATCTCCTCAGGTATAAAACACTGGTGAGGGTTGTCATCTCCTCAGGTATAAAACACTGGTGAGGGTTGTCATCTCCTCAGGTATAAAACACTGGTGAGGGTTGTCATCTCCTCAGGTATAAAACACTGGTGAGGGTTGTCATCTCCTCATGAATAAAACACTAGTGAGGGTTGTCATCTCCTCATGAATAAAACACTGGTGAGGGTTGTCATCTCCTCGGGTATAAAACACTGGTGAGGGTTGTCATCTCCTCAGGTATAAAACACTGGTGAGGGTTGTCATCTCCTCAGGTATAAAACACTGGTGAGGGTTGTCATCTCCTCAGGTATAAAACACTGGTGAGGGTTGTCATCTCCTCAGGTATAAAACACTGGTGAGGGTTGTCATCTCCTCAGGTATAAAACACTGGTGAGGGTTGTCATCTCCTCAGGTATAAAACACTGGTGAGGGTTGTCATCTCCTCAGGTATAAAACACTGGTGAGGGTTGTCATCTCCTCAGGTATAAAACACTGGTGAGGGTTGTCATCTCCTCAGGTATAAAACACTGGTGAGGGTTGTCATCTCCTCATGTATAAAACACTGGTGAGGGTTGTCATCTCCTCAGGTATAAAACACTGGTGAGGGTTGTCATCTCCTCAGGTATAAAACACTGGTGAGGGTTGTCATCTCCTCAGGTATAAAACACTGTTGAGGGTTGTCATCTCCTCAGGTATAAAACACTGGTGAGGGTTGTCATCTCCTCAGGTATAAAACACTGGTGAGGGTTGTCATCTCCTCAGGTATAAAACACTGGTGAGGGTTGTCATCTCCTCAGGTATAAAACACTGGTGAGGGTTGTCATCTCCTCAGGTATAAAACACTGGTGAGGGTTGTCATCTCCTCAGGTATAAAACACTGGTGAGGGTTGTCATCTCCTCAGGTATAAAACACTGGTGAGGGTTGTCATCTCCTCAGGTATAAAACACTGGTGAGGGTTGTCATCTCCTCAGGTATAAAACACTGGTGAGGGTTGTCATCTCCTCAGGTATAAAACACTGGTGAGGGTTGTCATCTCCTCAGGTATAAAACACTGGTGAGGGTTGTCATCTCCTCAGGTATAAAACACTGGTGAGGGTTGTCATCTCCTCAGGTATAAAACACTGGTGAGGGTTGTCATCTCCTCAGGTATAAAACACTGGTGAGGGTTGTCATCTCCTCAGGTATAAAACACTGGTGAGGGTTGTCATCTCCTCAGGTATAAAACACTGGTGAGGGTTGTCATCTCCTCAGGTATAAAACACTGGTGAGGGTTGTCATCTCCTCAGGTATAAAACACTGGTGAGGGTTGTCATCTCCTCCTGAATAAAACACTGGTGAGGGTTGTCATCTCCTCATGAATAAAACATTGGTGAGGGTTGTCATCTCCTCAGGTATAAAACACTGGTGAGGGTTGTCATCTCCTCAGGTATAAAACACTGGTGAGGGTTGTCATCTCCTCAGGTATAAAACACTGGTGAGGGTTGTCATCTCCTCAGGTATAAAACACTGGTGAGGGTTGTCATCTCCTCAGGTATAAAACACTGGTGAGGGTTGTCATCTCCTCAGGTATAAAACACTGGTGAGGGTTGTCATCTCCTCAGGTATAAAACACTAGTGAGGGTTGTCATCTCCTCAGGTATAAAACACTGGTGAGGGTTGTCATCTCCTCAGGTATAAAACACTGGTGAGGGTTGTCATCTCCTCAGGTATAAAACACTGGTGAGGGTTGTCATCTCCTCAGGTATAAAACACTGGTGAGGGTTGTCATCTCCTCAGGTATAAAACACTGGTGAGGGTTGTCATCTCCTCAGGTATAAAACACTGGTGAGGGTTGTCATCTCCTCAGGTATAAAACACTGGTGAGGGTTGTCATCTCCTCAGGTATAAAACACTGGTGAGGGTTGTCATCTCCTCAGGTATAAAACACTGGTGAGGGTTGTCATCTCCTCAGGTATAAAACACTGGTGAGGGTTGTCATCTCCTCAGGTATAAAACACTGGTGAGGGTTGTCATCTCCTCAGGTATAAAACACTGGTGAGGGTTGTCATCTCCTCAGGTATAAAACACTGGTGAGGGTTGTCATCTCCTCAGGTATAAAACACTGGTGAGGGTTGTCATCTCCTCAGGTATAAAACACTGGTGAGGGTTGTCATCTCCTCAGGTATAAAACACTGGTGAGGGTTGTCATCTCCTCCTGATAAAAACACTGGTGAGGGTTGTCATCTCCTCATGTATAAAACACTGGTGAGGGTTGTCATCTCCTCAGGTATAAAACACTGGTGAGGGTTGTCATCTCCTCAGGTATAAAACACTGGTGAGGGTTGTCATCTCCTCAGGTATAAAACACTGGTGAGGGTTGTCATCTCCTCAGGTATAAAACACTGGTGAGGGTTGTCATCTCCTCATGAATAAAACACTGGTGAGGGTTGTCATCTCCTCAGGTATAAAACACTGGTGAGGGTTGTCATCTCCTCAGGTATAAAACACTGGTGAGGGTTGTCATCTCCTCAGGTATAAAACACTGGTGAGGGTTGTCATCTCCTCAGGTATAAAACACTGGTGAGGGTTGTCATCTCCTCAGGTATAAAACACTGGTGAGGGTTGTCATCTCCTCAGGTATAAAACACTGGTGAGGGTTGTCATCTCCTCAGGTATAAAACACTGGTGAGGGTTGTCATCTCCTCATGAATAAAACACTAGTGAGGGTTGTCATCTCCTCAGGTATAAAACACTGGTGAGGGTTGTCATCTCCTCAGGTATAAAACACTGGTGAGGGTTGTCATCTCCTCAGGTATAAAACACTGGTGAGGGTTGTCATCTCCTCAGGTATAAAACACTGGTGAGGGTTGTCATCTCCTCAGGTATAAAACACTGGTGAGGGTTGTCATCTCCTCAGGTATAAAACACTGGTGAGGGTTGTCATCTCCTCAGGTATAAAACACTGGTGAGGGTTGTCATCTCCTCAGGTATAAAACACTGGTGAGGGTTGTCATCTCCTCAGGTATAAAACACTGGTGAGGGTTGTCATCTCCTCAGGTATAAAACACTGGTGAGGGTTGTCATCTCCTCAGGTATAAAACACTGGTGAGGGTTGTCATCTCCTCATGAATAAAACACTGGTGAGGGTTGTCATCTCCTCATGAATAAAACACTGGTGAGGGTTGTCATCTCCTCAGGTATAAAACACTGGTGAGGGTTGTCATCTCCTCAGGTATAAAACACTGGTGAGGGTTGTCATCTCCTCAGGTATAAAACACTGGTGAGGGTTGTCATCTCCTCAGGTATAAAACACTGGTGAGGGTTGTCATCTCCTCAGGTATAAAACACTGGTGAGGGTGTCATCTCCTCAGGTATAAAACACTGGTGAGGGTTGTCATCTCCTCAGGTATAAAACACTGGTGAGGGTTGTCATCTCCTCAGGAATATAAAACACTGGTGAGGGTTGTCATCTCCTCAATAAAACACTGGTGAGGGTTGTCATCTCCTCAGGTATAAAACACTGGTGAGGGTTGTCATCTCCTCAGGTATAAAACACTGGTGAGGGTTGTCATCTCCTCAGGTATAAAACACTGGTGAGGGTTGTCATCTCCTCAGGTATAAAACACTGGTGAGGGTTGTCATCTCCTCAGGTATAAAACACTGGTGAGGGTTGTCATCTCCTCAGGTATAAAACACTGGTGAGGGTTGTCATCTCCTCAGGTATAAAACACTGGTGAGGGTTGTCATCTCCTCAGGTATAAAACACTGGTGAGGGTTGTCATCTCCTCATGAATAAAACACTGGTGAGGGTTGTCATCTCCTCAGAATAAAACACTGGTGAGGGTTGTCATCTCCTCAGGTATAAAACACTGGTGAGGGTTTGTCATCTCCTCAGGTATAAAACACTGGTGAGGGTTGTCATCTCCTCAGGTATAAAACACTGGTGAGGGTTGTCATCTCCTCAGGTATAAAACACTGGTGAGGGTTGTCATCTCCTCAGGTATAAAACACTGGTGAGGGTTGTCATCTCCTCAGGTATAAAACACTGGTGAGGGTTGTCATCTCCTCAGGTATAAAACACTGGTGAGGGTTGTCATCTCCTCCTGAATAAAACACTGGTGAGGGTTGTCATCTCCTCATGAATAAAACATTGGTGAGGGTTGTCATCTCCTCAGGTATAAAACACTGGTGAGGGTTGTCATCTCCTCAGGTATAAAACACTGGTGAGGGTTGTCATCTCCTCAGGTATAAAACACTGGTGAGGGTTGTCATCTCCTCAGGTATAAAACACTGGTGAGGGTTGTCATCTCCTCAGGTATAAAACACTGGTGAGGGTTGTCATCTCCTCAGGTATAAAACACTGGTGAGGGTTGTCATCTCCTCAGGTATAAAACACTGGTGAGGGTTGTCATCTCCTCAGGTATAAAACACTGGTGAGGGTTGTCATCTCCTCAGGTATAAAACACTGGTGAGGGTTGTCATCTCCTCAGGTATAAAACACTGGTGAGGGTTGTCATCTCCTCAGGTATAAAACACTGGTGAGGGTTGTCATCTCCTCAGGTATAAAACACTGGTGAGGGTTGTCATCTCCTCAGGTATAAAACACTGGTGAGGGTTGTCATCTCCTCCTGAATAAAACACTAGTGAGGGTTGTCATCTCCTCAGGTATAAAACACTGGTGAGGGTTGTCATCTCCTCAGGTATAAAACACTGGTGAGGGTTGTCATCTCCTCATGAATAAAACACTGGTGAGGGTTGTCATCTCCTCAGGTATAAAACACTGGTGAGGGTTGTCATCTCCTCAGGTATAAAACACTGGTGAGGGTTGTCATCTCCTCAGGTATAAAACACTGGTGAGGGTTGTCATCTCCTCAGGTATAAAACACTGGTGAGGGTTGTCATCTCCTCAGGTATAAAACACTGGTGAGGGTTGTCATCTCCTCAGGTATAAAACACTGGTGAGGGTTGTCATCTCCTCAGGTATAAAACACTGGTGAGGGTTGTCATCTCCTCAGGTATAAAACACTGGTGAGGGTTGTCATCTCCTCAGGTATAAAACACTGGTGAGGGTTGTCATCTCCTCATGAATAAAACACTGGTGAGGGTTGTCATCTCCTCAGGTATAAAACACTGGTGAGGGTTGTCATCTCCTCAGGTATAAAACACTGGTGAGGGTTGTCATCTCCTCAGGTATAAAACACTGGTGAGGGTTGTCATCTCCTCACGTATAAAACACTCTGGTGAGGGTTGTCATCTCCTCACGTATAAAACACTAGTGAGGGTTGTCATCTCCTCAGGTATAAAACACTGGTGAGGGTTGTCATCTCCTCAGGTATAAAACACTGGTGAGGGTTGTCAGTGAGGGTTGTCATCTCCTCAGGTATAAAACACTGGTGAGGGTTGCCATCTCCTCAGGTATAAAACACTGGTGAGGGTTGTCATCTCCTCCTGAATAAAACACTAGTGAGGGTTGTCATCTCCTCAGGTATAAAACACTGGTGAGGGTTGTCATCTCCTCAGGTATAAAACACTGGTGAGGGTTGTCATCTCCTCAGGTATAAAACACTGGTGAGGGTTGTCATCTCCTCAGGTATAAAACACTGGTGAGGGTTGTCATCTCCTCAGGTATAAAACACTGGTGAGGGTTGTCATCTCCTCAGGTATAAAACACTGGTGAGGGTTGTCATCTCCTCAGGTATAAAACACTGGTGAGGGTTGTCATCTCCTCAGGTATAAAACACTGGTGAGGGTTGTCATCTCCTCAGGTATAAAACACTGGTGAGGGTTGTCATCTCCTCAGGTATAAAACACTGGTGAGGGTTGTCATCTCCTCAGGTATAAAACACTGGTGAGGGTTGTCATCTCCTCAGGTATAAAACACTGGTGAGGGTTGTCATCTCCTCAGGTATAAAACACTGGTGAGGGTTGTCATCTCCTCAGGTATAAAACACTGGTGAGGGTTGTCATCTCCTCAGGTATAAAACACTGGTGAGGGTTGTCATCTCCTCAGGTATAAAACACTGGTGAGGGTTGTCATCTCCTCAGGTATAAAACACTGGTGAGGGTTGTCATCTCCTCAGGTATAAAACACTGGTGAGGGTTGTCATCTCCTCAGGTATAAAACACTGGTGAGGGTTGTCATCTCCTCATGAATAAAACACTAGTGAGGGTTGTCATCTCCTCATGAATAAAACACTGGTGAGGGTTGTCATCTCCTCAGGTATAAAACACTAGTGAGGATTGTCATCTCCTCGGGTATAAAACACTGGTGAGGGTTGTCATCTCCTCAGGTATAAAACACTGGTGAGGGTTGTCATCTCCTCAGGTATAAAACACTGGTGAGGGTTGTCATCTCCTCAGGTATAAAACACTGGTGAGGGTTGTCATCTCCTCAGGTATAAAACACTGGTGAGGGTTGTCATCTCCTCAGGTATAAAACACTGGTGAGGGTTGTCATCTCCTCAGGTATAAAACACTGGTGAGGGTTGTCATCTCCTCAGGTATAAAACACTGGTGAGGGTTGTCATCTCCTCAGGTATAAAACACTGGTGAGGGTTGTCATCTCCTCAGGTATAAAACACTGGTGAGGGTTGTCATCTCCTCATGAATAAAACACTGGTGAGGGTTGTCATCTCCTCAGGTATAAAACACTGGTGAGGGTTGTCATCTCCTCAGGTATAAAACACTGGTGAGGGTTGTCATCTCCTCAGGTATAAAACACTGGTGAGGGTTGTCATCTCCTCAGGTATAAAACACTGGTGAGGGTTGTCATCTCCTCAGGTATAAAACACTGGTGAGGGTTGTCATCTCCTCAGGTATAAAACACTGGTGAGGGTTGTCATCTCCTCAGGTATAAAACACTGGTGAGGGTTGTCATCTCCTCAGGTATAAAACACTGGTGAGGGTTGTCATCTCCTCAGGTATAAAACACTGGTGAGGGTTGTCATCTCCTCAGGTATAAAACACTGGTGAGGGTTGTCATCTCCTCCTGAATAAAACACTGGTGAGGGTTGTCATCTCCTCATGAATAAAACATTGGTGAGGGTTGTCATCTCCTCAGGTATAAAACACTGTGAGGATTGTCATCTCCTCAGGTATAAAACACTGGTGAGGGTTGTCATCTCCTCAGGTATAAAACACTGGTGAGGGTTGTCATCTCCTCAGGTATAAAACACTGGTGAGGGTTGTCATCTCCTCAGGTATAAAACACTGGTGAGGGTTGTCATCTCCTCAGGTATAAAACACTGGTGAGGGTTGTCATCTCCTCAGGTATAAAACACTGGTGAGGGTTGTCATCTCCTCAGGTATAAAACACTGGTGAGGGTTGTCATCTCCTCAGGTATAAAACACTGGTGAGGGTTGTCATCTCCTCAGGTATAAAACACTGGTGAGGGTTGTCATCTCCTCAATAAAACACTGGTGAGGGTTGTCATCTCCTCAGGTATAAAACACTGGTGAGGGTTGTCATCTCCTCAGGTATAAAACACTGGTGAGGGTTGTCATCTCCTCAGGTATAAAACACTGGTGAGGGTTGTCATCTCCTCAGGTATAAAACACTGGTGAGGGTTGTCATCTCCTCAGGTATAAAACACTGGTGAGGGTTGTCATCTCCTCAGGTATAAAACACTGGTGAGGGTTGTCATCTCCTCAGGTATAAAACACTGGTGAGGGTTGTCATCTCCTCAGGTATAAAACACTGGTGAGGGTTGTCATCTCCTCAGGTATAAAACACTGGTGAGGGTTGTCATCTCCTCAGGTATAAAACACTGGTGAGGGTTGTCATCTCCTCAGGTATAAAACACTGGTGAGGGTTGTCATCTCCTCAGGTATAAAACACTGGTGAGGGTTGTCATCTCCTCAGGTATAAAACACTGGTGAGGGTTGTCATCTCCTCAGGTATAAAACACTGGTGAGGGTTGTCATCTCCTCAGGTATAAAACACTGGTGAGGGTTGTCATCTCCTCAGGTATAAAACACTGGTGAGGGTTGTCATCTCCTCAGGTATAAAACACTGGTGAGGGTTGTCATCTCCTCATGAATAAAACACTGGTGAGGGTTGTCATCTCCTCAGGTATAAAACACTGGTGAGGGTTGTCATCTCCTCAGGTATAAAACACTGGTGAGGTTGTCATCTCCTCAGGTATAAAACACTGGTGAGGGTTGTCATCTCCTCAGGTATAAAACACTGGTGAGGGTTGTCATCTCCTCAGGTATAAAACACTGGTGAGGGTTGTCATCTCCTCAGGTATAAAACACTGGTGAGGGTTGTCATCTCCTCAGGTATAAAACACTGGTGAGGGTTGTCATCTCCTCAGGTATAAAACACTGGTGAGGGTTGTCATCTCCTCAGGTATAAAACACTGGTGAGGGTTGTCATCTCCTCAGGTATAAAACACTGGTGAGGGTTGTCATCTCCTCAGGTATAAAACACTGGTGAGGGTTGTCATCTCCTCAGGTATAAAACACTGGTGAGGGTTGTCATCTCCTCAGGTATAAAACACTGGTGAGGGTTGTCATCTCCTCAGGTATAAAACACTGGTGAGGGTTGTCATCTCCTCAGGTATAAAACACTGGTGAGGGTTGTCATCTCCTCAGGTATAAAACACTGGTGAGGGTTGTCATCTCCTCAGGTATAAAACACTGGTGAGGGTTGTCATCTCCTCAGGTATAAAACACTGGTGAGGGTTGTCATCTCCTCAGGTATAAAACACTGGTGAGGGTTGTCATCTCCTCAGGTATAAAACACTGGTGAGGGTTGTCATCTCCTCAGGTATAAAACACTGGTGAGGGTTGTCATCTCCTCAGGTATAAAACACTGGTGAGGGTTGTCATCTCCTCAGGAATAAAACACTGGTGAGGGTTGTCATCTCCTCAGGTATAAAACACTGGTGAGGGTTGTCATCTCCTCAGGTATAAAACACTGGTGAGGGTTGTCATCTCCTCAGGTATAAAACACTGGTGAGGGTTGTCATCTCCTCAGGTATAAAACACTGGTGAGGGTTGTCATCTCCTCAGGTATAAAACACTGGTGAGGGTTGTCATCTCCTCAGGTATAAAACACTGGTGAGGGTTGTCATCTCCTCAGGTATAAAACACTGGTGAGGGTTGTCATCTCCTCATGAATAAAACACTAGTGAGGGTTGTCATCTCCTCATGAATAAAACACTGGTGAGGGTTGTCATCTCCTCAGGTATAAAACACTGGTGAGGGTTGTCATCTCCTCAGGTATAAAACACTGGTGAGGGTTGTCATCTCCTCAGGTATAAAACACTGGTGAGGGTTGTCATCTCCTCAGGTATAAAACACTGGTGAGGGTTGTCATCTCCTCAGGTATAAAACACTGGTGAGGGTTGTCATCTCCTCAATAAAACACTGGTGAGGGTTGTCATCTCCTCAGGTATAAAACACTGGTGAGGGTTGTCATCTCCTCAGGTATAAAACACTGGTGAGGGTTGTCATCTCCTCAGGTATAAAACACTGGTGAGGGTTGTCATCTCCTCAGGTATAAAACACTGGTGAGGGTTGTCATCTCCTCAGGTATAAAACACTGGTGAGGGTTGTCATCTCCTCAGGTATAAAACACTGGTGAGGGTTGTCATCTCCTCAGGTATAAAACACTGGTGAGGGTTGTCATCTCCTCAGGTATAAAACACTGGTGAGGGTTGTCATCTCCTCATGAATAAAACACTGTGAGGGTTGTCATCTCCTCATGAATAAAACACTGGTGAGGGTTGTCATCTCCTCAGGTATAAAACACTGGTGAGGGTTGTCATCTCCTCAGGTATAAAACACTGGTGAGGGTTGTCATCTCCTCAGGTATAAAACACTGGTGAGGGTTGTCATCTCCTCAGAATAAAACACTGGTGAGGGTTGTCATCTCCTCAGGTATAAAACACTGGTGAGGGTTGTCATCTCCTCAGGTATAAAACACTGGTGAGGGTTGTCATCTCCTCAGGTATAAAACACTGGTGAGGGTTGTCATCTCCTCAGGTATAAAACACTGGTGAGGGTTGTCATCTCCTCAGGTATAAAACACTGGTGAGGGTTGTCATCTCCTCAGGTATAAAACACTGGTGAGGGTTGTCATCTCCTCAGGTATAAAACACTGGTGAGGGTTGTCATCTCCTCAGGTATAAAACACTGGTGAGGGTTGTCATCTCCTCAGGTATAAAACACTGGTGAGGGTTGTCATCTCCTCAGGTATAAAACACTGGTGAGGGTTGTCATCTCCTCAGGTATAAAACACTGGTGAGGGTTGTCATCTCCTCAGGTATAAAACACTGGTGAGGGTTGTCATCTCCTCAGGTATAAAACACTGGTGAGGGTTGTCATCTCCTCATGAATAAAACACTGGTGAGGGTTGTCATCTCCTCAGGTATAAAACACTAGTGAGGGTTGTCATCTCCTCGGGTATAAAACACTGGTGAGGGTTGTCATCTCCTCAGGTATAAAACACTGGTGAGGGTTGTCATCTCCTCAGGTATAAAACACTGGTGAGGGTTGTCATCTCCTCAGGTATAAAACACTGGTGAGGGTTGTCATCTCCTCAGGTATAAAACACTGGTGAGGGTTGTCATCTCCTCAGGTATAAAACACTGGTGAGGGTTGTCATCTCCTCAGGTATAAAACACTGGTGAGGGTTGTCATCTCCTCAGGTATAAAACACTGGTGAGGGTTGTCATCTCCTCAGGTATAAAACACTGGTGAGGGTTGTCATCTCCTCAGGTATAAAACACTGGTGAGGGTTGTCATCTCCTCAGGTATAAAACACTGGTGAGGGTTGTCATCTCCTCAGGTATAAAACACTGGTGAGGGTTGTCATCTCCTCAGGTATAAAACACTGGTGAGGGTTGTCATCTCCTCAGGTATAAAACACTGGTGAGGGTTGTCATCTCCTCATGAATAAAACACTGGTGAGGGTTGTCATCTCCTCAGGTATAAAACACTGGTGAGGGTTGTCATCTCCTCCTGAATAAAACACTGGTGAGGGTTGTCATCTCCTCATGTATAAAACACTGGTGAGGGTTGTCATCTCCTCAGGTATAAAACACTGGTGAGGGTTGTCATCTCCTCACTGGTGAGGGTTGTCATCTCCTCAAAAAACACTGGTGAGGGTTGTCATCTCCTCAGGTATAAAACACTGGTGAGGGTTGTCATCTCCTCAGGTATAAAACACTGGTGAGGGTTGTCATCTCCTCAGGTATAAAACACTGGTGAGGGTTGTCATCTCCTCAGGTATAAAACACTGGTGAGGGTTGTCATCTCCTCAGGTATAAAACACTGGTGAGGGTTGTCATCTCCTCAGGTATAAAACACTGGTGAGGGTTGTCATCTCCTCAGGTATAAAACACTGGTGAGGGTTGTCATCTCCTCAGGTATAAAACACTGGTGAGGGTTGTCATCTCCTCATGAATAAAACACTAGTGAGGGTTGTCATCTCCTCATGAATAAAACACTGGTGAGGGTTGTCATCTCCTCAGGTATAAAACACTGGTGAGGGTTGTCATCTCCTCGGGTATAAAACACTGGTGAGGGTTGTCATCTCCTCAGGTATAAAACACTGGTGAGGGTTGTCATCTCCTCAGGTATAAAACACTGGTGAGGTTGTCATCTCCTCAGGTATAAAACACTGGTGAGGGTTGTCATCTCCTCAGGTATAAAACACTGGTGAGGGTTGTCATCTCCTCAGGTATAAAACACTGGTGAGGGTTGTCATCTCCTCAGGTATAAAACACTGGTGAGGGTTGTCATCTCCTCAGGTATAAAACACTGGTGAGGGTTGTCATCTCCTCAGGTATAAAACACTGGTGAGGGTTGTCATCTCCTCAGGTATAAAACACTGGTGAGGGTTGTCATCTCCTCAGGTATAAAACACTGGTGAGGGTTAAAACACTGTCATCTCCTCAGGTATAAAACACTGGTGAGGGTTGTCATCTCCTCAGGTATAAAACACTGGTGAGGGTTGTCATCTCCTCATGAATAAAACACTAGTGAGGGTTGTCATCTCCTCATGAATAAAACACTGGTGAGGGTTGTCATCTCCTTAGGTATAAAACACTAGTGAGGATTGTCATCTCCTCGGGTATAAAACACTGGTGAGGGTTGTCATCTCCTCAGGTATAAAACACTGGTGAGGGTTGTCATCTCCTCATGAATAAAACACTAGTGAGGGTTGTCATCTCCTCATGAATAAAACACTGGTGAGGGTTGTCATCTCCTTAGGTATAAAACACTCATCTCCTCAGGTATAAAACACTGGTGAGGGTTGTCATCTCCTCAGGTATAAAACACTGGTGAGGGTTGTCATCTCCTCAGGTATAAAACACTGGTGAGGGTTGTCATCTCCTCAGGTATAAAACACTGGTGAGGGTTGTCATCTCCTCAGGTATAAAACACTGGTGAGGGTTGTCATCTCCTCAGGTATAAAACACTGGTGAGGGTTGTCATCTCCTCAGGTATAAAACACTGGTGAGGGTTGTCATCTCCTGAGGTATAAAACACTGGTGAGGGTTGTCATCTCCTCAGGTATAAAACACTGGTGAGGGTTGTCATCTCCTCAGGTATAAAACACTGGTGAGGGTTGTCATCTCCTCATGAATAAAACACTAGTGAGGGTTGTCATCTCCTCATGAATAAAACACTGGTGAGGGTTGTCATCTCCTCAGGTATAAAACACTAGTGAGGGTTGTCATCTCCTCAGGTATAAAACACTGGTGAGGGTTGTCATCTCCTCAGGTATAAAACACTGGTGAGGGTTGTCATCTCCTCAGGTATAAAACACTGGTGAGGGTTGTCATCTCCTCAGGTATAAAACACTGGTGTCATCTCCTCAGGTATAAAACACTGGTGAGGGTTGTCATCTCCTCAGGTTTAAAACACTGGTGAGGGTTGTCATCTCCTCAGGTATAAAACACCTGTGAGGGTTGTCATCTCCTCAGGTATAAAACACTGGTGAGGGTTGTCATCTCCTCAGGTATAAAACACTGGTGAGGGTTGTCATCTCCTCAGGTATAAAACACTGGTGAGGGTTGTCATCTCCTCAGGTATAAAACACTGGTGAGGGTTGTCATCTCCTCAGGTATAAAACACTGGTGAGGGTTGTCATCTCCTCATGAATAAAACACTAGTGAGGGTTGTCATCTCCTCATGAATAAAACACTGGTGAGGGTTGTCATCTCCTCAGGTATAAAACACTGGTGAGGGTTGTCATCTCCTCAGGTATAAAACACTGGTGAGGGTTGTCATCTCCTCAGGTATAAAACACTGGTGAGGGTTGTCATCTCCTCAGGTATAAAACACTGGTGAGGGTTGTCATCTCCTCAGGTATAAAACACTGGTGAGGGTTGTCATCTCCTCAGGTATAAAACACTGGTGAGGGTTGTCATCTCCTCAGGTATAAAACACTGGTGAGGGTTGTCATCTCCTCAGGTATAAAACACTGGTGAGGGTTGTCATCTCCTCAGGTATAAAACACTGGTGAGGGTTGTCATCTCCTCAGGTATAAAACACTGGTGAGGGTTGTCATCTCCTCAGGTATAAAACACTGGTGAGGGTTGTCATCTCCTCATGAATAAAACACTGGTGAGGGTTGTCATCTCCTCATGAATAAAACACTGGTGAGGGTTGTCATCTCCTCAGGTATAAAACACTAGTGAGGGTTGTCATCTCCTCAGGTATAAAACACTGGTGAGGGTTGTCATCTCCTCAGGTATAAAACACTGGTGAGGGTTGTCAGTGAGGGTTGTCATCTCCTCAGGTATAAAACACTGGTGAGGGTTGCCATCTCCTCAGGTATAAAACACTGGTGAGGGTTGTCATCTCCTCCTGAATAAAACACTAGTGAGGGTTGTCATCTCCTCAGGTATAAAACACTGGTGAGGGTTGTCATCTCCTCAGGTATAAAACACTGGTGAGGGTTGTCATCTCCTCATGAATAAAACACTGGTGAGGGTTGTCATCTCCTCAGGTATAAAACACTGGTGAGGGTTGTCATCTCCTCAGGTATAAAACACTGGTGAGGGTTGTCATCTCCTCAGGTATAAAACACTGGTGAGGGTTGTCATCTCCTCAGGTATAAAACACTGTGAGGGTTGTCATCTCCTCAGGTATAAAACACTGGTGAGGTTGTCATCTCCTCAGGTATAAAACACTAGTGAGGATTGTCATCTCCTCGGGTATAAAACACTGGTGAGGGTTGTCATCTCCTCAGGTATAAAACACTGGTGAGGGTTGTCATCTCCTCAGGTATAAAACACTGGTGAGGGTTGTCATCTCCTCAGGTATAAAACACTGGTGAGGGTTGTCATCTCCTCAGGTATAAAACACTGGTGAGGGTTGTCATCTCCTCAGGTATAAAACACTGGTGAGGGTTGTCATCTCCTCAGGTATAAAACACTGGTGAGGGTTGTCATCTCCTCAGGTATAAAACACTGGTGAGGGTTGTCATCTCCTCAGGTATAAAACACTGGTGAGGGTTGTCATCTCCTCCTGAATAAAACACTGGTGAGGGTTGTCATCTCCTCATGAATAAAACATTGGTGAGGGTTGTCATCTCCTCAGGTATAAAACACTGGTGAGGGTTGTCATCTCCTCAGGTATAAAACACTGGTGAGGGTTGTCATCTCCTCAGGTATAAAACACTGGTGAGGGTTGTCATCTCCTCAGGTATAAAACACTGGTGAGGGTTGTCATCTCCTCAGGTATAAAACACTGGTGAGGGTTGTCATCTCCTCAGGTATAAAACACTGAGGGTTGTCATAAAAAAACACTGGTGAGGGTTGTCATCTCCTCATCTCACTGGTGAGGGTTCATCTCCTCAGGTATAAAACACTGGTGAGGGTTGTCATCTCCTCAGGTATAAAACACTGGTGAGGGTTGTCATCTCCTCAGGTATAAAACACTGGTGAGGGTTGTCATCTCCTCAGGTATAAAACACTGGTGAGGGTTGTCATCTCCTCAGGTATAAAACACTGGTGAGGGGTTGTCATCTCCTCAGGTATAAAACACTGGTGAGGGTTGTCATCTCCTCAGGTATAAAACACTGGTGAGGGTTGTCATCTCCTCATGTATAAAACACTGTGAGGGTGTCATCTCCTCATGAATAAAACACTGGTGAGGGGTTGTCATCTCCTCAGGTATAAAACACTGGTGAGGGTTGTCATCTCCTCTCACTGGTGATAAAAAACACTGGTGAGGGTTGTCATCTCCTCAGGTATAAAACACTAGTGAGGGTTGTCATCTCCTCAGGTATAAAACACTGGTGAGGGTTGTCATCTCCTCAGGTATAAAACACTGGTGAGGGTTGTCATCTCCTCAGGTATAAAACACTGGTGAGGGTTGTCATCTCTCAGGTATAAAACACTGGTGAGGGTTGTCATCTCCTCAGGTATAAAACACTGGTGAGGGTTGTCATCTCCTCAGGTATAAAACACTGGTGAGGGTTGTCATCTCCTCATGAATAAAACACACATCTCCTCAGGTAAAACACTGGTGAGGGTTGTCATCTCCTCAGGTATAAAACACTGGTGAGGGTTGTCATCTCCTCAAAAAACACTGGTGAGGGTTGTCATCTCCTCAGGTATAAAACACTGGTGAGGGTTGTCATCTCCTCAGGTATAAAACACTGGTGAGGGTTGTCATCTCCTCAGGTATAAAACACTGGTGAGGGTTGTCATCTCCTCAGGTATAAAACACTGGTGAGGGTTGTCATCTCCTCAGGTATAAAACACTGGTGAGGGTTGTCATCTCCTCAGGTATAAAACACTGGTGAGGGTTGTCATCTCCTCAGGTATAAAACACTGGTGAGGGTTGTCATCTCCTCATGAATAAAACACTGGTGAGGGTTGTCATCTCCTCAGGTATAAAACACTGGTGAGGGTTGTCATCTCCTCAGGTTGTCATCTCCTCAGGTATAAAACACTGGTGAGGGTTGTCATCTCCTCAGGTATAAAACACTGGTGAGGGTTGTCATCTCCTCAGGTATAAAACACTGGTGAGGGTGAGGGTTGTCATCTCCTCCTGAATAAAACATGTATAAAAAACACTGGTGAGGGTTGTCATCTCCTCAGAATAAAACACTGGTGAGGGTTGTCATCTCCTCAGGTATAAAACACTGGTGAGGGTTGTCATCTCCTCAGGTATAAAACACTAGTGAGGTTGTCATCTCCTCAGGTATAAAACACTGGTGAGGGTTGTCATCTCCTCAGGTATAAAACACTGGTGAGGGTTGTCATCTCCTCATGAAAATCTTGTCATCAGGTATAAAACACTGGTGAGGGTTGTCATCTCCTCAGGTATAAAACACTGGTGAGGGTTGTCATCTCCTCAGGTATAAAACACTGGTGAGGTTGTCATCTCCTCAGGTATAAAACACTGGTGAGGGTTGTCATCTCCTCAGGTATAAAACACTGGTGAGGGTTGTCATCTCCTCAGGTATAAAACACTGGTGAGGGTTGTCATCTCCTCACTGGTGAGGGCTGTCATCTCCTCAGGTATAAAACACTGGTGAGGGTTGTCATCTCCTCAGGTATAAAACACTAGTGAGGGTTGTCATCTCCTCAGGTATAAAACACTGGTGAGGTTGTCATCTCCTCAGTTGTGTATAAAACACTGGTGAGGGTTGTCATCTCCTCAGGTATAAAACACTGGTGAGGGTTGTCATCTCCTCAGGTATAAAACACTGGTGAGGGTTGTCATCTCCTCAGGTATAAAACACTGGTGAGGTGAGGGTGTCATCTCCTCAGGTATAAAACACTGGTGAGGGTTGTCATCTCCTCAGGTATAAAACACTGGTGAGGGTTGTCATCTCCTGAGGTGAGGGTTGTCATCTCCTCAGGTATAAAACACTGGTGAGGTGTCATCTCCTCAGGTATAAAACACTGGTGAGGGTTGTCATCTCCTCAGGTATAAAACACTAGTGAGGGTTGTCATCTCCTCAGGTGATAAAACACTGGTGAGGGTTGTCATCTCATCTCCTCAGGTATAAAACACTGGTGAGGGTTGTCATCTCCTCAGGTATATGAAACACTGGTGAGTAAAAACACTGGTGAGGGTTGTCATCTCCTCATGTATAAAAAACACTGGTGAGGGTTGTCATCTCCTCAGGTATAAAACACTGGTGAGGGTTGTCATCTCCTCAGGTATAAAACACTGGTGAGGGTTGTCATCTCCTCAGGTATAAAACACTGGTGAGGGTTGTCATCTCCTCAGGTATAAAACACTGGTGAGGGTTGTCATCTCCTCAGGTATAAAACACTGGTGAGGGTTGTCATCTCCTCAGGTATAAAACACTGGTGAGGGTTGTCATCTCCTCAGGTATAAAACACTGTGAGGGTTGTCATCTCCTCAGGTATAAAACACTGGTGAGGGTGTCATCTCCTCAGGTATAAAACACTTGAGGGTTGTCATCTCCTCAGGTATAAAACACTGGTGATCTCCTCAGGTATAAAACACTGGTGAGGGTTGTCATCTCCTCAGGTATAAAACACTGGTGAGGGTTGTCATCTCCTCAGGTATAAAACACTGGTGAGGTTGTCATCTCCTCAGGTATAAAACACTGGTGAGGGTTGTCATCTCCTCAAATAAAACACTGGTGAGGGTTGTCATCTCCTCAGGTATAAAACACTGGTGAGGTTGTCATCTCCTCAGGTATAAAACACTGGTGAGGGTCTCCTCATCTCCTCAGGTATAAAACACTGGTGAGGGTTGTCATCTCCTCAGGTATAAAACACTGGTGAGGGTTGTCATCTCCTCAGGTATAAAACACTGGGGTATCTCCTCAGGTAAAAACACTGGTGAGGGTTGTCATCTCCTCAGGTATAAAACACTGGTGAGGGTTGTCATCTCCTCAGGTATAAAACACTGGTGAGGGTTGTCATCTCCTCAGGTATAAAACACTGGTGAGGGTTGTCATCTCCTCAGGAATAAAACACTGGTGAGGGTTGTCATCTCCTCAGGTATAAAACACTGGTGAGGGTTGTCATCTCCTCAGGTATAAAACACTGTGAGGGTTGTCATCTCCTCAGGTATAAAACACTGGTGAGGGTTGTCATCTCCTCAGGTATAAAACACTGGTGAGGGTTGTCATCTCCTCAGGTATAAAAAAACACTGGTGAGGGTTGTCATCTCCTCAGGTATAAAACACTGGTGAGGTTGTCATCTCCTCAGGTATAAAACACTGGTGAGGGTTGTCATCTCCTCAGGTATAAAACACTGTGAGGGTTGTCATCTCCTCAGGTATAAAACACTGGTGAGGTTGTCATCTCCTCAGGTATAAAACACTGGTGAGGTTGTCATCTCCTCAGGTATAAAACACATTGTCATCTCCTCAGGTATAAAACACTGGTGAGGTTGTCATCTCCTCAGGTATAAAACACTGGTGAGGGTTGTCATCTCCTCAGGTATAAAACACTGGTGAGGGTTGGTCCTCAGTCATCTCATCTCCTCAGGTATAAAACACTGGTGAGGTTGTCATCTCCTCAGGTATAAAACACTGGTGAGGTTGTCATCTCCTCAGGTATAAAACACTGGTGAGGGTTGTCACTGGTGAGGGTTGTCATCTCCTCAGGTATAAAACACTGGTGAGGGTTGTCATCTCCTCAGGTATAAAACACTGGTGAGGGTTGTCATCTCCTCAGGTATAAAACACTGGTGAGGGTTGTCATCTCCTCAGGTATAAAACACTGGTGAGGGTTGTCATCTCCTCAGGTATAAAACACTGGTGAGGTTGTCATCTCCTCAGGTATAAAACACTGGTGAGGGTTGTCATCTCCTCAGGTATAAAACACTAAGGGTTGTCATCTCCTCAGGTATAAAACACTGTGAGGTTGTCATCTCCTCAGGTATAAAACACTGGTGAGGGTTGTCATCTCCTCAGGTATAAAACACTGGTGAGGGTTGTCATCTCCTCAAATAAAACACTGGTGAGGTTGTCATCTCCTCAGGTATAAAACACTGGTGAGGGTTGTCATCTCCTCAGGTATAAAACACTGGTGAGGGTTGTCATCTCCTCAATAAAACACTGGTGAGGGTTGTCATCTCCTCAGGTATAAAACACTGGTGAGGGTTGTCATCTCCTCAATAAAACACTGGTGAGGGTTGTCATCTCCTCAGGTATAAAACACTGGTGAGGTTGTCATCTCCTCAGGTATAAAACACTGGTGAGGGTTGTCATCTCCTCAGGTATAAAACACTGGTGAGGGTTGTCATCTCCTCAGGTATAAAACACTGGTGAGGGTTGTCATCTCCTCAGGTATAAAACACTGGTGAGGGTTAAAACACTGGTGAGGGTTGTCATCTCCTCAGGTATAAAACACTGGTGAGGGTTGTCATCTCCTCAGGTATAAAACACTGGTGAGGGTTGTCATCTCCTCAGGTATAAAACACTGGTGAGGGTTGTCATCTCCTCAGGTATAAAACACTGGTGAGGGTTGTCATCTCCTCAGGTATAAAACACTGGTGAGGGTTGTCATCTCCTCAGGTATAAAACACTGGTGAGGGTTGTCATCTCCTCATGTATAAAACACTAGTGAGGGTTGTCATCTCCTCAGGTATAAAACACTGGTGAGGGTTGTCATCTCCTCAGGTATAAAACACTGGTGAGGTTGTCATCTCCTCATGTATAAAACACTGGTGAGGGTTGTCATCTCCTCAGGTATAAAACACTGGTGAGGTTGTCATCTCCTCAGGTATAAAACACTGGTTTGTCATCTCCTCAGGTATAAAACACTGGTGAGGGTTGTCATCTCCTCAGGTATAAAACACTGTGAGGGTTGTCATCTCCTCAGGTATAAAACACTGGTGAGGGTTGTCATCTCCTCAGGTATAAAACACTGGTGAGGGTTGTCATCTCCTCAGGTATAAAACACTGGTGAGGGTTGTCATCTCCTCAGGTATAAAACACTGGTGAGGGTTGTCATCTGGTGACTGGTGAGGGTGTCATCTCCTCAGGTATAAAACACTGGTGAGGGTTAAAACACTGTCATCTCCTCAGGTATAAAACACTGGTGAGGGTTGTCATCTCCTCAGGTATAAAACACTGGTGAGGGTTGTCATCTCCTCAAATAAAACACTGGTGAGGGTTGTCATCTCCTCAGGTATAAAACACTGGTGAGGGTTGTCATCTCCTCAGGTATAAAACACTGGTGAGGGTTGTCATCTCCTCAGGTATAAAACACTGGTGAGGGTTGTCATCTCCTCAATAAAACACTGGTGAGGGTTGTCATCTCCTCAGGTATAAAACACTGGTGAGGGTTGTCATCTCCTCAGGTATAAAACACTGAGGTTGTCATCTCCTCATGAATAAAACACTGGTGAGGGTTGTCATCTCCTCAGGTATAAAACACTGGTGAGGGTTGTCATCTCCTCAGGTATAAAACACTGGTGAGGGTTGTCATCTCCTCAGGTATAAAACACTGGTGAGGGTTGTCATCTCCTCAGGTATAAAACACTGGTGAGGGTTGTCATCTCCTCAGGTATAAAACACTGGTGAGGGTTGTCATCTCCTCAGGTATAAAACACTGGTGAGGGTTGTCATCTCCTCAGGTATAAAACACTGGTGAGGTTTGTCATCTCCTCAGGTATAAAACACTGGTGAGGGTTGTCATCTCCTCAGGTATAAAACACTGGTGAGGGTTGTCATCTCCTCCTGAATAAAACACTAGTGAGGGTTGTCATCTCCTCAGGTATAAAACACTGGTGAGGGTTGTCATCTCCTCAGGTATAAAACACTGGTGAGGGTTGTCATCTCCTCAGGTATAAAACACTGGTGAGGGTTGTCATCTCCTCAGGTATAAAACACTGGTGAGGTTGTCATCTCCTCAGGTATAAAACACTGGTGAGGGTTGTCATCTCCTCAGGTATAAAACACTGGTATCTCCTCAAAAAACACTGGTGAGGGTTGTCATCTCCTCAGGTATAAAACACTGGTGAGGGTTGTCATCTCCTCAGGTATAAAACACTGGTGAGGGTTGTCATCTCCTCAGGTATAAAACACTGGTGAGGGTTGTCATCTCCTCAGGTATAAAACACTGGTGAGGGTTGTCATCTCCTCAGGTATAAAACACTGGTGAGGGTTGTCATCTCCTCAGGTATAAAACACTGGTGAGGGTTGTCATCTCCTCAGGTATAAAACACTGGTGAGGGTTGTCATCTCCTCAGGTATAAAACACTGGTGAGGGTTGTCATCTCCCCATGTATAAAACACTGGTGAGGGTTGTCATCTCCTCCTGAATAAAACACTAGTGAGGGTTGCCATCTCCTCAGGTATAAAACACTGGTGAGGGTTGTCATCTCCTCCTGAATAAAACACTAGTGAGGGTTGCCATCTCCTCAGGTATAAAACACTGGTGAGGGTTGTCATCTCCTCGGGTATAAAACACTGGTGAGGGTTGTCATCTCCTCATCAAGAATAAAACACTTATTTTTTATTTTATTTTTCACCTTTATTTAACCAGGTAGGCAAGTTGAGAACAAGTTCTCATTTACAATTGCGACCTGGCCAAGATAAAGCAAAGCAGTTCAACAGATACAACGACACAGAGTTACACATGGAGTAAAACAAACATACAGTCAATAATACAGTATAAACAAGTCTATATACAATGTGAGCAAATGAGGTGAGAAGGGAGGTAAAGGCAAAAAAGGCCATGGTGGCAAAGTAAATACAATATAGCAAGTAAAACACTGGAATGGTAGTTTTGCAATGGAAGAATGTGCAAAGTATAAATAAAAATAATGGGGTGCAAAGGAGCAAAATAAATAAATTAATTAAATACAGTTGGGAAAGAGGTAGTTGTTTGGGCTAAATTATAGGTGGGCTATGTACAGGTGCAGTAATCTGTGAGCTCCTCTAACAGTTGGTGCTTAAAGCTAGTGAGGGAGATAAGTGTTTCCAGTTTCAGAGATTTTTGTAGTTCATTCCAGTCATTGGCAGCAGAGAACTGGAAGGAGAGGCGGCCAAAGAAAGAATTGGTTTTGGGGGTGACTAGAGAGATATACCTGCTGGAGCGTGTGCTACAGGTGGGAGATGCTATGGTGACCAGCGAGCTGAGATAAGGGGGGACTTTACCTAGCAGGGTCTTGTAGATGACATGGAGCCAGTGGGTTTGGCGACGAGTATGAAGCGAGGGCCAGCCAACGAGAGCTTACAGGTCGCAATGGTGTGTAGTATATGGGGCTTTGGTGACAAAATGGATTGCACTGTGATAGACTGCATCCAATTTGTTGAGTAGGGTATTGGAGGCTATTTTGTAAATGACATCGCCAAAGTCGAGGATTGGTAGGATGGTCAGTTTTACAAGGGTATGTTTGGCAGCATGAGTGAAGGATGCTTTGTTGCGAAATAGGAAGCCAATTCTAGATTTAACTTTGGATTGGAGATGTTTGATATGGGTCTGGAAGGAGAGTTTACAGTCTAACCAGACACCTAAGTATTTGTAGTTGTCCACGTATTCTAAGTCAGAGCCGTCCAGAGTAGTGATGTTGGACAGGCGGGTAGGTGCAGGTAGCGATCGGTTGAAGAGCATGCATTTAGTTTTACTTGTATTTAAGAGCAATTGGAGGCCACGGAAGGAGAGTTGTATGGCATTGAAGCTTGCCTGGAGGGTTGTTAACACAGTGTCCAAAGAAGGGACAGAAGTATACAGAATGGTGTCGTCTGCGTAGAGGTGGATCAGAGACTCACCAGCAGCAAGAGCGACCTCATTGATGTATACAGAGAAGAGAGTCGGTCCAAGAATTGAACCCTGTGGCACCCCCATAGAGACTGCCAGAGGTCCGGACAGCAGACCCTCCGATTTGACACACTGAACTCTATCAGAGAAGTAGTTGGTGAACCAGGCGAGGCAATCATTTGAGAAAACAAGGCTGTCGAGTCTACCGATGAGGATGTGGTGATTGACAGAGTCGAAAGCCTTGGCCAGATCAATGAATACGGCTGCACAGTAATGTTTCTTAACACTGGTGAGGGTTGTCATCTCCTCAGGTGTAAAACACTGGTGAGGGTTGTCATCTCCTCAGGTATAAAACACTGGTGAGGGTTGTCATCTCCTCATGAAGAAAACACTGATGAGGGTTGTCATCTCCTCAGGTATAAAACAATGGTGAGGGTTGTCATCTCCTCAGGTATAAAACACTAGTGAGGGTTGTCATCTCCTCAGGTATAAAACACTGGTGAGGGTTGTCATCTCCTCAGGAATAAAACACTGGTGAGGGTTGTCATCTCCTCCTGAATAAAACACTGGTGAGGGTTGTCATCTCCTCATGTATAAAACACTGGTGAGGGTTGTCATCTCCTGAGGTATAAAACACTGATGAGGGTTGTCATCTCCTCAGGTATAAAACACTGGTGAGGGTGGTCATCTCCTCAGGTATAAAACACTGGTGAGGGTTGTCATCTCCTCAGGTATAAAACACTGGTGAGGGTTGTCATCTCCTCCTGAATAAAACACTGGTGAGGGTTGTCATCTCCTCAGGTATAAAACACTGGTGAGGGTTGTCATCTCCTCATGAATAAAGCACTGGTTTCATCAAAGCCCACAGAGAGGGTTACTTCATTATTCAACAGCATGGAACATTTAGTAGATTACAGTACCGACTGGGCTGTGTGTGTGCGTGTGCGTGCACGGTAGTAACCCACACAGAGTTAGCATTAGTGCACTTACCTCACCACACTGCAATAACAGCCTCAAAAAGTACATTATTATAACCAGGAGTTAGGGTTAGGGTAAGGGTTAAGCTAGAGTTGAACGTAAAGCTAGGGTTAGGGTTATGCCAAGATTAGGATTAGTACTTTTATTCAACTTTCTATCCTACAGATGTCAGATCTTAATTTGACCGGTATTGTTGTGGCAAAATAATCCTGCAGCAACAGTATTTTAATGTTTAGTCCATAGTGTAGCTCGATCGGTGGTTAGGCTATTAGCTGTACAGAAGCAGACTACATGAAAAGTACAGTTCTGTTAATATAACTGTGTAACGGTTTTCCTCCTCTTCTGAGGAGGAGTAGGAAGGATCGGACCAATATGCAGCGTGATACGTGTCCATGTTAATATTTATTTAAACTGAACACAAAACAAAATAACAAGAGGACGAACGAAAACGAAACAGTTCTGTCTGGTGCAGACACAGAGACAGAAAACAACTACCCACCAATCATAGTGGGAACACAGGCTGCCTAAGTATGGTTCTCAAACGATTGACAGCTGCTTCTGACTGGGAACCATACCAGGCCAAAAGCAGAAATACAAAACATAGAACAAAAACATAGAATGCCCACCCCAACTCACGCCCTGACCAAACTAAATAAGAGATATAAGATAAGATAAGGAACTAAGGTCAGGACGTGACAGTACCCCCCCCCCCCCCCAAAGGTGCGGACTCCGGCCGCTAAACCTAAACCCATAGGGAAGGGTCTGGGTGGGCATCTGTCCGCGGTGGCGGCTCTGCAACAAAAGAGAGATCAAATTAACTCCTCTCTATGTCTGGCTCAATTTAACCACTGTTTATAACCCTCAGTAATGTCACATATACATCCCTGGGCTCATTTAAAACACTAAGCTTAACAAGCAACCTCAGCACTTCTCCCAAAATTGTTAACATACAGTATCAGCATATTTTCACCACACATCTTTCTTTCCTTCCCATTCTTTCCTCTGCTCTGAGAGGGGGTTGTGCCAGAGTTTACAGCGAGTGACGCTGCTTGTGGTCTTGGCAGGCCCGCCAGGCCTTCCTGATGCCCAGGGGTGTCTGACAGGATGCTCAACAGGGGAGGTCAAATGATCACAGAGCGGCTGAGGATGAGGAACGAGATGAACCAGTGTCCTCAGTCTGGAGAGGTCTTTCATCAGGGTGGTGATATGTCACTGTCACCACCAGAGAGCCAAGGAAGTATAGGTTGCATCCAAAATGCCACCATGTTCCCTATATAGTGCAATAATTTTGACCAGGGCCCATAGGACATTGGTCGAAAGTAGTGCACTATGTAGGGAATAGGGTGGCATTTGCAATGCAGACATAGTGATCAGGTAAGGGTGTGAGGAGGTGCGGAGAGGCAAGCCAAGCAGGGTCTGAAGAAAGAGCTGAGTATTCTGTTTGCGTGTTTTCCTTTGTAGTCTGTCCTTGTGGGCTCTGTTGTTGTTGGGCAATATGGAGATTAATTAGTGCACTACAGTGCTACAACAACACATTTACATTGGAAAGCAACAGAGTATTTGAAGGTGCAGCTAGGTCTAGCTCTCTCCACGTGTCTAGTATCTGGTATGTACAGTATATGACCCATCCAACCGCATCGGAGTATCAGCAGCTAAAAGGTATAGAGCGTCTGCTAAATGACTTAAATGTAAATGTAAATGTATAGAGACCTTATTATGTGACATCCCTGGTCCATTGAAAAAAGGGATACTGCACGTGGTGGCTCTACACTGTAGGGTGGCGCTGGTCGCTGGGCAGGCTGCCTCAGGAAGCATTTGGAGGATAATTATATCTGCATCCCAAATGGCACCCTATTCCCTATATAGTGTACTACTTTTGACCAGGGCCAAAATGACTTTGGTTAAAAGTAGTGCACTGTATAGGGAATAAGGTGCCATTTTGGAAACAGCCTACTGGAGGTGTCTGGAGAAGGCGTCTCTTGCTGCCATACAACAGCATGGCCAATGAGCTCATATTAAACTCAGCCTGCGCCTATGCCAGCAGCCTTGGCAGGAGGCTTTAATAAGAGTTTACAGTGTGTCCAGTGTCAGCCCTGCTACTGCTCCCCAAACAGACTGCTCAATTAAAACACAACAACACTCAAACAGTAGAACTACATTCTGTATGCATTCTGTTTAGGGGTCAAGAGGCCCAGTGGTTAGTGTTCAAACCCTTGGCTCCTCGCCAGCTCGCTGAGATGGTGTTGGGCTGTTAGACATCACATACTGCATGCTCACTCACTACAGTCTGTAGAACCCTATTAGTGTGTGTGTGTGTGTGTGTGTGTGTGTGTGTGTGTATGTGTGTGTGAGAGAGCGAGAGAGAGAGAGAGAAACAGAATTCAATAGTCCCCTGGATGTGCGTATGCCTCGCTGTGTGTCCCACTGTGTGTTGAGCGAGATGAGTGTGTTGTTCAGGGGCCCCTGCAGGCAGGAAATCCTAGGCCACATGCAGGAAGTGTGTAAACTGATCTAGGACAGCAGGAGCAGGAAGTGAGTGATGGATTACAGGTTGTCTGCGATGGAAAGGGGGTGTTTGCATCCAAAATGGCACTCTATTCCATATATAGTCCACTACTTTTGACCAGAGCCCTCATCAAAAGTAGCGTACTATATGTGAAATAGGGTGTCATGTTGGATACAGTGCAGACAAGGTGTATACTGCATCCCTCACTCAATCACAGCAGTTATGCACTGTGGATGGGGTGAGACAGGAAGAAAAGTTGCTGTGGCCACACTGGGTCAGTCAGTTCATCTAGCTTTTTTTAACTAGTTTGGAGAGTGACCAAGCATTGTGTGGCTTGGAATGAATCTCTGAGGCATTTGTAATTTCAAAAATGTTTCCAAATTAAATGTGCAAGATTTCCTTTTGTTGTTTGCCAGTAGTAATTTGGCATATTGATAATCTGAATTGTCAAGGAAATAATTGTCTCAGTGTACAATCGAAAGGTTTTTGTTCAATAGCTTTAAGCCCTTTTAATTTGAATTAGTCAAATACTAACTTTAATTTTCATCTAGCGGATTATTCCAGAATGTTCTGTTCTCATTAAATTGACGTATATTTATTCTTTATTCTTAGTCTATTGAATTCTTTACTCAATGTGACACCCCACATTGTTTGCTGAAAAAAACATTGATCTGTCTGTACTGCATGTCTGTAGGCATTATTCTAGTCAACAAGCTCAACCCCTCTATAGCCCATTACATGTTAGATGTGTGCACTAGTAAGCGCCTAAATTGGAACGCACTGGCTTTACAGTAACATGCTGTGCGTGAAGTCAGAGTTCTGTTTCTGCTCTTCACAGCGCTGTATGGGTTTTGAGTAACAGTCATTCTGAATTTGAGCACTGCTCGCAACAAGAAGTTGCCCGCTAAGTGGGCAACTTGTGCACGTTTTTTTGGTCTTAGTGAGTGAAATTCTGTAAATTAAGATGACTCAGTGTAGTTTGAAAGATTAGATGTTGATGATTCTAATAAATACTGCTTTGATATCATACAAGCAAGCCAAACACCTGTGAGTCCAAATGTGCACTTCACATTTCCACATCATAAAACTCACGTCATTATACAGTGTCAACATTTATGTTTCTCTGAATTGCCTTGTGAAAGCCTAACACTGTCAAATTGGATTGTATAACTTAGCTAGTAATTTTAGCAATAGAACAAGCTTTCAAATCATGCCCACCTGACCCAGCTTGCGATTTCTAAAGGAACATTTTGGGATTGTGTAAACAATAGTAGTAATTGTGTGATTATGGGGAAGCAGAGTTGTGTTCCAATCGGGAAAAAATGACCAGTGTCCTTGCTCTCGTTCCTCAACAGCATAACCAGGAGAGCTCAAAAAAGTACCTTATAGTTGAAGACTCTTCTTTGAGTCATAAAAGTGAATTAAAATGGCTTAGGAACTGTGTACACTGGAGAAGTGTGGCCACTTGGAGACACCAGTTAGTCCTCTCACTCAAACCCTTATAATTTGTTTGTCTTATGTTGCACCTACCCCACATTTTCCAGGAATAGTCTTATGTTACTGAATGTATCCAGAGTATTTTCAGATTTAGTTATCAACAAACGAGGCGAAAAGTACAGTAAATGTAAAATACACATAAAATCGTGTTTGGATTCAGTCTTGTGTCAAATTAACTGTTGTGCATTCACCTTTGGTCTAATAATTTTCCAATTATCTCCAAACTGTTCCCTTTCAATTGTTACCATGCGTATGCATATGATTTTCATATTTCTTCTGTAAAAAACATTAGGCCAATTCCCAGGAGTGTAAAAGGTTAATGGAGTTGCTGTTTTGAGTGGCAGCTTCAGAGAGTTTGACTGGCCTTGGTGTGATGTGGTTCATTGGTCCAGACAGGTAATCCTAACTCAATGAAACCTGCCTGGGGTCAGGGCGATAAAAGTTTCCCAGACCATGGTGGTCTGATGCCTAGGTCCTTGCTACTGGTGCTGCTGCCGGCCGCTACATTTATTTAAAGACACTGCACCTGCTGCTGACAGGACAGGAGACCTAGCAGGCCGTTTCAGTCATTTGCCTCATAAAGACCCAGTCTTGTCCCAAAATGCACCTTATTCCCTATATAGTGTACTAAATAGTACACTATGTAGGGAATAGGGTGCAATTTAATTAACACTGACTAGAGAGATTCCACACAGGAAGTGAGTGATGGATTACAGGTTATTCCACTCACAGGGGTCTGTTTCCATGGCAAGAAGATCCTGGCCTAACATACCCTCATGGACAATCAATTCCTCAATGTCAAAAAGTGCCTATTACAGTAATGAACACGTGTGATGCAGTGCTTCTTCAACGGGATGCTCTGAAACACAGACTGTACGCTTCAGGCTGTAGTCATAAAAGCGATGTTGTAAAATACTGTTTACTCCATTTTGAAGTGTTATGTGTTTCTTGCTGGTATAACATTACTGTGTTTGGTCCTACCAGTAAAACATCAACTCTATGATAGTTTAACAATTGTTTCTAAGACCTACTGTAGGGACATAGAACACAGGAACAATGCTTAGAATCTGAAATATCATGAATCCTCACATTGAATACTGATAAACAAGAAAAGGTTTAAATAGCCCCCAGGTAATTTGCATTAACAATTTAGCCATAATCCTCTCTGTATACATGGAGTAACACCATTGAAACACGCTCATTAAATGTGTCATAAACAGGCAGTATTCTAATTTGACCCATGACATCAACCACTCAGTTGGCAAATGAGCCACCTTACCACCCAGCTGGGTTTTGGTTAAAAAGGAAAATAAAATGTGCATGTTCAGAAGATGTACACCAATTTCGTGCCAAGTTGCCCCCCTCCGACTGCAGAGAATGAATTGTTCATTATTAATTTGGGAGTTAATTAAATATGATTAGGGCGGGTCTGGGAGGGAGGAAGGGAGAGGTACAGTGGGTGGAAGTGGCATGGTGCCGGTCGCTAGCTGTGCTATGCTGTGCTTTCTGGCAGCAAGTGGGGGTCTTAATGAGCTCTCTGCTTTAGGGGAGATAAGCCTGTTACAATTACCTCAATTAACCAGTCAGTCCATATCTGCTGATGGGACTAATACACCAGAGACTGAGCTGGCAGACTGACTGGCTGAGCTGATTGGCTGGCTTGTTGTATCAGGTATGAAGGTAAGACCCAGATTCAGACAACGTCGAATGAACAATGGTTTAATAATCCAACAGGGGAAAGCAATAGACAGGTCAAGGCAGGCAGGGGTCAGTAAACCAGACATGGGGCAACAGTACAGGACGGCAGGCGGGCTCAGGGTAGGCAGAGGTCGATAATCCAGAGGTGGGGCAAAGGTACAGTTCAGCAGGCAGGCTCAAAGTCAGGCAGAGTGGTCAGGCAGGCGGGCTAAGAGTCAGGCAGAGTGGTCAGGCAGGCGGGCTCAAAGTCAGGCAGAGTGGTCAGGCAGGCGGGCTAAGAGTCAGGCAGAGTGGTCAGGCAGGCGGGCTCAGAGTCAGGCAGAGTGGTCAGGCAGGCGGGCTCAGAGTCAGGCAGAGTGGTCAGGCAGGCGGGCTCAGAGTCAGGCAGAGTGGTCAGGCAGGCGGGCTCAGAGTCAGGACAGGCAAGGGTCAAAACCAGGAGGGCAAGAAAAAGAGAGACTGGGAAAAGCAGGAGCTGAAACACAAAAACACGGGTTGACTTGACAAACAAGATGAACTGGCAACAGACAAACCGAGAACACAGGTATAAATACACAGGGGATAATGGGGAAGTCAGGCGACTGCTGGAGGGGGGTGGAGACAATCACAAAGTCAGGTGAAACCAATCAGGGTGTGACATGCTGACTGGTAGGCTGGCGGATTGGCCAATAGTTTATCTATGAGTACTGTACCTCCTTCATGCAAAAATATCTCGCAATAAGTTACACACACATTTCCAACACTGCAGATCATGCAGATCTCTGTTTTCTTCAGTCTTATAACTGCATTAACACACATGTAAGAGGTCACATATTAACAGTATTACCACACCAGTAGGACTTCAGTTGATTCACCATCTGATGTTGAAAATACACAATCAGTTTCACAAAGCCATCTGATGGAGTACAGTGCACAACAACTATCCTTTAAACCATTGCAATTGTTAAAGACACACTGCCAAAAGAAACCATGGTAAAATGGTTGTCTGCATATAGACACGGTAGACAATGCCAGAGATGGAACGGTTTCAAAACCCCACAGCTGTGTATGCGTGTGTGTGTGAGTTCATTGTGTCCATTAAGTGTACTGATATACTCCTCAGGCTGTGTTCTAACATGCCTTTGTGTGTATGTGGCTGGGGCTCCTAACCATCACGGATTACAAAAACAAAGCCAGCCACATAGCGGTCACCAATGCCACGCTACCGGACAAGCTAAACATATTTTTCTCACGATTCGAGCACAATGACCCTGAGCTCCCGAGGAGAACCCCCGATGACAGCGTGGCTACACACTCACAGTCTTCACTGAGGATGTAAGTCATGCAAACGTGTTAACCCTCGCTAGGCTGCCGGCCCAGACAGCATCCCTAGCCACGTCCTCAGAGCATGTGCAGACCAGCTGGCTGTTAAATTCTCTGACATTTTCAATCTCTCTCTAGCTCAGGACGCTATACCCACCTACTTCAAGATATCCACTAACATCCCTGTGACCCAGAAAGGGAACATAACTGAACTGAATGACTACCGACCAGTAGCACTCACTTCCTTCATAATGAAGCGCTTTGAGAGGCTAGTCAAAGGCCATATCACCTCCTCCCTTCCCAACACACTCAATCCTCTCCAATTCGCCTAACGCCCTGACAGATCCATGGACGACGCAATCGCCATTGCACTGCCCTTACCCACCTGGATAAAAGGAATGCATCGTGAGGATACTGTACATCGACTACAGCTCGGCCTTCAATACCATAGTGCCCTATAAGCTCATTACAAAGCTTATGGCCCTGGGTCTGAACTCCTCCCTATACAACTGGGTCATGGACTACCTGACGGGCCGCCCCCTAAGCCTGGAAATCCCATTACACTAGGTGACATAACAGTTTCTTTGGCATGTCACTGTCCTATGGGCAAACACACCAACAGTCACACACCTACAGGGCAGGCAAACACACAAGGCTGTAACACATAACAGGGTACATACATCTGCATGCCTCTCCTGTCTCCCTGTAATCAGTGTCCTGACTACTAGAGAAACGGCCTGGCTGGTACTCCAGTCTGGGAGGCAGTGAGTGGCAGGCTCCTGTGTCTGTCACCTCTTGGCTGCTCCCTGCTATTTTTAAAATATATTTTACCCTTATTTTACCAGGTAAGTTGACTGAGAACACATTCTAATTTACAGCTATTGTACTGAAGTAGAGACAAGCCTGGTGGAGAGGAAATAACTAACCCTCACACAATTTGTAATACAATATTGTTACTAAACTAATTACAATGTTACTACACAGGTATAAGAGCACCAATATAAAGTGAAGGAGGTAAAGTCATATTTCAGTGCACAGCCTAAGAGTCAATTAATTTCTAACTGTGTTTGGAATGTTTACCCAAAGTCAGCTCTATTTTAGTTAGGAAGCCCCTCTCCTCTCATTCCTATACTAGACAATACATTTGAACTGAGTCAGGTCAGTCAGGAGAATCAAACCCATGTGTTAGTGATGTATTGCATAAGCCAAGTGAAAAAGCCCAGGCCATTGAAACGTGCAGTGATGACCCTGTGTGGCTCTGTGACTGAGGATTCTCCGTCCCAAATGGCCACATATCCCCTACATGGTGCACTACTTTTGAACCAGATCTGGTCCAAAGTAGTGCACTTTATAGAGCATATGATGCCATTAGGGCAGGGGCTGGATGTTCTGCAGCCAGGCAGTGTTCCGTCTTTATGGGCCGTCAGACACAATCACACTGGAACATGTGTTTCTGATCTGCTCATGTTCGAGGCTGCAGCCAGTTAAAGCCCCAATACACAATGATTATTCTCTCCACTGTGTGCCACGGCAACCACAACCACATGCCTCTTTCTGTCTGTCTCAACCCAAACGCCCCAACCAACCCCCAGCAGTTCCTGCCTGCTCTGTTTACGATCCTGTCCCAAAGGAATCCTGTTCCTACACACAATGCCTTCTTATTCATTACATTCTAAAGCAGTTATGGGCCTGCCTGGTTCATTGTCATATTTGATGTTATTGGGTTTATGTGTAAATTGTTCTGGATATAAAGAATTAGTGGTCTTGCTGTGAGAGTTTGTCCCTTGAGAGGGTTTTACAGGTTACTAGCCCTCACTGCAGTTCGTATAGAGAGAAAGAGAGCTGTTATAAGATCTGCTATCCGCTTTTACATTGTTCATCTGTTAGAGAGGATACTGTCATATTTCAGGGTGTGTGTGTTTTCCCACCCTCTCCCTAGGCAGATATTGTTGGTCTGCAGAAGGAGAATAAAAGGGGATTATTTGTTGCGGTTGGCTGTGTCGATATTTTACGCTGTCAGATATGGAGTGCGAGACTGGGCATGTTGAATCCAAATCTGTTCAGGCTTCGCAACCTCCTCCTCACGCAGAAAACATGGCTCTCTTTTTCCTCCGCTCATCTGTTTATCCCCATATCGCCTCTTTCCTCTCTCACAGATGCTCTGATTTCATCAGCACTAGTTCAGTACACACACTTTTCTCTCTCTATCATTCTGTTCAAATCTCCACACAAATTATTATTATTTTCAATTATCTTCAGTGATGTTGATCATAAATCGCTGATAGCGCAGGCTTATCCAACCTTATTGTCAGTTCCCCTATGATCTGCTTGAATCTGTTAAGTCACCCCTCTCCCCTCTCTCTCCCTGTCTGGACTGAGACATCTGAGTCAGCGACGGCAGCATGTCAGCCGTAATGCTCTGCCAGCGCATTGATCAGCATTCGGATTGAGGTGCTCTAATTTAGTGCTGGGCTCATTGACCACCACTAACAGTCTGTTAATAGTACTCTGTGTACTCTAGTAAACAGTCAGATGGGGAATGTCCCCCCCACCTCCACCCTGGGAGCTTCCTAATCTCCTCCACTTTCCCAGGATGCCCTCCACACACCTACACTGAGCCCACTGTTGACACACACTACATGGAGAGTAGTGCTGAGCGATTAGCGCTTTTTCAGGTCGGTTCGGTTTCTGTCTGATTATTTAAAAAATAATTGAGGTTTTCAATTTCGGTTTCGATCATTTTTGTTAGACATTAAATGCACTATGCATTATGTGGGTTGAATGCTCTAACAACAAAGAATAAAGCAATTATCAAAAGTCCCATGAGGGTAGTGACTGCCCAATACTGCTTATCACTTATTAAGTCATATTTATTCACATTACCTTAATTTAATAAAATATTTGTTTATTTTATGACTTTATTATTTCATTCCAAATCATAATCTCATCTCTATAGAGCTGCTGCCTATGCTGTCTGACAAAATCACTATTTTAGTAGTTCTTCAAAGTAATTAAAGCATACATTTATGACTGCTGAATATCAACTATCAATCATTTAGATTATGTATTTTCAGGCTTGCGAAGCAACTGCTTTCTATCCCTCTCGATTGTATGTTCTGTCTTCTTTGTCTCCCTCCTCTGTTTCCATGTCTGCTCCGCACAGACAGGACCAGTTTAAGCTGACGCACAATGGATTATGGTCATTGTTGTTAATTACCACGTTTTCTGCACTAAACTATGTAGAATATTGGCCTGTTGGAAACTACAACTCCCTACTACATCGCACAGTTCAGGCTTGATCTGATTTTTCTCTACAGAAACTGCACATTGAGCTAACAATTTATTTATTTGTTAAATGGAATTCTAATAATTGAACCGAGCTTGGTCAATTAGTTGATTAAAAAACAAAAAATAACTGACGTTTCGGTTAATCGCTCAGCACTAATGGAGAGTGCTGTGCCTGTGTTCCCTTGCTAGTGTTGCTCATTTCTGCTGAGTGGTAGAAAGTGATAGGGTGAGCAGGTCATGACCCTTAACTAGTGGTCAGTGGGAAGATGGGAAAGAGATGAGGCCTGTTCCTGTCAGCCTCACACTTTGTGTGAGAGTCTGTATGTGTACCAAATGGCACCCTATTCCATTCATAGTGCAATACTTTGGACAAGAACCCATAGAGCCATAGTGCACTATATAGGGAATAGGGTACCTTTGGCAGACAGACTATGTGAACTGTGCCAACTCTAATCTGCGGTTACATTCCAGCTCTGACCCTGAGCTTTCATTGCTCACTTCTACTCCTCAACACTCTATATACTCACTTCAGAAGAGCATATGGCCACTAAGAATACGTTCTCTCTAGTGACAGGTCGCATTCCGCCAGAGGGAAAACCTGGGTGATGACATGACTGACATTTATCTCTGCTTGTTGTCACAAGTCATCATTGTTGTTTTTTGCAAGGCTAGGAACCTCAGCACCAATCAAGGAACCTCAGCACCAATCTTTTATATCGTAAATAAATAAAAGGGCATGACATTAAGGGGGCTTCAAACATCCTCCCAGGCTTTGTTCAGGGGGTAATTTGTGCTATCAAGTGACATACACAACTGTTCAAAAGTTTGGGGTCACTTAGAAAGGTCCTTGTTTTTGAAAGAAAAGCAAATGTTTTGTTAAAATAACATCAAATTGGGCATCCCAGGTGGCGCAGTGCTTAAGGGCGCTGTACCAGAGACTCTGGGTTCGAGCCCAGGCTCTGACGTAACCGGCCGCGACCGGGAGGTCCGTGGGGCGACACACAATTGGCCTAGCGTCGTCGGGGTAAGGGAGGGTTTGGCCAGTGCATGCACACCAGTGACTCCTGTGGCATGCTAACCAAGGTTGCCAGGTGCACAGTGTTTCCTCTGACACATTGGTGCGGCTGGCTTCTGGGTTGGATGCGTGCTGTGTTAAGAAGCAGTGCGGCTTGGTTGGGTTGTGTATCGGAGGACGCATGACTTCAACCTTCGTCTCGATGACTTTCAACCTTCGTCTCAATGTATCGTTGAGACAAGATAGTAGCTACTAACAATTGGATACCACGAAATTGGGGGGGAAATAAAAATAAATAAAAAATAACATAAAATTGATCAGAAATACAGTGTAGACATGGTTAATGTTGTAAATGACTGGAAACGGCAGATTTTTTATGGAATGTGCAACCTATCTACAATTATTAGCAACCATCACTGTGTTCCAATGGCACGTTGTGTTAGCAAATCTAAGTTAAAAGGATCTAAGTTAATCATTTTAAAAGGCTAATTGATCATTCAAAAACCCTTTTGCAATTATGTTAGCACAGCTGAAAATTGTTGTACTGATTAAAACTTCTTATGGCTGAAATCCCGTTAATGGGATCGATTTGACAACAGCTAGTGAAAGTGCAGGGCGCTAAATTCAAACAACAGAAATCTCATAATTAAAATTACTCAAACATACAAGTATTATACACCATTTTAAAGATACATTTGTTGTTACAGTAATCCCACCACAGTGTCCGATTTCAAAAAAGCTTTACGATGAAAGCATACCATGCGATTATGTTAGGTCAGCGCCTAGTCACAAAAACACAGCCATTTTTCCAGCCAAAGAGAGGAGTCACAAAAAGCAGAAATAGAGTTAAAATTAATCACTAACCTTTTATGATCTTCATCAGATGGCACTCATAGGACTTCATGTTACACAATACATGTATGTTTTGTTCGATAAAGTTCATATTTATATCCAAAATCTCAGTTTACATTGGCGAGTTATGTTCAGTAATATTTTGCTTCCAAAACATTGGTGATTTTGCAGAGAGCCACAACAATTTACAGAAATACTCATCATAAATGTTGATGAAAATACAAGTGTTATGCATGGAATTAAAGATATACTTCTCCTTAATGCAACCGCTGTGTCAGATTTCAAAAAAGCTTTACAGCAAAAGCACACCATGGAATAATCTGAGTACAGCGCTCAGAGACCAAAACAAGCCATACAGATACCCACCATGTTGTGGAGTCAACAGAAGTCAGAAATAGCATTATAAATATTCACTTACCTTTGATGATCTTCATTGGAATGCACTCCCAGGAATCCCAGTTCCACAATAAATGTTTTGTTCGATAAAGTCCATCATTTATGTCCAAATATCTCCTTTTAGTTTGCGTGTTTAGTTCACAAATCCAAATTCACAATGTGCGAGCATTAGGTCCAGACGAAAAGTCAAAAAAGTTATATTACAGTTCGTAGAAACATGTCAAACGATGTATATAATCAATCTTTAGGATGTTTTAATGTTTTGATGTTGGAACATTATTATCTTCAATAATGTAACCGGACAATTCCTTTGTCTTTAGAAATGAAAGGGAACGCAGCTCGCTCTCACGGCCGTGCGAGACTTAGCTCATGGCATTCTGCCAGACACCTGGTTCAAACAGCTCTTATTCGCTCCCCCTTCACAATAGAAGCCTAAAACAAGGTTCTAAAGACCGTTGACATCTACTGGACGCCTTAGGAAGTGCAATCGGACCACATTTTACACTGTATATTGGATAGGCAAAGACTTGAAAACCTACAAACCTCAGATTTCGCACTTCCTGGTTGGATTTTTTCTTCGGGTTTTGCCTGCCATATGAGTTCTGTTATACTCACAGACATCATTCAAACAGTTTTAGAAACTTCAGAGTGTTATCTATCCAAGTCTGAAAATAAAGGCATATCTTAGCTTCTGGGCCTGAGTAGTAGGCAGTTTACTCTGGGCACCTTATTCATCCAAGCTACTCAATACTGCCCCCCAGCCATAAGAAGTTAAAGAAGCAATAAAACTGGACTTCTTTAGACGAGTTGAGTATCTGGAGCATCAAATCAAATTGTATTAGTCACATGCGCCGAATACCTTACAGTTGAAATGCTTACTTATGAGCCCCTAACCAACAGTGCAGTTTCAAGAAATACGGATAAGAATAAGAGATAAAAGTAACAAGTAATTAAAGTGCAGCAGTAAAAAATTAAATAACAATATATACAGGGGGGTGCCAGTACAGAGTCAATGTGCCTTGGGAAACTGATTAGTTGATGTAGTATGTGCATGTAGGTAGAGTTAATTAAAGTGACTATGCATAGATGACAACAGAGAGTGGCAGTGGTGGTGGTGGGGGGGGGGGTGAATAGTCTGGGTAGCCATTTGACTAGATGGCTTGGGGGTAGAAGCTGTTAAGAAGCCTCTTGGACCTAGACTTGGCGCTCCGGTACCACTTGCCATGTGGTAACAGAGAGAACAGTCTATGACTAGGGTGGCTGGAGTCTTTGACCATTTTTAGGGCCTTCCTCTGACACCACCTGGTATAGAGGTCCAGGATGGCAGGAAGCTTGGCCCCAGTGATGTACTGGGCTGTTCACAATACCTTCTGTAGTGCCTTGCGGTCGAGGCTGAGCAGTTGCCATACCAGGCAGTGAATCAACAAGTCAGGATGCTCTCAAAGGTGCAGCTGTAGAAACCTTTGAGGATCTGAGGACCCATGCCAAATCTTTTCAGTCTACAGAGGGGGAATAGGTTTTGTCGTGCCCACTTCACGACTGTCATGGTGTGGACCATGTTAGTTTGTTGGTGATGTGGACACTAAGGAACTTGAAGCTCTCAACCTGCTCCACTGCAGCCCCGTCGATGAGAATGGGGGCTTGCTTGGTCCTCTCTTTCCTGTAGTCCACAATCATCTCCTTTGTCTTGATCACATTGAGGGAGAGGTTGTTGTTCTGGCACCACACAGCCAGGTCTCTGACCTCCTCCCTATAGGCTGTCTCATTGTTCTCGGTGATCAGGCCTACCACTGATGTGTCATCGGCAAATTTAATGATGGTGTTGGAGTCTCGCCGTGCAGTCATGAGTGAACAGGAAGTACAGGAGGGGGCTGAGCACGCACCCCTGAGGGGGCCCTGTGTTGAGGATCAGCGTGGATGATGGTGTTGATGTGAGCCATGACCAGCCTTTCGAAGCACTTCACTTCAGTTCATGGCTACAGCTATCAGCATTTGTGGGTTCGATTACAGGCTCAAAATGGCCAGAAACAAAGAACTTTCTTCTGAAACTCGTCAGTCTATTCTTGTTCTGATAAATGAAGGCCATGTGATACATTTCCAAGAAACTGAAGATCTCGTACAACGCTGTATACTACGCCCTTCACAGAATAGTGCAAACTGGCTCTAACCAGAATAGAAAGAGGAATGGGAGGCCGCGGTGCACCTGAGCAAGAGGACAAATGTCGAGACTGTCTAGTTTGAGAAACAGACGCCTCACAAGTCCTCAAATGGAAGCTTCATTAAATAGTTCCCGCAAAACACCAGTCTCAACGTCAACAGTGAAGAGCTGACTCCGGGATGCTGGCCTTCTAGGCAGAGTTGCAAAGAAAAAGCTATATCTCAGACTGGCCAATAAAAAGAAAAAAATGGGCAAATGAACACAGACACTGGACAGAGGAAGATTGAAAAAAAGTGTTATGGACAGACAAATCTAAGTTTGAGGCGTTCGGATCACAAAGAAGAACATCCGTGAGACGCAGAACAAATGAAAAGATGCTGAAGGAGTGCTTGACACCATCTGTGATGGTCTGGGGGTGCTTTGGTGGTGGGAGATTTGTACAGCGTAAAAGGGATCTTGAAGAAGGAAGGTTAGCACTCAATTTTGCAATGCCATGCCATATCCTGTGGATGCCACTTAATTGGAGCCAATTTCCTCCTGGAACAGGACAATGACCCAAAGCACATCTCCAAACTATGCAAGAACTATTTAGGGAAGAAGCAGTCAGCTGGTTTTCTGTCTATAATGGAGTGGCCAGCACAGTCACCGTATCTCAACCCTATTGAGCTGTTGTGGGAGCAGCTTGACTGTAGGGTATGTAAGAAGTGCCCATCAAGCCAATCCAACTTGTGGGAGGTGTTTCAGGAAGCATGGGGTGAAATCTTGGGGTGAAATTGACAACTAGAATGCCAAAAGTCTGCATGGCTGTAATTGCTGCGAATGGAGGATTCTTTGACAAAAGCTAAGTTTGAAGGACACAATTATTATTTAAATTAAAAATCATTATTTATAACTTTATCAACGTCTTGACTATATTTCCTATTCATTTTGCAACTCATTTCATGTATATTTTCATGGAAAACAAGGACAATTCTATGTGACCCCAAATGTTTTAACGGTAGTGTATGTCAAGTAAGTAAAGTGCCTTGTCACATTCCACTACAGCCATAACCTCAGGCAGGGCATACAGTTCTCTACTCAGTGCAACAGTTTATCCCTATTCATAACTTTTACATTGCCCCGAATGTGTTAGAGAGCGTGCTGAGACCCGGTATACGTAACAAATGGCACCCTATTCCCTTTATAGTGCACTACTTTTGACCAGGGCCGTGGTCAAGACTAGTGCACTATAAGAGAATAGGGTGTCATTTGGGACATACCCCCAGAGAGGCTCAATGGGCTGGTGTGACCAGGCTGTATGTGGTGTCTCGTTCTCCCCAGGGCAGCAGTGGAGTGGGGTGGAGAGTAGGATTGTGGGAGCGATCAGGTTCTCCTCTACTGATGTGCTCTGACAGTGTTGTGGCAGAGCCGCTCTGCCGTGAGAGGTACAGATAAAACAGCAGGGCCATTCACACCGGGTGCTCTCTCTGTCTCTGCAGCAGTTGTATCTTAACCTCTGTGGGGTGGACGGTGTGTGTTTGTGTGTGTTTGTGCACAAGCGAAAGGTATTTCCTCATTCCAGAAATGCACATTATCCACCAGTCCCCTATAGACTCTCTTCACATTTGTCTCTTTCTCTCCCTCCTCTATCTCACTGTTGTGTTTGATTTAACACTGTGGCTCATTGGATGCAGCCCCCTGGCATTCCCGTCTCCTGGGCAGAGGCCCGATACGTGTTTTCTCAGAGCTTGTGTGTGTGGAGGTGCTCACCTCGTGGGAAATGCGTACATTCCACACCCACTTGTTGACCTTCCTGAACTCTCACTCTCACTGCACTCAGGATTCAACATATGCTAGAGAGACCCCCCCCCATCCACACACAAAATAAAGCCTACAACACATCGGTTTTGGAGCCCATAGGTTAAGTTGGCTCGCTGTGGATATAACTTCCTGGTATAACAATGCCTGCAGCAATGTTACACTGTCTGTGGGCGTAGGAGGTTGACGGATGACAGATCCCTAATGATATTAACATTGCACTGTGGTTGTTATGCCTCAAGGAACCTCAGCACCAATCTTTTATATCGTAAATGAATAAAAGGGCATGGCATTAAGGGGGCTTCAAACATCCTCCCAGGCTTTGTTCAGGGGGTCATTTGTGCTATCAAGTGACATATGTCAGTAGCTCAAGTGCTCATTAGACTATTAAGCACATCCCACACCCTCAGCAGCAGGAAATACTCAATGTCAGAATACCAGGATATTGACAGGAAGTTGAGATGAAAGCAAAAAAATTAAACAGGAAGGTAGACCCCAGTAGAGACTCACTATTTTTGGACCTAAACATCAGGGTTGTACTCACAAAGAATCGCAGAGGAGTGCTGATCTAGGATCAGTTTAGCCTCTGTATCAGCACTCCTAATCTCACAGATTCAGTTTATTTTCCCCTGGTCACAGATTAATCATGTAAAAAAAACATTACTAGTGTCACTTTGAGACCCTGTGTATTGCGTGACTGAGAGTTGCTACTGAGAGTTGCTCCTGAGAGGTGCTCCTCCCTGCCATGTCCTGGGTCACTGTTGGAATGTCAGCCTCTTTCCATGCCGTTTTAACGAGGTTTGATTTGGAACAGCTAAGATTTAGATGTGATTAATATGGAAAGCGTCCAAAATGGCACCCTATTCCCTTTATAGTGCACTACTTTTAACCAGGGCCCATGGTCAGAAGTAGTGTACTGTCTAGGGGATAGGGTGCAATTTGGGAGGCATCCATGGCCATTAGGAAATACTCTCCTCTTGTTTTAATAAACCACATGGTAGGTCAATGCTGATGTTCAACCTTTGTGGGGGGGGGGGTCTTTATGTGTAACCTTAATTTAACTAGGCAAGCCAGTTAAGAACAAATTCTTATTTACAATGACAGCCTACCCTGGCCAACCCCGGACAACGCTGGACCAATTGTGCGCCGCCCTATGGGAATGTCCTTGAGTGGCCCAATGCAGGGCTAAATGTAGGGCTTTCATTAAAACAACTAGTTAGCGGAGAACAGTGAGACACATTTTCTTTGTAACAGGTACTGATTAACATTGGGTGTTTCACACACAGTCATTAAAGACTACTATTAAATTCCCCCCCAAAATCTTTGTGGCTCTGGAGCCATCAGATCAGCTTGGGGTCATACCATGCATACTACCGTCTCCTCCTCCACCCAGTCCCTCCCCCAGCCCCGAGAAATCACCACCAGAGAGTAATGCAGAATCCCTATTCCTGTTCATTTTCCCCAAGCCATGTCTGACATAATACTATTACCCCTGTTATGCGGCTTTTTCTTAACAAAATATTGGCTCCTGTTTATAGGTATTTGTTGTGATTTTAGATGTATTTTGATGGATGGCCTGTAATATTACCATAATTTATCTTTATTTATGGTGCATTGGAAAAGTATTCAGACCCCTTCACTTTTTCCACATTTTGTTACATTACAGCCTTATTCTAAAATGTCCTCATCAATCTACCCACAATACCCCATAATGATAAAGCGACAACAGGGTTTTACACATTTTTGAAAAATATATTTACATAATTATTCAGAGCCTTTACCACAACAAATGCCTTTACTCAGTACTTTGTTGAAGCATCTTTGGCAGCGATTACAGCCTCAAATCGTCTTGGGTATGACGCTACAAGCTTGGCGCACTTTTATTTGGGGAGTTTCTCCCATTCTTTGCAGATCCTCTCAATCTCTGTCGCTGCACAGCTATTTTCAGGTCTCTCCAGAGAAGTTTCATCGGGTTAACGTCTGGGCTCTGGCTGGGCCACTCAATGACATTCAGAGACTTGGCACTCCTGCGTTGTCTTGGCTGTGTGCTTAGAGTTGTTGTCCTGTTGAAAGGTGAACCTTCTCCCCAGTCTGAGGTCCTGAGCACTCTGGAGCAGGTTTTCATCAAAGATCTGTACTTTGCTCCGTTCATCTTACCCTTGGATCCTGACTAGTCTCCCAGTCCCTGCCACTGAAAAACATCCCCATGATGCTGCCACCACAACGCTTCACCGTAGAGATGGTGCCACGTTTCCTACAGATGTGACGCTTGGCATTCAGGCCAAAGAGTTCAATGTTGGTTTCATCAGACCAGAGAATCTTGTTTCTCATGGTCTGAGAGTCCTTTAGGTGCCTTTTGGCAAACTCCAAGTGGGCTGTCATGTGCCTTTTACCGAGGAGTGGCTTCTGTCTGGCCACTTTACCATAAAGGCCTGGTTGGTGGAGTGCTGCAGAGATGGTTGTCCTTCTGAAAGGTTATTCTATCTCCACAGAGGAACTCTGGAGCTCTGTCAGAGTGACCTTCTGGTTCTTGGTCACCTCCCTGACCAAGGCCCTTCTCCTCCAGTAACTCATTTTGTCCGGTTGGCGTGCTCTAGAAACAGTCTTGGTGGTTCCAAACTTCTTACATTTAAGAATGATGGAGGCCACTATGTTCTTGGGTACCTTCAATGCTGCAGAAATGTTTTGGTATCCTTTCCCAGATCTGTGCCTCGACACAATCCTGTCTCAGAGCTCTACGGACAATTCCTTCAACCTCATGGCTTGGTTTTTGCTCTGACTTTCACTGTCAACTGTGGGACCTTATAAAGACCAGTGTGTGACTTTACAAATCAAGTCCAATCAATTGATTTTACCACGAGTGGATTCCAGTCAAGTTGTAGAAACATCTCAAGGATGATCAATGCAAACGGGATGAACCTGAGCTCAATTTCAAGTCTCATAGCAAAGGGTCTGAATCCTTATATAAATAAGGTATTTATATATTTTTCCTTCACTTTGTCATTATGGGGTATTGTGTGTAGATTGATGAGCAAAATTGTATATTGAATCAATTTTAGAATAAGGCTGTAACGTAACAAAATGTGGAAAAAGTCAAGTGGTCTGAATACTTTCAGAATGCACTGTAACTCTTTGATCATTATCAACATATGAATGATGTATTAGGAGTCAGATAGATGTAGGGGTTTTCACAACGAGCTATATGTCTCAGGTGAAACTGATAAAAATGCATGGAAACAAATGTGGAAACAAACACCCTCTGACACTGTTGCTTAGAGGTAGAGAGAGAGCGAGAGAGAGAGAGATACCCCTCTCCTCCCTGCATGCAGCTCATTAAGCAGCAGCTGTGTGTTAATTAGAGTGAATGGGCAGGTATATTAATTAATCAGAGGTGAAAGCAGCCTTTACAGGGTGATTACGCATTTACTGACAACATATAATTTGCTTAATCCTAAATGAAAGAAATTAGGACAAAAAATGGTTTTGGGGATAGCCTTACTGTTTCACCCATTAAACACAGGATACAGCATTTTGTGTTTGTAAACAGAGATGAGGGATCCATCTTTTTGGCCACAGGGGTCATTTTGATCCTATCAACCCCTCCTCTTAGGATTGGTACCAGGCTCTAATGTCTGTTAAACTGGTCTGATTGGCAGATGCCGTACTGATCAGAGCCCCAGAATTAGCTCTAGCTTCAGTCCCTCTCTGCCTGACTGGTAGCATTAATGCAGTAGTGAGGTCATAACGCCGTGCCATGCTCATCATCATTAAGGGTCTGCTCTGCTGTGAGGAACCGCTAAAGTAGAAAAGGCTAATGGACCAGACATGAGAGAGGAGAGATAATGAGATCATTGTTATTTCTATCCATAATCCTTGGGATGTCCCTACCCTAAACCCTAAAACCTACTCTAACCTTAACCATAACCGTAACTCTAACCATAAGCCTTCACTTAACCGTAACCCTTACCGTAACCATTTGAAATGTCAACTTCAATGGGATAGTGACATCCCAAGGATACCAGATAGCAAGGACCATGAGATCATGGCAATGGGAAAGACGGTTAATGATTGAACACATCATTCCTCTCTCTCCTCTGAATCGATATAAAACATTACCATACATACAGAACTTGTTTCAGGTCCACTTTACTTTTTTAAAGGACTTAATCTCCATGAGAGTGACGCTTTAAATGTGTATTTTGCTCTGAGGAGAGGCTCTGGGGCGTGTGGCAGATGCCCTCCTTTCTTCACGGGCCCTCATTTAAATCACAGCAGCTGGAGACTGCAGGGTTGAGGGGGAGTGGAGATGGTAGGGAGGGATGGGGAGTGGGGGAGTGATGGAGGAGGAGAATGGGGAGTAGGGGGCATCTGTTTGGCTAGTGCATAATCTGGCACACTTCTATACACAGGAACCCCAAGGCTTTGCGTCCTTTGATCCACAAAGGCCGGGGCAGGGGCAGGGGTGGGCATAGTCTGTCGTGCCTTTCCCTAGGGCTCAGATGCAGGGGTTGGGAGCCACAGGGTAAAACGGGGTGAAGGCGGGGGGCCATGGATGGAGAGATGGCAGGTTGTCTGCCAACAGACAGTGATGCTGCAGTGGGGGCCGTATAGAAGCACACATCTGTGTGATGCTCACTTTATTCCCTTTGTTAGCCTCCCATGTGGATAATGGATGCAGCCCATGCTCTAGATGTGATTTTATATGCCACCACATATCATTACCTGGCACGAGTAACAGAGAACTGCAGTGACTATTTCATTTATTTTCTGAATAGGTTGAAGCATGGTGAGTGCATGCTCTCCTGAGGCAGATAGTGGGCTGGACTACATGTAAGGTTCCTGCAGTTTATATTTGATGTTTGTCCATTGTAGCAGCATTTGGACAGGCCTTGAATAATGCAGGCATCTCACAGGCAGTTGCATGAGTTCCAGTGTGCAAGAGTAACACTTCAGGATTACAGAGACATTGTAAACAATTTGCCCCTTTTTAATTTAAGTATGCTCTCTAAAAGTTATTTAGTCTGTCGCTGAATGATAAATTGTCCCCACAAGAGGAGAGTAAAAAATAAATTGTATGTAGTTCAGTGCTCTCTGAGATAACTGGTGCACCATCAAAAAATGACTGGTGCAGGATCATCACCTTGTGATAAGAGAGAGTATGGCCCGAAAAAAGAGCAGGATCTAGCAGGCTCTGTGGTCTCACACTCCTAGTATTTACATTCTTTGTTTTTGAATTATAAAGCCACTGTCACGATCGCCGTATGAATCGGACCAAGGTGCAGCGTGGTATCGTCGCTGGAGACCCCGGACTGGGGACCGTCGCTTTTTGGATACAAAAAGATTTCCCAAGCTTTTAACATCCCAAGGAGCACTGTGCAAGCGATAATATTAAAATGGAAGGAGTATCAGACCACTGCAAATCTACCAAGACCTGGCCGTCCCTCTAAACTTTCAGCTCATACAAGAAGAAGACTGATCAGAGATGCAGCCAAGAGGCCCATGATCACTCTGGATGAACTGCAGAGATCTACAGCTGAGGTGGGAGACTCTGTCCATAGGACAACAATCAGTCGTATATTGCACAAATCTGGCCTTTATGGAAGAGTGGCAAGAAGAAAGCCATTTCTTAAAGATATCCATAAAACGTGTTGTTTAAAGTTTGCCACAAGCCACCTGGGAGACACACCAAACATGTGGAAGAAGGTGCTCTGGTCAGATGAAACCAAAATTGAACTTTTTGGCAACAATTCAAAACGTTATGTTTGGCGTAAAAGCAACACAGCTCATCACCCTGAATACACCATCCCCACTGTCAAACATGGTGGTGGCAGCATCATGGTTTGGGCCTGCTTTTCTTCAGCAGGGACAGGGAAGATGGTTAAAATTGATGGGAAGATGGATGGAGCCAAATACAGGACCATTCTGGAAGAAAACCTGATGGAGTCTGCAAAAGACCTGAGACTGGGACGGAGATTTGTCTTCCAACAAGACAATGATCCAAAACATAAAGCAAAATCTACAATGGAATGGTTCAAAAATAAACATATCCAGGTGTTAGAATGGCCAAGTCAAAGTCCAGACCTGAATCCAATCGAGAATCTGTGGAAAGAACTGAAAACTGCTGTTCACAAATGCTCTCCATCCAACCTCACTGAGCTCAAAACTGATAGAGACATACCCCAAGCGACTTACAGCTGTAATCGCAGCAAAAGGTGGCGCTACAAAGTATTAACTTAAGGGGGCTGAATAATTTTGCACGCCCAATTTTTCAGTTTTTGATTTGTTAAAAAAGTTTGAAATATCCAATAAATGTCTTGTTGTTGATTCTTCACAAAAAAATACAGTTTTATATCTTTATGTTTGAAGCCTGAAATGTGGCAAAAGGTCGCAAAGTTCAAGGGGGCCGAATACTTTCGCAAGGCACTGTAACTAACCAAAATAACAAAATGACACGTGACGCTATACAATTGAGTGCTGACAGGCAACTACACATAGACAAGAACCCACAAACACCAAAGGGAAATGGCTACCTAAATATGATCCCCAATTAGAGACAACGATAAGCAGCTGCCTCTGATTGGGAACCATAACAGGCCACCATAAACATACAAATACCTAGACCTACAAATATCTAGACATACAAAACCTCTAGACAATACAAAACCCCTAGATAATACAAAAACTAGCGTATTCACCGTAGTCACACCCTGACTACGGTTTCACCTATTACTACCTGTCAGGGCAAGGAGATTGAGGTTGTAACATATAAATATCTTGGAATTTTAATTGATGACGGCCTCTCTTTTAAATTGCATATTCAACAATATACAAAAAATTGAGACTGAAATTGGGATTTTATTTTAGGAATAAGGCCTGTTTTTCTTTTGAAGCCAGAAGGAGGCTAGTATCAGCTACATTTATGCCTTTACTAGACTATGGGGATATTTTATATGTGAATGCTTCCACTCAGTGTTTGAGATCAATTGACACCCTTTACCATGGCACTTTGAGATTTATTTTAAACTGAAAAACCCTTACGCACCACTGCACTTTGTATACCAGGGTTGGCTGGCCTTCTCTAGTCACTCGTAGGCTCAGTCACTTGTATACTTGTATTTACAAAGCCATTTTGGGTTTACTACCTTGTTATTTGGGCATTTTTATTGTTCCGAAATGTGGTGGGTACTCTCTTCGTTCGCTGAACTTTGTCCTGCTAACTGTTCCAAATGTCCGAACTGAATTTGGTAAAAGGGCTTTTATGTACTCTGCGCCATCGTCTTGGAACACCTTACAAAATACTTTTAAACTGGAAGAACTTGTCCCGATTAGTATTTTAAATCACTGATTAATGATTTTGAGACTGATTCCCTGACCTGTCAATATTTTTAATTTGCTGTTTTTGATTTTGTTATACTCTTGTTAATTCTATGGTTTTTACTAGATTACTTGTAGTTTTTCATGTAGTTCGTCTGTAATTTTTGTAATGACTTGGTGCTGCCTATCTTGGCCAGGACGCTCTTGAAAAAGAGATTTTAAATCTTAATGAGCCCTTCCTGGTTAAATAAAGGTTAAATAAAAAATCTATAAAATTCATATGACCAACCAATACTGGTTCATGCACGTGACAGACCAATAGCTCACAAGGCTTCTTCTCTCTAAGCTGAGACCTTAAAACTGAGATATCTATCACACAAAACAAGTCTAGGCATACTGCCAAATTGTAGATACTGATAGTGAGGATTTATTCAATCAGTCACTTGCATGAACACAGAAATTGGTTATTAGAAAAGCACAAACATAACATTTTCCATCACACATGTAACAAACAGTTACATGACCTACTTCATGGTCAAGCAAGTTAATATTACCGCAAGTCGCAAAGAAAACAGTAGCTGCCTCCACTATTCCAGCACCATTTCAACTTGAACATATTATCAGCATTAAATCACCTATGCTTAGTCTACTACAGTGACAACTAAAAGATACCAAAATAATTTTGTCCAGTCAATGTAAGCAAAATATGATGTTGCTGTCCATGTTTCTAATGTCTGGCTGTGTGTTTGTGCAAGTGTGCAAGTAAAAAAAACATGTTGACTCAACCGACTTGTATAGACACGCCAATGCCATCCGCCTCTCTTTCATGTTGACAAAGCGTAGCGCTTAAAAATAGTCTGTCCTCAGTTGCAACACTCACTACCAAGTTCCAAACTGCCTCTGGAAGCAACGTCAGCACGATAACTGTTTGTTGGAAGCATCATGAAATCGGTTTCCATGGCAGAGCAGCTGCACACAAGTCTAAGAACACCATGTACAATGCCAACCTCGGCCGGAGTGGTGTAAAGCTGGCCGCCATTGGACTCTGGAGCACTGGAAACGTGTTCTCTGGAGTGATGAATCCCACTTCAACATCTGGCAGTCCAACGGACAAATCTGGGTTTGGTGGATGCCAGGAGAATGCTACCTGCCCGAATGCATAGTGTCAACTGTCAAGTTTGGTGGAGGAAGAATAATGGTCTGGGGGCTGTTTTCATGGTTCAGGCTAGGCCCCTTAGTTCCAGTTAAGGGAAATCTTAACGCTACAGCATACAATGACATTCTAGATGATCTTTGCTTCCAATTTTGCGGCAACAGTTTGGGGAAGGCCCTTCCCTGTTTCAGCATGACAATTCCCCCATGCACAAAGTGAGGTCCATACAGAAATGCTTTGTCAAGATCTGTGTGGAGGAACTTGACTGGCCTGCACAGAGCACTGACCTCAACTCCATCAAAAACCTTTGTGATGAATTGGAACTCCGACTGCGAGCCAGGCCTTATCGCCGAACATCAGTGACTGATTTCACTAATGATCTTGTGGCTGAATGGAAGCAAGTCCCCGCAGCAATGTTCCAGTGGATCTAGTGGAAAGCCTCCCAGAAGAGTGGAAGCTGTTATATCAGCAAAGAGGGGTTAGGGTTAATGCCCATGTTTTTGGAAAGAGATGTTCGACGAGCAGGTACATACATGTAGTGTACATACATTTGCCAAGGACGTGTAACATAGACACAGGGAGTCGGGAAACAAGCGCAGTGTGAGTTTAATGATAACGAATATGGAACGAATACAAAAGAAGAGAAGCGTTTAACTAGGAAACATAAACAATACTACCTGACGACTGATAGAACAGAGTGCTAGATGAATAGTAAGGAATCAAGCTAGTAATGAAGTCCGGGTGTGACTGATGATGGGGCTCAGGTGTGCGTAATGATGGGTTGCCAGGTGTGCGTAATGATGGGTTGCCAGGACCGGTGGTTAGTAAACTGGTGAAGTCTAGCACTGGAGCTGGCAGTGGGAGTAGACGTGACAGGAGGAAGGCCGGTCAGGGCTGAATGATGCACCCTATGATGGCTTACCGTGTATTGATTGGAGGACCAAGATCAAAACAATGTGTAGTCCTGCCTTGTGGCATTTCGGAAGGCTCTATGTTATACTGACACTATAAGTTGTTGTGGATGTAGATATGGTTGTCCTTGTTCGATAGAGCCATTAGACATCTTCCAGCAATGTTTCTATTGGCGGATTGATTGCTAAATATACAAGCAGACATTCTTGTTCAGTCTCTGAAAGACTGAAACTTGTTTTAGGAGGTGCTTCGTGCTCTGGCCCCCATCCCTCCCACAAGGCTACCACAAGGCTACCGCAAGGCATGCTTTTTTTTAAAGGACGCGGACACTAATAATAATCCTGACCAGATGCAATGGCTTCAAGTGATTCCTCTCATGAACACAAATTCGCTGATGGAGCATATTAGCCACATGGTGACATTTAACCATACATATTTCAACAGGAATATAGCGAAGAGGATTTGAAACAAAAAGTGTGATTTAGCTAACGTTAGAAGCCCAGCTACAGCCGATCCCAGCATCAAGAAAGCAGATGACAAATACGATGCCTAGCTAAGTAAGTTAATTTTCCTGCAAGCCACCTAGCTGGCTAACTTTAGTTTATCTACTGAAACCCATATTGTGTATTGCCGGCTAACATACTACTGTGTTACAGCGGGGGGAAATGTAATTATTTGTTTGTTTGCTAATGTAGCTAGTTAACCCTAGGTGTAAAATAGTAAATAATGGCTACTTCTCAGAAAGTATTAAACTGTCAAGAAAGGTAAAACAAGGTTGTCCACTATCGACATGTCTATTTATTATGGCCATAGAAATGTTAGCTGTTAGAATCAGATCCAACAATAGTAGCGGGGGGCTAGAAATCACTCTGATTAACTCTTTAGTCATATCCCAGATTATAGTGTATTCAGAAAGTATTCAGACCCCTTGACGTTTTCCACTTGGTTACTTTACAGCCTTATTCTAAAATTGAATACATCGTTTTTTCCCTCATCAATCTACACACAATACCCCATAATGACAAAGCAAAAACAGGTTTTTAGCAATTTAGTTAAAAAAACAAGGAAATATTACATAAGTATTCAGACCCTTTACTCGGTACTTTGTTGAAGTAACTTTGGCAGCGATTACAGCCTTGAGTCTTCTTGGGTATGACGCTACAAGCTTGGCACACCTACAGTACTAGTCAAAAATTTGGACACACATTCAAGGGTTTTTCTTTATTGTTACTATTTTCTACAACATACAATTTTTTTGGTATATCCTACCAACGTGACATTACAAACTGTAATATCTTCTGTTTCAAAGAGTCGTAGCTGAATGACAACATGATTAACATACAAAGTTAAGTCCAGGTGCGACTGAAGATGGGGAAATGGCTTTTTTTTACATAATTTCTACTGCATGCTAAATGTGAAACCAGAACGGAAAAAAAACTCTAGACCACCTTTACTCCACACACAGAGAAGCATACAAAGCTCTCCCTCGCCCTCCATTTGTCAAATCTGACCATAATTCTATCCTCCTGATTCCTGCTTACATGCAAAAATTAAAGCAGGAACACCAGTGACACCAGTGGTCAGATGAAGCAGATGCTAAACTACAGGACTGCTTTGCCTGCATAGACTGGAATATGTTCCAGGATTCTTCCGATGGCATTGAGGGGTGCACCACATAAGTCACTGGCTTCATCAATAAGTGTTTCGTTTTTTTTTTTTTCACTTCCGGCGCCGACTGAGATGGCCGCCTCGCTTCGCGTTCCTAGGAAACTATGCAGTTTTTTGTTTTTTTACGTGTTATTTCTTACATTAGTACCCCAGGTCATCTTAGGTTTCATTACATACAGTCGAGAAGAACTACTGAATATAAGATCAGCGCCAACTCACCATCAGTACGACCAAGAATATGTTTTCCGCGACGCGGATCCGGTGTTCTTGCCTTACAAACAGGACAACGGAATGGATCGCATGCAGCGACCCAAGGAAACGACTCCGAAAAAGAGGGAAACGAGGCGGTGCAGCCAACGGGTTTCTCCACGCATCGCGCCGACAGAAACAAACATCTTTCTGGTAAGAAGAGTGGCGGGGGCGTATGCCTCATGACTAACGAGACATGGTGTGATGAAGGAAACATACAGGAACTCAAATCCTTCTGTTCACCTGATTTAGAATTCCTCACAATCAAATGTAGACCGCATTATCTTCCAAGAGAATTCTCCTCGATTATAATCACAGCCGTATATATCCCCCCCCAAGCAGACACATCGATGGCTCTGAACGAACTTTATTTAACTCTTTGCAAACTGGAAACCATTTATCCGGAGGCTGCATTCATTGTAGCTGGGGATTTTAACAAAGCTAATCTGAAAACAAGACTCCCTAAATTTTACCAGCATATCGATTGCGCAACCAGGGGTGGTAAAACCTTGGATCATTGTTACTCTAACTTCCGCGACGCATATAAGGCCCTGCCCCGCCCCCCTTTCGGAAAAGCTGACCACGACTCCATTTTGCTGATCCCTGCCTACAGGCAGAAACTAAAACAAGAGGCTCCCACGCTGAGGTCTGTCCAACGCTGGTCAGACCAAGCTGACTCCACACTCCAAGACTGCTTCCATCACGTGGACTGGGACATGTTTCGTATTGCGTCAGATGGAAATATTGACGAATACGCTGATTCGGTGTGCGAGTTCATTAGAACGTGCGTCGAAGATGTCGTTCCCATAGCAACGATAAAAACATTCCCAAACCAGAAACCGTGGATTGATGGCAGCATTCGTGTGAAACTGAAAGCGCGAACCACTGCTTTTAATCAGGGCAAGGTGTCTGGTAATATGTCCGAATATAAACAATGCAGCTATTCCCTCCACAAGACTATTAAACAAGCTAAGCGTCAGTACAGAGACAAGTGGAATCTCAATTCAATGGCTCAGACACAAGAGGCATGTGGCAGGGTCTACAGTCAATCACGGACTACAAGAAGAAACCCAGCCCAGTCACGGACCAGGATGTCTTGCTCCCAGGCAGACTAAATCACTTTTTTGCCCGCTTTGAGGACAATACAGTGCCACTGACACGGCCTGCAACGAAAACATGCGGTCTCTCCTTCACTGCAGCCGAGGTGAGTAAGACATTTAAACGTGTTAACCCTCGCAAGGCTGCAGGCCCAGACGGCATCCCCAGCCGCGCCCTCAGAGCATGCGCAGACCAGCTGGCCGGTGTGTTTACGGACATATTCAATCAATCCCTATACCAGTCTGCTGTTCCCACATGCTTCAAGAGGGCCACCATTGTTCCTGTTCCCAAGAAAGCTAAGGTAACTGAGCTAAACGACTACCGCCCGTAGCACTCACTTCCGTCATCATGAAGTGCTTTGAGAGACTAGTCAAGGACCATATCACCTCCACCCTACCTGACACCCTAGACCCACTCCAATTTGCTTACCGCCCAAATAGGTCCACAGACGATGCAATCTCAACCACACTGCACACTGCCCTAACCCACCTGGACAAGAGGAATACCTATGTGAGAATGCTGTTCATCGACTACAGCTCGGCATTCAATACCATAGTACCCTCCAAGCTCGTCATCAAGCTCGAGACCCTGGGTCTCGACCCCGCCCTGTGCAACTGGGTACTGGACTTCCTGACGGGCCGCCCACAGGTGGTGAGGGTAGGCAACAACATCTCCTCCCCGCTGATCCTCAACACGGGGCCCCACAAGGGTGCGTTCTGAGCCCTCTCCTGTACTCCCTGTTCACCCACGACTGCGTGGCCATGCACGCCTCCAACTCAATCATCAAGTTTGCGGACGACACAACAGTGGTAGGCTTGATTACCAACAACGACGAGACGGCCTACAGGGAGGAGGTGAGGGCCCTCGGAGTGTGGTGTCAGGAAAATAACCTCACACTCAACGTCAACAAAACTAAGGAGATGATTGTGGACTTCAGGAAACAGCAGAGGGAACACCCCCCTATCCACATCGATGGATCAGTAGTGGAGAGGGTAGCTAGTTTTAAGTTCCTCGGCATACACATCACAGACAAACTGAATTGGTCCACTCACACTGACAGCGTCGTGAAGAAGGCGCAGCAGCGCCTCTTCAACCTCAGGAGGCTGAAGAAATTCGGCTTGTCACCAAAAGCACTCACAAACTTCTACAGATGCACAATCGAGAGCATCCTGGCGGGCTGTATCACCGCCTGGTACGGCAACTGCTCCGCCCTCAACCGTAAGGCTCTCCAGAGGGTAGTGAGGTCTGCACAACGCATCACCGGGGCAAACTACCTGCCCTCCAGGACACCTACACCACCCGATGTTACAGGAAGGCCATAAAGATCATCAAGGACATCAACCACCCGAACCACTGCCTGTTCACCCCGCTATCATCCAGAAGGCGAGGTCAGTACAGGTGCATCAAAGCTGGGACCGAGAGACTGAAAAACAGCTTCTATCTCAAGGCCATCAGACTGTTAAACAGCAATCACTAACATTGAGTGGCTGCTGCCAACACACTGTCATTGACACTGACCCAACTCCAGCCACTTTAATAATGGGAATTGATGGGAAATGATGTAAATATATCACTAGCCACTTTAAACAATGCTACCTTATATAATGTTACTTACCCTACATTATTCATCTCATATGCATATGTATATACTGTACTCTAGATCATCGACTGCATTCTTATGTCACTAGCCACTTTAACTATGCCACTTTGTTTACTTTGTCTACATACTCATCTCATATGTATATACTGTACTCGATACCATCTACTGTATGCTGCTCTGTACCATTACTCATTCATATATCCTTATGTACATATTCCTTATCCCCTTACACTGTGTATAAGACAGTAGTTTTGGAATTGTTAGTTAGATTACTTGTTGGTTATCACTGCATTGTCGGAACTAGAAGCACAAGCATTTCGCTACACTCGCATTAACATCTGCTAACCATGTGTATGTGACAAATAAAATTTGATTTGATTTGATTCGATAATGTCGTCCCCACAGTGACTGTACGTACATACCCCAAACAGAAGCCATGGATTACAGGAAACTTCCACACTGAGCTAAAGGGTAGAGCTGCTGTTGTCAAGGAGCGGGACTCTAATCCGGAAGTTTAAAAGAAATCCCGCTATGCCCTTCGGACCAACCATCAAACAGGTATAGCGTCAATACAGGACTAAGATCGAATCCTACTACACTGGCTCCGGACGCTCGTCGGATGTGGCAGGGCTTGCAAACTATTACAGGCTACAAAGGGAAGCACAGCCGAGAGCTGGCCAGTGATGCAAGCCTACCAGACAAGCTAAATTACTTATATGCTCGCTTCGAGGCAAGTAACACTGAAACATGCATGAGAGCATCAGCTGTTCCGGACGACTGTGTGATCAAGCTCTCCTTAGCCGATGTGAGTAAGACCTTTAAACAGGTCAACATTCACAAAGCCGCAGGGCCAGACGAATTACCAGGACATGTATTCCAAGCATGCGCTGACCAACTGGCAAGTGTCTTCACTGACATTTTCAACCTCTCCCTGTCTGAGTCTGTAATACCAATATGTTTCAAGCAGACCACCATAGTCCCTGTGCCCAAGAACACTAAGGTAGCCTGCCTGAATGACTACCGACCCGTAGCACTCACGTCTCTAACCATGAAGTGCTTTGAAAGGCTGATCATGGCTCACATCAACACCATTATCCCAGAAACCCTAGACCACTCCAAATTGCATACTGCCACAACATATCCACAGATGATACAATCTCTATTGCACTCCACACTGCCCTTTCCCACCTAGACAAAAGGAACACCTATGTGAGAATGCTATTCACTGACTACAGCTCAGTGCTCAACACCATAGTGCCCTCAAAGCTCATCACTAAACTAAGGAACCTGAGACTAAACACCTCCCTCTGCAACTGGATCCTGGAATTCCTTACGGGCCGCCCCCAGGTGGTAAGGGTAGGTAACAACACCTCGGCCACGCTGATCCTCAACACGGGGGTGCCTCAGGGGTGCGTGTTCAGTCCCCTCCTGTACTCCCTTTTCACTCATGACTGCACGGCCAGCCACGACTCCATACCTTGGTATCCACATCACCAACAAACTAACATGCTCCAAGCACACCAAGACAGTCGTGAAGAGTGCAACACTGCAGAGTGCATATTTAGTCTTATAAACATCTTTCAACAAGCCCATATTTGGAAAGAGATTTTGTAGTGAGTAATCTAATTACATAACCATGTGTGCATGATAAGTAACTGTTCCTGTTCTTATGTACAGTTAAAGTTGGAAATTTACTTACACTAAGGTTGGAGTCATTAAAACTCATTTTTTAACCACTCCACAAATGTACTGTTAACAAACTATAGTTTTGGCAAGTTGGTTAGGACATCTACTTTGTGACACAAGTCATTTTTCCAACAATTGTTTACAGACAGATTATTTCACTTATAATTCACTGTATCACAATTCCAGTGGGTCAGAAGTTTACATATACTAAGTTGACTGTGCCTTTAAACAGCTTGGAAAATTCCAGAAAATTATGTCATGGCTTTAGAATAGGCTAATTGACATAATTTGAGTCAATTGGAGGTGTACCTGTGAATGTATTTCAAGGCCTACCTTCAAACTCAGTGCCTCTTTGCTTGACATCATGGGAAAATTTAAAGAAATCAGCCAAGACCTCTGGTAAGTGTGCAACATTTAGGATTAGTCAAGCAATATACTGTATGTAGCTAAGCAATGCATTGTCATTCGATTTGAAGCTGTCCAGAGTACAAATAACTAAAGCAAACCTGCTACGTCTGGTTGCATGTCTCTGGTTGCATGTCTTCAGCCCTCATGACTGATCAAGCATTAGTATGAAGAACCAAACATGGTGGATGAGGACAAACCGGATCGGGAGGAGGAAAGAGTTAAAGTGGCGTGATATTGCCTGAGCATCAGCATAACTGAACAACACAGACAGCAAGATGTTCATCAGCAAAGAAAGAGGGTCAGGAATGGGTGGTTGTCACAACAGCATGCTAAGTATTGATGTCTCACAAGACATCACGTTAAACGTTTGACCATAACATACACATACTGTAACCTTACTATTTTATTTGCTTCCTGTTCCTGTGTTGTTTTAAATGTATTGTACAGTTTGTAACGTTCCTGCATATAATTATAAAACAACTATTTGAAGTTAAGTTAATGTCAGTGTGGGCCTAGAGTACCACTTCAGGGGGAAAGGAGGGGAGCCTCTCACTCTAGATTTGGGCCTTTATTTTGTGTGTGATGGTGTTTGGCTGTTAGCTGTTAGACATCACATACTGCATACTCACTCACTACTGTGTGTGTGTGTGTGTGTGTGTGTGTGTGTCCACCACTGTGCTGTGCCATTTTCTCATTTGACTTCAGGAGTGGTATGAGATCCTCACCTTGTGGCGAGAAGAAGAATGGTCACAGAAGGACAGAAGTAGTTTACCACCAAGGTTGGAGTTATGTATGTTAACTTGATTGTTTGTTTCTCATGCCTTCAACAAATACTACTCTGATAAACCGCATCAATTCAAATGAAACAATGAATGATGATCAGCAAAATGTCAATGGTTCCACAGTGCTCTCCTGGTCTCACAATCCTAGTGTCAATACAAGCTAGCTTTATTAAATAAAAAAAGTGGGAATGAATTCTGTTTGTTTCTCAATAATGATGATTATGGTGGTTTACTTCTGAACAATGTTTCATTTCCTCTTGCAACATAACTAGCTGCAGCTTTAACTCAGCCATGAGACAAATGGAAACTAGGCACCACTGCACAGAGCTGTCAATTTTATGAAACCAGAACATATGTTTGGCATGAGTTAAATGGTGCAATGAGTAATAATGCAGTCATTTACATATCCCATAAGTGTCTTCCTCTTTTATTTATCATTGTTTCAAGCGAAACAGGTTTTAGTTGGAAGAACACTTTTTCAAAAGCTCCCAGACATAGCATATACAGCCTTATTTGACTTTACTGGAATAAGACAATGAACAACATTTGGCACAGTAAGTAACTTACTCAAGGATTCATGTCAACAAGACTTTAAGTTTGGAAAAGAGAACCACCCCAAGGTAAGGAAGCTGATGAATTGTCAGTTTGTCAATCAGTTAAAGTTAAACATTCAAAAGACAGAACTGTCTTAAAAATATATATGGTTTGTTACATAGTTACTAAATACTAAGAGTTAAGGTTAAGGAAACAATGCACAGTGACGCCAAACGTACAGTCAACGTACTGACGTAGGTTTGTGGGAAATCCCTTTCCACATTCACACCGAATACAAGGGGAATACATGCATGCTGATTTTTGTCTAGGAGGACAACAGTATGTTTGTTATGCTACTCAACAAGTGCAAGCTAATAACGCAACCGTATAGCAAGTTTGCTATAAATCCACAATATTTGGTAATTTTGCACAATAGTGTAGATGGGAGGTTTAACAAAACTGCAGGCTATAGCGAACATTCATCCCTCAGGGCATAGCACAGGGAAGAGCCTATGTGTAACGCTTGTCTTCGTCCTCTAACGAGGAGTAAGAAATGTCAAACCAATGCACAGCGTCCATATTGTATTCAATACGATTACTGAACACTTGAACAAAAACAATAAAATGACAAAAACGAACAGTCCTGAACGGTGAAGCAAAACACAGAACAGAAAATAATCAACCACAACTCAAAGGCGAAACCAGGCTACCTAAGTATGGTTCTCAATCAGGGACGATAGATAGCTGCCTCTGATTGAGAACCATACCAGGCCAAACACAGAAATTCCAAATTATAGAAAAAAGACAATAGACTGCCCACCCCAACTCACACCCTGACCATACTGAAACAAAGACAAAACAAAGGAACTAAGGTCAGAATGTGACACTGAGACGACAGCTGAAATCAGTTTTGGCCAAGGTAGCCAACACACCCAAAACTGCTACAAAGTTCATTGAGTTGAGTAAATTGACCCTCAAGCTTGTTTGAGACTTAGTTTTCACTTCCATTATGTTTTATTCAGTACAGAGGATATTAAAGTTATGAATGCTTTTTGTGATGTTGCAGACCCAGAGAAAGGAACAGCATGAGAAGAATCAAGATGCCGGCCCCTCTGAGGGTCAGAATCATAACAATTGCCATCCTCACCAACCTCTAACGGTATTGGTTTCAACTACTAAACTACTGAACTGTCCAACTACTCATCACTGAATTTCAAATGTTACAATAACATATTAAATTAATGTGTAACTCAATTAGCTTATATTTGCTGTAACATCCAAACAATTCTAGATGCCACAACAACGTAAAGAAGACCAATCTGGCACCAAGACAGAGGTGTATTATGAAAACCATTTTCTTCCTTGGAAATGGAACATCACAGCCTTGTGAGTTGTCTGTGTATTTGTTTTAGTGATTGGAATTTGGTGATGGTAAGGAACCTTAAGGTGTCTTGAAAAATGAACCAATCTTTTATACCTAGGTCTACTTTTCTTTCTTTTTAGAATTCAGAACAACCACGTGGAATCAACTGTGCCTGTAAATAGCAGTAAGTAAAGCTAGTGGAATTAAAATGGCCTACTAGAAAGTATTCAGTCTACTAGTTTGTCTTAAAGTTTTGAGATTTCAAAATCGTACTAATTGCCGCCTGTGAACATTGTATGATATCATGTCATATATATTGTTATCACTTTACCTTCAATATATTCTAATCTCCTCACAACAGCGGTGGTCCCATTTCAGGCTGGGGTGGCGGGTGTGGATATACATCCTCATCTAGGCTTCATCTCAATAGGATCATCTCCAGACTGTGTTCAGGCAGCTCTACCTCATACCGATGGCTCTTCCTCACAGCATTCACCTCAACACCAGCTTCTTCAATGATGGTAGGGTTTCACGATAGTGAGGGAACAAAAGCACAACCATACCTTCAATCAAGCAAGGTATCTAGTTATAGCTCAAACAGAATGGAGGCACACAGAGCAGCAACATTAGTAAACATATTGATATTACATAACGTACACAAGAATCCCCAAGTGTGAATTCACAGCCACCTATAAATGAAATGATACCATGCAGAAAGCACACCATTTTACGACTGATCTATCATAGATCTAAAACTGAGATTAAACTGTGGTGGTGTTTACCAAATGAGTCACTCTTAGTCAGATATAATCATCTGAGTTCTTCTAACCTGTTCTGTTCTGTCCTGTTGTTGCAGCAGTCATAACATCAGGTATGAAAAGCTCCAGTAGCCTTGGAAGAAGAGATTAAGTGAAGGAAGAGGCTGCTTTTGAAAACATTTCTGCTGCTATTTTCTGCTGCTTTTAAGATGTGTGTGTGTGTGTGTGTATAAGTGTGTGTGTGTATGTGGTAGCTAGGCAATGTATGTTTTTGTATTTAAGATATACATTTTAATTTTAAGATAAATATTTGCTATTACTTATGCAGTGAGATGGCCTTTTCATGTTCCAATCAAAATCATAAAAACACCAAGAGTGCTTTGGTGATTCCACTCTGGTTGCAGATAATATTTTTTTCTGATAGATTAGTTAGCCTTCAAAATTCTTTACATATGAGCATGATCTAGCCATAATATTATCGCCTTGATCACACTGACAGCATCATTGTGCATTGTCTAGATATGTGTGCAACAAAAGTTCACCTTCTGCTACCATTTTTGTCAAGCCGTCAACACAGAACGCACTGCAACTGCCTCTGCAATGCAATGCTGTAAGTCAAATACAACTTTCCATTGGAAATGAATGTACTTCTGGTGTACTAAAACGCAATGAAGCTGTTGGTGTGACTGAGGCATTTTAAAGTTGGATTTATCGAAGATATGCGTCAAACTGTATGCATAGAGGGCTTGACAGAAAGGGTAGCAGAAGGTGAATGTTGAAGTTTTGTAGCATACATTTCAAGATGATGCTGCGTACCATTTTGCGCAATAACACTGCAGGTGTGATCAAGGCATTATCCATCGAACTAGCTTACGGCTCAGCTCTCACGACTTTAGCTAATTAACATAGATACATAGCTAGCTAATGTTAGCTACCAATCTCACAATTTTCTGTCCCCAGGAAATATCAGTTCTTATTTAGTGTAAAATGTGGATTCCAAAAAGTCATTAAATATAAGGTCATGTGTCCTTTACCTTAAAAACACCAAAATGTGGATCCTGAAAGGGAATTTTATGCATTTTAAACACTTTTTGTCAGTGGATGTAGGCGTTTTTTGGAATGTCCTCAGGCGACAAGAAATATAAGCCATAAAATAATCAAATGTTTAAAATATTTCTTGACTATTTCATAGTCCTAGTTAAAGTTTTTTTTTTTTATTACTTTAGAAGGTTCCTATTCCGCTTAAATGGACCCTGTATCATCTGATGTTTCTCCAGTATGACACATGGGTTTATCAAGGCTTCATGCCCAAAATGCAGTAAGCTCCACTGAAAAATGGAGGGTGGTACATCTAGGCATAGTAGTACCGAATTCTGTGAGACTCTGCATTACTATAAAGTATACTGTAAATGTCACACCTGCTCCCGATCCCCCTCTCTGGTGCTCAATGTCACCAGCGCTACATTACACACACCTGCGCTTAATTATGGGACTCACCTGGACTCCATCACATCATTTACCTCCCCTATAACTGTCACTTCCTCAGTTTCATTCCAGAGTCAGCATTGATGTTGTTATGTTTCTCCTGTTCAGAAGCTGTTCTTGTTTTGTTTCGTGTCTATTTATGATTAAATCCACACCCTGTACTCGCTTCTCGTCTTCCAGAGTCTGTCATTACAGAACCGCTACAATAAAGGTACCCGTATCCGGCAGTTAAGGGAGCTCCCAAATTAAGTAAGGCCTGGCCATTGGCTTGTTTTTGCCCTTCTATACAAATAAATATTTGTTTGTGGTGTTAAAACCGTGTCTGGTTTATTGTGTAGGTTTTCTACTTTGTTTTAGTAGGTTCTTCATGGGCTAAAAAGGATGTACCTTCAAGGGCACACATGCAATTTACTGAAGTATCGATTGTCTGAATTTTGCATGAACACATATAAGTTCTCCTGATGAGAAATGTACTGAAAAACCCAATGTAAACCTGCTATAGAGAATCTTTGAAATGTTTTACAACAATGAGTCTGAAATAAATGGAAAGAAAAGGGAAAGAACAGACTCAAAGAACAGGTATTGAAAGACCTCTGTTCTGACGTTCTGGTGAGGCCTGATCACCCTCGCAAGAAAGATCAGGGACAATGCTTGACATTTTTCATTAATATGTAAACATTGAGAATTTTGAAGAACTTTATAATTGATACATTTTTCTAAGTGTGATTCAGACCCCGTGAAGGAGAGAGGGAGGGAGCGCTGTCCCTGAATGAGGGAAACCTGTCTCTAGTCTATTTGACTATTCCTTGAATTCCCTTAAGGGATAAAAGTATTTCCTTATGGAGTTATCAAGGGTTGTAATTCTAATTTTATTTGTTCTGAATCGTTTATATTTTTATTTAACCGGCACTGTTGGGTTACCTTGGACGCATGAATCACAGTGTGGCTTGAAGCCTTCCCCACATTAAATAAGGAAGAAAAGACTGTGGCTTAATGCCTGCTACATGATATTGTTCCACGATTCGGTATACCACAAAGTCTAGATAGCGATAAGGGGACACATTTCAACTCAAAGATAATAAAATAACTGTGTAACATGATGCAAGTTAAGAGAAGGTTGCATGTACCATTTCAACCGTAAAGTTCTGGACTTGTAGAACACTACAATGGCATTCTGAAAATAAACTGACAAAAATATGTGCTCAACCAGGACTACCTGGGTGGATACACTACCCATAGCCTTGTTTTCAATGCGTTCCACCCCAGTCAGGAAAACTGGACTTGGTCCACATGAGGTACTCATGGCCTGTCCCATGAGAACCCCTGCATCGCCACCAGCTGCAGTCCCAGATCTGCATCTGTTGGATGACACTATGATGATGTACAGTATAACTCTGACTAACTGTACTCAAGCTATTCACTCACAGATCTCTGCTGCCCAAACATCCCCAGACGACTGTCCCCGTCACGATCTCCAGCCCTGAGATAGGGTAATGGTGATCTCCCTCACAAGCCCAACGGTGGTAAAGTGCTTAGGGAAAGACACCTGGATCCACGCCTCCCACTGTAAGCAGGTAGCAGAGCCAGAAGATGTTACTCCTGTTACTCCTACACCCCAGTAGGCAGTAGATGAACAACCGTTTCCATTCTTCACTCCAAGACCATCTGACCATGTGCATCTACCGGGTACATATCCTAGTGTGAACAACTACCTCACTCAAGGTAAGGGACTCAAGGTAAGGGACTCATACAGCCACATTGAACTATAACTGTTACCACCAACGATGCCTGATATATCTAAACATATAGTAAACCAACTGACTTATTCATTTGTGTTGTTATACAATCCAAAACACAGAAGTTAAATGATCCACTGAGCAATCAGTCCAAATTATGTGAAGCAATATACTGTATGTAGCTAAGCAATGCATTGTCATTAGCTTTGAAGCTGTCCAGAGTACAAATAACTAAAGCAAACCTGCTACGTCTGGTTGCATGTCTTGGTAGATGTGGAGCCCTCATGACTGATCAAGCATTAGTATGAAGAACCAAACATGGTGGATGAGGACAAACAGGATCGGGAGGAGGAAAGAGTTAAAGTGGCGTGATATTGCCTGAGCATCAGCATAACTGAACAACACAGACAGCAAGATGTTCATCAGCAAAGAAAGAGGGTCAGGAATGGGTGGTTGTCACAACAGCGTGCTAAGTATTGATGTCTCACAAGACATTTACATTTACATTTACATTTAGCAGACGCTCTTATCCAGAGCGACTTACATCACGTTAAACGTTTGACCATAACATACACATACTGTAACCTTACTATTTTATTTGCTTCCTGTTCCTGTGTTGTTTAAATGTATTGTACAGTTTGTAATGTTCCTGAAAATAATTATAAAACAACTATTTGAAGTTAAGTTAATAAAGAACAGAAAACATCATGTTTTGTCCCTCTAAATCTGAAAAAGCCTTTTGATATTTTAACTCACCACCCCTAAAAACACCTTGCTGATGTTTATTCATAAGTAAACAGTTAACAGCATATAGCTAGTCTGGGTACCAGTCTGTTTAGCTATCATTCCACTCCTTGCCACTCCTATCATGCTAAACATATGGCATATGACACCAAATACAAAAAGTAGAAAGTTAGCTAAACAGATTGGTACCCAGGCTAGCATATTGCATTATACATCAGATGATTTTGGAGTAGGACCGACTCAGGCATAATGCAATGTCAGTGTGGGCCTAGAGTACAACTTCAGGGGGAAAGGAGGGGAGCCTCACTCTAGATCTGGGCCTTTATTTTGTGTGGGCGTGGGCGTGGGCATGTACGTGTGTGTGTGACCACCACTGTGCTGTGCTATTTTCTCATTTGACTTCAGGAGTGGTATGAGATCCTCACCTTGTGGCGAGAAGAAGAATGGTCACAGAAGGACAGACAAGTAGTTTACCACCAAGGTTGGAGTTAGTTATGTATGTTAACTTGATATGAATGCCTTCTTATTGACATTACAACAAATACTAGTCTTATAAACCTCATCAAGTCAAATGAAACAATGAATGATGATCAGCAAAATGTCAATGGTTCCACAGTCATATTGTCTATACAAGCTAGTTTTATTAAATAAAAAAAATTAGGCCTGAATTCTGCTTGTTTCTCAATAATGATGTTGGTTTACTTCTGAACAAGGTTTAATTTCCTCTTGGAACATATCAGCTTTAACTCAGTCATGACACAAATGGAAACTTAGCACCAACGCACAGAGCATTGTCAACGTTACGAAACCAGAAAATAGGTTTGGCATGAGTTAAATAGTGCAGTGAGTAATAATGCAGTAGTTTACCGCCAAGGTTAGAGTTGGAGTTAGTTATGTATGTTAACTTTATATGAATTGTTTTTCATGCCTTCTTATTGACATTACAACAAATATGTGGAGTCTTATAAACCTCATCAAGTCAAATGAAACAATGAATGATGATCAGTAAAATGTCAATGGTTCCACAGTGTTCTTCTGGTCTCACAATCATATTGTCAATACAAGCTAGTTTTATTAAATAAAAAAGTGGGAATGAATTCTGTTTGTTTCTCAATAATGATGGTTTACTTCTGAACAATGTTTCATTTCCTCTTGCAACATAACTAGCTGCAGCTTTAACTCAATCATGACACAAATGGAAACTAGGCACCACCGCACAGAGCTGTCAATATTATGAAACCAGAACATATGTTTGGCATGAGTTAAATAGTGCAGTGAGTAATAATGCAGTCATTTACATATCCCATAAGTGTCTTCCTATTTTATCTATCATTGAAGGAGGACACTCCTTCAAGCGAAACAGGTTTTAGTTGGAAGAAGACTTTTTCAAAAGCTCCCAGACATAGCATATACAGCCTTATTTGACTCGGGAATAGGACAATGAACAACATTTGGCACAATAAGTAACTTACTCAAGGATTCATGTCAACAAGACTTTAAGTTTGGAAAAGAGAACCACCCCAAGGTAAGGAAGCTGAGGAACTGTATGGTTTCAATCAGTTAAATATCTTAAATTATTGATATGTTAAACCCTCAAAATACATAAATATCTTAAATATATATACGGTTTGTTATAGAGTTAAGATGAATGAAATGACGCACAGTGACGCCAAACGTACAGTCAACGTACTGACGTAGGTTTGTGGGAAATCCCTTTCCACATTCACACCGAATAGAAAACATGGGGAATACATGTTTCAATGGCAAAAAGGTAGTTTTGTCTTTCGAAATACTATTTTTATGTATTTCTCTGTACATTTAGAAATTAAGAACATTGACATAAATTCAACATAGGCTATGTGCATGCATGCATGTAGATTTTTGTCTAAGTGAATGTCAACAGCATGTTGTTTGTGCTATGCTACTCAACAAGTGCAAGCTAATAACGAAACTAAAGAGCATTTTTGCTATCATTTTACAACATTTTGAAAATGTGCACAATAGTGTAGACGGGAAGTTTGACAAAACTGTAGACTATAGGGACCATTCATCCCTCAGAGCAGACCACAGTTGAAGTCAGTTTTGGCCAGGTAACCAACACACGCAGAACTGCTAAAGGCCATTGAGTTTCAAATGAGTAAACTACAACAATTTAACTATATGATCGAGGAAATTGAGCCACAAGTTTGTTTGAGACTTAGATTTCACTTCGATTATGTTTTATTCAGAACAGAGATGAGTAAAGTTATGAATGCATTTTGTGATGTTGCAGACCCAGAGTGAGGAACAGCATGAGAAGAATCAAGATGCCGGCCCCTCTGAGGGTCAGAATCATAACAATTGCCATCCTCACCAACCTCTAATGGTATTGGTTTCAACTACTAAACTACTGAACTGTCCAACTACTCATCACTGAATTTCAAATGTTACAATAACATACTAAATTAATGTGTAACTCAATTAAAAGAAAGTATTCAGTCTACTAGTTTGTCTTAAAGTTTTGAGATTTCAAAATCGTACTAATTGCCGCCTGTGAACATTGTATGATATCATGTCATATATATTGTTATCACTTTACCTTCAATATATTCTAATCTCCTCACAACAGCGGTGGTCCCATTTCAGGCTGGGGTGGCGGGTGTGGATATACATCCTCATCTAGGCTTCATCTCAATAGGATCATCTCCAGACTGTGTTCAGGCAGCTCTACCTCATAACGATGGCTCTTCCTCACAGCATTCACCTCAACACCAGCTTCTTCAATGATGGTAGGGTTTCACGATAGTGAGGGAACAAAAGCACAACCATACCTTCAATCAAGCAAGGTATCTAGTTATAGCTCAAACAGAATGGAGGCACACAGAGCAGCAACATTAGTAAACATATTGATATTACATAACGTACACAAGAATCCCCAAGTGTGAATTCACAGCCACCTATAAATGAAATGATACCATGCAGAAAGCACACCATTTTACGACTGATCTATCATAGATCTAAAACTGAGATTAAACTGTGGTGGTGTTTACCAAATGAGTCACTCTCAGTCAGATATAATCATCTGAGTTCTTCTAACCTGTTCTGTTCTGTCCTGTTGTTGCAGCAGTCATAACATCAGGTATGAAAAGCTCCAGTAGCCTTGGAAGAAGAGATTACGTGAAGGAAGCGGCTGCTTTTGAAAACATTTCTGCTGCTATTTTCTGCTGCTTTTAAGATGTATGTATGTGTGTGTGTGTGTGTGTGTGTGTGTGTGTGTGTGTATAAGCATGTGTGTGTGTGTATGTGGTAGCTAGGCAATGTATGTTTTTGTATTTAAGATATACATTTTAATTTTAAGATAAATATTTGCTATTACTTATGCAGTGAGATGGCCTTTTCATGTTCCAATCAAAATCATAAAAACACCAAGAGTGCTTTGGTGATTCCACTCTGGTTGCAGATAATATTTTTTTCTGATAGATTAGTTAGCCTTCAAAATTCTTTACATATGAGCATGAACTAGCCATAATATTATCGCCTTGATCACACTGACAGCATCATTGTGCATTGTCTAGATATGTGTGCAACAAAAGTTCACCTTCTGCTACCATTTTTGTCAAGCCGTCTACACATACAGTTTGACTCATATGTTTGATAAATCCAACGTTTGCACCACACAGAACGCACTGCAACTGCCTCTGCAACGCAATGCTGTAAGTCAAATGCAGCATTCCATTGGAAATGAATGTACTTCTGGTGTACTAAAACGCAATGAAGCTGTTGGTGTGACTGAGCCATTTTAAGTTGGATTTATCGTCAAACTGTATGCATAGAGGGCTTGACAGAAAGGGTAGCAGAAGGTGAATGTTGAAGTTTTGTAGCATACATTTCAAGATGATGCTGCGTACCATTTTGCGCAATAACACTGCAGGTGTGATCAAGGCATTATCCATCGAACTAGCTTACGGCTCAGCTCGTCTCACTACTTTAGCTAATTAACATAGATACATACAGTGCCTTGCGAAAGTATTCGGCCCCCTTGAACTTTGCGACCTTTTGATAGGCTTCAAACATAAAGATATAAAACTGTATTTTTTGTGAAGAATCAACAAAAGTGTCATGAAGTGGAACACATTTATTGATATTTCAAACTTTTTTAACAAATCAAAAACTGAAAAATTGGGCGTGCAAAATTATTCCACTTTTGCAGCAAACTCTCTCCAGAAGTTCAAGGATCTCTGAATGATCCAATGTTGACCTAAATGACTAATGATGATAAATACAATCCACCTGTGTGTAATCAAGTCTCCCGTATAAATGCACTGCACTGTGATAGTCTCAGAGGTCCGTTAAAAGCGCAGAGAGCATCATGAAGAACAAGGAACACACCAGGCAGGTCCGAGATACTGTTGTGAAGAAGCTGCTGGATTTGGATACAAAAAGATTTCCCAAGCTTTAAACATCCCAAGGAGCACTGTGCAAGCGATAATATTGAAATGGAAGGAGTATCAGACCACTGCAAATCTACCAAGACCTGGCTGTCCCTCTAAACTTTCAGCTCATACAAGGAGAAGACTGATCAGAGATGCAGCCAAGATGCCCATGATCACTCTGGATGAACTGCAGAGATCTACAGCTGAGGTGGGAGACTCTGTCCATAGGACAACAATCAGTCGTATATTGCACAAATCTGGCCTTTAGGGAATAGTGGCAAGAAGAAAGCCATTTTTTATGGATATCTTTAAGAAGTGTTGTTTAAAGTTTGCCACAAGCCACCTGGGAGACACACCAAACATGTGGAAGAAGGTGCTCTGGTCAGATGAAACCAAAATTGAACTTTTTGGCAACAATGCAAAATGTTATGTTTGGCGTAAAAGCAACACAGCTCATCACCCTGAACACACCATCCCCACTGTCAAACATGGTGGTGGCAGCATCATGGTTTGGGCCTGCTTTTCTTCAGCAGGGACAGGGAAGATGGTTAAAATTGATGGGAAGATGGATGGAGCCAAATACAGGACCATTCTGGAAGAAAACCTGATGGAGTCTGCAAAAGACCTGAGACTGGGACGGAGATTTGTCTTCCAACGAGACAATGATCCAAAACATAAAGCAAAATCTACAATGGAATGGTTCAAAAATAAACATATCCAGGTGTTAGAATGGCCAAGTCAAAGTCCAGACCTGAATCCAATCGAGAATCTGTGGAAAGAACTGAAAACTGCTGTTCACAAATGCTCTCCATCCAACCTCACTGAGCTCGAGCTGTTTTGCAAGGAGGAATGGGAAAAAATGTCAGTCTCTCGATGTGCAAAACTGATAGAGACATACCCCAAGCGACTTACAGCTGTAATCGCAGCAAAAGGTGGCGCTACAAAGTATTAACTTAAGGGGGCTGAATAATTTTGCACGCCCAATTTTTCAGTTTTTGATTTGTTAAAAAAGTTTGAAATATCCAATAAATGTCGTTCCACTTCATGATTGTGTCCCACTTGTTGTTGATTCTTCACAAAAAAATACAGTTTTATATCTTTATGTTTGAAGCCTGAAATTTGGCAAAAGGTCACAAAGTTCAAGGGGGCCGAATACTTTCACAAGGCACTGTAGTTAGCTACCTGCGTCAATCTTACAATGCGGTGCCTTTTCTGTCCCCAGGAAATATCAGTTCTTATTTAGTGTAAAATGTGGATTCCAAAAAGGCATTAAATATAAGGTCATGTGTCCTTTACCTTAAAAACACCAAAATGTGGATCCTGAAAGGGATTTTTTTTAACACTTTTTGTCAGTGGATGTAGGTGTTTTTTGGAATGTCCTCAGGTGTTATTTATCAACCACGACAAGAAATATAAGCCATAAAATAATAAAATCTTTAAAATCTTTATTCACTATTTCATAGTCCTAGTTAAAGTATTTTGTTTTACTTTAGAAGGTTCCTATTCTGCTTAATGGACCCTGTATCATCTGATGTGTCTCCAGTATGACACATGGTTTTATCAAGGCTTCATGCCCAAAATGCAGTAAGCTCCACTGAAAAATGGAGGGTGGTACATCTAGGCATAGTAGTAATGAATTCTATGAGACTCTGCATTACTATAAAGTATAAAGGTACCTGTATCCGGCTGTTAAGGGAGCTCCAAATTACGTAAGGCCTGGCCATTTGTTTGTTCTTGCACAATGTTTTACCAAACACACATCTGCATACACACACACACCACTCGTCTATACAAATAAATATTTGTTAGTGGTGTTAAAATCGTTTCTGATTTATTGTGTGAGTGTTTCTACTTTGTTTTAGTAGGTTCTTCACAGGTTAAAAAGGATGTACCTTAAAGATCACACAAATGCAATTTACTTAAGTATCTATTGTCTGAATTTTGGATGAACACATGTATGTTCTCCTGATGAGAAACGTACTGAAAAACCCAATGTAAACCTGGTGTAGAGAATCTTTGAAATGTTTTACAATAATGCGTCTGAAGTAAAGGGAAAGAAAAGTTAAAGAACAGACTCAAAGAACAGGTTTTGAATGACCTCTGTTCTGACTTTCTGATCTGTTCACCCTCGCTAGAAAGATCAGGGACATTGGTTGAAATTTAAATGTATTATGTAAACACTGAGAATTATGAAGAAGTTTATAATTGATCAATAGTTCTAATTGTGATTTGGATTGTGAGAAGGAGAGAGAGGGACCGCTGTCCCAAATGAGGGAAACCTTTCTCTAGTCTATTTGACTATTCCTTGAATTCCCGTATTATATAAAAGTATTCCCTTCTGAGTTATCAAGGGTTGTAATTCTAATTTTATTTGTTGTTCAGATTTGTTTATTTTTATTTAACCGGCACTGTTGGGTTACCTTGGACGCATGAATCATGGTGTGGATTGAAGCCTTCACCATATTAAATAAGAAAGCAAAGACTGTGGCTTAATAACTGCTACATGATATTGTTCCACGATTCAGTATACCACAAAGTCTAGATAGCAATAAGGGGAGACATTTCAACTTAAAGATAATAAATGAACTGTGTGACATTGTCACGTCTGCTCCTGCTCCTCCCCCCCTGGTTACGACGTCGCCAGAGTTCTAACCACCGGTCCTGAGATTCATCATTACGCACACCTGGACTCCATTACCTTCATCATATTCCTCCCCTTTGCATGTCACTCTCCCATGTTTACTCACCAGTTGGTATTGTTCTTGTGTATCGGCGTAGTGCCTTATGTTAGTGTCGTGTTCTTGGTTTTATTGTTTTATTAAAACGTTTAACCTGCACCTGCTTCTGACTCACCACCCCATTATTACAGACATGATGCAAGTTAAGAGAAATTTGCATGTACCGTTTCAACCGGAAAATTCTGGACTTGTAGAACACTACAATGGCGTTCGGAAAAATAAACGGGCAAAAATATGTGCTCAACCAGGACTACCTGGGTGGATACACTACCCATAGCCTTGTTTTCAATGCGTTCCACCCCAGTCAGGAAAACTGGACTTAGTCCACATGAGGTACTCATGGCCTGTCCCATGAGGACCCCAGCATCGCTACCAGCTGCAGTCCCAGATCTGCATCTGTTGGATGACACTATGATGATGTACAGTATAACTCTGACTAACTGTACTCAAGCTGTTCACTCACAGGTCTCTGCTGCCCTAACCTCCCCAGACGACTGTCCCCATCACGATCTCCAGCCCTGAGATTGGGTAATGGTGAGGAGGCAGAGGTAAAGAACCTTCAAAACCCAGGTGGAAGGGACCACAGCAAATCTCCCTCACAAGCCCAACGGTGGTAAAGTGCTTAGGGAAAGACACCTGGATCCACGCCTCCCACTGTAAGCAGGTAGCAGAGCCAGAAGATGTTACTCCTGTTACTCCTACACCCCAGTAGAGGCACTCTGCTTACCCTGGGACCTCCTACAACCCAGTAGAGGCACTCTGCTTACCCTGGGACCTCCTACAACCCAGTAGGAGCACTCTGCTTACCCTGGGACCTCCTACAATCCAGTAGAGGCACTCTGCTTACCCTGGGACCTGCAGCCATTGTGGCTGTGGGCATCCTCTGGGTGGTAGTAGACTTCGAGCAAGAGGCGGATGAACGTGCTAGTAACCTCTCTCAGACCTCTCTGCTCCAACGAGGCCCAGCTTAAACAAGGGGAAGCCCAGGAGTAGATGACCCCGCTGACCTGAACCTGGACTCTGATGACCCCGCTGACCTGAACCTGGACTCTGATGACCCCACTGACCTGAAAAGAAGAAAAAGAGGACATGGACATTCCACAGGTCAAACACTTTCTTATAGTTAGCTAGTAATGTCTCTGTACTTCAGAATGAATCAGATTGTTGGGTTTGTTACCAGACAGTGCTAAGACTATGCCATTACTAGCTATACAGTGGGGCAAAAAAGTATTTAGTCAGCCACCAATTGTGCAAGTTCTCCCACTTAAAAAGATGAGAGAGGCCTGTAATTTTCATAATAGGTACACTTCAACTATGACAGAAAAAATGAGAAGAAAAAAAATCCAGAAAATCACATGGTAGGATTTTTAATGAATTTATTTGCAAATTATGGTGGAAAATAAGTATTTGGTCACCTACAAACAAGCAAGATTTCTGGCTCTCACAGACCTGTAACTTCTTCTTTAAGAGGCTCCTCTGTCCTCCACTCGTTACATGTATTAATGGCACCTGTTTGAACTTGTTATCAGTATAAAAGACACCTGTCCACAACCTCAAACAGTCACACTCCAAACTCCACTATGGCCAAGACCAAAGAGCTGTCAAAGGACACCAGAAACAAAATTGTAGACCTGCACCAGGTTGGGAAGACTGAATCTGCAATAGGTAAGCAGCTTGGTTTGAAGAAATCAACTGTGGGAGCAATTATTAGGAAATGGAAGACATACAAGACCACTGATAATCTCCCTCGATCTGGGGCTCCACACAAGATCTCACCCTGTGGGGTCAAAATGATCACAAGAACGGTGAGCAAAAATCCCAGAACCACACGGGGGGACCTAGTGAATGACCTGCAGAGAGCTGGGACCAAAGTAACAAAGCCTACCATCAGTAACACACTACGCCGCCAGGGACTCAAATCCTTTGGAGTGTGTATCAATACACCCAATCACTACAAAGGTATAGGCGTCCTTCCTAACTCAGTTGCTGGAGAGGAGGGAAAATGTTCCGCGATTTTTCTATGAGGCCAATGGTGACTTTAAAACAGAGTTTAATGGCTGTGATAGGAGAAAACTGACATTTTAGTTACTCCACAATACTAACCTAAATGACAGAGTGAAAAGGAGGCCTGTACAGTATAAAATATTCCAAAAACATGTATCCTGTTTACAACAAGGCACTAAAGTAATACTGGAAAAAAATGTGTTCATTAGTTTACTCCAATTAGGGGAGGGGTGGTAGAGTTAGAAGAAAAATTATGTATATACATATATAGTACCAGTCAAAAGTTTGACTATTTTCTACATTGTAGAATAATATTGAAGACATCAAAACTATGAAACAACATATATGGAATCATTCAGTAACTAAAAAAGTGTTAAACAAATCAAAAGATATGTTATATTCCAGATTCTTCAAAGTAGCCACCCATTGCTTTGAGCTTTGCACTCTTGGCATTCTCTCAATGGGATGGTATTTTCATGTTCCACTCAAAATCATAAAAAACACCAATATTGCTGTCCAACTCTGGTTGCAGATAATCGGTGTTTTCCGATAGATTAGTTAACCTTAAAAAATGCTTTACTTTTTAGCATGAACGGTGCAGCGTTTGCGCGAATGCATTGCATCCATCCAGCCAGAGAATCAACAAAGTTGCGCAAATGCTGCCTTTTCAGACACGCTGAATCGAACGCGAAGCAATACATTGGCAACAAACAACATATTCGGGCTTCAGCTGATTGGCTGACCTTATGGACCGCTTGGCATGTTTTGGAAGTAAGTGTTGGCTAAATTGCACAGATGGAAACAGCGCACAAACACGGCTGAAAACGAGTTTGCATGAGATATGGGTTTCCATCTAACTATCTGCTCAGCTCGTCGCACTAACGCAACATTAGCTACATATAGCTAGATAGAAGGCTAGCCCAGCTAGCTAACAATTATCCATTTTAGCTAACTATGTATTTGCTTTCGGGTAGCTAATCGATTCAACCAGCTATTGTAGCTAGCTAACCAATGCATCTCTGTTAGCTAGATAATTGTCAGCTAGCTTCCTACTTGAAGGGCCTACACTAAGCTTGCTAGTTACAGTGTATTCAGACCCCTTGACTTTTCCCATATTTTGTTACGTTACAGCCTTATTCTAAAATTAAATTGTTTTCCTTCATCAATCAACACAAAAAAATTGAAATTGAGGTCTGGTGCATCCTGTCGAAATTGATCATCCTTGAGATGTTGCTACAGCTTGATTGGAGTCCACCTGCGGTAAATTGATTTGGAAAGGAACACGCCTGTCTATATAAGGTCCCACCGTTGACAGTGCATGTCAGGGCAAAAACCAAGCCGTGAGGTCGAAAATTGCTGTGCAGCGACGCGCCACCTTAACTTGATGGAGCTTGAGAGGATCTGCAGAGAAGAATGGGAGAAACTCCCCAAATTCAGGTGTGCCAAGCTTGTAGCATCACACCCAAGAAGACTTGAGGCTGTAATCGCTGCTAAATGTGCTTCAACTAAGTAAAGGGTCTGAATACTTGTAAATGTGATATTTCAGTTTATTGTTGATACATTTGCTAAAAATTCTAGACCTGTTTTTGCTTTGTCAATATGGTAAGATTGATGAAGGGGGGACAATTTAATCAATTTTAGAATGGTGCTGTAACGTAACAAAATGTGGAAAAAGTCACTGACTACTTTCTGAATGCACCTTCTGTTAGCCAACGTTAGCTACTGCTAAACCTGTGATGCTTGCTTTAAATCTGACCAATAATACAGATTTTACCAGAAGATTTCTAGTTGCTAACGTCTGCATATGGTTACCAGTAGAATTGGCCAGTTTTGGACATTACTCTGACTTATTTTCAGATGACCCTTCTGACAAGCCCCAATGTCGAGGTTGCTCATCTAACCTGGTGGAACCCTACATAAAATGTGCTGAGTGTGGACCCTCACCTTACCTTCTATGTCTCCAGGTGAGGGGTGCACATCCTCTGGCATGCGCATAAAACTGTTAATACATTAACTAGATAACTCCACTGACACTACCCCCCCCCCCCCACACAATATGTTTCAGTGTTTTACCAGAGGGTTTGAGTTAAAGAAACATGAGAGTGATCACAAGTATGAAATAATGGTAAGATATTGGTGTTAATTGTGCTGTCATCCATTCTGAGTAATGCATATTATTATAATATTGACTCTTTAAGTTATCCATTATTTACCAAAATTATGTTTCTGGCTAAACAATAGTGACCATACTCAATACCATGCCTCCCCCCACACAGACGTCAGACTTCCCTGTACTGGAACCTGGCTGGACAGCGCAGGAAGAGATGGCTGTACTGGAAGCAGTTATGGACTGTGGCTTTGGGAACTGGTTAGTACACACACAATCGCTCTCGCTCTCTCGTCATATATTACAAACTCTCAGACGAGGGGCCATTTGCAGTCTAACTTGTTTCGTAGCAGCACTCTCGTGTACTGTCTGCCAATATCAATATAAACATGTTCAAATTGATTACAAAAACATAACTATCACTTTTCTATTTAACTCTGCACAGGCAGGATGTAGCGTATCAGATGCGCACCAAAAGCAAGGAGGAGTGTGAGGCCCACTACATGAAGAACTTCATCAACAACCCCTTGTTCTCCTCCACCCTGCTCAACCTCAGACAGATAGAGGAGGCTCGTACTGCAGACACAGCCATTCCCTTCAAACGTCAGTATACACACAACACACCTACTCCTCTGGATTTCTCCCTCCATAGTAATAAGGAGAGTTTTTGTCATACAAGTTATTATAGAATTCTGAAGCCATACAACAAATACAATTTAGGCTATGCTTCAAAAGAAATTGTAAACTGGGTGGTTCGAGCCCTGTATGCTGATTGGTTGACAGCTGTTTTATATCAGACCGTATGACAAAACATGTATATTTACTGCTGTAATTACGTTGATAACCAGTTTATAATAGCAATAAGGTACCACGGGGGTTTGTGATATATGGCCAATATACCACGGCTAAGGGCTGTGTCCAGGCACTCCACGTTGTGTTGTGCATAAGAACAGTCCTTAGCCGTGGTATATTGGCCATATACCACACCTCCTCGGGCCTTATTGCTTAATTCGACTTTTGTGTATGATTTCCAGCTGATAAAGGCAGGGAGGAATATATGGCTTTTGTGATTTATCTGATATGCAACTACATCGTTCCTCATTTATGCTTGCTTTCTTACACAGCAGTAACATGTTTATCATGAGGGCCATTTCAGAGCACTAGGTATAAGTGCTATGTTTGTTTTCCACCCAGCCACTGACGATCCCCCCAGGCCCACCTTTGACTCTCTGTTGTCTCGAGACATGGCTGGATACATGCCTGCTAGAGCAGACTTCATGGAGGTGAGGGGAACTAGGGTCTTAAAGCATCCATGCCTTTTAGTTGTTCTAATCTCACAAGCCATAGCCAGACATTCATTTTTTCTCTTCTGCTAAAAACATTTCCCCATGTCATCATGAGCATGTCCTCATACTCCTGGCACATTATAATTAGAATCATTGTAACTACTTAACGATAACCAAGACAACCCTTGCCACCCTGCTTATGTATGCATGAATGAAGATATTAGTTCTCCCAAGGGCCATCTCTCTGCAGTCCTATTGAATTCTTACTCATCTCCTTGTCCTTCTGTGGTACCCTCCTGTTATTTGTCATCCTGTCTAGGAATTTGACAACTATGCTGAGTGGGATCTGAAAGACATTGATTTTGTGGATGATGACTCAGACCTACTACATGGTGTGTTGATAGTGCTATATTTGAATTGAAAGTAAATTCCAACCCTGCTTTCAATAGAGATTGGAAGTGTATGTTTATTGTACAAAATATTCTCATTGCTTTGTCTGACATGTTTCTGGTTCAATCTAGCGTTGAAGATTGCTGTTGTTGACATATACCATTCAAGGTTAAAGGAGAGAGGTAGAAGAAAGAAGTAAGTTGAAATGTTTTAACTCTGTTGTAAGGGGCTTATTCAGCCACTAGATGGCCTCAAATATCTTAGAATCTTTGCCCTTCATCATATGCCTATAACACTCTGCAAATGTTTCCACAAGAACATTTAATTGCTTTCCAAAATTGGAAATGTGATACCTACACAAGTAACACAACAGTCTACTGACACTAGCCTATTACCATAATCACTGAAGCACTGGTTCAGAATCATCGGTTGCTATGAATTCTGAAAGGCTTAAACATTACACAACTGTCAAATTTGAGTATTATTTGACCTGGTCACTTTTTATTTTTTAGATTTGAGACGTTCATGAATTGTCAAACTCCGTCCTCAGCTCCCTTCAGTGTGTGTCAGTACTGGTCTTGGCCACGGTGGTCAGTCCATTCATGTGGTAATACATCCATCACTAAATCAAAACTAATGAGTTGCTACTCCCCTAACTCTGTGGTATGGCATGTGGGGTGTGTATTGTATGTTAGCTGGCCAGAGCGCCCAGGACCGTGCATGTTTGTCTCCTCTCAAATGGCCCCCTATTCTCTACATAGTGCACTAATTTTGCTGGGCCCTGGTCAAAAGTAGGACTAGGGGGGCCATTTGGGAGGTAACACTGCTAGTCTGCCCACTGACCCCCACCCCTAGCTGGTGACATGGCAGAGGCCCAAAGCAGTGACTCTTGACTTGCAGGCCACATAGTTCAAACTCCGTAAGCCCCACTGTCAGGTCCTGTTTCACAGCATAGGAAGCCTACTTGTTGCAAAGCTGTTCTCACAACCATACCTTCAAGCTATACTATATATACAAAAGTATGTGGACACCCTTTTAAATGAGTGGTTTTGGCTATTTCAGCCACCTGTTGCTGACAGGTGTATAAAATTGAGCACACAGCCATGCGGGGCAGCAGGGTAGCCTAGTGGTTAGAGCGTTGGACTGTTAACCCACTGTTCCTAGGCCGTCATTGAAAATAAGAATTTGTTCTTAACTGACTTGCCTAGTTAAATAAAGGTGTAAAAAAAAAAAAAATCTCCATAGACAAACATTGGCAGTAGAATGGCCTTACTGAAGAGCTCAGTGACTTTCAATGTGTCACTGTCATAGGATGCCACCTTTCAACAAGTCAGTTCGTCAAATTTCTTCCCTGCTAGAGCTGCCTCGGTCAACTGTGTTATTGTGAAGTGGAAACGTCTAGGAGCAACAAAGGCTTAGCTGTGAAGTGGTAGGGCTCACAGAACACGACTGTTGAGTGCTTAAAAATCGTCTGTTCTTGGTTGCCACACTCACTAATGAGTTCCAAGCAACCTCTGCACAAGAACCGTCTGTCGGGACTCAGGAGCTTCATGAAATGCGTTTCCAGCTGCACACAAGCCTAAGATCACCATGCACAATGCCAAGCATCTGCTGAGTGGTCTGTTCTTGGTTGCCAACTCAGCTCACCACCATTAAGATCACCATGCACAATGCCAAGCTGCTGAGTGGTGTAAAGCAGTGGTAATCTGGCAGTTCTCTGGAGCCACACTGAGTTCCAAGAACCTCCACAAGAACCGTCTTCACCATCTGGCAGTCCGCCTAAGATCACCATGACAATGCCAAGCATCTGTGTTTGCTCACCACCATTGGATGCCAGTGGTAGAATGCTACCTGTCCAAATGCATAAAGCCAACTAAAGTTTTTGGTGGAGGAGGAATAATGGTTTGGGGCTGTTTTCATGGTTTGGGCAAGACCCCTTAGTTCCAGTGAAGGGAAATCTTAACGCTACAGCATATAATGACATTCTAGACTATTCTGTGCTTCCAACTTGGTAGCAACAGTTTGGGGAAGGCCCTTTCCTGTGTCGGCATGACAATGCCCCCGTGCAAAAATGCTCTTCTGCTGCGGGGATTTGCTACCTTTTGGCCAATGTTTCAACATCTAGTGGAAAACCTTCCCAGAAGAGTGGAGTCTGTTTTTCGCAGCAAAGGGGGGTGGACCAAATCCATATTAATGCCCATGATTTTGGAATGAGATGGTTATCGAGCAGGTGGCCACATACTTTTGGTCATGTAGTGTATGTGGTTCAGGTTTAGCAGATATAAGGTACCATCACTCATTCAATAAATGTCAGTCTAAACCCTCTGCTGTTTTCACTCTCTCTACCGGCCTGAGAATTGGCTGGTATTCACCGATGGACGTGTCCATATATTTGACTTTGGTTGTCTTACAGGATCATCAGGGACCATGGACTGATCAACCTGCGGAAGTTCCAGAGTAAGTGCTCTCCTAACAGATTAGAACTGGGCTGCAGAACAACCAGGAGTCCAGGCGTTACTATAACACCCAGACTGAGTATACATTATGTATCCATGGTTGTATGTAAACAACTGTTGCAATAATGATCAACAGTAACCCGAGGGACCCTGGAGGCACTGCCTGTGCTTTTATTTATGCTGGAAGCTGAGAATAGCCCAGTGCGATGTGTGCCAGAGCATGTCGCAGCATAATTATTGCTCCACTATGAATAGATGCCTATGAAATGAACACTGCAGGTCTAATGACCAACTGTATTGGAGATTTGTGAGCACTTATTGATCCCCTCTCCATGGGCAGTTTTTCATCTAGCTTGGTAATATAATACATTTTTGTGTCCCGCTTTTTATTCATGGGAGATGGGACTGCAAGAGACTCCCTAAATAGATTTATACAATCGGTTCCTCTTTTTCCATTACTGCCCAGTGCAGTGTTATCTCCAGGTGATGCTCTGGGAAATTGGCTGTAGTTTTAGGGGTGGAAAAGGACACCCTTATGTTTTATTTACCAGTCTCCAGTCACTACGGCCCTCCTCCCCATCTCTCCTCCGATCTCGTTAGTCTTTCAAGACAAAAGAGAACCGAGAGTTGCGGTAGAGCTGCAGCGTGGTTGTCATGGAGACTGTCAAAGTGTGTGTGTTAGTCATAAGGTAATGGAAGCCGTGTCCAAGCCTGGGAGGCTCACAGTGTCGTGCCTAGGCTGATCATGCTGTTGCTCCAGGCAGTTTGAACAAACCGTCTCACTCTTCTTATAGGCATCAGTACCTCAGGACTACCAATCCAGCCCATTCCTGTTATGGAGTGTTTCAAATCTTTGACTCCGCAGGACATTGACTCTACCTGTGTGTGCATGTCAGACACGTTTTCATCACTGTACAGCCACTAAATCAATGAGGAACTCTTGCTGCCAGCTTGCAGATAGACAAAGCTGTGCCAGCCTTGAGCTGCTGTCATACTACCCCACATTCACTGTGTACAGAATATATAATAGAAATCACCATGTCTGCAAAGCCACGAGAGTCCACTCAATAAATATATATATATATTTATCTCAGCAAAAAAAATGTCCCTTTTTTCAGGACCCTGTCTTTCAAAGATAATTTGTAAAAATCCAAATAACTTCATAGCTCTTAATTGTAAAGGGTTTAAACACTGTTTCCCATGCTTGTTCAATGAACCATAAACAATTAATGAACATGCACCTGTGGAGCGGTCGTTAAGGCACGAACAGCTTACAGATGGCAATTAAGGTCACAGTTATGAAAACTTAAGACACTAAAGAGGCCTTTCTACTGACTCTGGAAAAACACCAAAAGAAAGATGCCCAGGGTCCCTGCTCATCTGCGCGAACGTGCCTTAGGCATGCTTTAAGGAGGCATGAGGACTGCAGATGTGGTAAGGGCAATGTCTGTACTGTGAGATGCCTAAGACAGTGCTACAGGGAGACCGGATGGACAGCTGATAGTCCTCGCAGTGGCAGACCATGTGTTACTCCTGCACAGGAACGATACATCCGAATATCACACCTGCGGGACAGGTACAGGATGGCAACAACTGCCTGAGTTACACCAGGAACGCACAATCCCTCCATCAGTGCTCAGACTGTTCGCAATAGGCTGAGAGGCTGGACTGGGGGCTTGTATACCTGTTGTAAGGCAGGTCCTCACCAGACATCACTGGCAACAACGTCGCCTATGTGCACAAACCCACCGTCGCTGGACCAGACAGGACTGGCAAAAAGTGCTCTTCACTGACGAGTCGCGGTTTTGTCTCACCTGGGGTGATGGTCGGATTCGCGTTTATCGTCTAAGGAATGAGCGTTACACCGAAGCCTGTACTCTGGAGCGGGATCGATTTGGAGGTGGAAGGTCCGTCATGGTCTGGGGCGGTGTGTAATAGCATCATTGGACTGAGCTTGTCATTGCAGGCAATCTCAATGCTGTGTGTTACAGGGAAGACATCCTCATGTGGTACCCTTCCTGCAGGCTCATCCTGACATGACCCTCCAGCATGACGACAATGCCACCAGTGACACTGCTCGTTCTGTGCGTGATTTCCTGCAAGACAGGAATGTCAGTTTTCTGCTATGGCCAGCGACGAGCCTGGATCTCAATCCCATTAAGCACGTCTGGGAACTGTTGGATCCGAGGGTGAGGGCTAGGGCTATTCCCCCTCAGAAATGTCCGGGAACTTGCAGGTGCCTTTGTGGAAGAGTGGGGTAACATCTCACAGCAAGAACTGGCAAATCTGGTGCAGTCCATTAGGAGATGCACTGCAGTACTTAATGCAGCTGGTGGCCACACCAGATACTGACTGTTACTTTTGATTTTGACCCCCCCCCCCCTTGTTCAGGGACACATTCCATTTATGTTGGTCATATGTCTGTGGAACTTGTTGAGTTTGTCTCCAGTTGTTGAATCTTGTTATGTTCAAATGCTCATCGGGGGAGCTTTTAACCTGCTGTGACCATGAACGGTTTATCTCAGTGATGTAAGGGGGTCACTCAATGTGCAATGTCTGGACATGTTCTCCTCTGGTGTTCCTCAAAAGCCTCTAATCTACCAAGATTGAATGTGATACAGATCACTGCTGTCATATCCTCTACAACAGGGCTTCCAGACCCTCTTCCTGGAGATCTAACAGGTTTACAGTCCAACTCTAATTTACCACCTCATTCTACTTATTAGCTGCTCACCAAGACCTTAACTGGCTGAGTCGGGTATGTAGTGTTAGACTGAACCTACAGGACGGTAGATCTCAAGGAAGAGGGTTGGGCAGTTCTGCTCTACAATTACAGCTACGTCTCACGACCATTGTGTTTTTATCTTCCAGTCCTGGAGCATCGCTACCCTACGGAGGTACAGGATCTGTATGATGCTATGAGACGTTTCGCCAGGGTGGTGGGCCCTATCGAACACGACAAGTTCATAGAGAGTCATGCATGTGAGTATGACATTATAATGCGCACACACAGTAGTCATTTGATGTTCACACCTACAGAATTCAGTTTCTTCCAACCCTTCTCCCTCCACAGTCACACATCCTATAATCCATTGTCTTTAATAAACTTGGTAACACTAGGCTCATTACCACAGCGATGAACTTATCAGATTACCTCCTGTCCTTACGCAGCAGATCTCAGGGGCTGGCCTGCTGGAGGTCACATGACTGTCTGGGGCTGAGACATCTCGTTCTGATTAAAGGGCTTGGGCTTCAGGATAGCATGGCACTACTCCTTTGTTGTGTCAGAGAGAGTAGAGGTAGAGCCTGCCTGGGTTACAACTCTGATCTGATGTTCACCTCTGATGTTGGTAGGCACAGGTCTGAGGGATAAAGATTTTCTCTCTCCACCTGTCTGTCTGTCTCCGCCTGTCTGTCCCTGTCTGCAGTATAGACCGGTGAGGTGAGTGGACAGGCCTTTCTGACCTCATGTCATCCTTGTCTTTCAGTGGAGTTTGAGCTGAGGAGAGAGATTGGCAGGCTGCAGGAGTACATGAGAGCAGGCATCCAGTCTTTCTGCAGTGAGTCCAGTCTACCCATATAACCCTGTCCCCCCTACTGCCAGACAGTCCCCCTCAGAATCTGTGTCCCAAATGGCACCCTATTCCCTATTTAGTGCATTACTTTTGACCAGAGCCCATACAGCGCTGGTCAAAAATAATGCACTTTGTAGGAAAAGGGTTCAATTTTGGACAGAGGCAGAGCCTCATTAGTGACTTCCTTGTGTCAGCCAGGACCCAGGGCTGACTGCACCAGTAACCCCCTCCCTCCTCTGTGTCCCCCTGCAGGTGCCAAGGTGTATGAGCGTGTGAAGCAGGTGAGGGAGGATGAGCGGAGGAAGAGGACCATGCTAGTTGATGTGCTGCAGTACATTCAGGACGGACGGGCCTGCCAGCAGTGGCTCAGCAAACAGGCTGCCATGTGAGCCCCGTCCTCTTACCCTTTTGTCCAGTGTTTCACAATCCATTCCTCTGGACCATGTGGTTGTACGTTCATGTTTAAGTCCAACACTAGCCCACCTGATTCTACTAATCAATGGCTTGATGATTAGTTGACTATTTGAATCAGGGGTACTAGTGCCTGGCTGTAACTGAGAAACCACCCACTTCTGCAGTTTATTACTGTGCTTGGCTCTAACTGCAACAAGCAGTGCTTGATTGTTGATTTTTCTTTTTTATGTAGAGCTGTTCTTGTCATTTTGTTGTTTATCCTAAGCACAGCTCTTGGGTGTTCTGATAATTATTCTTCATGAAAAAAAAACAGAACTGCTAGTGATTAATTATCTCTGTGGACAACGATCCCGGAGAGTGAAGTGTGTGCATTGCCTGTAGTGACACTTCTCTTTCCACAGTGATGCTGGTATCACTCCTGTTGTCATCACCACATCAGGTAAGGACTCTCTTCCTTTCCCACTCCCTCCCTTCCTCTCCTTCCCCCGCTACCTCTCTTCTTGTCATGGTCCCAGGTGCAGTCACATTACTGTATTCTCAGAGATGCTCATCCAGAAATCCAGTCAACGTACAGGACTGTTATGCTTATTTGTCTGTTAGCTTTATCTTCCCTGTTTCCGTTGTGCACTGGAGGTCACTGAATGACAAGTAGGACACATCTATGTACTCAGTCATTTCCACAGCTATATTTATACTAATTTGCCTGTCATAAATATTTGTCTTTATTTTCCTCACAAAACTGATTTTGTCAACCCATCAGTTTGTCATTTATAACAATAAGAGAATAGTCTTTTTTTAGATCTGTTAAACAGTGTTATTGTTCCACAGCAACAGGCAGGAGAAGCGCCCCTCCTCTCAACCTGACCGGCCTGCCAGGGACCGAGAAGCTCAACGACAGGGAGAAAGAGGTACACACAGAATCCATTCCATTACATATGAATTCTAGGATCTCTATGGATGTATGGCTCTCAGCCCCACCAGGGCAGGAAATGAAGGGCTAAACGGAGAGTGTGTCCTAAATCGTACCCTATTCCTCGTAGGCCCTGGTAAAAAGTAGTATACTCTATAGCAGGGCTCCAACTCTGTTCCTGGAGAGCTGTCCTCCTGCAGGTTTTTGCTCCAACCCCAGTTGTAACTAACCTGATTCAGCTTATCAACAAGCTAATTATCAGAATCCGGTGTTGTAGCGAAAACTTACAGGACAGCACCTCTGCAGAAAACGGCTTGGAGAGTGCTGCTCTATGGGGAATACAGTGGTATTTGGGATGCAGTCACGACTGGCATTTTGTTGATGTAACATGGCGTGTCTCTCGCTCTCTCCTGTGGCTGGCTGCAGCTGTGCCAGATGGTGCGTCTGGTGCCAGGTGCCTACCTGGAGTACAAGCAGGCCCTGCTGAACGAGTGCAGGCGGCAGGGTGGTCTACGGCTGGCACAGGCCCGGGCACTCATCAAGATTGACGTCAACAAGACCCGCAAGATATACGACTTCCTGATCAAGGAGGGCTACATCAACAAGACCTAGGCCAGCCTGAGACCAAGGTTGTGTCATAAATGGAACCCGATTCCCTAAATAGTGCACTACTTTTGACCAGAGCCGGGTGCTATTTGGGACGCATCCAGAGTCAGAACTGTTCCAGCAGAGGTCATGGCTGGACTGGACACTAACTGCTATGTTTTATTCTCATGTTGTCTTGGTGAAACGATGCTGTCATGTGCTGTGAGAACTACGTTTCAATGCCCTTCCTTTGAAAGAAAAACAAAGAATTGTATACTATATTTACAGAAGTATTTGGACACCCCTTAAAATTAGTTGATTCTGCTATTTCAGCCACACCCGTTACTGACAGGTGTTTTAAAATCCAGCACACAGCCATGCAATCTCCATAGACAAACTTTGGCAGTAGAATGGCTTTACTGAAGAGCTCAGTGACTTAAGTCAGTTTGTCAAATTTCTGCCCTGCTAGAGCTGTCCCAGTTAACTGTAAGTGCTGTTATTGTGAAGTGGAAACGTCTAGGAGCAACAACGGCTCAGTCGCGAAGTGGTAGGCCACACAAGCTCACAAGACCGGGGAGTGCTGAAGGGAATAGCGCTTAAGCATAGTCTGTCCTCGGTTGCAACACTCACTACCAAGTTCCAAACTTCCTCTGGAAGCAACGTCAGGACAATAATTGTTCATCGGGTGCTTAATGAAATGGGTTTCCATGGCTGAGCAGCAGCACTCAAGTCTAAGATCACCATGCGCAATGTCAAGCATCGGCTGGAGTGGTGTAAAGCTCAACGCCATTGGACTCTGGAGTGATGAATCACACTTTACCATCTGGCAGACCGACGGACGAATCTCCTGGCCGATGCCAGGAGAACACTACCTGCCCGACTGCATAGTACTAACTGTAAAGTTTGGAGGAGGAATAATGGGGTTGTTTAGGGCTGTTTTTCATGGTTCAGTCTAGACCTGTTCCAGTGAAGGGAAATCTTAATGGTACAGCATACAATAACATTCTATATGATCCTGTACTTCCAACTTGGTGGTAACAGTTTGGGGAAGACCATTTTCCGTATTGACTGACCTTCATGTTTTAAAGTAATGATGGACTGTTGTTTCTCTTTGCTTATTTGAGCTGTTCTTGCCATAATATGGACTTGGTCTTTTACCAAATAATCTATCTTCTGCATACTGAATGGGTTAGGAAGGAAAGAAATTCCATAAATTAACTTTTTAACAAGGCACACCTGTTAATTGAAATGTATTCCAGCTGACTACCTGATTAAGCTGGTTGAGAGAATGCCAAGAGTGCAAAGCTGTCATCAAAGCAAAGGGTGGCTACTTTGAAGAATCTCAAATATAAAATATATTTTGATTTGTTTAACACTTTTATTGTGTTATTTCATAGTTTTGATGTCATCACTATTATTCTACAATGTAGAAAATGGTACAAATAAAGAAAAACCTGTGTCAACGTTTGACTGGTACTGTACCTTCCTATTTGTACAGTACTTTAATTGTCAGTGACACAGGAGCAGATAAGAAAATTGTGTATTTATTTCTCCTTGTAATGAAATGTTTTATGTAAAATGTATAACAGTACATGGTGTATTTTACTTATCATCAATGTGTAATAGCAGTTACCTGATACATGATAACCAACTTTCCATCGTAGCATCGGTGCTTTATCTAAGCAGGTTCTGTTAGCAACACCTCTCCCAGTTTGATAATGGGCTCCATCTCTGACTCGATTCCTTCTCTGCCAGTGGAGTGAGTCTGGGGCTGTATTTCTACAACTTTTCAGAGTAGGAGTGCTGACCTAGGATCAGACCCCCCCCCACCCATCCATGTAATCTTAGAAATCTAAAAGGCAAAACTGATCCTAAATCAGCACTTTTAACTTGAAACTCTATATACATACAGGCCCTGGTGTGACGTGAGAGATGTGACTAATGCTAACTACCACCTAGACCCAGCCAGCCAGCCAGCCCAGCGGCCTCTCCCTCTACTCTGATGGCATTATCAGAGCAGTGTGGAGCAGCGGTGTCACGTCAGCCAGTGCTAATAGTCTGATTACAGCTCCAGATCCCCCCTTTGATGTTAAGGAGGAGGCTGCTTCCTGAAATGGCCTTGGGCCGGGAAATGTGCTCTGTCTACAGGGATGAAGAACCCAGAAAGTCTGTTTTGCAGCCTATTGTTATTTCTCTTTTTTGCTATGATACTAGAATATTGTTTATGATTCTGAGGTTCAGCAAGATCAGTGTCTGTTACAGTGGTCCCTAACTAGTATCCTTTGCCCCAATCGCATAGTTTCTTATAATACCAGTCTGCTGCAGACTATGCAGGACCTTGTTAAGACCAATGCAGTTCAAGATGGCTTGTGAGGTTGTAGGTGTATTGGAGAGTTTGAAAAAGTTGTCAGCATTGTTGGTATAAGCTCTGCCTCCCAGGTACAATGACTGGACTCTCAATCAATGTGGCTCAGTGGGGTCACGTGAACCCCTTATCTACATTGCAAATGGGCCCTGGTCAAAAGTAGTGCACTATATAGGGAACAGGGTGCCATTTGGGATACACACACTCTGCTCCTCCTGGTGAGAAGATGGAGGAGTGTGAAATAGGAAAGAGAGACTGTCCCAAAAGGTACATTATTCCCTATAAAGTGTACTACTTTTGACCAGAGCCCATAGACCCTGGTCAAACGTAGTGCACTATAAAGGTACTAGGGTGTTGTTTGGGACATAGACAGAGTGCAGCTGTCAGCAGGTGTCATGGAAGGACATCGGGATGAGGTTCTGTGGGCGAGAGAACGTTTATCAGGCAGTAAGAAGCTCTGGGACATTCATTTTGACACCAGTGTCTCATGGCCAGGTAAACAAGTTAATTTGCTGGGTCGTCTTGGAATAAGCGTGACATGGCAATGATCAATAAAATAACGAATCAGTAAGGTTAGTTGTTCAAATTACAAGAGCTAAATAACGAATCAGTAAGGTTAGTTGTTCAAATTACAAGAGCTGTTGATAACAAGAGCTGTTGCTTGTTATGGGGGGAGTGTCAAATTAAGCAGGTTAGGTTTAGCTACAGTGTAAGTCCAAGCAGGCTTGGCTCAGCTACAGTGTAAAACCAAGCATGCTGGGCTCAGCTGCACTGTAAAACCAAGCAGGCTGGGTTTAGCTACAGTGTACCGTTTCTCTCTTCACCCACACACTGTCTGTTCAGATGCACTCACCATAAAATCAAATTAATTTATATAGCCCTTCGTACATCAGCTGATATCTCAAAGTGCTGTACAGAAACCCAGCCTAAAACCCCAAACAGCAAGCAATGCAGGTGTAGAAGCACGGTGGCTAGGAAAAACTCCCTAGAAAGGCCAAAACCTAGGAAGAAACCTAGAGAGGAACCAGGCTATGTGGGGTGGCCAGTCCTCTTCTGGCTGGGCCGGGTGGAGATTATAACAGAACATGGCCAAGATGTTCAAATGTTCATAAATGACCAGCATGGTCGAATAATAATAAGGCAGAACAGTTGAAACTGGAGCAGCAGCACGGCCAGGTGGACTGGGGACAGCAAGGAGTCATCATGTCAGGTAGTCCTGGGGCATGGTCCTAGGGCTCAGGTCCTTCGAGAGAGAGAAAGAAAGAGAGAAGGAGAGAATTAGAGAACGCACACTTAGATTCACACAGGACACCGAATAGGACTCCAGATATAACAAACTGACCCTAGCCCCCCGACACATAAACTACTGCAGCATAAATACTGGAGGCTGAGACAGGAGGGGTCAGGAGACACTGTGGCCCCATCCGAGGACACCCCCGGACAGGGCCAAACAGGAAGGATATAACCCCACCCACTTTGCCAAAGCACAGCCCCCACACCACTAGAGGGATATCTTCAACCACCATCACTCCTTTCCCCCATCCATCCCTACAGGGGTGAAGTGATACTGACTTCCTTTAGGGGAAACTCTGCCTCTGTTCATCCATTGAAGTTAAAGTGCATGTGATGGAATAGCGCCACTCTACATTACGCATAAAACACAGAACGCAAGTGGAACGTGTTAAGATTTTAAGAGCTCTCTTTTTGTCACACACTCCTGTTGTTTTTCATTTTTGCTGACAACAGCTAGTCATTTTTTTATTAACTTTTATTTCACCTTTATTTAACCAGGTAGGCTGGTTGAGAACCAGTTCTCATTTACAACTGTGACCTGGCCAAGATAAAACAAAGCAGTGTGACAAACAACAACACAGAGTTACACATGGAATAAACAAACATACAGTCAATAATTGTTACGTGAATTATGTTATCAATGTTCATAAACTGAACTTCAATTAAACCCAGAATTTGTAAGATTATGGTTGAATGAAACAGAGTCCCAGCTACAATAGCCAAAATGTTTATTCACGAGGAGTAGAGTGTTGGATGCTATTTTGTAAATGACATCGCCGAAGTCAAGGATCGGTAGGATGGTCAGTTAATATATGAGATGCATTGGATGGCATCAGTACCCTTTTTCTAGTACTCTCTACTCTGTGCCAAATCTGAAGCATTTCTAATGCACAGCTACCAGATCAATCAGTTAAATTATGTAGGCCTATGTTCAGTCATCGAGGAGGTATGATCAATCGATAACCTACATTACATCTGACAAACATGTATTTGGATGAATAGTACTCACAGCTCTGTTGTGTACGCATACACAGTAAGGACAAGACACTGTATGATAAGATAAATGACCCTTCAGGGAACATGAACAGGAAATAATGTTAATTTGCTGCTTATTTGAGAAGGCATTGTTAAGTGCCTGCCAAGTCCCCCCTCACATGATCTCGTTCTGTGCCGTTCTCAGTGTTGAAGTGAGGATACATTTTACAGAGCCCTAAGTACAGTATTGTGTAAACTCCGAAGAGACCTTGGTTAGAAACACAGCTCTCCTAAAGAAATGGACATCTTGATTTTAAAGCATCCCTTGTCTTCCTCAGTATTGATTTTGAACTGCAGTATTATTTTGTGAAAATGGAAGAGAGATGTTTCCTTCCAGTTGGTTGAATAAACAAGCAGTCTTGGCTTTTTTTTCCTGGTTAGTGGAGTCTTGGCTTGTGTGCTAAATGACACACTATTCCCTATATAGTGCACTACATTTTGCCATGACCAATAGAGTCCTAAACCCTGTATAGTATCCCACTATTTGGGAAAAAGGGTGCCATTTGGGACACAACCCTGCTCCTGCTGAAAGGACAAGCTCTAGCCGTTGCCCCCCCCGCCCTTCTGCCTGGCCCCTTTCAGACATTATTGCTAGGCAGTGATTAACACAGAGTGGAACCTGTCTGCCATTGTCAACACGCTTGGTTCCCTTGGCAACCAGTTCTCAGGCACTCTAGAGCTGAAGTCTGAAAAGAGGATTGGCTGGTGGAAGGAGGAGCAATGGGGGGAGATGTGTCAATAGCCACACACTCGCGCACGCACACACAAGCACACACACACTTTCTCTTGCCCTGTTGCTCACGCTCATCACTGACTGAGTCACTGTAACGAAAGCCGAGAGCAAGCAGCTGCATTCCATTTAACACATAACATAGTGTTTTTACACTCAATGAGGCACACTTATTGCAGACATTTACTCCAAGTAGAATTTGAATTCTCAGTCAGTCAAATCCTTCTCCTATCAGGACACAGAGCAACAGCGAAGAGTGCAACCTCTTTGACGCTCTGTTATCACAGGTTCTACATGGTTTTCTTTGCAGGAGCTAGCAGCAGCTAAATGTGTTGTTTGATGTGGGAGTAGTCCTGGTCACTGTGACAGAGACACCATGCTAAGCCCAGCCTCTCCTGCTGACATGTTGCCACTGCAAACACTTACGATCCCAGGTCTATTTACTGCAGTCACAGCTGGAGCGATGCAGGGAGGGAGGCACCTACGGGATCAATGGCAACAGCCAGGGCTTAATTTAGACCGCCAGCCAGGGCTTAATTTAGACCGCCAGCCAGGTCTTAATTTAGACCGCCAGCCAGGTCTTAATTTAGACCACCAGCCAGGGCTTAATTTAGACCGCCAGCCAGGTCTTAATTTAGACCGCCAGCCAGGTCTTAATTTAGACCGCCAGCCAGGTCTTAATTTAGACCGCCAGCCAGGTCTTAATTTAGACCGCCAGCCAGGACTTAATTTAGACCGCCAGCCAGGTCTTAATTTAGACCGCCAGCCAGGGCATAATTTAGACCGCCAGCCAGGGCTTAATTTAGACCGCCAGCCAGGTTTTAATTTAGACCGCCAGCCAGGGCTTAATTTAGACCGCCAGCCTGGTCTTAATTTAGACCGCCAGCCAGGTCTTAATTTAGACCGCCAGCCAGGTCTTAATTTAGACCGCCAGCCAGGGCTTAATTTAGACCGCCAGCCAGGGCTTAATTTAGACCGCCAGCCAGGGCTTAATTTAGACCGCCAGCCAGGATTTAATTTAGACCGCCAGCCAGGGCTTAATTTAGACCGCCAGCCAGGGCTTAATTTAGACCGCCAGCCAGGGCTTAATTTAGACCGCTAGCCAGGTCCAGCACATCTACTCTCCATCACTGACCACAAAACACTTTCCACACGCCTCATCTTACCAGCTCTCTGCCAAGGGGGAGAATGCATCAATGGCAGTCCCAAAATGAATGGCAGAGCAATCCGCAATGTGGCTCTTCCCTTTAGGTTGCGATAGTGTTGCAGCAAGGCAGAGCAGAACAGAGGATTAGGGTGGATCAGACTGTGCATCTGTTGATTTAGTTTATTTTCTCAGGCATCATCATTAATCATATTATCAAAGGAGAGTATCAGGTCCTGTCTGAACTTTGTCCAACTTAGCCGTTTTTACACAGGCCTTTAATTCCGCTATAGAGACTGTACTGTACCGACATATAATTCATATAATCTCTGCTGTCCAGAGACATGCCCACCTAAACAATTGAAGCTCCCTGGCTGACCCCTAAACCCAAGGCCAGTCTCCTCTCACTCTAACCCCCTGGCATGAAAGGTGTGGAGGGTCCTGGGAGAGAGCAGTACACTCTTAGAAAAAAAAGGTGCTATCTAGAACCTAAAAGGATTTTTCAGCTGTGCCCATTTGAAGAACGCTTTTAATTCCCAGGTAGAACCTTTTCCATTGAGATGTATACATGGAACCCAAAAGGGTTCTACCTGGAAACAAAAAGGGTGCTCCAATGGGGATGACCTAAGAATCCTTTTGTAACCATTTTTTTAAAGAGTATACTAACATCTCTTATGGGGCAGGTCTCTCTCAGCTCCTGCCAATGCTTCGGCGCAGCACTTCTATTTCTGCTGTAGGGCTCTCTCTAACTGGGACGCTAAAATGGGTTAGCTGTCACGTCCAGCATTCTTCCTAAATGATTTCATTAGAATCTGGCTCTCGTGCCATGTTTTTATGTTCTTGATTTATTAGTGGGATTCAAGGTTTTCTATAGGCCCCATTGACACGCGATAGTAGTTATACCCCACCAGTCTTCATTATTTAGAAACTACACACTACAATGTTATGTGGAAAGATGCCTGTGTGTGAAATGTTTGATACTCCAGTGGTAGGTGTGACAGATATGTGTGACAGTCACTATGCTTGCTTAACAGCTTTGCTTCCACAAGTCTGCTACAAACAAACTCTGTTATATAGGAAGCCTCAGTCAAGTCATTGTGGCCCTAGTGCACCCTGCACCATCATCTGAGCACCTCTCTGAGTAACGGGAAGTGGTACCGCCTACCCATTCGGACCAGACAGCTCCACTGGAATGAGGCTGCAGGTGCTTGTTGTTTTTGGGTGACAGTGAGTGTATATTTTCAGCCTCCATTGCAGGAGGCTCTGGAACAATATTAAACCACCTCACCATCTCACCGGAATGCCTGTGACTCATCTGACATTTCCGTCTCCCTCTCCCTGCAGCCTCCAGCACTCAAAAACACTCTCTTCTCTGTGACGCTCTATGTCCCAAATGGCACCCTATTCCTGATATAGTGCACTACATAAGGAATAGGGTGCCATTAGGGATGTATCCCCTGTCGCTCTCCCTCAATCTTTTTTTCAGTTTTGCCCTCACCCTCTGTCCGAACACTCCTTATTACATCTTACTGCTGGCTTTAATCTCCTTCACTCTATTGGCAGACCACTATTTGCTCTGCTTTTACAATTTGCTCCCCTCCCCATGCATTTCTCCTGTGGTTCTTTGATAAGCACTGACATGTAGCATGAGCTAATATCTGTCTCCTACACCTTGTCCTGTCCTGTGAAATATGACATGGCAATATAGAAAGAGGAGCAATGTGTGACTAGCTGCCTACTCCCTGTGTATGTCCCAAATTGCACCATATTCCCTATATAGTGCAATACTTTTGACCAGGGCCCATAGGAAATAGAGCACCATGTGGAACACACAAAGCATTTTGGTTTTCATTTGCCCCTGTTTCTTTGCCTTCCTGCCCATCCGGCCAGGCAGCCAGCTCTATATCACCAGTGTTGTGTTGTATTGTGGCTGCACAGCCAGGTAGACAGACCACTGTTTCTTTGCCTTCCTGCCCATCCGGCCAGGCAGCCAGTTCTATGTCACCAGTGTTGTGTTGTATTGTGGCTGCACAGCCAGGTAGACAGATCACTGTTTCTTTCACAGTTGATTGAGTTTGGTGATTATCATCATGGAACGTAATTAGGAATGACTCAGAGCGGGGACCATGCTTGGGTTTATGGGTAGGAAAATACCCCCCTCAGGATCTCTTCAAATAACATTGACTTTGTCTGCATCCCAAATGGCGCCCTATTCCCTACATAGTGCACTATTTCACCAATAGGACTCTGGTCAAACGTAGTGCACTTTATTTGAATTACGGTGCCACATGGGATGCAGACTTTGGCATGCAGCAGCCTTGATAATGGCTGTGTATGGATGTAGTGGAGACATTGTATATCACAGTGGCTTTATGGAAAGCTCTACTGGGGCAGCTGTTCTGCCTGGTTTCAGAGCTGTGACATAGTTGCCATGGGTCATGTACGGTCATCTCACCCAGCCAGCAGACTGCTTCAACACATTCACAGCTTGGGCTGCCTCCGTCTGCTCTGCTCTACAAGGAAATCAAAGAGATTACTCACAGGATAGGGACATGTGTTTTATTAAACACATTGGCCTAAAGCAACAGGCTTATGTAGTCCAGTCTTTGTGAAATAAATGTACCTCATTGTTTGCATTTCTTTTGTGTTTGTTGTTACATTTCATGAATCACATAATTCAAATGTAATGTAAAGAATGCAAGGATACCCAAAGGCAGAAAACGTTCAACCGGTACACTGTAGTGCATGGAATTCTCCATCCTGTGTTCTATCTCTGAGCCTAATGAGACAAGCCAGACCTTCACAGGGGCTTGGTAACTGGCCAACAGCATTCATAGAACTGGGATGTCTATTGTTGTGTCAGTCCCAAATGGCACCTGATTCCTAATGTAGTGCAGTACTTTTGATCAGGGCCCGGCTCGGTATAGGGAATAGGGTGCCATTTGTGCCCCTTAATTGACATTCCAGATCTGATTCCTGCTAAAGGTATCAGGTTTTCATCTGATCTTTTCTCTCTTTGTTTTCTTTGACTCCTTTAAACTCTGACCATGAGCGCAGCTGGCTGTTCTAACAAATAACAAACACTGGCATTGTGTCTTGTTTCAGGAAATTTCAAGTTCAAGTATGCTTCCTTGCAGTTCTATTAGTAGACATCGGTCATTTATGACAGCCATGCTCTTTGTGACCCTGTATGGCAGAACATTTGATTGCTTTCTGTTGCACTTACCGCAACACCCTACTTTGACCTATGGCTGTGACATTTTTGAAGCGATGCAGATGTTCATGTCTATGTTTTCAAATTACTGCCTTTTGGAGAGATGTCCCCCTGACCAGCTTTGTGAGGCAATGTAGTTGAAGTTCTGTAGAATACCTAGTAGCAAGTCAGATTTCACCATAATTTCACAGGGGCTTGGTACTAACCTAATGTACCCTACCCACAGCTACTTCTACTGCGTTGTTCAGAGGGGAGGCGCTTCAATATACCACCTAGGTTCTTGCTTCAGTACCGAATGTTTTCCAGCGCGACACTGTTGCTGCGCGAACGTTGGAGAGCTGGCTGAAAAATTTTCATTCGCATGGAGTTCTCTCTCTGCTGACTTTGATATTTTTGTGATATTGTTACATACTTATTCTTTAATATTGTATTTTATTTCCCACAAGACTACGACTGTGCGAATTATCTGCTTTACCTACTGTTCAGAGTTTGAATCATCTGCAACCGCATGCCTGGAATCGTGCGTTAGCAACTCGCTTGGAAAATCATCGACTAAGGCAAAGTAAAGTGGTTTGGTAAGTTGGTTTATCCTCTACTGTATGTAGCCTATAGATCAAATATCTAGATTTAGTTGTATTCTTGTGATGATAATATTTTGTGTAAAACTCACATATTAGGCATAGCATAGCCTATGCATGTATTTCTAAATGATTTTCTACAATATCTTATAGTAGGCAGAGAAGGTATGATTTTCAGCTGGCCAAAGAGTGACAGTAGCGTATCAGTCAAGAGACCCAAACATGTCTTGCCTATATCGCTCTATATATATTCACAGTTCGTTTGCATAATTCGTAGTTATTTTATCATACCCTGCTAATTTGGTGTGTGATCCAGATGGGATAAAGCTAAAAGGGGAATAATGTGTTTGCACTACAATCAAATAGACTACCATGTGATTTACAAGACCTTACAGAAATCACAAGTCCTTGTATTCTTGTAGTCTACTGGAATGATGTTCAACACATGGCATACACGCACACCTATCCACTTTGTACACACACAGTGTAACAGGTTGAGGTTTCCATTCTCATATCTATGAAAGTAGCAGGGATGAAAAGGAGATGACTACTCAATAAGCAACAGCATGTATCTCCAACCTCTTTTTTAATACTGTACAATGCTATGGTCTGATCATCACAGGTAATGCTATACCTGTGACATAAAAATAGTTGTAGACTGTACAACACTCACTCACTCACTCACTCACTCACTCACTCACTCACTCACTCACTCACTCACTCAATCACTCACTCACTCACTCACTCACTCACTCACTCACTCACTCACTCACTCACTCACCCTCATCGTGCCAGCTGGCCATAGGGCAGCAACAAAGGCTCTCCATGTTAGTAAATGCATTATAAATACAGTGATACTTATCATATAATTTATACTGTGTATTCTGCCACAACAACCAATGAATGTGTTCAGTCTTTGTGTCTGTATCGACTAGAGCGAGAGAGATCAAATTACATACATTGAACAAATCAAACCCTTCAAACAGGATATTCTCAAACAATTCAACATAGCCTTATCTTATGCTTACTCTACCGCAATGTTCTGTCATTAAATTAGCTGGTGCTGCAGGTGGCTTGGGTCCACTTCTCTAACTGATAGAGAGGGACTTTAAAAAGGGGGCGGCAGGACTGTGTAGAGGGTTACATGGCAGCTTCCACAGACAGGAGACAAATTGCTGGTGTGAATGAGCAGCACCCAGTCGCCGGTGTCACAGGGAGGTGGTACTCTGCTCAGACAGGTGTCAAGACAGCCTAACCCTGGCCTCGTGTGAGGTGTCATCCCTGATATACTGGAAAACATACCAGAGCAGATTCTCATCTAGCACTTCAAGTTAGGCTGAAGAGGTTCCCTAATCTATGAATGCCCCTGTAAAACAACCCATTTCACATCACCTAGCTGGTGTACGGTGTGTTCTGAAAATATTCAGACCTCTTGACTTTTTCCACATTTAGTTACGTTACAGTCTGATTCTAAAATGGATTAAATTCATGTTTTTCCTCATCAATCTACACACAATACCCTATAATGACAAATCGAAAAAAAATACGTAAGTATTCAGACCCTTTGCTACGAGACTCGAAATTGAGCTCAGGTGCATTCTGTTTCCATTGATCATCCTTGAGATGTTTCTACAACTTGATTGGAGTCCACCTGTGGTACATTCAATTGTTTGGACATGATTTGGAAAGGCACACACCTGTCTATATAAGGTTCAACAGTTGATAGTGCATGTCAGAGCAAAAATCAAGCCATGAGGTCGAAGGAATTGTCCGTAGAGGTCCGAGATACTACTGTGTCAAGGCACCAAAAAATGTCTACAGCATTGAAGGTCCGGAAGAACACAGCAGCCTCCAGCATTCTTAAATGGAAGTAGTTTGGAACTCTTCCTAGAGCTGGCTGCCTGGCCAAACTGAGCAATTGGGGGAGAAGGGCCTTGGTCAGGGAGGTGACCAAGAATCCAATGGTCACTTTGACAGAGCTCCAGAGTTCCGCTGTGGAGATGGGAGAACCTTCCAGAAGGACAACCATCTCTGCAGTTCTCCACCAATCAGGCCCTTCATGGTAGAGTGGCCAGACGGAAGCCACTCCTCAGTAAAAGGCACATGACAGCCCGCTTGGAGTTTGACAAAAAGGCACCTAAAGGACTCTCAGACAATGAGAAACAAGATTCTATGGTCTAAAGAAACCAAGATTGAATGTTTTTCAGCGGCAGGGACTGGGAGACTTGTCAGGATCGAGGGAAAGATGACCGGAGCAAAGTACAGAGAGATCCTTGATGAAAACCTGCTCCAGAGCTCTCAGAACCTCAGACTGGGGCGAAGGTTCACCTTCCAACAGGACAATGACCCTAAGCACACAGCCAAGACAATGCAGGAGTGACTTCAGGACAAGTCTCTGAATGTCCTTGAGTGACCCAGCCAGAGCCCGGACTTGGAGAGACTTGAAATTAGCTGTGCAGCCACGCTCCCCATCCAACCTGACAGAGCTTGAGAGGATCTGCAGAGAAGAATGGGAGAAACTCCCCTAATACAGGTGTGCCAAGCTTGTAGTGTCATACCCAAGAAGACTCAAGGCTGTAATCGCTGCCAAAGGTGCTTCAACAAAGTACTGAGTAAAGGGTCTGAATACTTATGTAAAGGTAATATTTCACTTTTGTATTTTTTAATCAATTTAATTTAATCCATTGTAGAATAAAGCTGAAAATGAGGAAAACGTCAATGGGTCTGAATACTTTCCGAATGCACTGTATGTGACAATACATGACCCCCCCAAAAAACGTATAGATGCAGAGCCCTTTATTGTACATAGAAGGCTCTGGGTAGGTGTACAGTTCCTCACAGCTCCCATTTAGCGATAGTGTTCTAGAATAAAGAGTCATTCTGTGGGAACACTGTCTATGAGGGTGAACTACTATGAATTGTATTGTGAGAGAACAGTACACTACTGCTTACATCCCTTTCTGTTCCAGTCAGACAGCCACTGGTTGATTCAGGAATTTTCTGTGTTTTCAAACATGTCTTGACCAGCCGGTGTGAGTGTCAATGAGCTGCTAAATCAGCTGCACATGCCCAGTTCAAATCTGATTTGGAAGGTCCACATTTGGTGTGGGAGAAGAGCCAATTTATGAGGCTCCAGTTTTTCTGCAACGCGGCTCACGTTCCCCATTTGTGCTATAGGAGGTGGAACCGGACCAGAATCTCGCCATGCAGAGAGAGAGTCGAGATGTGCATCAGGGAATCTGTGATGGGCCCTGTGTTGACATGCCCTGAAATGAACACTGAGTGATGGGCTGTGTGTTTGCAATGCAGATGTAGGAGAATGCATTTCTGCCATGCCGAGTAGAGCCAAGCACCAGCCAGATGGCTGGCCTCAAGTGTGGTGAGAACGTGCATGATGTGCCTTGAAGGCAGATCGACAGATGGATATTAATGTTAACCCTGTGGAAGGTGCTAAACACTTTTATAAGGGTCCTGTAAATGTGTCTCAAGCTGCTCCCTCTATCAGTTTCATTTTACATATTTATTTTGGAGAATTAAACCACAGAGAAAATTCAATTGACAGAGAGCAATCTCTTTGCCGGCAGACAGTAGGTTCATCTCGATGATATCCCCTGCGTAGCCTCCTTCCCTCCTCCTCTACTCCTCTTCTCTACTCCCTGCCTCCTCAGCCCCTCTGCCCAGGCCAAGTCAGATATAAATAGCCATGTGGATGGAGGGAGTGAATGGCAGCAAAGCCAAGCAGTGGTTTTGTGCTTTGCTCCTGTTTCATTCCCTCCAGAAATCTGAGGGGGCAGACTGTATGTGAGCATGGCTAGGGTGTGGCTAGGGCGTGGCTAGGGTGTGGCTAGGGCGTGGTCGGATCATTTATTCTCTTCAGACACATGAAACAGCCTTTTCCTGCAATCTAGAGCCATAATCATTATGCCTAATTCTATGTCAAAATGAATGTTTCTGCTTATCTAAGCATACCTCTTGAGCTGTCTGTATCCTCCTGACTGGTGGTTATTTTAAATAAAGTAAATATGCTTCTCTGCATCTTTGCTCAAATCTGGAAAGAGATTTAAGGGAATGTGAGTCTTATTCAGTACATTTAGTAATTTAGTAAAAGTCTACCAACTTTGCCCACGGGCATGCCCGGTAACTTGATTGATAACCTGAAAGGTTGGGAGATTGGGAACCTATCTGGGCTAGCTAAAGCCAACTTCATAAAATTGCTAGGAAGTATTACAGAGAAACATAAAATAAAATAGAAAACGTCCTGAGGGGACAACTGCCCATGTGCCCCCTATGGGCATGACACCTCTGGTACAGTATATCCTGTTCCCTTTCTCCCATTAAATGTCATTTTGAATCAGTCACCATCTGTATATACAGAGTCATAGACTGCTCCTAGTGTTGCTGTCACTGCAGGTATTTTTGGTTTATCACCAACGGCAACTATGAGAAAGATTGGAGTCAGCTGCACCTAAGTGTTCCATGGCAACCACTGCATGTGTGAGCAGGCAAGATGCAGGCCAGAGTGAAATGTAGCTCAGGAACAAGGGATTCCGTGGCCGGGCTGAGAGGATAGATTTCTTTGAAGTTAGCATCGGAGGGGAATAGGATAGCAGGATGTGTATCAGTGCTGGGGAAGGAGGGAGGGAATAAGGGAGATAGACAACTTGCTCAAACTGGGCCATTGATGGGAATGCAGCCTCAGCCCTCAGTGAATGGCATTCTTGTGACTGCCATTAAAACGAAGCTCTCTGGTAGAAAGCAGGCGCTATCTGTCCTGGTTAGTGGCTTTATGATATGTGTGTGTGTCGTACAGAGAGCCTCAGAGAACAACCACATTGAGGTGGAGGGTGACATGGGGTGTGCAGGTGTTTTCAGCACAGACGGCAGATTGAATTCTTATTTCATGTGTTTGATTTGATCTGTGTGGCTTGTTAACCAGACTGTGGCAGAGAGGGAGAGAGAGCTCCCCCGGCTATTGTGCAAGGTGTGGATGGGATGACGCACGACCAGTGCAACAGTGTGGAAGGTAGTGCCTTAAACTCTGTGATCCCCCTAGATAACTAACTTCAATTTAAATGCAGATGGATGAAGGGTCTTTCATATCAGAGACTGGAGAGATTTGATCTGTATGCAGGAGCTGTGGAGGAGCTGGTAGTGTGTATCTGCCTCCAGAGGACTGATGTCCATATGGTAGAGGGAGACAGAGAGAGGCTGAGAGAAATGGAAGGGGACAGGGTGAGTCAGAAAGGCAAAGGGAGGAAGAGGGAGACGGGGAGGGACAGCAGGAGTAACGCATTACTCAGAATGGAAGACAGTAGCTTCAGTAACAGTTCTTACTGTGCAGGGGACAGTGTTCTGGTTCCATGTACTGGAAGCTACTGTGTGACCTGTTACAGGAAAACATCCCCAGCCCAGTGTATTTGAATTGTTTTTGTGTTGTTCAGTTTGTTCTTATTAGCCTCTTCTATGCTGTGATGGGGCAACTGGCTCTCTGGCTCCCCTCCATAGATGCCTTAAAGGCATTTTACAGCCACTGAGCCACCACAATACCTTCCCTGAGGGGGTAAGTAGACCCTGCCTGGTACTGGCACTGCGGGCCACACACACATCTCTCTCTCCTGGCGAGGGATGACTTGTGGTAACATTTGCCAGACACAGAACTTTTCTGTCACAGCACAATGTCATCCAAAAAGATCCTAATACCCAATTTGATGAGTCATTGCAAATAGCTTTAATGGCACCCTGCTGATGTAGTTGTATAGGTAACTGCCAAAATAAAGGAAACACTTGAGTAAATGAGGGATACAACATATATTGAAAGCAGGTGTGGTTCCAGAGATAATTAAGCAATTAACATCCCATCATACTTAGGGTCATGTATAAAAATACTGGGCAGGCCATTATATTGGCTACCATGGCTATGCCCCCATAGGATGACCATGCCTCCATCTGCAGGGCACGAGTGGTCACTGAATGGTTTGATGAGCATGAAAATTATGTTAACCATATGCCGTGGCCATCTGTCACCAGATCTCAACCCAATTGAACACTTATGGGAGATTCTGGAGCGGCGCCTGAGACAGCGTTTTTCCACCACTAACAAAACACCAAATTATAGAATTTCTCATGGAAGAATGGTGACAAGTCCCTCCAATAGAGTTCCAGACACTTGTAGAAATTATGCCAAGGTGCATGGAAGCGGTTCTGGCTCGTGGTGGCCCAGCGCCCTATTAAGACACTGTTGGTGTTTTCTTTATTTTGACACTTACCTGTATGTTTGCCAGTCTGAGAGTGGTCATCACAAATTGAATTTAAAAAAAAAATGGAAAAAACTGAAATTGGGATGTGCCTTTGTTGTTTTAGGTGAATCTCCTGCTGTCTGGTTCTGCTGTTCCAACATGACCTCAGGCTACTGAAGACATCCCTGTTATTCCTCCTGCTCTCTCTGTATCACTCCTAGTACTTTATTCTCCAATGGGTTCCCGCAGTCAAGGTGGCTTTTTCCACCATCACCACCACCACAGCTCGGTGGTGCCCACAGCCGTGCCCAGGCTTCTCACAGAGAACGGCAGTCTGCTAGGGGGCATTGCCCAGATCACCCCTAACCTCTTCCTGAGCCGGGGAAACGTGGCGTCCAACCGAAGCCTGTTGCTGTCCAAGGGCATCACCTGCGTGGTCAATGCCACTATTGAGCTGCCCAACTTCAACTGGCCCCACGTGGAGTATGTAAAGGTACCCCTGGCGGACATGCCCCACTCCCCCCTCTCCCTGTACTTCGACAGCATAGCTGATAAGATCCACAGTGTTGGGAGAAAGCGGGGAGCCGTGCTGGTGCACTGTGCTGCAGGGGTGAGCCGCTCAGCCTCCCTGTGCCTGGCCTACCTGATGAAGTACCACCGTGTGTCTCTGGCTGAGGCCCACGCTTGGGTCAAGGCCCGCCGGCCAGTCATCCGGCCCAACGGGGGCTTCTGGCGTCAGCTCATCGACTACGAAAGGAAGCTGTTTGGCAGGAACTCTGTGAAAATGGTGCAGACGCCCTACGGGGTGATACCTGACGTCTATGAGCGGGAGCGCAGGAATCTGGCACCCTACTGGGGCCTGTAGAGGAGGTCTGGGGCCTCGCCAAGGGGGGAGGGAAGGCGACGGAGAAGAGAGTCCTCCAGGGCTGCCGGTTCATGCATGTTCCCCCAGCAAGAGATGCAGAGTGAGATGAAGCGTGTGACTGTCTGTCTTTGTGAAGCTTAATTAATGAATGCATTGGGATGTAGGGAGTCTTAGTAATCAGTCACTACACTGCAGACTGGTTACTGGTGGGTGATGCTACACTACACTGCATCAACCCCCGTCTGTCTGTCTCTGAGAGGAAGCAAGGCCTCCTCAAGTCTGGAATCCTCAGGACCAAAGGAGTAACAGAACCATGACCAAGCCAGACCCCAGATCAGCTGACATGGCCAGACCCAGACTGTGACTTTAGAGTCTAGCTTAATGCCCCAGACTCTGGGAAGGTGTAGGCGGTGCTTTAGACTCAGCCATTTTGACAGGCAGCGGTGTGACTCACTCAAGTCCTTCCCCGACGTAACGTCATGTGATGGTATTGTGCCAGTTTTGCTGTTGTCTTTAATGTGAGAACTAGCAGCAGTCCTGCTCTGTTTTGTTTGACAAATTGAATTATGTTCTTGAGAGAGAACTGAAATCAAGAAAAGATATGGTGCACAATGAATATTTAAAGCTGTTAGTGTATACACATTTTAATCATGACAACATCTAAGGCTGTTAGTGTATACACTTAAAAGTCCCTACTTACTATGGGGATGATTGTGCAGAATATACTGTATTGGTACTAATATTGTACAATATTATGCTATTTTAGAATGTCACCACCCTCTGTTAATAGGAAGACAGTACTGTGTTAGGGGCTTGGGAGAATCACAGTTTCTATTTCCCTATTTTTGCCTCATATTGATGTTTAAGTGAAATGAGGTCCAAGGAAGAACACAACCAGACAGTCCTGTGCTTAACTGGTGTACTGTCATTGATAAACCTTCCTAAGAATGCTATACCTTACACACGAAAAGCTTTTAAATAAAATGTTAACATTACTGTAGCAAGTGAACAATGCCCTTGTCAAAGGTGTAAGCAGAAAGCCAAGCTTACATGAATTTAGTGCTCTATTCAATCTATCGCTGAAGCGTTACAGATTGTGCAATAGAAATGTAAAGGTAATTCCCGACTGAGCCAGATTTGTATCACGCTGTAACGCTAAACTTGACATGGATTGAATAGAGCCCTTAGGTTATGAAACTAAGGCAATGAATGATTAACAAGCTCATGTAACGGGTTAGCTCATGCAACTGTTTGTGTTTGAAATGAATAATAAACGAAATGACTGATATGCATTATTGTCAGTTTATACTTTGCCCTGTAAATATGGAATAGTGCTGAAGCAGAGTAACATAATGGATCCAGATACAGTGTGACTACACTGAAAATCTATACATGGAGTATATCAAACATTAGGAACACCTCCACAAACCGGTACACGTGGCTGGCACCTACTACCATCCGCCGTTCAGAGGCACTTAAATCTTTTGTTTTGCCCATTCACCCTCTGAATGGCACACAAACACAATCTATGTCTCAATTGTCTCAAGGCTTAGAAATCCTTCTTTAACCTGTCTCCTGGATTTCACAAGTGACATCAATAAGGGATCATAGCTTTCACCTGGTCAGTCTATGTCATGGAATGCGCTGGTCTTAATGTTTCGTATTCTCAGTATATATGGAACGTTTAGAAAAGGTAGGACTTTTATGAGGGATTTTCAAGTCCCTCAGTCGAGCACCTGATTCCCTTTTTGTTTAAGCCGGGCTGAAGCGTGTTTTGGGTTCACACTTTTTATTTGATTGATAATGGTCAATTCATCCATGGTGTTGTAAAGTCATCGTCATTTTGAGAGCCAATCAGTCGATTGTAACTGACCATGGGAATATTCATAGTAATTTTCATGGTGATACTCAAGTTCTTTATTCAGACCAGTGGAAAATAAAGATGTAATGAGGTTAACAGTAAGTTTAGAATAATTGCAGAATTTTTCACTTTTGATAGATCCTGTTAAAGTCCTACTATCCAGCTGTGCCAACAATGAGGCTGGAATGATTATAACATGGTTCTCTATAGCCACAAAGACAATTCAGATTGAAAATGCACATTCTTCCAAGTTAACCGTGTGCTCTCTGTTTCTTTGTGACTTTAAACGTCTTGATATAAAAGTGAAATCTGTACACCGGCTCCTTCAACAGAAGACCATGGATGCATCCCAAATGGCACCTTTTTCCCTATATAGTGCACTTCGTTTGACCAGAGCCCTATGGTGTCTGGTCGCAAGTAGTGCTCTATAAAGGGAATAGGATGTCATTTGATTTGGGACGCAGCCTACTGATGTTGCTCACAACAATTTCCCTCAGAGAAGTCTTCAGATGTCACAGCAACATTCTATCATTCATTCTCATTTGGAACGGCCACGGGGAACCAGACAGACAGGGATGGGAACTATTTGTCTTGTGGCCTATTCTACTGAGGGATCTCCAGAATGGCCTACACAATAAACAGCATTAACCACACAGACACTGGCTCCATTAGATGACAGGCCAAGCGTGAGGAAGATGCAGGAGTGATGGGCCCAAATTATACCTTTCTTTATCAGCTTACTTCCCCCAATAGACTGATGCTCTGTGTGTGTGTGTGTGTCTCTCACTCACTGATTCTCAGGGAATAGTTAGCCATCCTAGAGTAAAGACATGTTTCAGCAGCAGCAGAATATGACCGTCAATCAGGAAACCAGTAAGCAGAATGATCTACATTACCCTGAACATCACAGACAGTAGACTGGGCAACAGTGCTGTGGTGCAGGCCATGCAGAACAAACTGCTGTGATGAATGTCGTTAGGCTGTATGTAGGAAGGAGATGTGTCTGGCAAAAGGGCTCACAACAAACTGCCTGCCTGACTGCAGCTTAATACGCTTTGCAAAGCTTGGATGGTTGCACTCACATCAAGTTGGTCTCTTTAGAAGATCCTCCATTTTAAATTGGAATATGATCAAATACAAATGATGTGAACAATCAAATAATATTTTCATGACACTAACATGGTAGCAATGTTATGATGCATCGCCTCATATAGGAACGTGTTCATATTCAAGTATTTTATTTAGCCTTTATTTAACTAGGCAAGTCAGTTAAGAACAAATGCTTATTTACAATAATGGCCTACCCCGGCCAAACCCTAACCCGGACAATGCTGGGCCAATTGTGTGCCGCCCTATGGGACTCCCAATCACAGCCTGGAATTGAACCAGGGTCTGGAGTGACACCTCTAGCACTGAGATGCAGTGCCTTAGACCGCTGCGTCACTCGGAAGCCCAAACTTGAATTGATGCCCTGAACACTACAGATGTAGGATCTTAATTTGAGCCAATTTGTTACAGCAGGAAAATAATAATGCAGCACCAGGAAATGTGAATTGCACTGAAAAAATATATAAACACAAAATGTAAAATGTTGGTTCAATGTTTCATGAGGTGAAATAAAAGTACCCAGAATTTTTCCATACACACAAAATGCTTATTTCTCTCAAATGTTATGCACAAATTTGTTTACATCCCTGTTAGTGAAAATGTATCATTTGCCAAGATAACCCATCCACCTGACAGGTTTGTCATATCAAGAAGCTGATTAAACAGCATGATCATTACACAGGTGCAACTTGTGCTGGGGATGATAAAAGGCCACTCTAAAATATAGTTTTGTCACACAACACAATACCACAGATGACTCAAGTTTTAAAGGGAGTGTGCAATTGGCATGTTGACTGCAGAAATGTCCACCACAGTTGTTGCCAGAGAATTGAATGTTCATTTTTCTACCAAAAGCCGATTACAACATAATTTTAGAGAATTTGGCAGTACGTTCAACCAGCCTCACAACCGCAGACCATGTGTAACCATGCCAGCCCAGGACCTCCACATCCAGCTTCTTCACCTGCGGGATCGTCTGAGACCAGCCACCCGGACAGCTGATGAAACTGAGGAGTATTTATTTCTGTAATAAAGCCCTTTTGTGGGGGAAAACTCATTCTGATTGGCCGGATCTGGCTCCGCAGTGTGTAGGCCTATGTCCTCCCACGCATAGGCCTGCGCTCCTGCCCAGTTATGTAAAATCCATAGATTAGGGACAAATTCATTCATTTCAATTGACTGATTTCCTTATATGAACTGTAACTCAGAGAAATTGTTAATTGTTGCGTTTATATTTTTGTTCAGTATAATTATGTGGATTGTAAATGAATGGATATTTTTTGTATAGGTTGATACATTATACATTAGGGCAAATGTGGAAATTGCAAACTTTAGAAGCCTTTTTAAACTTTGAATACACTACAAGTTTGCATTTCCTGCTGTGCAAGAAAATTCTCATCAACAAAAGAGTGATCAAATTAGATCCTACATCTGTAAGCTTACTTTTAATTAAAACAGCTCATACAGTTTTTTCCTGGTATATATCATGCTTTTCTATTTAATAACAAGGTACAGACGGAGAGCATAGTCAATATTCGGACAAATAATAATCACGCTTGTTACACCATTGATGGGATAAGAGAAGGCTGCCGAAAAGGGACATGATTTTCTAAAGCAATCAATCCTCATACAGGATGCACTTTGTATGACAATACCTTGACAGCAAATGAAAACTACAGTAACCTTAGTAATGGTCACCAGGTGCAGTGGTGCTGTTAGTGATGAACATGAACACTGAATCAATGCCTGGGCACAGTAATCAATTGCTGTGGCAAGCAAGCGCCGTGGAGGAAAAATGGTGGGAGAAGGTGAGGAAGAGAGAGTATACTGTATGTATGAATGACAGACTGAGTTCATGTTCATTTGAAAGTTAAACTCAATAAAAATGGAGACAGAATGTGATGGGTTATGAATAGCACAAGCATCATCAAAGCAGTTATATTTGTCCTCATGTTCATTCCAAAACCATTTGGTACGACGACTTCTATTGAAACACAATCATGGATGTTTCAGAAAACGATCACAGAATTCTTGCTCCTTTTCCATAGTCATATAGTCAAAGATTGAAGTTCAATCGAGAGAGGGAGACTGACCTTGAAGTAATTCAATTTAAGCAGGGGTGGATGAAGTCATTCTTTCTCAGTGATCGGTTGACTGAGTGGGATTCTATCCTCTCTTCAAGCCTGCCTTTGACTCATCTATCCATTCCCCTTTAGAATGAACACTGATGAGCTCTAAATCCATGGCCCTACCTCACTGTGTTGTCTGGATCAGTTTATAGAAAGGACATAGATGCTGAATACTGTCATCTAATTGTAATAAATAATTAGTGATTAATACATAGTAAGGATTTCTAATAGTTTCATCTTGTCATTGTTAAACTGAACAATTGAAAGTGTCTGTAGGAGATATCTGACTAATCTTGTCAGTGCCTTCTTCAAAGACCCATATTTGACCAGACAGGGGTTTCAAATTCTCAAGATCTTGGACACTCAAGTGAAAATCTTCACAGATCTCAAGTCATGTAAGCCTCAAGCCTTTTTAAATCAGCAAAACTACAGCTCAGTGTGAAATATCACCCAGATTAGGCTGTGAACACTAGCTTTCATGGCCGATAGGATGTTTGTATGAATTCTAAAGAAAAAAAGGAAAATATACATTTTTCTAGGGACATCAAAGTAATAAAAATCTCCACTTGAGAATTAAGGGTAAAGGCATTACTTGCGAGTCAGGCGAGCAAAAAATCTGCCTTTAATCAATACTGTAACTGACAATGGGCAGCCTGTGGCTGAAGAATAGCAGTCAATACAGTAGGGTAGCACTCCCTCCCATCTCTCCAGACCCATTCTCCTCAGGTGATCCTCAGAGGCACAGCCCTGCAGACAATACTAGGCATGAAGAAGACAGGACATGGGGACAGATGGATGGGTCTTGCATTTCAAATTTACAAAGCCTTATTATTCAGTAATTTGAGCATTTGTAATTTTCTGTAATCTGGCAGCTCATGTTGAGAAGACAGAGAGAGGAATTCATTTTCAGCAGGATGTTCAATTAGGGAATGTTGAGAGATAAAATGGATGTTGGAGAACACACACACACACACCTGTCCTGTACACATAAGGAGACAGAATGATAATGAGACTGGTTCCATGCATGGCGCTACTAGAAGCATATTTTTCATTTGATTGTCTTAGCTCTCCATCCTCCAGCGATGGCCGAGGTTAATGTATTTCATTTGGTCACAAAGTGATAGAGATGAAGCCTCTCTGGTCTGAGAAATAGCATGTTATTGAGTGGAAAATAAAAGACGAGACAATCTCAAACCATTTGGCATTTTAGGAGAAGTACTGCTAATATGATATCGCTGCATTAGACTCTGAACCTGACTTTATTCCAGATGTCATCCAGATTAAACGACTTGTGCTATTGGGACAATAGAATGCCTACGGGATTCATGTTGACATTCAAGCCAACCTTCTCGATTATATTCAGAAAATATTGAAAACAAAAACAAATTCAGCAGAACTGTACAATACTCTTAATTGACGTGTACGGTAATAGGCTTCCAGGTAATACATTCATTGATTAATGACCATGAAAAGTATTTAATTTATGCATCAATGTATTATTTATGTAAATGTCATCACTTCACATTACAGTTAGTCATTGCAATTACAATACTATGATACTGTAATCCTCACAAAGAGCTGCTGCAATAGTCCATAATCACAGTTGACTTCATTCAAGACTTAGATCTGCAAAAACATCCCCGTCAACAGCGCGAGTATATATATATACACTGGCACAGCAAGACAGAAAAACAAAACCCACGGCCAACAATCTTTAAGAATTAAGACTCCCTTTCAAGCCCCAATGTCACAAAAATGTTCAAACAGGACATGAACATTCGTTTAGATAAAGCAGTCCTTATCAAACAATACAAAGACATTAAAAAGCAGTCAATGTCACACAATACTTAAAACGTTAAATATCAATTCAAATGTTAGCAACCATAGACTCTCCTTTTAGAGACCCGACCTTAAAATGGATCCAGTTCCAGCAGTGTGATGATACCACAACCCTGATTCGAGAAGAACAGAGAGGAGAAAATACTACTTTAAGACCCAAACACCAATAAAGTCCCTCTTTCTTTGCTGAGCTCAAGCATTAAAGAGTAACCAAGCAACAAGTGACAATCAAGGGAATTGACAGATAGCCTTACACTTCAGTTTGTCTCCAAGTTCCTTCATTAGTAGTATATTGCACAGTTTTAATAGTTTGTTATGGACTTATTCACAGAAAGAGTGCAGTACAGAAAATGTTGAAACCCATTACCCCATTCATATAACTGTGCACATTTTCTCCTGCTCTGACATAGGGACTAGACCTCCTTTGGGTTACCGTAGCACAACATTGGTTAATTATCTGAATAATGTTTGACAAAATAAATCCTGCCAGGGAAGTCGCATAAGCATCGATGCTAAAAGGCCAACTTGCATTCTACTGTATATGAGACCAGACAATGGAAAAAAAGAGAGAAAATGACACCATTTATAAAGTATAATTTTACAATACATTATGATACAGAATAGTCTTTACTGTGTCAAGCCTTGAATTTGTACAAACCAGCAGATTTGCACTTCTTCATCGCCGCAAAGAGCACAGAGTACCTCTGAGAGAGAAAGAGAGAGAATAAAAGGCAAATAAATAAAGATGATTCCAGTTAATTCTGAGGTCTCTCCCTCTGTGATCTCTGTATTCGCAGCCCAAGGTGTGAGGTGTGTGGCGGAGAGCCCGGTTGTTGCACCTCGCCGGTGTTGATTACCTGGCGCCCGTTGCCATGGCAGCGGTGTCTGCAGTTCAGAGCAGGTCGGGCAGAATGAGGCCCGGCGGTTTGGGCTCCACGCAGTTAATCCAGAAATTGGCACAGCTGGCGTGGTACTGGTGGCCCCCGTACGGCAGCTTGAAGTTGTCCGTCTCTGAGTTGAAAGCCTGGCGGAAGGGTCAAATAAGAGCAAAACGAGGGGGGATGTTAGGACAACAAGGTTCTACTGAATAGTTAATAAACAGATGAACTTGGCAGTAGCTCAGGCTAACAAATAGAAAGCAGTGGTAGAGATAAATCAACGATCAACAGGAACTAAATAATTGATCTATGAGAGTAATGGTAGAAGCAGGGATTTGTAGGTAGCTTAACCTGCATACAGTATCTCCACTGTGGCATATAAACAAGGGGTCAATGAAAACTGGTCCTTTGTAAATATGACTCGTGTTTGGCACAATGATCTGTTTACTGATCAATAAGACTGCTGCTCATTGCCTGTCCTCTTGACTGTTAGTTGAATATATTGAGATAGCTGAATGGCACTCCCACATAACATCTGAATATAGCCGTTGAGAAAATAAACTGAGTGAACTGAGAGGGGCAGAGAGCTGTTATGCGAGCTTGCATTTAGCTGAGCCCAGCTGTAGCAGCAGGTTGGTGATGAGGAGGAGATGCTAATGTTTAAGAGTTTGCATCCCTGGTGAAATATCTGAACTGAAGCAAGAAAGAGAAATAAGTAATGTGTGGTGAATCATATCCTCCCACAGACAACAACCTAGAAACACACACATCATATAGTATACTCATACCTGTCCACCTGCTCACAAACCATTTATAGTACATTTACTATGCTGTGCACACCTGTTGTCTTTCTCACACACACTGACACACTCAGGTTTCACAGACACAATGTATTCTCCTTCCATCTTTTGCACGTCCTCCCACTTCTTTTGTCAAACCTGCATTTAGTCCGCCTGCCAAAGCCTGGAATGTTGGAGAGCGAGAGCGAGAAGAAAGGAGAGAACACAAAGGCATAACCCCTCGTCTCCACGTCCTCCCTCTCCTCCTCCTCACCCCCACCTCCACCCCCACCTCCACAGTCCCAGCCTGCAGAACTGTAACGATGTGCAATTTACCCATCAAACATGATTGTGCCGACACATATAATGTGGTGAGACATAACAGAAGTAGAAAGTGCTGGAGAGAGGATATGCTTGGGAGAGTTAGACAATTTGAAAACCAAAATGAAAGGTCAGCATGATTAATCCTAGGTAACCTTTCTAACTGTAATCTAAAGGTTAATGACCCTCCATTAGGAAACCTAGACGACAGTGCTGCTCATGGTGCTACAGGGCTCCAGACTAGAAACACCACCTGTTAATGCAAGGGGCATCATGCCTAAAGAGGGAGGCTACAGTCTACTGCTGCTTAAGAGGTGGAAATAAGTGAAGCATACCCTTACCCTTAACCTCTTGTCATGGTCTTTAGCCAGTGCCTGTAAGTAGCACAAGAGGTGTCAGCATTTTCCTGGTTTCATGCATTGTCCTGAGTAAGCAAAGTGAAACTGTACAGTAACTGAGGATCAGTCCGTCAGTTTGCACAGAACGGAACGTTGGTACACCAAGGAGCTGAAAGAGCAACATTCCAAGAGCCCCAAAGTGAAAGAATCTAAAGTACCACCTTACGATCATCCATCTAATTTTCCAATAAACATCAAACAGGGATGGGCATCTTTCAAACAGGGATGGGTAGGATTCCAGACTCTGCAACAGATTTGAGAGAAATACTGTGCAGTCTGCAAAGCCATGGCATCCACTGCCAAGTAAACTTATTTGAATGTTATTGGCCTATTTCCAGATAAAGTCATAACCAAATTAAACAAACTGAAAAATAACTTAAAATCCTGGAGGTACAGTATATTTCAGAATCTGACATTTATGAATAATAATGCATCATACTGCATAAATTAGTATTGGGAAAAAATCCAAACCAGTACTTTTGGGAATGATTGCACTCATTAGCATTTATCACTGACCAAAAATAGTAATACTTCATTAAACCCAAATTATCACTCAGAGAGTGTATAGCTTGTTGCAGTCGCCAAGTAATAAACTATGTTTAGATGCTACCTGTTGCTTAGCCTGACAGCAGATCTGTATGTGCTGTAACCAACTCCCTTGTCATTCGTTGTCATACCATACATGTTTGACATGACAACAAGCACATCAGAGGACTTGGCTGAAACCCAGGCTGATCTGCTACCAGGCTACATGGTGCTGCTGTTGCCCATCCCTGACTCAACATATGAGGGTGATTGGATAAAGAACATTGAGAAAGGTCTCCATTGGATAAGTTAAAACCCAGAACCCAGTCAGCAGTATCAAAGACCAACAGCCTAGGACCAGTCTCTCAATGGTGCCCGTCATAACATTATGCCAGTGATGCCGTCAACACCACACCTTTACTTGGAGTTGGAAGACAGACAGAAACGACCTGTACTCTGAAAGATAATAGTGTTATCAGCTTCTGTATGAAAACGCTTTCTGTGATTTCATTATTCTCTGAGGGGAATTTATGCTTTCTTACAAATGTTCCTCTGGACACAAGTTGAATTAAAAGGTGGCTTATTAATCTGATGTCAGGGGCTCAGTTCACACGAAAGAGAGAGAGGAGAAAGAGCGAGGAGAAAGATTGAGATGAACACAGAGAGAGTGTGAGAGAGAGATGGAGAAATACCCTAACCCTCAGCAGATTTCTTAGCACCTGCGCTCCCAGCTCCTGACTGATCTGATGCGTGAACCACATCAGCTGCCTAAACTCAGCCATCCTCCCTCCGCCTCGCCTCATCAATCTATCTCTAGCTAAATGATGCAGGGGAACATCGCAAGAAACAATCAAAGCAATCTTGTCTTGCAGACTGTCCAGTCAAACAATACTATTAATGGACCCCAATATGACAAATAGTTACTGATGATAAGGGTTTGACAAGTGGATAAGAAAGTGTCACAAACACATTTTAAGCCATAGCAGAACTCAAATGATGAAACAAATGAACACACAGATATAGACTTGTTGTTAGTAGCTGGTAAGAGGTGAAGTGAGAGGTGGCTGTCAGATGAAGGTTGAGCTACAAGCCTGTTATTGTCAGAGTAAAGCTGCATGCTTCACTGACCCTCCAGAAACCTTCCCACAATTCCCTCAGCTCAACCAGAGGTGCCAAAAGAACAACTTCACTCCTCTCACGTCCTGTCTGTCTGTCTGTCTGTCTCCTCCAACTCTTTTTATCTCCCTCTTTTTCTCCATCTCTCCCTTCCTGAATTGTTATCATCTTAACAGGTGTCATTTTATCATCATTGTTTCATCACCTTCTCTTCTAAGACTCATTTTGGAGGGATATTTGGTGAAATCGGATTGTCTGGTCATTTCTACTGTGCATGAACACAGTGCTGCTGCTGTCGGCACTGGCAGTGTCTCAAATAGCACTCTATTCCCTCTATAGTGCACTAGTTTTGACCAGGGCCATTTTGTCTTTTGGGATGCAGTCAGTGTGAAGGGAGGGAGCTGAGAGGAGAAGAGTGTGCTGTCATTTTGGCACCCCATCGCCTGTCTATCAGTGGAGAATTTGGCCCCCAGGCCCCCAGTAGCAGAGAGTGAAGTGAGATTCAGTTGACAGTTCACTGCCTCATACTCTTTTAAACAGACGTCCAATAGTTGTCTCTTCTTTGCTCTGCAAAATGTTCAAAGTCAAAGAAACGATCATTTAGTTATTATGCGTCAACCACTAGTTTAAAAACAACTCTCAAAAGGCTAAATGATTCATGGTTTATTCAGCTTGAGAAATTTGTTGGAACGGATTTATAATCAAATGTTTCAACAGTTGTTGGGTCCATCTGTTGAGGGATTGAGGGTGTGTTGGTTGGCAATCATGATTATGTGTTGACTGAGAATTACTGTATGCTTATTGTGTTGTGTGTCTGTACGTTTGTGTGTGTGTGTGTGTGTGTGTGTGTGTGTGTGTGTGTGTGTGCAGACCTTGCTGCGTGAGTCCACGTTGAGCAGGCACACCCCACAGGCCAGCTCCTTGGCGTTCTTGATGCCGTGTCTCAGGATACAGGAGGAAAAGTCCAGTGAGCTCTCATCAGGCTGTACAGAGAAACACACAACATTACACAAGGAGAAACACACACAGGCGAACGTACTCAAACACACACACACTTTATTTGAATCTACAAATTGCATTACATTCAAGAAGGATTCAAAACATTTCAAAGGTCTTTGTATGCATGGACACTTAAGGATACAGATAACATAACAGCTGAAACAGAGCAGTACCTAGCCAATTACTTTACCATAGGCTGGCCTGCAACCTGGAGGCCACGTACTGTAAGCTTATGTTTGTGACCGAGACACACACAGGGTGGTAGCTTGCCCCCCGTGTGGAGGTGCTGGCAGATTGGTCACCTGATCATAGGACTCCGCTGTGGGGCACACGATGTTGCTACGCCTCACATCAACAACTTCACAAAACACTGCATGAAACGAGGGATCTACAGTTCTGAAATTTGAGGAAATGTACCATATTTGCAAGGATTTTATAAGGGTGCCAACCAATTTACATTTAAAAAATAAGTTGTATATTTAAGCAATAAGGCTCAGGGTGGTGTGGTATATGGCCAATATAACATGGCTAAGGGCTGTTCTTAGGCACGACACAATGCATTCAAAGCTCGAACAACCTCGTTTACAATATCTAGATACAGACCACTGTAACTGTACATGTGTAGCAGCTTCCTCTCCAACACTGAGCTACAGAACAATAGCTCGAAGGAAGAGACATGTCTCTATTCATTCATTAACCAGCTAAATTAACTGAAGTAGAAATATGTCTTTAATCTGGGAAATGAAAGTAAATACAGTCCATTAGTCTGTTGGCAGCAGAGCTGTGTGAACAAGTGAGTGTGCCCATCTCTCTCTCTCTCTCTCTCTCTCTCTCTCTCTCTCTCTCTCTCTCTCTCTCTCTCTAAATTCAATTCAAGGGCTTTATTGGCATGGGAAACATGTGTTAACATTGCCAAAGCAAGTGAGGTAGACAACATACAAAGTGAATATATAAAGTGAAAAACAACAGTCTCAGTTTGGTGATTGTCCCGTTTTGTGAAGTCTTGGTTGGTGAGCGGACCCCAGACCTCACAACCATAAAGGGCAATGGGCTCTATGACTGATTCAAGTATTTTTAGCCAAATCCTAATTGGTATGTTGAAATTTATGTTCCTTTTGATGGCATATAATGCCCTTCTTGCCTTGTCTCTCAGATCGTTCACAGCTTTGTGGAAGTTACCTGTGGCGCTGATGTTTAGGCCAAGGTATGTATAGTTTTTTGTGTGCTCTAGGGCAACAGTGTCTAGATGGAATTTGTATTTGTGGTCCTGGTGACTGGACTTTTTTTGGAACACCATTATTTTGGTCTCTCTCTCTCTCTCTCTCTCTCTCTCTCTGGAGGAGGACGGAGACTACAGAATCAAAAGGCAGCTGCAGGTCTACGGTCTGAGATAACGTAGCGTTACTACTCACTCACTCACTGACCGTCTCCCTCTACCTCCCTCTGTCCCTCTCCGCTAATTCTCTCTCTTTCTGTACTGACATTATCTCCAGTCAGGAGATGGCCAGCCTGTATTATCTGCTGGCATTTGAGAAGCAATGTTATTCATTGGGCTGGCTGCAGAGGATAAGGCCAGCACATCTCCTCTCTGCCTCAACACATCACTACAGCCTACAACAGACAGCTCTACACTCCCCGTCCCACAGCTACACACACTAACAGATACCAGCATAGGGTTTGGTTTCGTACACTGTCAAGGTTTCATTGATAATCCTACTAGGCAGGCCTTATCCACTCAACATTTCATCAGGAACATTTTCTAGACAAAGTTGTTACAATCAAGTGTCATTTTCTCAGGTCTGTGTGTAGCCTAACCAACTGCATTTTAGGAAGGGAGGTCTGTGAGTGTGTGTGTGTTGACTGTACTGTGTGCGTGAGTCTGTGTGTGTGTGTCTGTACTGTATCGTGTGTGTTTCTTACCGCCAGGTTGGCCAGGGACATGAAGCCCATGAGGTTGTTCCAGACGCGGCTGATGTCCTTCAGCAGCTGCTGCAGCTTCTCAGAACATACGGCTGTGGCCTTGATACCCAGCTCCACACGCTTGGTCACGCGGTACACCTCCACCACACCTGCCACATAAACACACTTAGACAATAAGACAACACCCCTGCTCCCAGTTCTCTCCCACAGCCAGCTCCAACATAAGCCAAAGATAGACAGTGAGAAGGACAATGAAAAACAGCTAACATGTCTACACTCCCCTATGTTGAAACCTCCTCTGAAGTTGGATCATTAGACCAACCTGACATAATGTTGGCTGTAACACTACCCTCCCTGGGGATTGAAGGGTTAACATGTTGTTGTTCTCCGTTGAGAGGTCAAAGGTTTATAATGGTGTGTTTTTGGAAGAAGACTCATTGGTGGTACACTGTGTTCTGTTCTCAGCCCCTCACAACGGTATGGGTGCCTGTCCCACTCTCACCATCCATTAAAAAGACACCCTGCTGTCTGTCTGGTCAGATACACACTCATGTGCATCCCAAATGGCACCTTATTCCTACTCTGCCTATGACCAGAGCCCTATAGGACAAAAGGAATAAGGTGACATTTGAGACACATCCACAGTCTGTCAGGCCGAGCGAAGACAAGCCCCCACTAGGATCCACAGTCTGTCAGGCCGAGCGAAGACAAGCCCCCACTAGGATCCACAGTCTGTCAGGCCGAGCGAAGACAAGCCCCCACTAGGATCCACAGTCCGTCAGGCCGAGCGAAGACAAGCCCCCACTAGGATCCACAGTCCGTCAGGCCGAGCGAAGACAAGCCCCCACTAGGATCCACAGTCTGTCTGGCCGAGCGAAGACAAGCCCCCACTAGGATCCACAGTCTGTCAGGCCGAGCGAAGACAAGCCCCCACTAGGATCCACAGTACGTCAGGCCGAGCGAAGATAAGCCCCCACTAGGATCCACAGTCTGTCAGGCCGAGCGAAGACAAGCCCCCACTAGGATCCACAGGCAACACTGGAGCACTGAATAAATCTCTCAGAGGGGATCAGGCAGAGTTTGGGGTTCTAGCTGAAGACTGTTGGGCCTTGTTTAACAAGCTCAGGACCTCTGTCTGTGTCTGTGTCTCTCACCCAGTAGGTAATCCATGCCCTGAGCAGACTGGATGACCTCAGTGCAAACAGTAGAGCAGCTGATGCTGTTTAGGGTGTTGTTGGCTTTAATGATGACCTGGGGACAGAGACAGACAGCAGAATGGGTTAGGGTTACACACACACACAAAAACACACACGCTCAGATATGGCAAAACATATATGGCACACTATCTTACCTGTACAGCACTCTCCAGACACCTCTGCCACTCATATGCATAGCGCTCACTCTCCTGAAACAACATGCTATAGTTGTTAGAAAGAGTTCAGATATGAGAAGACATTTAAACATTTCCATAAAGACACTTACATAAATACAAAAAAACAACTAATAAACTTATTAAGGCCAAAGCCTCTGTGGTTTGCTATTGAAATCAATGTCTACTGAACTTCTAAACACTCTACAGAGCATCTGGATAATTGGCAAATGTAGTTAACATGTCTGGGATAGAGTGACTGTGTGTGTCTCACCTCCACCTCCCCAGTCAGGTCCTTGTACTTGTCTCTGATGACGGGCAGGGCAGGCTTCTTCTCACTCAGGGTGCTGGAGCGGTCTCTGAAGGGCTGCTCCGGGGCCGGGGAGGGGGGCGAGCGTCCAATCTCCTTCTCCCCCAAACTGTGGCTACGCTTGTGGGAGCCTGAGGCAAGGAGAAGAGGAGAGAGTGTCTTGATACGTACATAAATAATATATACAGGCAATGTCTGGCATACATACAGTACATTCAAATGGCCTTTTAATGGCCACTTCTACCAACCCAGAGATGTTGGCTAATTCCAGATATGCACCTGTTTGTTTACTATGGCATAATTGGGACTTTTTACTGAGCTCATTTTCTGTTGTGGCTAATTCCTTCCGGACAAGGACACAGACGTCAAAACACTTCATTTACAACAAATGATAATTATGTACAAAATAGCGCCACGGCAACCAATGCAAGTATGAATAATTCATGATGGCTCACTCACTTACACAGACAGACACACACAGAAAAAAACAGACAGACACATGAAAAAAGACACACAGTCACATGCCACAGGGGCTCTCTCTCTATTTATGTGTGTGTGTGTGTGTGTGTGTGTGTGTGTGAGAGAGAGAGAGAGAGAACAAGGTAATCACCCCCTGCGGAGACATGCATCATCCTCCCCACAGCATGACAGCACTAATACATTCCCCCATTACCTCACACTGATCAGATTACCATTCAATAAGGACAGAAGAATAACAAGTAAAAAGTAATTAGGGTTAACACTGGGAGAGAAATCATTGAGGCAAATGAGCCTTTATCACTTTGGAGGTAGGAATCGCTAATTAACTATGCATGAAACATAACACCGGAAAACAGCAGTAAAAAATGAACACACAAGGAGTGAATACGGTTAATTTCGTCTGGGCATGGATTTTCTAGGCTGTGCTGTTAATTAATCTCATTTGCCTGTGTTGTGTACCAAGGATGTGTTTTACAGTCTCTGGGCTGTAGTCACAACACTGCCATCTATTGTCTGACGGCGGAACTGCACTGAGCTGCCGGAGTAGCCACAGAGCTCCAATACGAGGTGATGAAAGTCCTGCTATGTCACATCACAGCCAGCTGATCTGATGCACACCACTACATCAGAACTAGAAGGCATGGAGTAACTGGACACAATATACCACCATCTACTTACTGAGGATCAGAAAATGTACGTATATCTACTATCTACAGAAAATAAAACAACAAGAGGAAAGAGAGAGAGTACAGGTCAGATAACTCACCTTGTACAGAGAGGTCAAAGGTGGCCAGTTCGCTCTTGATCATCTCTTCACTGGACTTGACCTTGGTCTGAGAGCTGGCCTTCAAAAAGTCAGACTTCCCAAACTTGGCCTTGTCCCCCTGAAAGGCCCTGAACTCATCCGAGGCCTCGTTCAGGTTCCCCTCGGAGCCCGGCTCGGCCACTGCCGCGGGGGAGTCTGACTTCGCTGACACCGTGCTGGCAAAGTCCCCAAAGTCATCATTCTCATCCCCACCCAAACCTTCCGGCTCACAAGAGCCAAAGTCAGCGAAGGCCTCAAACTTGCTGTCGGTCGACACACTATCCTCTGTTGAGAAGGTGGTGATCTTAGTCTGGGCGATGTGTGTGATGGGGATGTTCTCTGTGCTGCCGAACGACGTCTGGACTATGTCTGAGGGGAAAGAGGAGGAAACACCAACACCGTCCAGGCCCAGATGCTTCTTGGCCTGATCCTGAGCGCACAGGCATTCCTCTCTTTCTGACCAATCATAGCTGGCCACGCTGCTGACTGCTGACGTTCCGAAGGGGTTAAACTTTACGTCGTCTCCTTCTGTAATGACAACAAAAAATACACACTGGTACCTCTAAGTGGGAAAAGCATATAAGGTGCTGAAATGATAGCTACTACTCAGTCAGCCATGATAAAGTGAAAAGGCATTTGGGCAAGCTATGATATGTTATATGAAAAATACTTACTGTGGAAGCCATATTCTGTGTCTGACGCTGAATGTGTGTTGACTTACAACAAGCAGCTTTACTTTGCTCAGAGTACCACCTCATCTCCCCTACATTGTAACAGTGAGATCAAATGCACTGCATTTAATCTTGTGCTGCACTATAGTGTGTGTAAGGGTTCACTTACTAGGATGTGATCACCAGCTTAAAGGAGGGATAAAATGCCTAAATTGATTGGGTTCTAAAAATATGTTTTTTCACTAGTCTATTTCCAATTGGTGACATAGATGACAGATAATATAGGGGTGCAACATACGTTCGTTGCTCCCATACAGATACAGTGAAATATTAGTTTGGATAATACCAATAGGTTGAAAACTTCTACAGGATCCCCCCGCGGGATGGTTGAGCTAACGTAGGCTAATTAGCGTGAGGTTATAAGTAACAACAACATTTACCAGGACATATCTGATGTGGGCCTAAAGCTTAAATTCATTGTTAATCTAACTGCACTGTCCAATTTACAGTAGATATTACAATGAAAGAATACCACGCTACTGTCTGAGGAGAATGCACACTTACGAACTTGAAAATGTATTAATAAACCAATTAGGCACTTTTGGGTAGTCTTACAACATTTCGAACAGAAATACAATGGTTCATTGAATCAGTCTAAAACTTTGCACATACATCTAGTGGCCAAAATCTAAACTGCGCCTAACCTGGAATAGTACATTATGGCCTTTCTCTTGCATTTCAAAGATTTCAAAAAACACAATTTTTTCTTTGTATTATCTTTTACCAGATCTAGTTTGTTATATTCTCCCACATTAATTTCACATTTCCACAAACGTTTCAAATGGTATCAAGAATATGCATATCCTTGCTTCAGGTCCTGAGCTACAGGCAGTTAGATTAGGGTATGTAATTTTAGGCGAAAATTGAAAAAAAAGGTTTCGATCCTTAAATTAAAGGGATACTTTGGGATTTTGGCAATGAGGCCCTTTATATACTTCCCCAGAATCAGATGAACTTGTATGTGTCAGTGTCCAGTATGAAGGAAGTTAGAGGTAGTTTTGTGAGCCAATACTAACTAGCGTTAGCACGTCTGGAAGTCTATGGGTATCTGCTAGCATAAATTAACCCAGGATTGTGTTAGCTGTCCTCTGATCCAAAGGAAATAGATGTCCTGTCAGGGTTGGCTGCTGGAGTTGTGAGGTAGATTGGAGATCTGACAGTTCTGAGGCAGATAAGACAGGATAGGACGAGGCCCTGATGTAGAACACCTCTCTAGTGTTTTCTCTAGGTGTGTGACAATACTGTAGCACAAACTATTAGGAGCAGGCAGTTCTGCTAACATGATGATACAAAATGACATCCGTTTCATGACAGATTGCCATGGCAACCTCAGTAGTGGAGTGGAGCCGTTCTGTCTCTGTATTGATTGTCTACCCCACAAACTGTGTTGTACAAGCAGAACACTGTTCAATTCATAATATATCGGGCAGGAATTGTATAACTACCGGTAACATAAACAAGCACATATTCTTACAAGTGTTCACACAGTCACACACTCAAACACTCAGAGATACACACTCCTCCTAAGATACAGTATAACCTGCAGGAATGTGTGGACCCCAGTCAGCGTTGCCTCATGCGTGACAGAACCCTTGCACGCAAAAAAGCAATTTGTGAAATTGACAAGGAGCTAGTGTAGTAGTAAGCCTAATGTAGCTAAACATTATCTGGCCTCTGAGGATAGGAAAGGGAGAAAATAAGACGGTACGCATTTCAGCAATACCAATGGTAATATTTATTACGACAACATGGGTTAAGAGAGCGAGAAAGATCACAAAAGACTCTGAGAGAGGTCTATTGTTACAAGAGGTTTGCCAAACTAACACTTGTAAAAGTATATTTGAATCATTTAGAACACAAGGGCATGCAGTCAGAAAAGAAGAAGAAAAACAAACAGAGAAAACGGTAAAAGAAAGAAACCCCCCAGGAGAATATAGCTGCAGAAAGCAGAATGAGAAGGCACAGTCACAGACTAAAATGAGTAAATCTCGGTAGAAGAAGACACACTGTAGTTGTACTAACAGGGTGGAAAGCAACAGGTTGATTGATAGAAAGATAATTGAATACAGAACACTTGAAAAAGCCAAGGTGATTTAAAGGACAGGTTCAAGGCAGGAGAGTGATTAACCCTTTGAGGACCTGAACTCTTCTCTACTATTCTCACCATGATAGAAACTCAAAATGTCAACGGCAGACTTTAGAGATAAAATAAATAAGGGTTTTGTCATTTTTTAATCAAAACTTTGTGTCCTACTACATAATGACAACATCATATAAATAGGATACATTTCGACAGTCTACTACATCCAATAGGACTCAGAGGCATTACATTGCCTTACATTCTATTTCTGAGAAGTTGGAGGAGAGGTATGGATCACCAAATCCATTGTTTAGCACATGTACATTACCATTCACAAGTTTTGGGTCACTTAGAAATGTCCTTGTTTTTAAAGAAGAGCACATTTTTTGTCCATTTAAAATAACATCAAATTGATCAGAAATACAGTGTAGACATTGTTAATGTTGTAAATGACTATTGTAGCTGGAAACAGCAGACTTTTTATGGAATATCTACATTGGCGTACAGAGGCCCATTATCAGCAACCATCACTCCTGTGTTCCAATGGCACGGTGTGTTAGCTTATCCAAGATTTATCCTTTTAAAAGGCTAATTGATCACTAGAAAACCCTTTTGCAATTATGTTAGCACAGCTGAAAACTGTTGTGCTAATTAAGATGCAACAAAACTGTTGTACTGATTTAATGAAGCAATAAAACTGTCCTTCTTTAGACTAGTTGAGTATCTGGAGCATCAGCTCCAACAGGCTCAAAAGGGCCAGAAACAAAGAACTTTCTTCTGAAACTCGTCAGTCTGTTCTTGTTCTGAGAAATGAAGGCTATTCCATGCGAGAAATTGCCAAGAAACTGAAGATCACGTACAACGCTGTGTACTACTCTCTTCACAGAACAGCGAGTTTCAGAAGAAAGTTCTTTGTTTCTGGCCATTTTGAGCCTGTAATCAAACCCACAAATGCTGATGCTCCAGATACTCAATTAGTCTAAAGAAGGACAGTTTTATTGCTTCATTAAATCAGTACAACAGTTTTCAGCTGTGCTAACATAATTGCAAAAGGGTTTTCTAATGATCAATTAGCCTTTTAAAATGCTAAACTTGGATTACTTAACACAACGTGCCATTGGAACACAGGAGTGATGATTGCTGATTATGGGCTTCTGTACGCCTATCTAGATATTCCATTTTAAAAAATCAGCCGTTTCCAGCTACAATAGTGAATTACAACATTAACAATGTCTACACTGTATTTCTGATCAGTTTGATGTTATTTTAAATGGACAAAAAAATATCCTTTTCTTTCAAAAACAAGGACATTTCTAAGTGACCCCAAACTTTTGAACGGTGGTGTGTGTAAACTTGTCAAGTGATCCAACTACATTTTTCTCCATTATGATTCTTCATAAAACCATTCTGCTCAAGCTCTCAAAGGGTTAAAGAAACAAAGCAGGCTATCTTACCACAAGACCTCAGAGAGGTTCTTCATCTTGTCCAATCACAGGTGACAAAATAGATTTAAAGAGACAGTATCATTTTTCTCTTGCTACCTATTAGTTCAACGCTCCTGTGTACAAGCTCTTAATAAGACTCATTCAATAACTAACAGCAAGACAGGGTTTCTCAAGATAATAATCCATCTTTGATTCTGAACCAATCTAAAATATTTGCCATAACTAGGCTATCCTCATAAATACAGTTAATCTTCAAATAGTTTACACAACACAGTTTAAAACAATATCAGGAAGTCTATCTAGTTTGAAAATAAATAAGAATTCATTTTCCTGTAATAAAAATACACTATTAAATCTGTATACATTTAGTATTTTTTTTTAATTTTCTTTAATAAAAACAACTAGTAACACTGTTAAGCAGAAAAATGGCATCCTATAATATGTTCTTGTCAATTTCACAAATTGAACAGGCAGGCACACTGCAGCAAAAAAGCAAGGCAGGGAGGGTATCACTAACTTCAGTGTGTTCTCAAGGAGCCTGTTCGTAGACCAACACATAACAAAACATACCTGAATATCAAAGACAAATGAAAAGGCTTCCCTTTGAGCTGCTCTGACCCAAAGGAGCCCCGGGCGGGGAAAATAAATACTGTCTCTTTAAGGTTGGTTACATTTTCTCCAGGATTGAACACAGTGCAAGCATGTTGAGGCTTTCACACTCCAAGGCCTGCTACTGTACGCTTTCTTAAAGATGAGAATTGATTGGTGCTGTCCAGAAACAAAAATACTGATTGGATGAACGTGGGCCAGAATAAAAGAGAGCAGCAATTAACAGGTTCTGAGGAATGTTTTCAGCGCTCCACTACACTATCTCCATCATGTTAACGGCAACCATTTGGCTGCAGCTCCGGGATCCGTTGCCATTGTCTTACTCTCTCCTTCGAGAGTAGCCTAACCATTTCAGTTCAACTGAAAGTTGATTTATTCTCATGTGCAATAAAACTTCAACAAAAAAATGGGTGTCGTTACATTGATCATTTCCCGATTTAGAATAACTAAAATGGTGAATTCCTAGACGGAACTTGATTGTGATGTCTATTTGCCTGAACTGCTAAAACCAGTAAACTGATATGTTGGCTAGTGTTGAAATATTATAGGCTATAAGGACATCTCACTGCACACTTATGCCAATAGATAAGCACATGGGTGTTAAAAGGAGTGTGCTGCTCACACACAGGGGATGTAAGGAGAGACCTTGAATGTACTCAGAGGAATATGAGACGTGACATGGAAGATGAGATGCTTGGTAAATTAATTACGATCATGAGAGGGGAGAAGGGTGCTGATATGGACAATGCCTGGACATTAAGGCTAATTCGATTCCATGAGAGTGTTTCCATTTAGAGGTTCAGTACCCTGGTCCGCTAACCTCTGATCTCTTTGTAGTGATGTGGGCTTTGTGGGGTCAGGGCCAAGAGACCACTTAGGTTTAGGGAGATGGAGCAAAAGCACTATGGGAGACTGATACCCAACACTGGGAGTGTCAAGGAATACTATATGGGTACTCTCTCACACACAGTAGGAAAACTCACTCGTATACATACAAAACACAACCAAGCAATCACACTCACACATACCAACACACAACGAGCAATCAAAACAATTTACTCAATGCAATAAGATAAACTGTGTGATATGATAAACTGTAGGTGATTTCTGCCATTCATAAATACTTTTAGCCTTTTCATAAATACTTTCTTTTCACATAATACTTAAGTACAGTGCATTCAGAGAGTAATCAGACTCCTTCCCTTTTACAAGTTCTGTTACGTTGTTGCATTATTCTAAAAGTTATTAAATACATTTTTTCCTCATCAATCTAGATACCCCACAATGACAAATAAAAAAATTGATTTTAGAAATGATTGCAACTAAAAAAACAGAATAAAAAAAGAATACCTTATCAACATAGGTATTCAGACCCTTTCCTATTAGACTCGAAATTGAGCTCAGGTGAATCCTGTTTCCATTGGTCATCCTTGAGATGTTTCTACAACTTGATTGGATTCCACCTGTGTTAAATCCAATTGATTGGACATGATTTGGAACGGCACACACCTGTCTATATAAGGTCCCACAGAAGACAGTGCATATCAGAGCAAAAACCAAGCCGTGAGGTCGAAGGAATTGTCCAAGACAGGATTGTGTGGAGGCACAGATCTGGGGAAGGGTACCAAAGTAATTCTGCGACATTGAAGATCCCCAAGAACAGTGGCCTCTATCATTCTTAAACGGAAGAAGTTTGGAACCACCAATACTCTTCCTAAAGCTGGCCGCCCAGCCAAGCTGAGCAATCAGGGGAGAAGGGCCTTGGTCATGGAGTTGACCAAAAACCCGATGGTCACTCTGACAGAGCTCCAGAGTTCCTCTGTGGAGATGGGAAAAACTTCCAGAAGGACAACAATCTCTGCAGCACTCCACCAATCAGGCCTTTATGGTAAAGTGGCCAGACGGAAGCCATTCCTCAGTAAAAGACACATGACAGCCCGCTTGGAGTTACCAAAAAGACACCTAAAGGACTTTCAGACCATGAGCAACAAGATGCTCTGGTCTGATGAAACCAAGATTGAACTCTGGCCTGAATGCCAACCATCACATCTGGAGGAAATCTGGCACCATCCCTACGGTGACGCATGGTGGTGGCAGCATCATGCTGTGGGGATGTTTTTCAGCGACAGGGTCTCGGAGACTAGTCAGGATCGAGGAAAAGATTAACGGAGTAAAGTACAGAGAGATTCTTGATGAAAACCTGCTCCAGAGCGCTCAGGACCTCAGACTGGGACGACGATTCACCTTCCAACAGGACAATGACCCTAAGCACACAGCCAAGACAACGCAGGCGTGGCTTTGGGACAAGTCATTGAATGTCTTTAAGTGGCCCAGCCAGAGCCTGGACTTGAACCCGAACAAACCTCTCTGGTGAGACGCCATCCAACTTGACAGAGCGTGAGAGGATCTGGAGAGAATAATTTAAGAAACAGGTGTGCCAAGCCTGTAGCGTCATACCCAAATAGATTTGAGGCTGTAATTGCTGCCAAAGGTGCTTCAACAAAGTATTGAGTAAAGGGTCTGCATACTTAAGTAAATGTGATATTTCATTTCATTTTATTTATATTTATTTTTGCAAAAAAATCTAAAAACCTGTTTTTGCCTTGTCATTATGATTATGATTGATGAGGACAAAAAACAATTACATCAATTTTAGAATAATGTTGTAATGTAACAAAATGTGGAAAAAGTCAAGGGGTCTGAATACTTTCCGAATGCAGTGTATGTCCACGCTCAAGGAACATCTTTACAAATGTGCCTTGTATGCCTCTTATTATCATCATGTTTTGATTTGATAACTGAGCATGAAGCATCAATATAATACATCTGAGGAAGAATTTGGCTTGCTGTGAGTAAAGGTAAAGCCTATTGCAGCATACAGTAACTGGGCATTCTGAAAGTGATCAATAAAATCCATCTCCTGGTACAGAGGCCCATCACCATTACATGGCTCTGCGTTAATCTGCATTCAGCCATTTTATTTGCATCACTCAACACACAACCAAGGCTGGGGAGACAAAAGGTGCATTGAGGAGATGAGTGATGTGTGCTATGAGAGCACAGACAGGGAATGAAGGCCAGTGGTCTCATAGAGCAGCGTGACTGCATCACATCAACCTGACTGTCTCTCATTAGAGGAGGCCTGTGCTTTTTGACTGTGCTACAAATTCTAAACAAATTAGTAATAAATAATAAATTAATCAAAAGTATCTTAATAAGTTTAATAAATAAATAAATAAATATTAGGTGAATAAAAATGCTGAATTTAATACCAGGTAATGATGGGTTTGGGAATGAATGACTAGTGGGTGTGATGAGATGACTGTCTCATCATGATTTAGCAGTAATGTGGTTGAGCTAGCTCACTGCTTTGCCCTCTAGTCTAAACCCTAGTTTAATGGGCGCTAAGGGGCACTGAGGGGGGTGGAGACAGAGAGGCCACCGCCAGGCCTACAATTGGTTCTCTATGTGTGACTGGACGGGCCCTCACCAGAGGAGGCGCACTAGTTCCTCACCTGAGGCGGGGGGATGGTGGGCCGAGAGACCCGGCAGGTCCAGAGAGCTGTCTGACATCACGTGCTTCAGGTCTCCACCCATGTCCGACAGCTTCATGTCCAGCTGCACTGACAGAGCGTCCTCAGAGTCCTCTTTGCCCACGCTGCTGCCCCCGATGGATGGGAGGTCTAGGGACTTAACTGAAGCCGAGTCCTCCTTGCCGCCGTGTTTGAAGGCTGACACCTTATCCACCAGGCTCTTCTCCGAGGCCCCCAGCGCCGTGCAGAACTTGGATGACTGGAAGTCGGCAAAGTCGTCTGCTTCGCTCCTGAGTGACGAGAACGAGCCGCCGGCACTCTCCTTGTTGTCGTCGTACGCCAAGCCTCCCTCCAGAGACAGCTGCTTGAACACGTCGTACTTGTCAGAGCCCTGCTGGGGCAGCTGTGGAGCGATGGTGGTCTCTTCTCTCCCCTCTGCCCTGCCCTCTCCAGACCTCAACCCCTCACCCTTGGCCTCCCCCCCAGAGCTGCCGAAAGCCATGAAGTCTGCAAAGTCATCCTGAGATGCTGCCACGCCCCCTCCCAGAGCAGTGCCAATAGGAACAGCCTCAGAAGACGAGGCGGGGCCAAAGAGGGCAAAGTTGCCAAAGTCCTCAGCCCCTCCCCCAGGGGGCTTAGCCCCACCTGGTGGGAGCACTAGGGAGGGGGGCACAGAGGGGAAGGGACTGGGCTTGGTCTCAGCAGGGGTGGGGGCTGAAGGAGCCATAGAGGAGAAGAGATCCAGGTCAGCCATGTTGAGAGGATTTTTAGGCTGAGAGAGAGAGACTGCTGGTTGTTGTTGATGTAGATGTAGCTGATTTTGTAGTTGCGGTAGAGACTGAGAGTTAGGGAAAGCAGGAGGGAAGGCTGGCTGAAACATCTTGGCCTGGTCTGGAGGGTCTAGTGGAGAGATGCTGTCGGAGGTTTTAAAGTCTGTGAAGCCATCATCCACGCTGACAGACTTGAAATCGGCAAATCCTTCCCCTGCGAAACAAATAGAACAATTGAAGAGGATTGCAAAAGCATTTAACACAGCAGCCAGACAGGAAGGACATTGGCAGGACACAGAGTAACATCAGTCGCCTCAGTTCCAGATTTTTTTATAATTTCACAATCCTACAAGAAAGAGAGAGGCGGATTAGTTACGCCTCTGTAACATAACAGAGACGCGTGGTGAATTTCAAGCAGTGGAGAGACCTGCGCTGGGCTGTAGTCCAGAGACACACTGCTATGAAAGAACAGCAGCAGCACACAGCAGTACACAGACCAGGCTGGGCTCTCTACAGAGACACACACAACACAACATGCAACAGTCGTCTGTCAGTCTCTAACCGTGGGAAAGAACTCCCTACAATCTACAGACTTCCTCCCAAGTCTCAGTAGTGTTTTTGATTTTTAGAACAGCATCTTATTCCCAAACCACACATTTTACTCCAATCATGACAGGAGGCCCCTAGAAAAGCACAGCAGAAAAGTGGGTAGAGTTGTGGTTGTAGCGGCTGCTACACCTCTGCAGTAACAGAAGCAGGAAACGGTGTTCACACCACTGCTGTTTTGTGGGAGAGAGAGAACTAATGTGCTCATTATGGAGAATGAGCCTGGCAGGCAGCACACAGGAAAGGTCACTGCAATCAGACTCAGGCAGGACTTACTGGAGTCGTGAGAGCTGCTGTCCCCATCGGAAACTGTTCTAGTGAAACAGGGAACAGCAGGAAAGAGACCTACATCAGGGAGACTTCTGAATGTACTGAACACTCTGGAAATGTGCGCAAGATAAAAGGACACGCACTACAGAGCAAACACAGCACTCAGAAATAATATTCTTCTTGGTACTCAGTCTCTAACCCCTTCCCATTTACACAGCTCTACATTGGTCTAAATCTAGGTAGAACACATGGCTATTTCGGTCTACCTTCAAAAACAAGTCATCAAACATATTTTCTCCTCCAAGGCTACTATGACTTTGTGTTTGAAGGTCTGTCAGTTTCTTCCTCTAGCCATCTGTTGAGTACAGGGACCATCTCAGAGCCCAGTCCCCACTATGCACTCTCTGAGAGAAGGCTTGGGAGCTGTAGGGGTTGGCTTGGGAACTCTGTGTGTGTGTGTGACCCAGCCCAGAGCCAGGGAGGAGGGAGAGCTCTACTTACCTACTGGTTTCCTGTCACCTGGTGGCTCTAGCTGTCGGAACACACTGTATTTGTCTCCGCCAAAATCTGCGTCAAACGAGATAAACAAAACAGCTGAATGATAAATGACAGCATATCTGTCAGGCAAGAAATGTACTGTACTACAATACCACACTATTAGGTAAGTATTCTATGACAAACAACATGAACAATGTCTATTTCCTACACATCTGTTAGTTGTGGTGGAGGATGAGCAGTGAATAGTTGAGGTGTGATGTAGGGCCAGGAGGTGTGTACCTGAGGCAGGCTGAGAGGGCTCTGGAGGCTGCTCCACCGAGAGCTGCTTGAAGACAGCATACTTATCAGAAGATGATGAGGAGGAGCCAGAGACCGGAGTCAGAATGGCAGGAGCACTGCAGACAGACAGAAAATACATCATGCTCAGTCCACAGGGGAGTCTGGGGCTGTGTCCCAAGTTGTACCCTATTGCCTATATAGTGCACTACTTATGACCAGAGTGTGCTATGTATGTAGGAAATGTATGTAGGGAATAGTAGTGGACTATGTATGTAGGGACTTTTGGACACATTCTGGGGGTCAATGCTGCACCCATCTCCCCTACCTTAATCCCTTTAAGCTGCCTGAGTCAATTGGACACTTACAATGGTGAGATCTCATGGCAGTTTTACACCATACAGTCCCACAGATAAGACACAGGGAATCAAAAGCCTGGAGGGAATGAGGGATCTCTCCTGATGCCTAGCCTTCAACTGACCATCATCTTGTTAAGAGCCATTCTACAGCTGCTGTGAGAGCCAACTGTCTATCCTGACGATTCAGCGTGGGGTTTTTCAGTCTCCCTTTCAATTAGACAGTGATCTGATACCGGGGTGGGGGGGAGATACGCAGGAGGAAACAATTCAGCTTTTGTTTTTGGGGAGAGAGGAAGGGGATTGTAAAGGACTATGTCACCATGCCACTCAGATGTGAGAACCTTTATTTCCACATTCTCTTTGTTCTTTGTCTTGTAAGATAACTGGCTTTGGGCTGCCTCTTCCTGAGGGACACTCCCCACGCAGGGTTTGAAAAGTAATATAAAGAAACTCATTAAGAGATGGTGAGGTGCAATTGTTACGCTGGAGAGACTATTACAAGCAACTAAGAGACCATGTACTTGTTACCCACAATACCTGTATAAGATGTAGCATTCAGCTTTACTTCCATACAGAACGCATCATCTTATTTAAAGTAATATCAAACACTGATCCAGCCACTGAACTGAAGTCAGTCAGTCTGTACTGTACCTGTTCTGGTGCAGAGAAGGTGTGTTGGTGGGGAAGGTTTGCCCTGACTCCCCCTGGAATTCAGTGAAGGACTGGTCCCCTCCTCCTGCCCTGGGGGCCTCCTGGAAGTCCTGGAAGTCATCCTCGTCTGCTTTCCCCTAAACACACCACCAAGACGATGGACACATGAGTGAGTAAACACAGAATGAATGAACACACTTTGGATAAAAGTGTCTACTAAATGGCATAAATTCTATAATTATACATAATGTGAAATGAAACCACATGTATCTGTATATACTATGGAGAAGCTTGGTTGGCTCATTGGCTGGATGTGATACCTGCAAATGTGGGAAGTTGGTGATGAAGTTGGTGGGAAGTTGGGCAGAGGGTAGAGGAGCTCCAGGAGGAGCCCTGCCCATGACCGCTGGTGCTGGGGTAGGCATGGCCATGGACACAGGGACGGGGGTCTGAGTCATCATGGGCTGCTGGTGTTGGTGCTGCTGGGGCATGACAGGGGCCATAGCCATAGCCAGGGCAGGCAGGTTGGGCACTGGGGGAGAGGGGAACTGGCTCAGGATCTCCACATTCATGGCTGGAAGACCACTCTGCAGGGGAGGGATGAACAGGGATCAGTGGTCAGGTTCAGATAAGGCTGCGTCTCCTGAATGATGATATATTTATTTTAAATGGTATTTATGCCCCGTTTTACTCCCAAATTTCGATCTTGTCTCATCACTGCAACTCCCCAACGAGCTCGGGAGGCAAAAGTTGAGTCATGAGTCCTCCGAAACATGGTCCACCAAACCGCGCTGCTTAACACCTGCCCGCTTAACCCGGAAGCCAGCCACACCAGTGTTTCGGAGGAAACACCATTCAACTGACGACTGAGGTCAGCCTGCAGGCGCCCGGCCCGCCACAAGGAGTCGCTAGAGTGTGATGAACCAAATAAAACCTCCCCAGCCAAACCCTCCCCTAACTCGGACGACGCTGGGCCAATTGTGCGCCGCCGTATGGGACTCCCGATCACGGCCGGTTGTGATACAGCCCGGGATCGAACCCGGGTCTGTAGTGACGCCTCTAGCACTGCAATGTAGTGCCCTAGACCGCTGCACCACTCGGGAGGCCCTGAATGATGGACTTTTAGCGTGACATCACTGAAAGTCACAGTAACTGCTTAATGCGTTAATGTCGATTTTCACATGTTAGACTTTTAGAAAGTTACACAGACAGGGGCATTAAACTTTGCAAAGACACCCGTCATCATATAGTGAATAGGCAGTGCTGTCTGTAAGTGCATCATCATTTTAAAGCAGTGACACTGGAAAATTGTGCTTTTCCTTTCATCCAACCCAATCATCTATTATAATTGTATTCCATCCAGCAGGAGCCAGACAGATGTTTTGCTGAAATAAATCATTCATTAGTCAAGTTCCATTTTAACAGCCATCACTGGCGGTGGCTTCCCAATCTTTTTCATCATCGTACAAAGGATGCAACTCATGCCGGCGCTCCCTCAAGACTCGTACATAACAGAATAAGTGATATTATTCTCGCTGTGGCAGGTGGCGGTGGCGTGCAGAGTGAGTTGTGCAGTGCAGAGGATTGTCAGTCTCTCAGGGGTGCTGGTGAGCGACAGGGCCAGGCCGGGGGAGATAAGAGGTCTGCTGTCGCACTAGGCTGAGAAGAGACTCAGTCACTTTCACCTGGCTGCCTGAGCTCAGTCATACCACCACCACCACCCTCCCAGGGCCCAGAGCTGAGATTCAGCACAGTCACTCACTATCAGTCTCCCTTTCACATGTCTGGGGTGACTGACTGTAAGACCGTTCTTAGAAGATCAACTGCACACATAATAATATGCAGTAGGCCTAACTACAGAAGGTGGGTAAGGTGCTATGAAACATAATATTAGGGACTGTCCTTTACTTCACGTGAAGAAAAGATCACAGTGAAGGTGAAGGATGGCTTTGTGTCCCCAATGACAGAACAGATCCTCAAATCTTTCTGTTGTTAATAACTCTGACCCTTTAAAAAATGTAAGGTGATGCAAATGCCTACCTGTGCCACACCAATCAGAGCCAGGACTGTGTAGAGCTCCTCCTTGGTCAGCATGCCAGGTGTGGTGCGATTGGCTGAGGCCCAGATCTGGCCCAGTGCTTCCCTGGGCAGGCCTGAGGACATCAGGATGGGGTAGAGCTTGGCTGTGTCGATGCCCCCCGGAGTCATGGTGAACTGCAGGACCTTTTTGAACATCTCTGGAAGGGAGAAAGAGAAGGCATAGCAACAGGTCAAACATATTACATAAAGACTGGGTAGAACTAGGAAGTTCTCTCTGACTCAATGGAGAAGGCGTTGGACAGGATCTGAGTAGACACCATAGACATAATGCGTCATTGGTAGAAACCTGTTCCAAAACGTAGGTGTTTACCTGGGATGAGGCTGTCGTTGTAGAGCCAGCCTGGTACCATGGGCTGAGGGTACCCACCAACACCTGCTGTCAGCAACACAGGGACAGTTAGGTTAGGAGCTGAAGCAGATACTTAGGGCTGGATGTACTACCTGCTCTGCATCTCACCAGACCAGAGCCTGCCTGTATAGTATTCTCCACCTTCTGGAGATCTGAGTGGAAATGTAATGCTGCTCTGCACTGATTCACTAAGGACACATCCAAAATGGCACTCTGATGCACTACCTTTAACCCATATGGATCTGGTCAAAAGGAGTGCACTATAACGGGAATAGGGTGCCATTTGGGATTCCACACCCTAAGCTTCATACAACTATTCATGTGTCCTTGTACCAGAACCAACTACTCCGACAGCTCCTGAGGGGGAAGAGAGGGTTGGATTTGGGTTATCAAACAAATAAATGAGCCTCTCTCTTTAATTCATAGTGACATTGATCTAAATATTCTGTGTAACCATGAGGTCATTTTTTCATGAATGTACTAAGGTGGAGTTACTGATTCAGCAGGTGTAAAAGCAGCTCCTAAAACACACTGAATAAGGTGCCTTCAGAGATGAAGATGCCTTAATGGATGCATTAGACTAGTACGTCGAAATGACAAATGTTGACTCAAGCAGCTACTTGGCTACATCATCCCCTCATCAGACCAGCTCAATCATCTCAGACACTTAAATAACTCTATCACAGTTCACCCAGTCTCTGATGAGGAACCTCTACATTGCCTTGGATGACAGACAGCAAGCGACTGAGGAAAAAGACCAACAAACGAAACCAAATAGACAGCAGCAGTAGCAGAGTGGCATGCAGAATAAGAATGAGGCCCCAGGTCTAAACCCAGGGGATCCCAGTAGGAACGGGTCAATCCAAGCGTAGCATCTCATCCGTGTTAAACCTAAGCAGTCAGCAGCATGCACCAGTCTCTCTATGACTGCATCAAATGACACCCATTACCTACAGGGCCCTATGGTCAAAAGTAGTACACTATATAGAAAACGGGGGGCCATTTGGGACACAGCCAGAGCGAGACAGGTTCATCTTTAGGAAAGTGATCCCCAGTAGAAGAACAGCCAGATAATTATTTAGTCAGCAGGCAGGTATTCCTCCAGGGGATCTCCACATTGTGCAGGCTAGCGTGAGACCTAATGAGATCTGGATGGAGAAGAGACCCAGCAGAACGATTCCTCAGCTATATAGGAGTCCCGAAGCAGTTACCCAAGGAGGCAGAGATGGGACACTCTAGTCCCTATGAGTGACTCATACAAAACTGGATAAATGACATCAAAAGCTTTCAGGCTTTGCCAAACCAATCTGTGAGCCCAGAGGTGGTTAGTATGATTTCCATTACAGATTGAAAAATCAAGAGAAGTATCGGGTTAGAAACAGTAAAATCACATTTTCTGAAGTCTTATCAGTCAACGTTGAAGTGTTTGCTGAAAAATAAGAGAGGAATCGGGGGCATTCGGCCATAAGCTTGAGTGGAGAGTGAAAAAATAGATAGGCCCCGTGCTCTGCGTTGACTGTGTTAATACTGCGGTGAACGAAGGCAGAGAGAGAGACTGTTAAGAAATGGTTTCTTTTCTCACCACCGTCACTACTGGTTTGAGGAGGAGGGATGTCGGCTTGCGGTGAGGGGGCTGTGGGCCCCTGTGCTGGTGCCTCTGGTTGTGGTGTTTCTATAGTGAAGGCAGAACTCAGCTCCCCAGGAGCCTCAGCCCAGTTCCGGGCCTTGGTGCTGGAGTGAAACTGGGCCGAGACTGTAGCTCTGTAAGGGGCCAGGGTCCTCTGGGACTTAAAGCTAACCTGGGCCTTCTTTTCAGCCGTTAAATCACACGAGGAGAACAGTTTCTCTTCCAGGGACGGGCCTAGAGAAGTGGGTGAGGAGGAACATAGCTGCTTCATATCCCAACCATTCATACTGCCTGTTTCTTAGTTAGATTGAATTTAGATTTCACAGAAACTGACCATCATTGCTTTACAGCTGTCATTCAGTGTGCCAATTTAAACTCAGGGACACTGTAAGAGTGTAGAACTGTAGTGCATCAGCAGCTTCACACATTACATGACAAATATGTTCAACTTTTGCACCTAGGTGGAGCTTCTGGCCGCTTACTGAATGCTACAGATAGGCTAGGCTATCAGTTTCTAGGTCGATGGCACTAGCAGCATATCAAAGAGCTAGAGTAGGGGAGTCCAATTAATTTTGCCCCGGGGGCCCGCATTCGGTCTTCAGCGAGGTCCACAGGGTTGCACTGAAAATGTATTATAATTTGCAAAAAAATAGTCCTCTATCCATCGTTTTTTGAATTTTCGATGCTCCCTGACAGTCTAGCTTTCATTTTGGTGATTATTAGCGAGCAGGACATGAATGTAGGTTCATTATCATTTCTACAGTGTTTCAATTTGTTTCAGTCATTTTAAAATATGTTTTATAATAACCACCTGCGGGCCGGATTGGACCCCTTGCGGGCCGGATTGGACCCCTTGCAGGCCGGATCCGGGCCGTATGTTTGACCATTTTTAGCTACAGTATGTATCTACCACCTAATTGGCTTATTATAGATGGGAGACAAGTAGGTCATTAACTCCTTAAAGGATTGGAGACAGATGTGTGCGTACCAGCTCTCAGCTGGCATGTGTCCTCTGTAGGCCAGTTCACTCCTCCGTACAGAGAACACAGGGAATGATCGAGGAGATTACAAGGCAGGGGATACAAAGAGCCCGGCTGCGTCTCAAAGAGCACCCTCTTCCGCTGCCTATTCCACTAGGGAATAGGGTGCCATTTGGGATGCTGCCTAAGTCTCCTGTCCTCCTGGTGTGTTTACTGTCTGTCAGAGTCTTCCATCTCTTCCTCACTGGCTTATCAGGGCCACTGCCAGCCAGAGTGAGCACTAACAGTCCCAGCCCATACTGGATGGTACAAATACATGTGCCACTGGGAGTATTTTACTAAATGTCAGTAACACAGAACTGGTTGTTGGGTACGGCACTCACATGGTTTACTTTCTATTGTGCATTAACTTAAAGGCTTAAGTAATCTGACCATCTGTCGTACCGTCTGTATGCTTACACACAGTAAACTGACTACAAGCCGAGTCTGACGCTAGAGGGTTTTCAACACCACGATGCGGTACGGCCTATCGTCGCATCAGCAGCACTGGTGATAACTTCCAAACGGTGTTATTGGTTGATTATGAACACTGACTTATGAGGTTGATGCAAACAAAAAAACTGTTACCTTGAAATGCAGATTGAGAGCTGGAGTTTCCAGTAGAGTGTTGGGTGGCAGTAGGAATGGACACAGAGGCAGGGAGGGACTGGGAGGAGGATCTCTGACCAGGACCTGGGTCTAAAGACTGGGGATGGGCCTGGGAGGAGGGGGGGAAGGAGGGTCTCTGACTACGACCTGGGTCTAAAGACTGGGGATGGACCTGGGAGGAGGGGGGGAAAGAGGGTATCTGACTACAACCTGGGTCTAAAGACTGGGGATGGACCTGGGAGGAGGAGGGGAAGAGGGAGGAGGAAGGGAAGGAGGAAGAGGCATCTACGGGCCCCTGCATAAAGTCACTAAACTCGTCATCATCAAAAGCAGGGGGAGTGAGAGGTGACAGAAGAGTGGGATGGCGATGAGTCTGTAAAAATGGAGGAAGACAACACAGGCTACGATGACGGGAGGTGGACACAGTGCACAGTGCTATAGCAGTGACACATAAAGGCTAGTTGGTGCAGGATCAGAAAACGTACCATGGATTCTTAAGCAAATTATTGTTGAATATGTTCATCATATGAATGAATAAATATGATCATGTCCATAGTTAATATGAACTAAGGATGTCAGATCAATTAATACTAAATAAATACGGTGGTTAGTTTGATGTTTGCTAAAAGACATCTTTCTGTAATGCACAAGATAATGACAGTGAGACACACAGTAGGTCAAGTTGAAGATCTAAAACAAAGTGAAACGTGACAGAGAAACAGAAGATTATGTTGCTCTCTTAGTATGCTAGAATCTTTGTGAGACACAGAGGCAGATACAAGCTGCTCTGTCCTTTGCAACAGCTGCTGTCACATAGGTTGATAGCCAGCCTGTTTGTCTGTCTGTCTGTCTGCCTGTCTCGTCTGTCTGTCTGCCTGCCTACACCCCAGAGGCAGCCTTATCAATCTCGGGGGAGGCTGTTCAGTCAGGCAGCAGGGGAGTGGAGCTGTGTCCTGACTTCTGGAAGACAGATAAGGAGGAAACACAGAGTGAAGGACAATGACTGTACTGATGAGGGTACCTGGCTTCTTGGGGTGTGAGGATGGCGTGGGGTGCATCTTGGCGTCTCTGCTGAACCCGTCCAGGTTGCCTTTGATGGCCTCCAGCGCGTCGTCCCGACTCGCCCCCATCTGTCCCTGTGGATGGGAAAAAGCAGGGCTCAGGAGGGGAGTGTATCTAGAATGACAGCATTGAAGCGTCCTAAATCGCGCCCCATGTGTCTTTATCACACTGTGGGAACTAGGCAGGACTGAGGCAGCAGCCAGGCATGATGATGATGTGGCTCACCTTGGGTTTGACGCTGCTCAGCAGCCTCAGCTTCTGTTTCTGCTCCTCAAACTGCCTCCTCTTCCTGTCCTCCTCCAGCATCCGCTGCTGTTGCTCCAGACGCTTCCTACACAACATAACACACAGAGAGCATACAGCTAACACACACACTGACCACATAGACACACAGAACAACATGTAGAGAGAAAGAGAGACTCTTACTGGTGTTCCTCAGCCATCTGTTTCTGCATGTCGGCAGTGTACTGGGGCCCGGGGCCCCTCATGCCCATGAACTGCGGCTGGCCCATGAACTGCATCCCAGGGGCCTGCATCCCCATGGTCATCCCACCCTGCACAGAACACACACGCACGCACACAAAGCGGAGGTCTCGTTAGCATTCATAGCATTCCTTTCATGCATTATTATCACAGCGCAATGTCAGGAAACCAATGCATTTCTAAGTTGGTCTAACACAGAAATCACTACATAAGTACAATCAGACTGGAAATAATGTGTGCTATTAACACTATGCAACACAGAGAGGTCCTAACATTTCAGCAGTGAATGGAGTAAAAGTTGTCATTTGATAAAAGAAAGAGCAAAGAGACAGAAATAAAGGCAGGGGATTTGGTGAGGTTGAGGCAATGCACTGCAAAGTGCTCCTTCTTCTAAATGTCTAGCCTGAATGAAAGAGAGATAAAGGCAGGGGATTTGGTGAGGTTGAGGCAATGCACTGCAAAGTGCTCCTTCTTCTAAATGTCTAGCCTGAATGAAAGAGAGATAAAGGCAGGGGATTTGGTGAGGATGAGGCAGTGCCCTGCAAAGTGCTCCTTCTTCTAAATGTCTAGCCTGAATGAAAGAGAGATAAAGGCAGAGGATTTGGTGAGGTTGAGGCAATGCACTGCAAAGTGCTCCTTCTTCTAAATGTCTAGCCTGAATGAAAGAGAGATAAAGGCAGAGGATTTGGTGAGGATGAGGCAGTGCCCTGCAAAGTGCTCCTTCTTCTAAATGTCTAGCCTGAATGAGAGCGGTAGCTTGAGGCAGTCTGCTCTCTTATAAAGAGCAGCATTACAGGAGAGATGGTCTTGCCCTTCTTCTTCTTTTGGCTTATTTAATACCTCAGAGGACCAAAGAGACAGTAATGTAAAACAGAATACCTTTCACTCTAGGGTAATGAAAGGAATATGTTGTGGCCATTGCATTCAAATACACACACCCGTGCATGCACACACACCTGCATAGGCATGGCACCAGGAGGCATCTGGACTCCGAAGTTCATTCCCATCATCCCTTGCATGTTGGGCTGCATTTGGACTTGGACCATCCCAGGGAAACCCTGCTGTTGTTGCTGCTGCTGTATGGGCATCATGCCTGGACGAAAACACAACACATGTACAGTCAACCACAAGCACTACAAAAGGCTACACTGACAAAGGTTTGTTGCAAACCATAAAGATGACATGTAGTAACTAAAGCGTGACCATGTACTGTCAAGGAGGACAATATAAGTAGAGTTGGCCCAACTGGACTGGAGTGTGTTATTGGACATAGACTAGATGTACATTGTGCAGTGAATTATTATTGCAAACACATTTCGTGGACAGGGAAGAGTAAACAGAAGCTCAGCAACAACCCAATCTGTTTTGCCTGTGTGAGTGGAGTGCTGTAACAGCTCAGAGCAAAACAGAGGAGTATTAGGGAATAGAACTAGAGAGAGTGTGTTTGTTTGCACAGATGCTCTGGCTGACAGTCCTCCTGGAGCCTCCACATGATTTACCATATAACGCCCCAACCAGGCTGAATAATGGGTTATGGATCATCCAAACAAAGTGCTGCATGCATTCTGATGCGTATTTGCTGAAACATCTAAGGACCCCTAACACTGCCACTGACACAAGTGTGTGTGTGTGTGTGTGTGTGTTTTATGTTTTTGCACGATATTCCAAATGCCTGTATCGCAAGAATCGAGGTTCTATGATTTTTCGTGTTTATAAGCTTGTTCTCATGTTGTATATTTAGTCTCCTCTCTTTCACTCCTCTGTGCTGTGTGCACCTTCCCCATTTACACCAGAGATCTGTATAGCTTTTCAAATTATATGCTTTTTATGTATCAACTACTCAAATTGTGCGATGAGCAGACACTACTAAAACGAGACGATCAATGAAAATTGATTCTGGAAAATGAATGCTCAGGTTGTCGCAACGCGGCATTGGTACCACGTACCGGTAGCAGCATTATAGCCAACGACTGTTATACTATCTGTCTAGTCTGTGTTTTATAGATGTGCAATAAGCATAACACAGAAATAAGGTAGACCAGTTGATTTCAACATCTGAACAAAGTGGACAGACTAGCATGCTGTTCAAACAGTTGGAGACAGACAGAAGGGTGAGTTAATAACAATTCCACTGTTCAACTTTGTTAGCTAGCAAATAGATTCAAGTTGGCTAAACTTGAAATATAAAGATTAGCTGGCTCATCACTAGCACGAGGGCTTGAGAGGTTGTTGATGAGACCTGTGTTCATTCTCTATAGCCTAATACCTGCTACAAGAAGTCAGTCACTATTGGTCAATACGCATTGTGTATATTGTAGTTAAATTTGTAACCAAAAATTGCATTTTCATAGACAGACTTGAAAGCCAGAAAAGTGATTATTGCAACAAAAAGCAAGTTAAACTATTTCAATCAAATAAATGTAATTATTAGAGGGTCTTATGGTTGTGGAAGGATTATATTTAGTCCTGAATTCATTCCATTATTGCTGACTGTTTTAAATGCAGTGTATTTTACCTTTAATTGTACAACAATGCTTATTTAGAGACAAAAATGATTTTGTAAATCAAGATATATCTTGTGAATTGCCCAGCCCTAGTTTGTTTATGAAGAGTGTCATTGTAAACTCAACAAACACCCTATACATAACACAGCTACAACATAAGCTACATGATACCAGAGAGTTGTCATGGGTAATGACCAACGCTTAGTATTGTTAAATCATCAAGGTCAATTCCAGAGCTTACTATCACAGTGTGAGATGATCAAATATCCCAATTACCTAATAAACTATTACAAACAGATAGGACATAAACCTAGGGCCTATGTATTGTATTTGACTGATGTTGTTGTTGATAGCGCAGACTGCACCTCTGAACTGACTTTACTCTGATAAACATCATTATGATTTATTGGTTAGGCCTATTTACTGAATCCAAAAACGTCTCAAGAAACCAGGGCACATAAGAGAGTGAAGTGCCCGGGGAGATTTGGAAAAGTAGCGCTGACTGACAGGACACGTCACAAATGGCACACTATTCCCTATATAGTGCACAACTGGTCAAAAGTACTGCACTAAATAGGGAATAGGGTGCCATGTGGGACGTAGCGTGCAGGATGACTCACCTTGTGGCGGTCCCAGGCCCCCTCCAACAGGATAAATAAAACTGCAGGAGAGAAGGAAAAACACAGGTCAATAACACAGCTAGAGACTAGCCTAAAGGGAAGACTAATGGAGAACATCTAGGCTGAAATCATTCAACTCTCTCACAATAGGCTTTCGCATAAGTAGGAAAGATTGGACTATTCATCGAAAACCATTCAGCAAATGGATCATTATCAGTTCACACCAATAATTTGTCCGACTTTAAACAATGTGACACAACAGCTATCATTTTAACAAAGGAGTCATCATTCACATCACAAAGAATTAGCAAAACTGGAGATTGGATATGATTTCCTTACAATGGCACGGAGAGAAAGTAAAACAATAAGCATGCTGTATGGTGATGTGGCAATACCTAGCCTCCCTTTTTCTGTTCCGTCTTTATATTTTGGACACTTTTCTGTTCGGCTAGGCAGCCTGGACTTGAATCCAGTGTGGCCCTTATTGTTCTAGCTCACTGCTTTCCAGGGAATGCATGAATAAATATTGCATTGACCGCGAACACTAAACCTGACAGGCAGGAAGAAAAATCTATCCAATAACCCTTTGCTGTTGCTCAGAAGAACATTTATCGATCAGGGAATGAGCTCGTCTGAAAACAGTCGTTCTGGAATGCTTCTCCAAGCATATCCATGCTCTGTAATGTTCCATAGTGGTAAAGTAATAACAGCTAGACAAAGATTTTAATGGAATGCACGTCAGTGGTCGTTTCATGTGCTGTAATTGATGGGAGAATCTGTCTAGATCGGGACACGGCAGGGAAATGGAGACGAGCAGGAATCTATAGAAACGTATTTATCTATAGAAACACAAAAGATAGACTAGATTCAAAGAACAGACCGTGTCAGAGAACTAGGTAAGAGAGAGGGATAACGAGTCAACAAGGCCAGCTTGGAACGTTGATGCAGTCTGCTTCTTGTCTGACTCCTCCTCTCACTAGCTCTATGGTCCTACTGATGCTGGAGGAGAAAAGAGATGGATGAGGATGCAAGCAGACAGCTTTAGTCTACCTGCTGCCCATCATAACACCTGAAAATCCAGAGAGACTACTAATACCCAGGTAAGCCCACTAGCCCAGACCATCCTACAGAGCAATACACTGGACCTTAGAGCTTCACTTTACAACTGCCATTTCAGGCAAATCCATGAATCCATCCAGATAGCACTTGCAAGCTGTTTTTTCTCCATCTTGTCAAAATAATCCTTTCCCAGAGGTACCAAAATGCCATACGAGACAAAAACTATGTTTTTCTATTTTAGGATGCCAGAATCATATAATTATATTTTGAAAAGAAAAGAAAACAGTATTCCTTTGTTTACAAATTGAATAATACAATGCATTAACAATACCAGGATCCTTTCCCATAACCTGGGCTTGATGTGGAGTGAGACATTCTGGCTCACATCTGTTCTCCCTCAGATTTAGCATGTAGCTTTACAGAGCTTTCATAGCAGCTCTATGCTACGCAACCACAGCAAATGAAACCCCCTGGAACAACAGGGCAGATTAACCCAGAGTGAGATCAGCAGTGCCAGTGATACCAGCTGTGGGCTCTGTATAGGCCATTGCATTGTACAAGGCCTGTGTTCATTGATACAACCAACATTGTTGGGCTAATATAAGGCTTGGGCCGTGTCACATGCATAAAGGTGCTTCTACCACAGTAACTAGCCTACCAGAGCCATGTGTATCATTAGACCTAACGTGCTTTCTCCCTTTCACTCTGGTAACGAATTTAAACAAAAGTACTGATCTTTCAACATCAATGAACTCCTCATATGAGCCTTAAATTATGTAATGCATCCCTGACTGCACTGCAACCTAATGTAAACCATACTTCTGCAAGTCTTTCACTCTTTTGGCATTTTGGACATAATGAATAAATAAAGTGCATACTGAAAGTCTGGAAGCACCAGCACCCGTCATGTACCCTCCCAAAGACTGATTAAACAGCTCGGCTTTAATATGATACTTAACTATGAACCTATAAAATAACACTTAACCCTGTCTTGAGCAATTCATCCGAGTACAATTTCTCAGTCTCACCCATCAAAGCACTTTAACTGAAGATGAATGCTACACATAGCTGAGCTTTTCCCACAAGCTCAACACAACTCCAAAATGTAGCTAGTACCTGTTGCTACAGTACAGCTCTCCTATCGCAACTCCCTATAGGCCTCATTTAGATTTTTGACTTAACCTTTTTGGAATAGGGGGCAGCATTTTCACTTTTGGATGAATAGCGTGCCCAGAGTGAACTCCTCCTACTCTGTCCCAGATGCTAATATATGCATATTATTATTAGTATTGGATAGAAAACACTCTGAAGTTTCTAAAACTGTTTGAATGATGTCTGTGAGTATAACAGAACTCATATGGCAGGCGAAAACCTGAGAGAAATCCAACCAGGAAGTGGGACATCTGAGGTTTGTAGTTTTTCAAAGCTTTGCCTACCGAGTACACATTGAGATATGGATGAGGTTGCACTTCCTAGGGCTTCCACTAGATGTCAACTGTCTTTTGAAAGTTGAATGAGGATTCTACTATAAAGGAGGGGCTCATGAGACCTGTTTGAGTCTGGCATAGTGCCTCGGTCTCATGGCGCGCGCTCCTGACAGAGTTACCTCGTGTTCCTGTGCTTTTTCTGAAGACAGGAATTCTCCGGTTGGAACATTATTGATGTTTTATGTTAAAAACATCCTAACGATTGATTCCATACATCGTTTGACATGTTTCTAAAGGACTGTAATGGAACTTTTTGAGTTTTTGTCTGGATGAAATGCTCGCGCCTCATGAAGATGGATTACTGGGCTGAACACGCTAACAACAAGTGGCTATTTGGACATAAATGATGGAACTTCATGGAACAAATCAGTCATTTATTGTCGTACTGGGATTCCTGGGAGTGCCTTTTGATGAAGATCATCAAAGGTAAGTGAATATTTATGGTGTTGTTTCTAGCTTTGTTGATTCCAAAATGGCGGCTTTTACTCTGGCTGTTTTGGGTTCTGAGCGCCGTTCTCAGATTCTAAAGTTTTTTAAAAATCTGACACAGTGGTTGCATTAAGGAGAAGTCTATCTTTAATTCTGTGAATAACACTAGTATCTTTTATCAATGTTTATTATGAGTATTTCTGCTAAAATCACTGGATGTTTTGGAATCAAAACATTACTGCACATAACACGCCAATGTAAACAGAGATTTTTGGATATAAATATGCACATTATTGAACAAAACATACATGTATTGTGTAACATGATGTCCTATGACTGTCATCTGATGAAGATCATCAAAGGCTAGTGATTAATTTTATCTATATTTCTGCTTTTTGTGACTCATATCTTTGGCTGGGAAAATGGCTGTGTGTTTTTGTGATTTGCCTCTGACCTAACATAATCGTTTGTTGTCCTTTAGCTGTAAAGCATTTTTGAAATCGGACACGATGGGTAGATTAACAAGATGTTTATCTTTCATTTGCTGTATAGGACTTGAAAGTTACATATTTCTAAAACATATTTTTGAATTTCGCACACTGCCTTTTCAGTGGAATGTTGTCGAGCGCTAGAAAGGTTAATTAACCTTTATTTAACTAGGCAAGTCAGTTAAGAACAAATTCTTATTTACAATGACGGCTTACCCCAGCCAAACCGGGGCCAATTTTACGCCACCCTATGGGACTCCCAATCACGGCCAGTTGTTACTGGATTAGAACCAGGAACCAGTCTGTCGTGACGCCTCTAGCACTGAGATGCAGTGCCTTAGACAGCTGCGCCACTCGGGAGCCCAAAGTGGAGTGCTAGTCCCATGATGTGAGACTTTCTGGTCAAAAGTAGTGCATTACATAGGTAATAGGGTGCCATTTGTGACACATCCTCAGAATGCTATGCCAGGCAGCAGGGCCAGTGAAGAGTAGACTCACGCCTCTGGCTACTGTTGACAGCCTGGGATCAGGATGTTTCTCATTAATTTCAGGCTAGGTTGCCAGCACAGCGCCTGCCTGCTCCCCGTCCCTGGTTCAGTGTGTAACATTGTCATCAAGTAGTATGTCCACCACATCGCAGAGCCTTCACCACACACTAACACAGTCACACACACCCAGCAGGGCTATGCATAGCTAGCCCTGGTCACGTTCGCTGACCTGAGACCACTAGCCAGCCCGTTGGGTGTAGACAGCTTACTAACAGAGAAGGGGGAGAGGCCTGAAAAATACCAATAGAACCAGAAAAACATTATTCTCTACAGATCTTAGCTTTCAATATAGATGAGTTCAGTTGGGAGTTTGTACAGCTGCTCAGCACTCTAAATCAGCACTTCACCTATATCTGACCCCCACCAATGGTCTTAAAGTACACCAATGCCAGGACAAGAAATGTCTCCAGAACGTTTGTTAGTCAGAGACAAACATCACCTGTTATTTTCAATGAGACCATATATGAGATAGGCTACTCTTGCCAATCTAATCTGTAGGCCCAGCCTAATCTAAAGCTATTTGGTTTCCCCAGCATCAGTATCCGTATCACCTGGCTGGTCAGGTCCATAGGCACGTTGCAGGCAGACATTCATTATTCACACCGCTCAGCTCAGGCCCAAGCTGCTGATGAAAAAGTCATGAGGATAGCCTTTTCAAGTCCAATGTAGGACGAGCTGCTGCTTCACCAATATCAACAGGCTCATGCAGGACTCAAGACTTTACTAAATATTCACCATTTCTCATAGACCTCTACATCAATCGCTAAAAACTGAGAGGAGATTTAAAGCACAGGCTTTATTTCACTACAGCAGCTCAGGTTTAACACGATAACCGCCTGGCCATTCAGCCTATAAGTACCCACTAGAGAAAGTTGAGAACGTTGCCGGCCATCCGCTTTAGCATAATCATCAGATTCACATCAACCCGCAAGGTGCGCAAACATAAGCACCTAGACTTGATAAACAGCGCATAAACAATTTTAAAGCATGAATTGCATTAATAAATATTTGTGGAAATATATCCATGTAAAAATATAACAATAAAAAAAAACATGAGCCTAAAGTACATTTTCGACACATTAATATTCTAACAGTCTAATAAATACATTTCATATAATGCTATCGGAAGAATAAGAATTTGGTTGTTCATAAAGGTTTTAGGTCACATTAGAAAACTAAAAAACAATTATTTCAAAAGAACATAATAGCATTTTCATTCGTTTGTGTTACTTTAGGCTCTAAGAAAAAACGAAAAACCACTAGTTCAAGTCCATCACAAAGGACTCCATTATAATTTTCGTTTTGGTAGGTCAAAAGAAACATTGTGGAAATAAGAAAATGAATTTAAAATAAAACAGAATAGAATATTTGACATGTATTATGTTACTAGTCTTTGCTTAGTAGCCAATGTTGCCATGCGAGTGGTCATGTGCTTGAACGCATGGACAGCGCAAATATTATTGGAAAAAGTCAAATTTGTAAATAGTGCTGTATCTCTTGAATTGAGAGTAATTTGACAAAGGTAAGTATAGATATAAACATGTTACCTGCATGTGACTCTGAATGAGGATTTGATAGTGATCCTCCTTTCCACTTGCTCATCCACTTGGATAGTCAATTATATGTTTTGCATTATTCTAAAGGCCTGATGCAACACGTAGCATGTTTTCATTTCCAGTACAATAAATGTGATTAGTAATAGAGTTATAGTAAATAAAACAGTCAGTTGACAGCTTGTTTTTACAAAGTAAAACGTAAAAGAGAATGGTATGAATCCGCAAGGCGTGCGGTCAAATGATTAACGGTGATAAAAAGTCATAACACAAACTCATCATTATACTATTGTTGTTCTAAATGAAAATCAGCCTCTTCATTTACATTACATTTAAGTCATTTAGCAGACGCTCTTATCCAGAGCGACTTACAAATTGGTGCATTCACCTTATGACATCCAGTGGAACAGTAGTGCATCTAAATCTTTTAAGGGGGGGGTGAGAGGGATTACTTTATCCTATCCTAGGTATTCCTTAAAGAGGTGGGGTTTCAGGTGTCTCCGGAAGGTAGTGATTGACTCCGCTGTCCTGGCGTCGTGAGGGAGTTTGTTCCACCATTGGGGGGCCAGAGCAGCGAACAGTTTTGACTGGGCTGAGCGGGAACTGTACTTCCTCAGTGGTAGGGAGGCGAGCAGGCCAGAGGTGGATGAACGCAGTGCCCTTGTTTGGGTGTAGGGCCTGATCAGAGCCTGGAGGTACTGAGGTGCCGTTCCCCTCACAGCTCCGTAGGCAAGCACCATGGTCTTGTAGCGGATGCGGGCTTCAACTGGAAGCCAGTGGAGAGAGCGGAGGAGCGGGGTGACGTGAGAGAACTTGGGAAGGTTGAACACCAGACGGGCTGCGGCGTTCTGGATGAGTTGTAGGGTTTAATGGCACAGGCAGGGAGCCCAGCCAACAGCGAGTTGCAGTAATCCAGACGGGAGATGATAAGTGCCTGGATTAGGACCTGCGCCACTTCCTGTGTGAGGCAGGGTCGTACTCTGCGGATGTTGTAGAGCATGAACCTACAGGAACGGGCCACCGCCTCTTCACCCTCATCATTCAGTTGGGCCAAATTTACATTTGATTGTTAAGTAACTTGCACAAGTATATCCCATTCATCCATTTGGCATTCATTCAGTGGGTTGGCATTGTTTGCTTCCCTTTGCTCATCAACTCAGAGTCAAGGATATGTTTTTCATTATTCTAAAGGCCAGCTGCAACGACGTAGCATGTTTAGTAATAGAGTTGTAGTAAATAAAACAGTCCTGTAACAGCTTATTTTTACAAAGTAAATGTAAAAGAAATAATATCAACCCGCAAGGAGTCTGGTCAAGTGATTTGCTATAAACATAAGCGTCAACGCTGATTTAAATTCAATTGTTTAGTAATGTGCACAATTACCATTAATTCAGTGAGAGAGAGACTCATTCGCGCCTGGCTGGGTAACAACGTTCTACAGCGCATTGTCTCGTGGGTTAAGTTGGAAATAGGTGGGGGATAAAACGGGGGAAAAGTCTCTAAATACTTGTCTGTTTGTGATTTTAAAATCCTAACAAATGAGCAATGTAAAATAGAAACATTTAGGAAAAGTTAGGGAAGGCTCAGGACCTTGCATTCCTTTTGGGCCAATTTGTTTCATTTACAAAATCAAACGTCAGTGGCCGTTGGCCTATAGCGGTTCTAATTGTTAAGACATGACTGATAGATCTGACTGACTGAACTACAATAGTTGTATTATAATGACATCAGACCAGAAGCAAAAATCAGAAAAGCAAAAGTATTTTTAGTCTAAGCAGAGAGGATTTATCTTTCATGGGGGCAAAAACGAGATCTAGGTTATATGCATGTGTGTTGAGATCATGATCAAGCCTAGATTTGGCCACTGAAAGAATGAGGGCATGGCAGCTTGCTTCATGATGTCATCCAACACCTGATCAGACATCAGCTTTGTCCAGGAAGATTCACCATGGCAGCACAGGTTAGCTGCTTTAGTGCTTAAATGTTTAGGAGATAACATCTTATGGGATATTAGCATGATTTGACCTCAGTTTTTTACAAGTTCCCAGTTGTCTTGAAAGCACCAACACAATTGAAGGCGGTTGGGGAGAATGTGTGCAGTGTGGATACTCTGACGTAACGTTAGCCCGAGCTAATAAGGACGGTAGCAACTATGTTAGCTCGCTAGCTAGTCAGCTCAATCCAACAACCTAAAGATGACAGTGTGTTGAAGTATCGAATCCTCTTAGCCTGCCAATCCATACCTGGGCTGTTCGCACAAGCAACTAGCGTTAGCTAGCAAACAACATCTGACAACTCAGCTGATCTAGCTACTCGCTAACGTTAGCTGGATGGCTAGTTAGCTAACTACATTACTGTGCTGCAAATACGCGTTATATAAACTATAACACATTATTTGTTATTATTATTCGACAGCCAGCAAAGATGTGACAATACATCTAACCGTTAGCACTTCACTAAAAAGCTGCATTCCTATGATATCTAGCTAACTTAGGCATCTAGCATTATTAGCTGTATGGCTAGCCTGCCTCGCCTAACGTATTGCAACGCTCATTCTTCACTCGCTATTCCGTGTGTAAATTTAAACCGCAGCTGTCAAGTGCAGAATATCGTGAGACAAATAATTGACTCGTTTCTTATATATTTATACAGACAGAAAATAAGTACCTGCCACCTCCCCCAGATCCTGGCCGTAACGCCATCTTGATAACATTGGTCTGTGACAGAAAGATGTCGTCGGCAGTGACCGTGTGTGACGGATCTTCCGGGTCACTGTTGTTTCTCCTCCACAAGATGTCGCTGTGGTGCTTCTGTCAAACTCACTAAAATGTTTGGCATTGCGTCCATGGAAGATGATGCCAAAAGGCTCTTGGAAAGTTTACAGTAAATATGTAAATTGTGTACCTGTCTTGATTATATGGAGAAGATGCTTCTCATATCACAAGATAAACCTTTCAAATAGTCCCACATTTCTAAGGTATTTTTGATTTTAGATAAATAAAAGATTAATTAACGTCACTAAGTCAATACTGATGATTAATTTCCCTGGGTCTTCCATATCACTGACATTAAAACCCTATCCTGGGCTGGATAGAATTAAACCTGCCTCTGCAAGGTTTGCAATATGTGTGTTTAACATAAATACTGTCAGTTCAACACATGCATCGATCATGGTGTTTTTTCAGTCCCTCAAACACTGATTTTATTTGATGACATGGGAAAAGTTATCTTTGTGGATAGGTCTACTGCAACATGGGGTCAATTGACTTCCTAATTGATCAAATTAGATTTCCCTAATACAGATGTAGGATCTTCATTTGATCACCCTTTTGCAGAACTTTCCTGCAATTCCTGCAACTTGTAGTGTATTTGAGGTTTAAAAAGCCTTCTGAAGTTTGTCATTTCCACTTTGACATTTCAAATAAACTGATATTTTTACAGCTTGTTGTATTTCATGGCACCTGCATTTGTCCCCTGAGGGATTTGTCCAACATTTATACTGGCTGAATGAGGTATTGAGGCTATTGTGTGGCCCCTCACATAAACGTTTTCAGCAAGCATCTTCATTGTTGCACCAGTGACAAGGTGGAGTTAGAAGGATGAACCCTTCTCCCACTGTTCTGTGGGTGTTATTGTGAAAGATTTACAGCTTAATGAGGGTAGCCACCAGCTAGGATTGACCGCATTTATATCATTTTTACTCTGAATGCATCTGATGCTTTCAATAGATCACAGACAGGGTATATCCTGATTGTGTAGAATAATACCCAAATATGCAAAGGAGGATATTACATACTTTTGAGTATACCATTGTGCATCCACATTAGTATACTGAACTTTCTGATAGAAACTGCAATTTCCAGGTTACAAATTGCTACAAATAAATGACTGCACTACAAATATAAACACATGACTTGACCCATTAGTCCATATTGCGTCCATATTGGTACAATGACACATGGCTACAGACACAAATTTAACTGATGCTTGGTGCAATACATTCTTTGAAAGAAACTACTAACTACTCATTACTAAACTATCATTACAGATACACTGATTAGCAGTTGTCCTATCCTGTGATTTGTTTTAGTGTGAAGTGCTGATTTATACAATATCTTCTGAAGGAATTTCATTTGTTTGCTACTTTTTGCTACTTGTGAAACTCCTCACCAGCCCCTCATCAGTCTCCTCAGTCCCTCCTACACAGCTCTTTGAATCCATTCACAGGCCTTGAAGAGAGCATGGGTCTCCTACCCTGCTGGGAGCATAGAGTTTAGCTGGAGGCCGGCAGAGTCAGGCAGGTCCCCCTATGGTGGAGCTGCTTGGGCAGGCTGTGGGCAGGCAGACCCCAGAGGTGGCCCTGTGAGAGAGTCGAACATTAACCCAGGCCCACTCTGGGCATCCCACCATTCTCCATAAATCATCAACCTCTTCAGTACCAGGCCAGTGACAGCATCAGCATGACAACTGCAATCTGTCAGGATCCTTCTGTACTGTATATGATCTGTCTCTGACGGTAGAAGACAAGATGAGACACATCTCATTTACTATCCATTTAGAAACAATGGGCCAAAAAGAGCTTTCATTCTTATTCTGACCTATTCCTCTGATGGCCTGCTAGTAAGATTGATTCCCTCGGGCTGTGAAAGGACTCCCCATTCGACTTATTTATCCTTTAACAATGTAATGTATCACATCTGAGGGTTTATGGGTTTACATCTGAGGGTTTATAGGGTAAACTCATTTGTTTATATTTGTAGTGCAGTAATTTACTTGTAGCAGTTTGTGTCCTGGGAATGGTTGTTTCTGACAGAAAGTACAGTATAGTGTACTGTGACAACAACTCTCAGAAGTATAGCACTTTGTTCTATTGACTGTTTGTTTCTCTACTTCAGTCGTGTTGTCTCCTGTGTTTATGATACACAACTGTCAGACTCTCAGCTAAATTATGGCTTGTAATAGATAGAACATCTTCCAGGAGGATTTGTCCTACTTTTTACATGTTAATTGAGCCCTTTGTGTTGGCCTGGACACCTACTTTTCATTTAGTATGGCATAAGGGTTTATATACTTGCACACTGAAGACAATAAAGTAATCCCACAACAATGAGCAGGTTACATCAATTTACAGTAATTTTTACTTGGCATTGCAATTTCTGCCAGTTACTGCAGATGAATTATATGCTGAGAAAAAAGGGGATGAAATGTTTTTTTAAATAAACGCAAAAGAAAAAGAGTTTTCAAATGTAATCTGGACCTACAACAACAAAGAATTGCATTGAAATGCGTATGTAAGAAAGAACCAAAGGCCACCTATACTGTCTATATTTGTCAAACTGCATCACTGTAGGTGGTAGTGAGGGAGATGTACAGTGAAGGGCTAAGATTGTTCTAACTCAGGCCTGTCTGAGAACAGAAGCACAACAACTCTCTCAGTCAGATCAAGGGCTTTGATGGAAGACGCCTCTATCAAAGCTGCTGTATACATGTGTATGTATTTCTCCATGGAGGGCCGGCCGGTGGGCCTGAACTCTGTTCGCTGTGGCCAATTAGCCCTGGTAGAGAGTGGCCTCCTGACCCCTGACCCCTGCTGGGCAGTCTTATCCATTAACCCCTTGGGCCCCAGCTGGAGTTGATGTAGTACCCATTCTTTTGGGACTGCTAAACACACGGCCACATTCACCCTGCCGCTTCCACTTTCCGTCCCTGTGTCCCTTCCTTCTGTTCTCCACGTGTCCATCTCGCTCCTTGCGTTGACCTCTGGGTCCCCACTGGACCTGAAGATTCCCTCCTCTGTCTTAGCAATACACTAGTGAACAAATGTCAAACTCTCTGGTCAGTGAAACCTATCCTTACATGTTCTACTCTCTTATTACAATTTAGCTATGCTGTAATCGGTATCTGCATGACTTTTCTCTTTCCGGCTTAACTTTCTCCTCTACCTCCCTTTATCACCAACTCCACATCTTCCTTTTTCTGTCCTCTTTGTTTTTCACAATGTGGTCGATGACATGAATGATGACAATACCATGTCGGTCATTAACCTGAGCTCTCTGGCTAGAGATTCCATAACAGAGACCGACTGGGTGACAAATGGGGACAGAATTCAGGGAAGAGACTGTAGGTTCATTTGTTTAACAATGGTTGATGGATCAACATCACATCAAATACTATTGAAACAAAAGGCAATGATGTAAGTCTAAAATAAATGCACAAATAGAATCACTAGATTCTAAGTTCAGATATGGAGATATTAGAAGCTGCCTGGCAGTTAGATTTCCCACCAATTTTAGTTAGACTATAATATTTAAAGATAGACAGTCAAATATTTCCTCTCACAGAGCCAAAATGCAAACGTAGCCAAAATGATGCAATAAAACACACAATGATAATGTACAATATTAAATATTCAGTGCAATGCTATTGTCAATATGTGCTCACATGAACAAACATAATCTGTGATTTCAGTTATAAATTACTCTTAAATTATAACACACAAAAAATCAGATTAGCCCCAGAAAACTGCAACAATATATTGAATTATAATTTAATTGAAATACCGTAGTTGTGTTAAGTTTTCACACAGCAATTTTGAACGAGATTATGTAAGCTATTGGGTGACTTTAATGCTGTATCGTATAGCATTGTAAATTCCTTTTCCAAAAGGATGCAAATGAGTATAGTGCTCTTTCTTCTATAACCTGTGTTTCTTTCAGTGAAAAGTAGTTAAAGAGCAGTAGTCAGATCTTTAGTGGCTCCCTGGGCCTAAAATCAAAGAGCTCATTGATAACCAAACAGAGCAACATCATTGGATTACAAGGGCTTCCCCAGCGTGACTCCTCCTCTTAGAACTATGGAGGACAGTCTCTTTCAGGGTCTTTCAGTTCTCTTTAAACTCAGGATAGAATAGCTCAGCCAGAGTATTACAACAGTAATTTGCCTTCACATTACATTAACTCTTACAATAAATATCAATTCACCCTCCTGTATATTGCGGTCTCTCATTGTGTATTCAGGTTTTCTTGGACAACACACAATAAAGTGCATTCTAACACTTTGTAAGGTAACATGCTCACTGACTCAACAGATGAATTTATCAAAGTTGTCCCCTTCCAGAGAGAAAAAAACCCAGGGGCTAATCTTGAACGTTGCTTTTTGTATGGCTGAGATCCTGTCATAAACAAATGATATGCAAAACACTCACTTGTGTCAGTGGGGGAGAGCCGACCTTAAGAGTTGGACACTATAAACGGGATGAATGCAGTTCTAAAACCATATCATATTACTCCACAGAGGATGCAGTTTACGTTCAGATTTGAGACACTGTATGTTTGTTGTAGTTTTGAGAGAATGTTGTAATGTTGTACAGCTGAATTAGTATTCCCGAACTGACTCCCGCTATAACTGTGCATTCAAAAGAGTTTCTACATTAGAATATTTCCATTTCCATGTGTCATCCTCCCAATGTTCAACTTTTGTAATAAAGTTTGCATAAAGGAAAGACCCTTGAGTATTCAAGCAGACAAACGTTAAGCTAACTTGTGGATGATTCATTCGTTTGAAGTGCAATACATTTCTCAATCACTTCTTTCTCAACCATAGCGAGTAAAATGTAATTATTACTTTGATAATGAAATAGTGTATACCAATTGGTTTTATATTTGTAAGTACAGTTGAAGTCCGAAGTTTACATACACTTATGTTGGAGTCAATAAAACTCATTTTTCAACCACTCCACAAATTTCTTGTTAACAAACTATAGTTTTGGCAAGACGGTTAGGACATCTACTTTGTGGATGACACAAGTAATTTTTCCAACAATTGTTTACAGACAGATTATTTCACTTATAATTCACTGTATCACAATTCCAGTGGGTGAGAAGTTTACATTCACTAAATTGACTGTGCCTTTCAACAGCTTGGAAAATTCCAGAAAATTCTGATAGGCTAATTGACATAATTTGAGTCAATTGGAGGTGTACCTGTGGATGTATTTCAAGGCCTACCTTCAAACTCATTGCCTCTTTGCTTGACATCGTGGGAAAATCAAAAGAAATCAGCCAAGACATCAGAAAGAAAAATTGTAGACCTCCACAAGTCTGGTTTATCATTGGGAGCAATTTCCAAACGCCTGAAGGTACCACATTCATTTGTTCAAACAACAGTACGCAAGTATAAACACCATGGGGCCACGCAGACGTCATACCGCTCAGGAAGGAGACGCATTCTGTCTCCTAGAGATGAACGTACTTTGGTGCGAAAAGTGCAAATCAATCCCAGAACAACAGCAAAGGACCTTGTGAAGATGCTGGAGGAAACAGGTACAAAAGTATCTATATCCACAGTAAAACAAGTCCTATATCGACATAACCTGAAAGGCCACTCAGCAAGGAAGAAGCCACTGCTCCAAAACTGCCATAAAAAAGCCAGACTATGGTTTGCAACTGCACATGGGGACAAAGATCATACTTTTTGGAGAAATGTCCTCTGGTCTGATGAAACAGAAATAGAACTGTTTGGCCATAATGACCATCATTATGTTTGGAGGAAAAAGGGGGAGGCTTGCAACCCGAAGAACATCATCCCAACCGTGAAGCACAGGGGTGGCAGCGTCATGTTGTGGGGGTGCTTTGCAGCAGGAGGGACTGGTGCACTTCACAAAAGGAAGGAAAATTATGAGGTTGGAAAATTATGTGAATATATTGAAGTAACATCTCAAGACATCAGTCAGGAAGTTAAAGCTTGGTCACAAATGGGTCTTCCAAATGGACAATGACCCCAAGCATACTTGCAAAGTTGTGACAAAATGGCTTAAGGACAACAAAGTCAAGGTATTGGAGTGGCCATCACAAAGCCCTGACCTCAATCTTATAGTAAATTTGTGGGCAGAACTGAAAAAGCGTGAGCGAGCAAGGAGGCCTACAAACCTGACTCAGTTACACCAGCTCTGTCAGGAGGAATGGGACAAAATTCACCCAGCTTATTGTGGGAAGATATTGGAAGCTTGTGGAAGCCTCTCAAATAGCCTCTCACATACCCTCACACATAGCCTCTTACATAGCAACACAATCATGCTTAACCTCAGCTGAGCAATGTGAGAGACAGTGGCCAGGGTCCATGTATGAATTGCACGTCATACATGTTGTTAGCAGTGGCCTCCCCTCTGTGTGCCCTCTAAAGACCTAGCCCATCCATAATAACAATGTGAGACTCCCGATACTGTGCTTACCGAGACACCAGATTGGCCCTTTCAAGTTGTTCTTCCTGGGGGATATTTCGGTTGTTGTTCCAGACAAGTGGGAAAGGTCTTCCACTGACTCCCTGTACTATTGGTCTGTCTGTCACACAGGGAAGGAAGGAAAATAATCCTCTGCGTTGAAAATATTATGATTGAATATGGGGACATGTTCATGGGTTTGCTCAGATCACAAAAAACATACCGATGATGCTAAAACACACTAAAGTTTAGAACACACCATAGTAGTTGAAATGAACTTGCTAGATTGCTTGGTGTAGGTGCCTTCCTGTTAGAAATTGAACACGCACTTTAGATTTACAAACTTCAAAGACGCCGTTGTCTTATCACATAGAAATACAACAGATCTTTGTAGAGGGTGCTGTCGTCTTATCACATAGAAATACAACAGATCTTTGTAGAGGGTGCTGTCGTCTTATCACATAGAAATACAACAGATCTTTGTAGAGGGTGCTGTCATCTTATCACATAGAAATACAACAGATCTTTGTAGAGGGTGCTGTCGTCTTATCACATAGAAATACAACAGATCTTTGTAGAGGGTGCTGTCGTCTTATCACATAGAAATACAACAGATCTTTGTAGAGGGTGCTGTCGTCTTATCACATAGAAATACAACAGATCTTTGTAGAGGACGCTGTCATCTTATCACATACAAATACAACAGATCTTTGTAGAGGGCGCTGTCATCTTATCACATAGAAATACAACCAATCTTTGTAGAGGGCCAATAAACACAGAAATTGACCAACAGGGCTCATTGCTTCAAGGGTTATGTGCATTGTGTTACACATTGCTCCTACTGACAAGGAACACACACACAGACACACACACACACACACACACACACAGACACACACACAGGGACAATGTATACACCTGGGGATTCAGTGTGTCGATCAGATAGCTTGAATAAACATGATTTGCAAAGGCATGAGGGGTGTGGGGTCATCTAGTCGATAGGAAAACATTCCTTTCACACTTCTCATAAGGAAACAGTCAGGTGAAAAGGTAACACTCAGGACGTTAAGGTTGTAAAATGCCAGGAAATGTTGTGCTTAGGTTAGGGGGATAACCATTTACCTCAAGGTCCCTCATGAGTCATGACTAAGTATACATGTTGCAAGGGAGGATGAATCAATCTATTGCTAAATCTGTCAACCACTCTTCCCACTGGGCAAAAACTGGTTGGCTCAACATTGTTTCCACGTCATTTGAACAAGAAAATTCAATGACATTGAATCAATGTGGAAAACTGATTGGATTTGAGAAAAGTCGTTAACTTAAGGGAATTTAGTTTTTTTTCCACCCAACTTTTATGCTAAATCCAATGACATCGGTGAAATTGTTTGGGGATTTCACGTTGAATTCTGGTTAGTTGATAACTCAACCAAATGTAAATCAAAACTAGACATTGAACTGACGTTTGTGCCCAGTGGGTTATTATGTCATCAATAAATATAACCTTTCTGTTTAAGACACACAAAAACAGAAAACACTGACCAACACTAATTCATTCATTTTGAAAAGCTTTACTTGAATATCAACATTTTCTCAGAAAGTATAAATAATGATTTTAAAAGATTGATTTCCATTTTTATACAAAAATACATCAAAGAGAAAATAACTTGTCTTTGCCTGTCATCTACAGTTAAAAGTGGACCTGCATGCCCTCTGATTAGATGGCAGTGGGTATGTTTAAATTGAAACAAGGTAGTACAAGTAATAACAAGATAGTGACCTATTGAAAGGGAGTCTGTACAGTATGTGCCAACCAAAATATGGAGGTGGAGAGGGTATGACTTCAATTTAGAAAATATGAAGTAAAATAATTATTCAGAAAGCACGCAGTCAAATGCAGACTATACAAATGTTCATTATAAAAACCTGATTGTTTGTACCCTGTGCTTGTTTATCTGGAACTCTCTGGTGGATTAGGATTTCATAAGTAACTAAGTGCGGCTGAGTATCCAACTCTCCATAACATTTCTCAACCTCTGTGGAATCCAGCCTGATTATATTGGTTGCTGTCACAACAATAGATGCTTTTATCTTCCACCCATTCACAAATTACAAGACTCATATCACTGTTTTGCTTGCAAATACCTGTAAATATTGTCATTGTCACTTGGGCTGTTATGATTTATAAAGGAGAATAATAAAAAAGGGTCCAATTCCATATGTGTCTTTAAATTAGGAAACGTTGGGAATGAGGAAGTGGGAGGAGAGGGGAGGGAGCCTGGGAGGGCTAAAGTCCCATTCCTGAAATTCACCTGAACCCTATGAGCAAACATCAGTCAGAGAGAGGTCTCCTAGGCAGGCAGGCAGGCATGGGCCACCCTAGGATTGGGACAATGTGTGCATCCTAAATGGCACCCTATTCCCTATATAGTGCACTACGTTTTAACCAAGGGTAGTGCACTATATAGGGAATAGGGTGCCATTTGGGAAAAATCCTATAAATGGGTTTGAAGGCATACAGTGAATATGTGAGTCAACACACCCACAGGGCAGACTTTGTTTATGATATCATGGCACACTGACTCTCTCTTCAGAACAAAACATGGGAAATGGGTGAAAGAAAAACACCCAAATTGTCCAACTGAATTTCTGACTACTTTATATACAGTATCTACTGTACACATATATATTTTTTAAATAAGTTAAAACTTTGGTTTATTGTTTTGTGTCGTGTTGCGGGCAGCTCTGACAACAGAAACAACATGAGGGGCACTAAGTTCATAGAGTAATGGTGCATCTCAGAAATCCCTCTGTCTTCTGTTTGTGGAGTACTGTACACAATTCAGTCTTCTGAGGCTTCATATGCACTTCATATGCACTTCTATGCACATTGCATAGTCCTTTAGGTTCTAAAGATTGTCATATCTTTCAATCACAGTTTACAATTGGAACCAAATAAAAAATACAAATAGATTGTCTATTATATTTCCCCCGTGTTTGGGAATGACAAATGTTGAAATCCTTTAGACACATGAACAAAGTTATAATTATCTGCACTATTGACTGTTCAGTACAGAAAATCACATAATGAAAAGCAAACATGGAAGACTCCTTCAAACAGAACAGGTATGTACATATATGAAATATCTATCTACAAGAACCTATACAGTTGCTCAGGACAAAGTTAATATGATTGTCATCCAGTAGTTCTGATGGTTGTGCATTGCCGTTGATAATATACAGTATAGTGGGGATCAGATTATTCAGATCTGCCCATCATGAGTCCGGGCCCCATGCCAGAGGGAATCACCCAGTCCCCCATACAGTCCATCCCCACCACAGCCCAACGTAGCTGGGCCGACTGAGGCAGATTGTGTCCTCTCACCCCAGCCTCCATACGCCTTCATCTTTCCACATCAGATCACAGTAACATGTTAGTTCTTCATGGACATCCACTCCACCAGTCCTATTCTTACATACCACAGCATGTAAGGCATAATGTGAAGATCCATTTGTTTTGTTCCTTGATAATGTCACAAATGATTGGCCACATAGAAGCGATCACTTGTCATTTGCACACATTTTCAATGAAAAGATAGAGAAATTAATTATGTTTTCTCAAGATTGTGTTTGTAGTGAAAAATCATACATCCTTGTTGTATGTCAGGGGAAATCCAGTTTCTCCTCCCTTCATTTAGGTGTCTATTAACGCAAAACCTGCAATGTGCATTTCTCTCCCCTTCTCTCACTCCTCCTCTCCTCTCGCCCTCCGTCACCGCCGCTCTGGATTTATTGACTGACTCATCGTCCAGTGCGCTGTTGCCAGTTATTAGGAGTTGTCATGGTTACCACAGTGAGTGGGTGGAAAAATGTGCTCCTGTTGCTAGGCACCAAGGAAGTCAGGTGTGTACTCTCACCAGGCTTGAAGAGGACACTGCAAAAAGAGAGACCGAGAGAGAGGGAAAAAAACGTCAGAGTGAGTATATCACACAAACAAATGAAGAAAACCTATTGAATAACACAAGAAACAGTTTCTGGTGAGGATGTATTTAATATGTATTGTCATGATAATAGGTCCCATTTCCCCATGGTGTCAGATTCAGATTGGATGTAAACGGCTCCAGCAGATTTATCAGCCCTGTGGCCTACTGCCTACCTACACCACACCTGACCAAATACATTCCACATCCTTCTTCCACTTCACTGAAAAGCCTTGCTTCCATTCAAATGGCCTTTTGGAGATTGTTTGTGGAATTCATGTTTTCCTTTCGCTCAAGGGGTGGAGGCAGTTGACCCTAGCGTGACCCTCTGGCCAGCAAACAGCCCTACCTGATAAAGGTGGAGGCCAGCTGCTCAGACCACAGTCTAACCCTAAGTGGAGGTGAGTTTAACATGGGGTGGGAGGGGTGTCCTCAGCAAACAAGAGAGTTATAAAGTCTGAGCATGTTGGTCATGTCATGCGAAGAGCCCACTGGCCTCTCTGCACCACCCAGTCCAAATAAAGACCTGAGAGGCAGCCTGGAGGAGCCTGCTGTCCAAACGCTGGCTCGTTTAAATGCTGCCGCACCTATTAAGCTACAAATATACCATGATCTCATCAGAGCATAGCTCAAAACTAGACACCAATATGTTTAGGTTTATTTTCAATGCTCTGAAAAAACATTACTGATGACTGTCTTAGGTCTCGTTACTCAACACTGTAGAGCGATGGGTTCTACATACATATCAAACCAAAAGTCCCCAGTCAGTATCTTTCCAAAACCACTCTAATAAGGGGACAGTTTGCTTTCAAGCCAATCGGAGCATCTGCCAGAATGTTGCTCTGAGCGAGACATCTCAGCACTTCAGCCTGCCACCCAATGAGCAGTGACAGTGCTGCGGCCGGGCAGCATAGAGTGCTCTGTCTCAGGCAGCGTGGGAAATTGAGCGTGTGAAAGCAAAGCACAGAGGAAGGCATTTCAGGCTAGAGCGATCACTGGGACCAGGGAGATGTAGGAAAGGGGAAGAGCTGTAATTACAACAAAAAACACCCCCACCCTCACCCTATACTCCCCCACCATCAACCCCCATAGCAGGGAAGTAAGTAGCAGGACACAAGCCTCCTGAACGTTGATTAACAGTGGGGTTCATTTCCTGATCAGGGCACTAGGTCTTGCCAGGCCAGGGAGCGACCAGCCCACTTTCTCCCCAATGGAGAGGAAAGCGAAAGGAGGCATCATTAATCAAATGCCGTTCAGGATGAGGGCACGGGTGATTGATTGGTCCGGCCTTTCAAAGGAAATAGGAATTCTGAGGAGTATCCATACACCCGACTCCTTGGGCCAATGATTGAGATTTGTGGTCCACATGCTCAGACAAAGCAGAGTGAACTGAGGACTAGGGTCAAACCCAGCATCAAAGCCAGAGCCTCACAAAAACATTAGCTGTGAAACCATTATGTGAATAAATAAAGATTGCATTATTCAATATCTCATAAGTCTTATCTCATATTGCCATTCATTGACTTGAGATGCATAAGATGATGGATTACATGAATTAAGGTTCCTGTATCAGTCTGTATAAACATTTATTTATGCCTATATAGTAATCTAAAGCGCAGACATTTATAACGCAAAATATGGTATATTGCACACAAATATTCAGTTGAATGACCTTGGCTTTGGGACAACAACACATCACATTGGGGTGAATTCACTGAGCCAGTGCAGTTAAACTAAGTTTGTCTGGTATCAGATCGGTTTGTGTTCTTGCCAACTCCATTGCTGTCATTTTCAAGACAAATAGAGTTGGCATGATGGCACAAACAGACTGGCACTCGGGCTAAAACTAAGGGACTTTATTAAGTGACCGTACTAAGAAAATAGTATTTACCCAGGAGAGACCCCCCAGTTGCACCATCTTGTTTACGGTAGAATCCTAATGTAACAGGGATTAAACAAGTCAACACACAATCACAACACACACACCTAGTGTGCAATCTAAAGGGCACCCTATTCCCTACATAGTGCACTACTTTTATCCAGAGCCCTATGGTGCACTATATAGGCAATAAGGTGCCATATGAGACACAGCCCTACTGTATCTATCCTAGTCTATCAGCCTACTTTATCTAACCTAGTCTATCAGCCTACTGTTAGTGAGTGCTCAGTTCGGGGAGGGGGTGTCGGTGTCGGCTGTGAGGAAGATTTGGTGTGTTAGTAGATAAAGAAATTAATCAAGCCGATCTCTAATGGGAGGTTTGCACAAGATACAGTACATAGCCTAACCTCTGCAAGCTCGGAATTGATTTTCAAGCTTTACAACTTACATTTCCAACCACCTATATTTCACAAACATTTTAGTTTAAATACAGTAACTTGTGCAAACATATCTCAGAGAGCAGCAAAAGGGATTATTCCTCACATTATATATGTACATGCTCTAATACACAGAGAGGTCAAATATCAGAGACTGAGGACAAACAGTGAGGACAGACACTGAGGACAGACACTGAGGACAGACAGAGAGGGGAGACTGTATTGACTGAGTCAGGGCCAGGGTAGAGGGGGGGGGGGCTGATTGTGGCCTGTGTCAGGTGAGACTGAAGCATGTTAGTGACTGACTTGTTTGCTGGATGACATGGAGCTGAGAGTACTGAGGCTGTTGGCGTCTGTCACCACCATGGCTGAGGGAAACCGTGACTGGTGGGAATATTGCGTGGGCTCCTGCTTGTGAGGGTACACTGCCACAGACAAAGACATAGAGAGAACGTCTCATTGTTCATTTTAACCCAATAGATTTGCCTTTATTAATGGGTTAGCATTAGGGTTAGGATTAGGTTTAGGATTAGGCTACTTCTGTACATACTGAAATTGAGTTTCAAGCCAATTGCATATTAGCAGTAGCCTGGATGGCAGTTTCTGCACTCTTGTCAACTCCTTATGGAATTGTCATGCTAAACAAAGCATGTCAATGAGTGAAAAAGTATCTGGGACCAGGCTAAATCTCCATTATATCCCATCTATGACATGGCATTAGCAATCGTTTAGTGCTTACTAAGAGGCAGGTACTGACTGTGTGAGTGAGTCACGGTAGCCATGAAAGGCTGCTGGCTGGGGGACTGCTGCATCAGGCCATGCTGGTGGGGACTGTGGAGCTGCTGGGAGAACTGCACCGGCTGCAGAGCTGCAAGGCTCCCCGCCACGCTGTTGATCACTGGTACCGACTGGGACTGCGACGTGTTCAGACCTACAACAAATAGAACCTCAGTGATATGGCTCATGTCAAAAACATGACAATAAAAGCATGACTATATTCCCTATATAGTGCATTATTTTGACCCCTATTGGTCAAAAGTGAGTTGGGCGCCATTGGAGCTCAACCATTGTGTTCATACGAACGCACAAGAAAATAATACAAGAATGTAAACAGAGGAGAATATGGGAAATGCAAAGCGCTGGCTGGTTGGTTGATTGGTTGACTCACTCTGTGCAATGGTCATGACTCCAGAGAGAGGCATGATGAGGTTTTGTGTCTGCTGGTGTGTATGGTGGGAGCTGTGGATGTTGGTCAGCGTGCTCACAGGTGGCAGGCCTCCACCTGACGCAGACATCTAGAGAGAGAGACACACTAAGAAACTTAGTGATACCATTCTGGACCAAGAATGAAGTCATGTACTGACAATATGCTAAATCTAACATGCTAACTGATATAAGGATGGTTAAATCAGGGTATAGAGTATAGTAAATCACTTTAGAAGTGAAACCAGATGTTCTCAGCAATGCAGCTCACATAGATAAATGTTGCGTTAGTTCTGCTGTGTTTGTGTAACACTGTGTTTGTGTAACACTGTGTTTGTGTGACACTGTGTTTGTGTAACACTGTGTTTGTGTAACACTGTGTTTGTGTGACACTGTGTTTGTGTAACACTGTTTGTGTGACACTGTGTTTGTGTGACACTGTGTTTGTGTAACTCTGTGTTTGTGTGACACTGTGTTTGTGTAACACTGTGTTTGTGTGACACTGTGTTTGTGTAACTCTGTGTTTGTGTGACACTGTGTTTGTGTGACACTGTGTTTGTGTAACACTGTGTTTGTGTGACACTGTGTTTGTGTGACACTGTGTTTGTGTAACTCTGTGTTTGTGTAACACTGTGAGGGGATGTGACACTGTGTTTGTGTGACACTGTGTTTGTGTAACACTGTGTTTGTGTAACACTCTGTTTTGTAACACTGTGTTTGTGTAACACTGTGTTTGTGTGACACTGTCTTTGTGTAACACTGTGTTTGTGTGACACTGTGTTTGTGTGACACTGTGTTTGTGTAACACTGTGTTTGTGTAACACTGTGTTTGTGTGACACTGTGTTTGTGTGACACTGTGTTTGTGTAACTCTGTGTTTGTGTGACACTGTGTTTGTGTAACACTGTGTTTGTGTAACTCTGTGTTTGTGTGACACTGTGTTTGTGTAACACTGTGTTTGTGTAACACTGTGTTTGTGTGACACTGTGTTTGTGTAACACTGTGTTTGTGTAACACTGTGTTTGTGTGACACTGTGTTTGTGTAACTCTGTGTTTGTGTAACTCTGTGTTTGTGTAACACTGTGTTTGTGTGACACTGTGTTTGTGTAACTCTGTGTTTGTGTGACACTGTGTTTGTGTAACTCTGTGTTTGTGTAACTCTGTGTTTGTGTAACTCTGTGTTTGTGTAACACTGTGTTTGTGTGACACTGTGTTTGTGTAACTCTGTGTTTGTGTGACACTGTGTTTGTGTAACACTGTGTTTGTGTGACACTGTGTTTGTGTAACTCTGTGTTTGTGTGACACTGTCTTTGTGTAACTCTGTGTTTGTGTAACTCCAGTCATCTACACCGAGCAAATCCTGAGAAGGAAGACAATAAAAAAGGTGAAATCTGATGATAAAGTGTAAAAGCACAGACTGAAAGTTGTAGTGTGTATGCATGTGTGTGCACGTGGGTGTGTGTGTGTTCACGCACGCGAGTATGTTTTCATATTCCCTGCCAGCTACTCTGAGAGGAGGGGATGGTCAGACAGTGGATGTATCTCAAATGACACTCTGTTCCCTATATAGTGCACTATGGGCCCTGGGCAAAAGTAGTGCACTATAGAGGGAATAGGGTTCCATTTGGGACTCAGACAGTCATCTGTACGGTACCCATAGATAACAACCTGTCTGCTCTGACCTGTTCCACACTATACTGACCTGCCCTCCCTACAAAAAACTAACATCCTACTGACAGGAGAGGATGACAAATGTACTATGAATCATCAGGGATCTTCTCACTAAATAAAAAGGTTTATTTTCAACTTTGCTAGATGTAAACATGGCAAATCTGGTTAGTGTCATAAACTCGTTATTATTCTGATACTAAGAATACAATATAATTGTTTTTTGGCACCAGTGTTCAAGAGTTAGTCTCTGCATGTACTGTACTGTCAAGTTTCATTTTCACCAATCAAATATTGGACTAGGGCAGAGGGCTGAGTTTCTCCCCTCGCGCTCCCTTTTCTGAAGGTAGAAAAAAACATTGAACATAATCAAGCGCTGTCGTCATTTCCCTGGCAGAGCAAGCAGTGCTGAGCGCTCCAATCTCCGCTTCTTTTTACAGGGCATTTAATCAATAAGCGCATAATGCAGAATGTTTCTTTGTCAGGTTTATCGGCTCAGCTCTGGACCTACCCGGTTCACTTTAGTGGTGAAGGCGTTCTGTATGGCCTGAGCCAAGGCCTGCCGCCTGCCTGCCTATCTGCACTTTCCACAGAGAGAAGCACAATGCTCTAACTGTTGTTCCCTACAGACTGTTCCATGGCAGTCTGGCTCCGGGACCTGCTTTATATGTCTATGGTTGCGTACCAAATTATACCCTATTGCCTTATATAGTGCACTACCTTTGCCCAGAGCACTATGGTACACTATATAGGGCATAAGTAATGCAGTACAGAGGGAATAGGGTTCCATTTGGAACGTACCTCATGTTAAACGCAGCCCTGGTCCTTATCTAATCAGAGGCCAGGAGGGCCCAGGTGTGTTACTCACCATCTTGGCATCAGGTGACAGCAGACTGTGGCTGGGGTCCAAGCCACCCGGAGACACCTGCTGTAACACCGACTGGCTGGTCGACATGCTGCCATGGTGGTTGATGGTCGTCGAGGAGCTGACCTCACTGGGTCCCTGTTGGCTGTACCGCACTGGAGGGAGGGAGGTAAAGAGTGAGAGAAATTGACAGATTGTTCGATTGAGAGTTTATTTCTTGACCTAACAACATCTGTGTTACACAGGATAACAGTATATAGGGTAGAGAGACGGTAGCAGGCCTCTCAGTATGACTAAGTGTGCTATGTCAGCAGGTGCTCCAACCCATCAGACTCACCTGCTCTTTGACTCAAACAGGGAGAGCAAACAAACACACTGACCCCTCCACTGGTGCTATCAGCCCAGCTCAGCCAAGGCCATTTAGTAAGTACAATACACCGTACACCAGCCCCCCACAACCCCAGTCCTAGACTTTATGAACTCAAGCACCATTGTTTTTTAGAAAATCAACACTACAGCTTCAAACACGACAAATACAATTATTTACATTCAATCCAAACATTTGTAATTCTCATTACATTCATTCAACATTAAAGTCCTAAACTGCCATAGAGGCACCAGAGAGTCAAAATGCAGGGAGTTTTGTAGGTTATTCCAACAATGGGGGGCACAAAACCTGAAGGCAGATTTACCTAGATCAGTACATAACCATCCCTGTGAACCGGTTTGGTGTTTTGTTATTTTAACAGTGAAGTGAGGTAGGTCGGAAGCTTGTATAGTTGAGCTTTGTAAACAAAAAGGGAGTAATGAAGTGGTCTACAGGACTTTAATAAGGACCAGCCAACCTTTTGATACAGGATGCAGTGATGCGTATTAAAACTGTCACCTGTGATAAGGCAAAGGGCGCTATGATAGACGGCATCCAAAGGTTTAAGAGTAGTGGCTGCGACATTCCGATAAATGGTGTCACCATAGTCAAGGACGGGCATGTAAAGTTGACTGTACAATCTGCTTCCTGCTGTTCAGAGAGAGACATGATCTATTTCTATAAAATAAGCCTACTTTAAATCTCAACTTTATAACTAGCTCATCCGTATGCTTTTTGAATGTAAAATGATTGTCAATCCAAAAGGCCATATATTTATAGGCGGGAATCTGCTTGGTGAAAGAATCATCCATTGCATAAATGTGTAAAAGCATCTGAAATATTTCTATGAGAATTATAAAGCAGCAAACATTTAGTTTTTCCCGCACTACGTACCAATCTTAAATCAAAGCATTGCAGCTCCAACGTAGCCTGGTCAGCCGTAGGGGCAATAGTGTCATCTGCATACAGATCGATGTTACAGGCTTTTTCAGAGAGACCAATATTATTCATACAAATAGAAAAGAGGACAGGTCAAAAAATAGACTCCTGCCGGACACCTTCTGTAATATCCAGGTAACTTGACACCATCAGAAAGAACACATTGTGTCTTGTCTGACAGATAGTTCCCAAACCACTTGTAATACGCCTGGTTGAGACCCATTTTAGACAACCTTTGAATGAGTAGGGGAGGGTCGACAGTATCAAAGGCCTTGGATAGGTCTATAAATATGGCAGCACAGTGATTCCTACCCAGCATGGAAAGGATCCCTCTGTGCCCAGGTAAAGGTATGGAAGTGAAGAAATGCCTTCTACGTACAGTATGTCATCAATAGGGAACCCTGTCATGTTCTCACCTATCCTTCCACTCTCCAAACACTTAGTCACTGAATTCTGTGACATCATTGAATGACCCATCTCTTAATCCCGTGTCTAGACCCCCTGTTGTCTCCCACCTCCATTGGCCACCGGGGGCCAAAGGAATGCTGCTCTCCTCCTATCAAATAGATGTTTGCCTGGCCCCCTTTGATACCAACAAAGCAAACATTACACATTTACAACCAATGTCAAACACATTCTTATCCTGTAGTCTCAGTCTCACACAGAGTCTCCCTCCCTCCCCCCTGCAGAGCAGAGCAGTGGGTTGTGACACTGGGCCAGTCCTAAATGGCACCCTATTCCCTATATAGTGCCCTATTTTAGACCAGGGCATATAGTAGTGCACTATGTAGGGAATAGGGTGCTATTTGGGACAAAACCACTGTGACAGTGTTTACTCTCAGATCCCAGATCTTCCCTGTGCCCTCTGTCCCTGACCCACGCATGTCACACTGAGTGCCCTGTCTGTCACAGTCCCAGATAGTCACAGACAGTCCCAGACAGTCCCAGACAGCCAGACAGTCCCAAACAGCCACAGACAGTCCCAGACAGTCCCAGACAGCCACCGACAGTCCCAAACAGCTACAGACAGTCACAGACAGGAGACACCAAGCATCATATGTCTGCCATAAAAGAATGGGAGACCGTATCTCACTCAAAATAAAGTTTACCTTAGTAAAAACATACTTTACTGCCTGGGAAATACAACTAAATCAGACCAGAGAATTTACCATTTTCATCTTGACTGTATTTCATCCACTAACAACAAACATGTTGTCCAGTCTGTCCAGGCAGACCACAAGAGAACCACAGACAGACCTCATATTGTCTAGAACATCACACTAGCAACCCCACAGCACTTGTTAACACCGCTACAGAACAATAACGCACTCCATCAGACCCATGACCCCCATACCCTCACAATGGTAGAGGACTCATAAACAGGCATTTATCTCCAAGCTGGACATCCTGTAAAGAGTCAAGGGGAGAGAGGTGCTATTCAGGCCAGCTTTGTTTTCCTGTGTCAGGCAGTAATTCTGGCTGCAGGGAACCCCAATCCCAGTCAGGAAAGCTTCCGTTGTCTAGTCTGTCTGAAGCAATTGGTCATTTGGAAGGAGGAGGAGGGCTCCATTTCTGGGACACCAGTGGGGCGGCCAGTGGTGTCCACATACCAACCTATGCACCCCCAGTTTGTTATTGGGATATTATAAAGATGCTGTCAATATAGCTTGAGATTAAGAAATCTTTCTTCCTCAAAATAACGTTATATTAGAGACAAAAACAACCCAAAATTTAAACAACTACTGTACTTTCTTGCTGCATGACATTTGGCCAATTTCAGACTGTGTCCTACATCCACTCTTATTTACATCCTAAAAAAAGTTTGCTAGCTCCTCTCTATCACCAAATAATTCTCAGCTGAAATATGGCTTGAGCTAAACCAACCACAATACCAAGCACACTGAGCACTGGACCAGGGGAGACTAGAAGTAGACCAGGGGGAGGGGGAGAACTCTGTGAAGGGGAGTGATAGAGTAGGCAGCAGGGAGTTTCAGCAGGTTTAAAAGGCTTCAGTGCTCTGTGTGACCCATGTAATATCAAAGCCCCTCTTCCCATCCCCAGGCACTGGTCATTGAAGCTTCGGTGCATATGAGAGACCTCCCGGGTCTCTGTAGGACGTAGCAGGCCTTGGTACCTCTCTGACCAGGCTGGGGCTCCCAGTGGACAGAGCAGGGCCAGGCAGTAGGCAGGCCTTGGTACCTCTCTGACCAGGTTGGGGCTCCCAGTGGACAGAGCCGGGCCAGGCATAGGGCAGGCCTTGGTACCTCTCTGACCAGGTTGGGGCTCCCAGTGGTCAGAGCAGGGCCAGGCAGTAGGCAGGCCTTGCCTCTCTATCCCTTGGCCAGGCAAACTCCCACATAGCCTTGGGTGACACAAGGCATTGAGGCAACACAACCTGCTCACCATTTTTCCCTCCTATAATATGGTGTTTTACTCTCACTGTTTTACTCTCAAATTAAATAACACTGTTTTCAGAGGATTACCAAATGAATAGAACGTGCCCATTACACCAGTCTACCAGGTATTGAACCACACTCCCCTCACTGCCGTCTTAATCTTAGAGCTAAAACCTTTCCAATGTGTCAGATTAGCTGGGAGATACCTGAATCAGCAGGCTTTGCCGTGTGAGACGAGGGAATATGCTAAAAAATGAAATATCAGCAGGTTATCAGGGGTTCAGTTCAATCTCTTAGCACATTCTGGTGAAAAAGATGCTACTGTTGCTGAATTATCTGGGTTGATTGGCACGTCAACGTCTTTATCTTAGCTTTGATGCAGGTCAACATAAAGGGAGGGCCTATTTAGAACTCTAGACAACACATTCAATATTATTGACACAGAAGTAGCAGCAAAAAAGAAAAGCCGCCCACCTCTATACTTTGCTGAGAAATGTATGAAACTGCTCCCTAAGCTTAGCTTTCAGATTCAGGTTGTATGTTTAAATGAATGATCCAAGGGGAAACTATGGCCCTAAAAGTGTTATGGCCTCAGACACAAGGATCATTCAGCTGATGAAACAGTTTGATTAGACCAACAGTGTATGTGAATCACCTATTACATGTATGTATTAACACGTGACTAGTAACAGAAGATATCTATTTATACATTTGTTTTGGTTTGGTCTTTTACCAAACACTGACTGTAGAATAACCTCATCTTTCCCCAAAAAATACTATTTGACTGTTTCTCCCATTGTGACCAATCAAGTTAACTCACCCTTATCAACAGAAGTAAGAGAATCAATGAAAACTCCAGGAGTAAGAGGTTTTCCTTGATGTGACCTGATAGTGACCTCCCTCACATAACTGTTGTAGTGGCGCTGAAGGAGGGGGCTACCCACATCTCACTATAGACTGGAGCACAAGGGGTCATCAGTCCTGTCTGGCCAGAAAAGAGCCAATACCCCAGAGGACAGCTCCTGCTGCTCTGGTCTGCAGAGCGCCCAGCCCCAGCCTCCCTCGGCCACTATACTGACGCCCTATAAAGGTGAGGGGGGAGGCTTTAAAATAGCCCCTCCCCAAGGCCCAGCAGTGATAAATGAACCTAGGTTACAGTCACTGCAGTCTTCCAATACGCCACAGACAATAGGGACCCCTGCCAGGCTGGGGTATAGAGAGGAGAAGTCAGGGGAGCCACTTATCAAAGGACTGGGAGATGTAGTAGCCAAGGATTTTAACTGTCCATTAAGCATGCATAACACAGGCCGTGGCCTAGCAACGTGATGAGGCAACCTGCTGGGGTGCTATTGTCAGGCCAGTGGCTGACACTGAAAAACAGCTGATGCTGTTGGCAGCACACCGGCAGGACACCTTGTAAGCAGGCAACAGAGGGCTAAGGGGAGCAAAGTACCATCCGCTTCTGACCCTTAACCTATCCCTCTACAACCAGCCCCTTCTCTCTCCCCTCCACACAAGCCTATCATTGAACCTAGCTACTCAATTTGAAACCTGAGGTCAATGCTTGGTCAGGTGTGCTGGTAAAAACCACAAGCAAACAGAGCATGGGCCAATGGGCCCAGTATAACCAAAGGTAAAAGAGCAACCCGAGGCAAACGGTTTGTTTTTCTAGAGAGTTGACCTCGTGTTCTAACTTGAAAGAACGACAAGAGGCTTTGATTGAGTCTCTCCAATCATTGCTTTTATGGAGGTGAGCGATGGCACTGAGGATAATGCTGTGCCAAGATATCAGCTCCATTTTATCTCTTATAGATGCCGGTAGATGGCTAAATTGCACTGAGTGCAAACAGCATTATGATGTTTAACGGTCAGTTTGTTGGATTTCCTCTTTACAACTTCAGGAACTTTGTTGATTCCCCAAAAAGTCACCATTGACCGACCGACCTTATGCTTATAGAGTGAATGTGGAAGTAGTGGTTATAGGTTCAACTAGCGTTGAATCCCTACGTGACCCTGCCCTGACCCTGGCCTGTCACAGGACTGCTGCTCTTTGTGCCACTCTCCTGCTCCTGCCTGCCTGCTGACTTTGGAGTGGAGATTGCAGGTACAATGTGGATTGTTCTCAGTGTGTTGTCAAATATCAGAATAACAATGACATTTGCTCAGCTCCCTCAGTGACTCTTATTGATCACTTGCCCTCTCTCTTCTCTCTCCCTGATCTCATCAACCATTTTTCTCTCCCTCTTTTCACTCTTGCTTGGGGATGAAAATAAAATCATCCAATCATTTTGCCAACCATTGTTCTTCTAACTGTCAAAGACATGTCCCTGATCAGGATACCATAGTGATTAAATGCACTCAGATCATGGCTGGGACAGGTACAGAAAGAGGAAAGCCCACATTTTTTTATGATTCCATGATTGTGTGTAGTAGATATAATAGCAGAGTAATGTACTGTTGTATGCATGTGGTGTGGAGACACTACCTGGCATCTTACTAGGGGGGGATGCGCTGGTCTGGGAGCTGTGGTGGTGTGGGGAGTTGTGGCTGTGAGACAGGAGAGGGTTCATGCTGTGGATGGGTATGGGGTAGGCGTCCATCGCCAGCTTCTGACGGAAGGCCTCCTCCTTACGCCGGTTGGCAAACCAGTTATAGACCCGTACCTCAGTGACCAGGTTAGAGCCCAGCCCATGAGCTTTAGACGGAGACACCCCTCTCTGGAGACACTCAGCCCTATAGGAGGAGAGATTGAAATAGTATCAATGGAATACAATGGAAAAGAACAAAGGGGAAATATAATGCTAGTTGCATTGGAATGATAGTTGGATACAGTAAACAACGAGAGACATTCAACCCTGTCAAGATCATTCTAAGCTAGGGCCATATGCTGCTGTAATAATGGAGTTAGTATCAAATAAGATGTGCCAAACATTCAATTATTGAAAGGAAGAACACAGTTGTGTCACTTTTTCCCAAATGGCACCCTATTCCCTATATAGTGCATTACTTTTGACCAGAGCCATATTGGCACCAGTGCACTAAATAGGAAATAGGGTGGCATTTGGGACGCGGACCAAAAGGTGTAACTTTCTCATTCTCCAAAGCGTCCTCCGCTCACCTGTTGCACTCCTCCACCAGAGCCTCTCGCTCCTCTTTGCTGGGGTTCTTCTGTCTTTCATAGGCCTGGTAGAGGATCTGTTGGGATGCAGGCCCCCATTTGAAACGGTTCCGTCTCATTTTCTTGCAGGAGGGTTCAGAGCCCACCTCCTCCCCTTGCTGCCCCATACCCTGACCAGGAGGGTTAAACTCTGGGAAGAAAAACAGCACCTGATCCTGACTGCCTTTGTCAGTCATGTTGTTGACAGAACCTTGCACTGCCTGGTTGAATTCTGGAAAATAAGAACAAGGTACATTTGATGCATCTCATGTCACATAAAAACATTGTATTGGCTGGAATGGAGACAAAATAAATCAATAAGACAATAAGAAGAAATCAGGCATAATTTAATGAGGGACAATTTCGCAATATGTAGCCTAGGTCCTAATGATAAATCAGGCACATTTGAGGCATAGGCTTACTAGAATATGATACTGACCATATGTAGAGCCGAAATATGACATTTATTTTCACGCAAATTGTGTTGTGGGTGGCCATTAGTATTATGACGCCCAGGCCAACACACCTCTGTGACTCGAACTGTATCAAAGGCTGTGTGAGAAACTCAAATATTAACTTACGTCTTAGAACTTCCCGCTGTTTCCTGACATACCAGGTGTAGAGCGCCGCTCGTTTCTGAGTTTTCATGGGCGTGCCTTTGTTGAGGTGCTGTGAGAGGTGAGACTGATTTAGTCCGGTTACGTCCACCACCTCGCGCTGTGGTATGTTGTGCTGTTGCATGTAGCCTTTAATTATGCGGGCGGCACGCCACGGGTCCTCACTGTGGTTACATAAAACACACATAAAACAATATTCGAATCACCTTGCTAAATACATGTTATTCGTTCTATTAGTAGGCTAATAGTGTTATGTGTATAATGGCCTATAGGTGTTGGTGCTAAATTAGTACCGACTCCTAGGCTATAGACCAGTATACACCATAACACTCATACTAATAGCCCTGCTAATCTAATGTATTATTCATTGGCCAAATACATTCCTAACCTTGCTTCAGCACCAAGATACAGCACGAACATTTATTTCCCTTCGTTTATTCTATTCGTATTTCTCTCGGACTTCCTCGCCTGACGTTATCCCTGTTTTGCAAGGCCCCAATTTTTGGGGGGTTGGGACAATTGTTAAGTACCCTAATAAACGACCATTAATCATTGTATTCAATAGTATGTAAATATTTCCAAAGGTTACGGATTTTACTGAGCTAGTGTAAATCGCCTGGATGACTTCAAGTGGTGTATTACTTAACTAAAAATACTTTAAAGTACTACTTTATTCGTTTTTGGGGATATCTGTACTTTACTATTTATATTTTTGACAACTTTTAGTTTTACTACATTCATAAAGGAAATAATGTACTTTTTACTCCATACATTTTCCCTGACAAAAAGTACTCGTTACATTTTGAATGCTTAGCAGGGCAGAAAAATGGTCCAATTCACGATCTTATCAAGAGAACATCCCTGGTCATCCCTATGCTGCCTATGATCTGGCGGACTCACTAATCACACATGCTTGTGTGTAAATTATGTCTGAGTGTTGGAGTGTCCTTGAGTAATTTTCTATTAAGGTATCTTTACTTTTACTCAAGAATGACAATTGGGGTACTGTTTCCACCACTGGTGAACTCATAATACGTTCAGAAACCTGAAAATACTCCGAATCAGGCCTATTTTCAATTCAGTGTTATGACTGTAGCTGAGGCGACACTGATGCATTTGAAAATCAAAATCCTACACCTTGGTTTATACATTTCCCACTGTTTTTGAAATGTCAATATTTCATACCAGATGTGAGATACTAAGGATATATGATACAGAAATATATTACAAATGCTACTAAATTAGGCTATCAAATAATCTAAACTAAGCACCAATAGGATAGGCCTAGGGTACATTGGTTTAGAAGCACAGTATTTTATGTCATCTGTGTCTGACACACACTGACGTTATAGTCTACACATTTTCCCATTTGGACAATAGGCCCATAGGCCTAATCAAATCCAGACTAAATCATCCCAGAATCGAGTATGAATCAAATAAATAAATAAATAGGTGATTTGGTTGAATAAGATCATGTTGTTTGCTTAAACATAGGAAATGGATAATACATTGATAATACATTGATAATACATTGATAATACATTGATAATAAATTGATAATACATTGATAATACATTGATAATACATTGATAATACATTGATAATACATTGATAATACATTGATAATACATTGATAATACATTGAATGTATCAATTCAAGGCTTCCATCCAAAATTGCATTCAATTATCGAAGAATACACTTGCACATGGGCTAAAATCCTCGGAATTATTCCAATGTTTCAATTATATCAACTATAAACAATTGCACAATTGCACCCAAGGATGACAGCTCAATAGGAGGCTTTATGTCGATAAAAAAAATCTATATCTCAAAACAACTTAAAAGGCCTAGAATATATGCGCAGCGTGCTTTAAAATATTACAGTAAAATAACACTTAAATGTATCCTACCGTCACAGTCATCTCAGATTAAGTATTGACTTCACATGGGTCATTTTTGCAAATCTACACACAACTGTTTGTTTTGGAGAGTTAAGTCTGCGGGTTTATATATTGGTTTAGATGTTGGTTTATAACATTCGACAATGAATAACCAGATCTCCATTCACTCTAATCATACGACACTGTGTATCTTTCAGTTGATGATTTATAGAATACAATTAATAATAACTTAACTACACGTGGGTTAGTTTTGATTTTCTGCCGGCCACTTGATCATGTTACTAGCGTAATGAATGAACATTTATAAATGTATTTTAGAAGATAAATTAAGACAATAACAACATATACAAAGATTAAGTCCTTTATAGACTACATTCATAAAACAAAATAATATTTGCTTCAAGAAGTGTTGCAATATTTCACCAGAATATTCTTCTTCTTCTTCTTATTATTATTAGAGCCTATATCTAGTGCAACATTTAATCCTGCATAATAAACACATGCGTGGGTGTGAATTCACTTTCTCTTCTTGCACTGCCATATATAATCTAAGTGAGAGAGATCGAGTAAGTTAATAATAAATAGATCTCGTTTAGTTGATATTTTGCTAAGGTAAATAAATAATAACCCGTGTGGATAATTAGTAACTAGAACGTGAAAGTACTACTGGCGCATTATTTTAAATTTGTAAACACGGGGAACATATTGCCTTGCGCTTTACATTTAAATTCAAATGTGTTTTTACAGGAGTTTTGTCAGCATTCTAAAATACAGACACGATGCAGATACACTTCTTGGGCGGAAGGTAGCAGTTAGAGTGGTTAGAGCGTTGTAACAGTATCTGACAAAGTAACAATCTGTCGTTCTTTCCCTGAACAAGGCAGTTAACCCACTGTTCCCCGTTAGGCAGTCATTGTAAATATAAATAAATATATAAACGTTTTAAAGACACTGAAATTACAGCAAAAGCTAAAATAAGTAAGCATATCCATAATAACATATTTTTTGTTGAACAGTCCTAAATGTATGCAATGAAACATTTAAAGTTGTATCCACTTACGCTAATATTCGGTCAACTTCTGCCCTCTGCTCCGCTGCTTCCTCCGTGTTAAGCGACTGGAGTTCTTTTAGTATCGGTGGGGTATCGAAATCATCTCCGTCCTCGGACCCCTCGTCTCCCGACAGTTTGCCCTTACCGTGTCCGTTGCTCAACGTTAGAAATACCGGCTTCGAATCCGAATCATTTCCGTTGATTTTAGAACTTGGCGGAGACATGTGTAGATTCTCCAACTTAACTCCAAAGCCATTCGGGCTGGGGTCCATATCGTCCAACGCTTGGATCAGAACATCTTTGGTAACTCCGGAATCTAACAAGGCGCTCAAGAGCTCCTGTTGGAGAGATGTCAACTTGGACACCATTTTCGAGAACATTAAAACAAAGTTAAATTCTGAACTTAAAGGGAGGCTGGGGAGAATAAAAACTAGAAAGTACAAAAAAAAAGTTCGATCTCTCTTCCTCTCGTGCTCCGGTGTTAATGTGAATTTCCTACTCCTGACACCTGCTCAGAGAAGCTGGTTCACTTCCCATTTGAGGAGAGTAATATAATTTGCCATGATGCTTTCAGAGGCCAGGGAATATAAAACATGGTAATTAGTGGGCTGGCTGATGGGGACTTTATGCAAATCGTCAGAAGAGGGCTGCACTGACGAACTGAAGCAGGTAGACCTGACAGTGTTTACACTGGAGCGCTGTTGCTTTTATTGGCTCTGCCTTATCAGCAACAAAACTTTCATGAACTTTGGACTCTGTTGTATAAAGACTTTGGTGAAAGAGGAGGGATGGTATACTTGTGATAATAATTACACTACTACTACTACTACTACTACTAATTCTAATAATAATAACACATTGTAATTATAATAATATTGTATAGTCAATATCATATATTATTCATTACAGCATTTATCGTATCAACTGTGTTTACTTTTGTGGTTGTCATTAAATTAAACAGAAAAACTTGCAAGCTACATGACATGTATGTCACACAACGTGACACATCCTTCATTATTCACCTACTGTCATAACAAAGTACTCACACAAGCTCGATTATTTCATTATACAAAAGAATCTGATTGTGATATATATATATATTTGACATAGGTCTATAAATATATCAGAAACGTCTTGGCCTATGCTTAACAGGTCAGTCAGTCTTGGGCTTGTACTTTGTTTTTCTATATCTTTCTCATAACGTCTAGAGGAATGTCTGACCATTTAAACCACTATTACAGTGAGTTGTTTTCATATATATCAGAATAGACATTAGAAGAGGAGGAGAGGTATCCGTGAACAGATCAGCGCAGGAATCGTGGCCATAGTTCAAACGCTCCAGACTCAGAATGATTGACCAGGCCAACAAGCAGGTGCAGCTGAATATCATTTTTATTGATTTATTTTATTTAACCTTTATTTAACTAGTCAAGTCAGTTAAGAACAAATTCTTATTTACAATGACGGCCTACACATCATAGTAAGCCTACATCATCGGGCAGGTTCGGTGACCTGTAGAACGGGGAGAACTAAACAAATTAACCAGGCTAATATGGAAGAGTTGGTTGGTATAGTCATAAGAGCAAAATGTGGCCTGATATTTTGATAATTTTGTATCCATATGAAAATACATTAATATTGCTTAGCATATTGGTTAACAAGATGTTGATTATATCATATCTGATACAGTGGTATTGCCTGCCAATAATTATACCGCCCTTACTGTCAGTGTAGTATCAATACTCGTGGTTGATCATTATATGACCAGAGGACAGAGCAAACCTACTATAATTTAATTGGTCTGCAAATAATGTTTACATTATGCCTATGTTACGCCCCACGTCGTGTCAGTAGGATAATGTTTATAAACTAGGACTGCATTGAATTACTTAGACAATTCCTAATTGTATACACGTTCTTTATAAGTATGCATTAATCCAAGCAAATAAATGATTGTAGGCCTATGTGTCATCCACAAGGCTGTATGACAACCGGCAGTGATTGGGAGTCCCATACAGCCGCGCACAATTAAGAACCTAGTTAAATAAAGGTTTAAATAAAACAAATAAAAAAACAAGGCTCCTATATCTATCTAACTATTGCATCAAACTATCTTTTTAAATTTGTTTTATTTAAATGTCCTATGCTAAAAATATGTTGATTTCAACCATTTCTAAAAGCTAATGTTAAGAGGGCTTTGACCCCAAAAGGCGTTGTGTTGGTCATGACACGTGTGTCATTTGGTGTCATTACCCAACGCCTTTTGGGGGTCATTTGGTGTCATCGCTGCTATTTTTCTCTGTGTCTCTCTGTCTTGTAAAGTTTTCCTGAGGCTAACACACAAAACCTTACCTGCACTTCGAACTGGTGTAAATTTCCATCGATCCATTCTGTGCAGCCCGGGTGGAGTTGATAGCAGAACCGTAACATTTACAGATAAATCCCAGTCTGTCTACATACAATACTGTCTCCTCCAATGACAAGTTTATCTGATGTTGATAATGTTTTTTTAAACTTTCCAGACAGAATTGAGGGGAATTATTTAATTTCAAAATGATGGGATCGAATTACTCGTTTAAGTCATATCCACTTCATATCCAGCCATATATATCATCGTAGGTCTATATATCATCGACAAGACTGTTCAAAAATACATATATTTATATTGTAACTTTGAACAATATCGGTTTCTTTTCCAGCCCTGTATTAGATAGCGGATTGCAACTAACTGTCCTCTAACGATCTAACTATTGTATCAAACTATCTTATTTTTTTCCTTTTTTATGTCCTAAGTCAAAAAGTTGTTGATTTTATCAATTTCTCAAAGCACATGTTAAAAGGGCTATAACCCCCCAAAAGGCGTTGTGTTGGTCATGACTCGTATAATGGTCTTGAGAATTGTGTGTAATTTGGTGTCATTACACAGGATAATGTAATGCAATCAATCTGCTTCTTATCGCTGCTATTTTTCTCTGTGTCGCTGTCTTGTAAAGTTTTCCTGAGGCCGACACACACCTTTACCTGCACTTCGAACTGGTGTAAATTTCCATCGATCCGTTCTGTGCATCCCGGGTGGAGTTGATAGCAGAACCGTAACATTTACAGCTAAATTACGGTCCGTCTACATAGGAATGTTTGTTTTTTACTTTCCAGACAGAATTGATGGTAATTAATTCATTTCGAAATGATGGGATCGAAAAACTTGTTTTTGTCATATCAACTTCTCTCATAATTAATTAGACAAGGGTGGCTTACTCAGGAAATTCATAATCTGAGGTTTGGTGGAATTGGCACTCGGCAGAGTTCCATGAAATGAAAAATCTGAATAGACGAAGTAATTCGGACTTGACAACAAGACCTATGGTTCATATGAATAATTAATAAGTAGAGCTGTACTCAACATTGTCTGTCATGTCTCTCTCTAAACATTATGTCTCGTACGCCTCTTAACGGTATGTCTCTAATGAATATGCCTGAGCACCTACAGTACACTGTTAAAAGAAAGTGCTTTGTAACCCCAAAACTAGTGACAGCTGAGCTGCCACCAACTTGAAGGAGATGAAACCGTAACTTTGCTGGAGTATTGAAATACATCAACCTGAGACATTTTTTGGGATGCCCTTTCCTTTGATAATATTGAATGTGAGAATGGGTGCTGTCCTCATTGAAGGTCAATTTGTCTGTTTTTGATATCCGTTCATCACGATCCATTACACCACATGGCACAACAGCTTAATACTAATATGGAAATGTACTTTTCTTTCTTTAAACATGCATACAACATTGTGTGAAAGAATTATAAAGTATAAACATTTTGAATTACCAACAATACAAGTCAAGTGGCAAGAGTCAAGTGGCAAGATATGAAACGCAAGGTGATTAAAACCAGACTTTCAATTAGTTCAATCACTCTATTGCCTCTCATTGCAACACAATCTCACACTCATTTCGTGCAAATATGTACAAAAAGTATTCCAGCAGATTTTGTGCGTTTCTGAGCGTTTTATGTAGCTCAATTCCTGTGAAAAGACAGATTTTTGTGCGACTTCATTCATAGGAAAATACATTTTTCGGGGCAAACTTCGGAACAATCTTTTGAAAGTTATTAGAGCAATACATGACGGGCAATGGTGTTCAACACTGCTATTTTTGTATCCCCCATTTATTTACCGAAACAATTAGAATATAATAGTAGTATAATCGTTTTTTTATTTTTATTAACGCCAATACTGTTTCTATGCTTGTTTTAGCTTAACACTTTGGGACACTGCATTTGTAGTGAGAAAGGCCCTTTTTTCATGTAGGTAACAGTAGGCCTACACAATTTTCTTCATAACGCATTTCATATTTAAACCAGTTAAAGATCATGAGTACAGTACATGACAACTAGATACAAATATTATATTAAAAATCATTGATACAAAAGTCAAAAGTCGGCTATTACTTGAGTACCAACAAAGTGAGTGTGTGTATATGTATGTAAGTGTTTGTGTGCCTGTGTGTGCATTACAATTTCGCATTATAAAAATGTATCCCCATTCCCCAATCAAATACCTTCATCGATACCACAAACAAAAATCTGTATTTCTTCTCAAATCTGGCAATCTTCATAAAATTCGACATAGCTTTGTATAAAATTAATTATGAAAGAAATTGTGTAATGTACATGAAAAAGTGGAGTCTTGTATTGAATGAATTATGAAGACAATTGTGTAATTTAGGCTCCATTAAATCTTTGTAGTTTGCACGTTTCAGCAATTATTAACATGGTTAAATAGTTGTAAATCTCTGATTCATTTAGCTTTTGGTATATTTGGCATTTTTATACATATTCTGCATTTCCACTGAAAGCAATAATTAATCAACCCACTACTGTAAATAAATGAACAGTACCTGTTATAAAACAAACATTTATCTCCGTAAATAAGTATGAGAAATGCTTTAAAAAAAAGTCTGAAGCCATTTGGCTTTGGGTTTCACAGTCCTTTAATAATGATACATGTTATATCAGCTTAAAAAGGGTTTATTTCCAACCTCTGGGGCATAACATGTTGGGCAGTGGTATAGGAGAGTCTGACACATAACCCCTAACTTGAGTTCAGTCTTCTCCAATGAGGACCAAGAGAGGCCTAGCTTCGTCCTTCATGACTGGGAAAGGCCTTGATTCTAGGCCGTAAGAAATCCTACAACCATCTCATTAGATCAGAACAGGATGGATCAACAGTGATTCATATTACTGGTTTGCATCCTTTAAAAAAAATATAGTTGTGTTTTTCTGCATAACACACATACCCATATGATGTGGATCATTGTCAGGTTATTAGATGTATATGCTTCAGTAACAAAAAAACACCATGGTTGTAATAACACTTAAAACAGGTTGTTTGTAAAATTGTAGAATGTGCTTGTTTTGGGTCCACACTGGTAAGTTAACTTGTGGAAATGTCTGGTCACAGAGGACTTTCTTCTGAATAACTGGTCAGTGAAAAGCACTTTCCATTCAGATTTAGGCAACTTTAATGTAAGGCTTGATCACACCTGTAGTGACTAGTTCTATCCATAACTCCCATTGTTGCTTATCTATTGTTCACTAGATATATTAGTAGATAGATAGATATATTCATGTAATTACGCCCAACACGACGTTGGAAAAACAGAACGCTTACTACTAGATCACATAACTAGACATGAGCGGGACGTAATCCCAACACTGCCACCAGTGTAGCGGAAGAAAGTGACAACTGCAACAGGGACTCTAACCAGGGCTCATACGTGGCAAAGTGAGCTCTAATGGCGTTGCCATGAAAGCCCAGTAGGCCTCTGGGCAAAGGCAGTAGTCCTACAATGCTGGCATATGCCTTCTTACAATAGCCTAATTATATAACATGATTGATAGGACCGTAATAATCATCATGAAGTGCCATAAGTGTAAGCCAACATAATTCCTTATTTTACATTAACCTGTTTAACTGCATTGATATGGCTTAATTGATCATAGTCCAGACTAGTTATCGATGAAAATACCATGCAGTTGCACCATGGGAATTTAAACCAAACAAAATGTTTCCCCACATTTCCCATTATGAAAATGTATCCCCCTTCCCCAATCAAATACTTTCATCGATACTACAAAACAAACATTACAAATATAGCTTTTTACTCCAATCTGGAAACCCTCATACAATCTGAAATAGCACCAGTATCCAAAAGTATTAAACGAAAACAAGCATAGAAAACAGCATAAATAAATAAAAAATAAGGCTACTGTTATATTATAAGTATTCTGGTGACAACCTGGTTGATTAACAATATTGGGTTGTTAACATGTTTTTTACATTTTTATATATATAGATAAATGTGGGACACAAAAAAAGGCAGTGTGGAACACCATTGCCCAAAATGCATTGCTCCAATAACGTTCATAAGATTGTTCTGAAGTTTGTCTCCCAAATTTTTTTTTCCTACGAGTTAAGTCACACAAACGAGTTAAGCCACACAAAAACGCACAAAATCTGCTGAAATAATTTTTGTAATATTTTCACAAACCCTCTTTGGTTATCCTTATCATTTTTTGAAGTATTTTTTTATTTAAACTTTATTTAACTTTATTTGATCAAATATGCATTTTGATTAACATATTTAGTTGGATTTATTCTTAGATTATTTTGGTAAAATGAAATTAACAAATCATTAAAACAATTTGAATACATTTAAAAAATATATATTTTGGGGATATCTTCACCCTTTATTGAGACAATGATGAAATGACAAAGGAGATACAGATAGGTGGAAGAAACAGACTGAAGGGTTGGAGCGGGAATTTGGTGAGGAGAGGAGTGACATGTCTAAACCGGGTGCGTTATCACTAGACCATAGGCTCTGCACGACTTGCATGCATTTTTATTAATGATATGTTAAAAAAATAAATGTTTTTTGTTCATTTCAATTAACCCCAGAATAATTTCTTACAGTGTGGTTGAGTGGGTAAAATTCCAACAAAATGTATCATTTTTTACTTTACTAGGCAAGTCAGTTAAGAACAAATTCTTATTTTCAATGACGGCCGTCAATGACAGCCTACCCCCTCAATGACAGCCTAACCCCCTGAACAGTGGGTTAACTGCCTGTTCAGGGGCAGAGCGACAGATTGTCAGCTCGGGGATTTGAACTTGCAACCTTCCGGTTACTAGTCCAACGCTCTAACCACTAGGCTACCCTGCCGCCCCAGTTTACTGCCCCTCCTATTTTTAAACTGTCTAAATAAAGCATTTAAAAGATTCTCCATAGGCCCCTATCATGAATCAATATTTAGGCTATAAACCATTTGCATTTCTAAACCATTGATTGAATGAGAAACACAGCTTTTGTGTTTTGATGCTGCCTTTTACATGAACTGAAACCCTCAAAAAGTGTTTTCAGAACACTCTTAAAAACATCAATATGAAGGTTGAAGAACCACTTTGGGTGTTTCAGAGTACTTATTCATTCCTGTTTCAAAAAACATTCTGTGCATTAAAACACTTACATTAGGCTTTCCTTCAAACACCCTTCAAAACACCAAATCTCAGTTTAGGTGCACTATTCATGGTTCATTTCACAATCACGGTATTCTGAGACTTTTTACAGTGTAATCCATTAATGATTTGTCTTTGTTTTTCAAAATTGCTTGCATTTTTTCTGCTCTTATGGATCCACCCCTTTTTCTCAATTTTCGCCTAAAATGACATACCCAAATCTAACTGCCTGTAGCTCAGGCCCTAAAGCAAGGATATGCATATTCTTGGTACCATTTGAAAGGAAACACTTTGACGTTTGTGTAAATATGAAAGGAATGTAGGAAAATATAGCACAATGGATCTGGTAAAAGATAATACAAAGAAAAAAACAACCTTTTGTATTTTTTCTGTACCATAACCTTTGAAATGCAAGAGAAAGGCCATAGTGTATTATTCCAGCCCAGGTGAAATTTAGATTTAGGCCACAGCATTGTATGTGCAAAGTTTTAGACTGATCAAATGAACCATTGCATTTCTGCTCAAAATGTTGTATCAAGACTGGCCAAATGTGCCAATAACTTTTCATGTTCAAAATTGTGCACTCTCCTCAAACAATAGCATGGTATTCTTTCATTATAATAGCTACTGTAAATTGGACAGTGCAGTTCGATTAACAACATTTCAGCTTTCTGCCAATATCAGATATGTCTTTTTCCTGGGAAATGTTCTTGTTACTTACAACCTCATGGTAATCGCATTAGCCTATGTTAGCTCAACAGTCCGGTGGACGGAACACCTATTCCGAAGAAGTTTTAAAGCTCTTTATGAAATGAAAACACTATAAAAGTTGAATACATTTTTATTAGTGTATAAAATAACTCAGTAGGAAAATAAAAACAGGTATGATTGCAACATTTCCTGAAGGTCATTATTTGTAGAAAATGTAAATGACTAAGGAGCCAGGCTCCTGTCATTTTCACATACCTCCAAAAGATCTGTCAACTATTAACGAGAAATAATAGCAAACAGCAAAAACTGTTTATCCAAAATGCAGTGCATCATCGGGCATGGCTGTTGTGAAAGAAGCAAACTGTGTGTTGGAGCGTAGCGGATAACACTGACGGACACAGGATTCTCACATGAGTTAGTGACACAGGCAGGGACACAGGCAGGGACAGTTGGGCAACAGAGTCTGTTTCCCAAATGGCACCGTATTCCCAATATAGTGCACTACCTTTGACTACACAGCACTACTATGAGGCCGGGTCAAAAGTAGTGCACTGTACAGGGAATAGGGTGTCATTTGGGATGAAGACCATCAGAGGAGATCAGCCATAGTCCTATTACAACCTCAGTCATATGCAGTGCAGTGGCCTCTGAGTTTGGTCTTCAAACCACTTCAGTATAACTATCTATATTTGGTTGTACTTTGGACTGTTATGGACTGTACCACTGACCACTGTTACAGTATTCATTAGAATATTGAAATCAGATTCAGTTGAAATACAAGGACCACCACACTGAAGGACATGCAAATCATTACCCAAAATAGCTATCAATGGAGCCTAACAAACGGATGCAAATTGAAAACAGTGAGATTATTCAGGAGGACTGCTTCAATTACTGTTGGGAGTTGTATAAAACAACATAGAAAGAACAACAGTAGCACATTCATCCACATAGTTTTGACATGACAACACATACCAACACTTTAATGAACCCATAAGAGAGAGTCTACATCGATAGGCATGTCGTCTCCATATTGTTCTGACAGTTGAGAGGATGGGATTGACTGTTGAGAGGATTGGATAAGACCACTGAATCACTCAACATGGGCTGATAAGAAAATGATCCCCAAAGCTGGAACAACAATACAACTGACAAATCACAGACATTCTTAATGAGATATACTCAATTTCCAAAAACAATTGGCCAATCGGATAAATCTCATCCCTAAAGTTCTGTGTTCCCTTCAGAAACCAACAAGATCATAAAATGGATCAACGCCTGGTGTAGAAGTGGGACTGAGTATGAAAGGGCCACGCCAGGATGTGACAGTCAGTGTGGGATCTGGATCCATCTGGTCTAGGCAAGTTTGCTGTCAACAGTTTTAATGGAAGTGTGATGAGTCCACAGGTTCTGGAATGAACTGTGAGTACAGGTGGTGACCAAAACTACGCTTGGCTGCCATTTCAGTCTTCAGTGACCTCTTCCCCCCCTAACCCTCCTCCCCCTGACTTTACGATGGGTTTGGGGCAGACAGCGGAACGTTTGGAAACTCAAACTGAAAAGGGCAAACGCTTCATGTCATGTGCGTGAGATTCAGGAACCAGAGACCATGTCCCGTTCCACAGACTAATCTGGACCTTACCCTCCTCACATTTCACTCCCTGACCGCTCAACGCTCACCTCTCCATCCTGAAGAAGGCTGGGGTCTATTGTCATTTTTTCACTGCCTCTCCCTTTTGCAATATTATTCTATAAACACTCAGCACTGGTTTTACATTATATTTTCTAATTACTTTCCGCATTAAGCATTATTACAAAATCCACACAGATTTTTTAATTTTTTTTAAATGTGTGTTTTACGAATACATTGACTGGGTTTTACTTATGACCAACTGTTCTTACCCATGCCCTTTGTATAATGATATGTGGAGATAGATGTTGTGTTACCTTGGCATGGAACAGATCGAAGGGGCAATCATCCACACCTACATAACAAAGAGCCTGTTTCAGTAGCATACGGTGTGTTTTGCTTTGGCACAGTGTGATAGGATCTATGTCTGTCACGTAAAAATATCACCGTCTTATCGCATGATTAACAAAAATCTTACCTCAATTGACCTAATTTAAACTAGGATGATCCTGTTGAGATAAGTAATCACCTTTCCAAGATAGTGAGAGGAGTTGTGTCATTATAACACAATTATCATACAATTCACACTTCCATTACACCAGTTTTCCTAAAGTTGGAACCAGATAAAACAACAAATGCAATTAATCAATCAAACCCTGGGACACTCACATGCTAATAAAGTGATAAATCCATCAATTTGATTTATTAGAGCGGCAGAGGGGCTTTGATTGCAAAACATTGAGTTTCCATTGGAAACATTAGCAGCTTTGATCTCTGAGAGAGGAATGGGATTTCATCACTGTCCCTGTAAATCACAGGGAGAGTTCAGCCAGTGATGTGGCTGATACCAACACACACCAGCATAGCTTACTTCTCATTGACATCCTGATAAGGTGATACAGGAGGACACTGAAGAGGAAAGTGATGAAAAATGCTGCTGGTATCTAGGCACGACCTCCTCCCTATTGTTAAACATGACCTGTGGATGATCCCAGCCTGACTGAGGCCCTGACTGTCTGACAGCTAGGGACAGTGTTAGCTCTGTCAACACACATTGGAGAGGGTGTGCATTTCTGTGGACTTTTCTTGAATCAGGCCCAAGACATGAAAGTCTCTATGCCATGTTTGCTCTTATGGAGTGTAACTGAGTTTTTCCTCCTTTATTTCTCTTTGTTACATCCTGTCAGATCATAGAAGCTTTGAGGTCACACCGTCATTCATCAGTGAGCTGCAGGGAAAACTGTCATTCCTCTTTCCTTCTATTATTCCCTCACCTCCTTTTACTCTCTCTCTCTCTCTCTCTCTCTCTCTCTCACTCTCTCTCTCTCTCTCTCTCTCAACTAGAGAGTCATCTTCAATCATCTGACTGACAAGCCAGACTAGAACATGAGTTAAAGGGTTGTGCAGTAACATTAGCTTGCCCATCGGGGCAGTGCGACCCCTTGCATCATTCGATACGCCCCCTCTTCCCAACAGTCAGGAGCAGGCTGCTCCCGGCACCAGCTGAGACAGGCTGCTGCATACTACAGTACAACACACCACCACAACACCACACCACTGATTCATCCTGCTGTCAGACTGGGCCTGGCAGCCCTGCTCAAACTTGGCCCCTCACACTGAATCTCAGGGGAGCTGGTGCTATTGTTTGGGCAGGAGGCTACACAGCATAATCTATTGCTCAGTTTGAATGGTACCCTTAATACTTTCTAAAGGAGTTTACATCAGCACAGTACATAATGGTTTACCTTATAATAGCATTTTACAACACGTAACACAAAACAGATTTGAGTAGATGATAACATCTTAAATTCACCCTACACGGTGAGGGGGTGTTTTTGAGGAACACCTCTGTCTGTCTGTATGTAACATACATAGTACACTCAGTAGAAACTACAGGGCCTACAGCACCTTCCTATTCCCTGCATCCATTGCATCCATCCTCTCTAGCCTCCAGCTGCAATCAACTTGCTGCTGTTTTTCTGGCAAGCAGGCCGGTCAGCTGGTGGTCAATATTGACTCAGGGATTGAAGCAACAGCCACTTTGTCAGAGTATAGGGGGCCGGAGACGGTATCTCTATGACTCCCCAGGTGTAAACATGACATGGCTGGCCTTCTTACTGCTGGAAGTCAGGGATGGCAACAAGGAGAACATGCAATACAATCTAAAACACATACAATGTTACCCCCTTCCAGACACCTGCAACAATTTCATCCCATAGATAGGCATCAGGCTCAAGTGAACTGACTCCTTTGGGGTTAGCATGGCAGTGAACTGACTCCTTTGGGTTGTGAACTGACTCATTTGGGGTTAGCATGGTAGTGAATTAAGTCCTTTGGGTAGTGAACTGACTCCTTTGGGTAGTGAACTGACTCCTTTGGGGTTAGCATGGTAGTGAACTGACTCCTTTGGGGTTAGCATGGTAGTGAACTGACTCCTTTGGGGTTAGCATGGTAGTGAACTGACTCCATTGGGTAGTGAACTGACTCCTTTGGGTAGTGAATTGACTCCTTTGGGTAGTGAACTGACTCCTTTGGGGTTAGCATGGCAGTGAACTGACTCCTTTGGGTAGTGAACTGACTCCTTTGGGGTTAGCATGGTATAAGGTAGTGAGATGATAACTTACACAACTTACAAAGAGATCAATTAGATTCCATGACCTTTTACCGAGACTGAGACCAAGCTCATGTACTTAGAGGGTTCTTTAGATGATGGATGGATGACTTTCTGTCCCAATCCCAAATGGACCCCTAAGCCCTACACCCTGTGCTCTTGTGGAGATATAAGAGGATTTGACAGTTGTAAGTAATATGGCAATAGCTCCACCTTGCCCTCTGATAGCCTAGGTGGAAGTTTCACCATATTACTTCTACCAATCAAATCCTCTCAGATCTCTGTAAGTGCATAGGGAGTAGGGCTTAGGGGCCCATTTGGGATTGGACCTTCATGTAGACAAACTGGACAGAGAATGATTACTCTTTTGCATATTTACTGATGAACTGACCACAGTTACAGCCATGCATCAACCATAGAGATAAATAGAGGACTTGTCTTTGTATCTGTGCCATTATAGCGTCTGTGACAGCATGGGCAGCTCCATTCATGCTTTCTCCATTTTGAAGTAGTCTATTTTCTTCTTCACGATTCGCTGATCCCTTCTGATGACCCGGTTGGACATGATTCCAACAGAGTCACCAGGAGGAATCAGCAAATGAAATTGAAAGTCCCACCCAGACCTCTATTATTCTCTGTGGCATCAATTCAACTACTTCTTCCTGTGGTGCGTCCAGTTTGTTTGAACGTATGTTGCAGAATAGTTTGTACTGAATGACACGTTTCACCAAAACGTTCTTGTATGTTCTTGAACAGACTCCCATTTGGTGGGTGTGGCGAGATCTGTCTTGAAGCAATATGTGACGTATTTAAATGGCAGTGGACATACTGACAGCGTTCCCCAACCCACAACTCAACCCTTCCCCGATTTTGAACTGGTCACCACGTACAGCACCGTTTCCGTCCAATTGAACGTCCCAGAATGTAAAAATGTACTGAACGCAGCCCTGTTCCCTACAATTACAAACATCTGACCAATCAGAATAGAGAAAGTAGTTGCTAGGTAGGTAATCAATTAGCATTATACTTCCAAACAACTGATTCACCATATTTTAGAACTCATCAACAATAACTAAGAAAGGAATATGTCCCATAAAATATTCCTACAATCATTTTGAGACCAAGACCAAGCTTTTAATTCCAAAGATTGTACGCACATTTCACAGAAAGGACTTTCACACGTTTGATACATTTACACAAAGGTTATCATACCTCAACTGTAATTATATTACACTTGGTGTTGTGTTAACACTTTCAGGTCTGCAGAAAGAAATACCTTCAACTAATGCTTCCCAATTCATCTGGGTCCTGGCAGAGAAGTTAATAACAGAGTCAGGTTTCATCCCAAATGGCACCCTTTTCCCTATAGTGCACTTCTTTTGACCAGAGCTGTAGGGGCCCTGGTGGTGCACTGTATAGGGTGCCATTTGAGACGCGACCTCCCTCTCCAACAGAGTGACTCAGGGAAAACAAATGAGACCAAAAACACACACAGGCACATTGAGGCATGAGAAAAAAGGTAAAGGTGTGTGTGTGGCCCACCACCATCCAGGACCACCAAAGCTTTTTTTTTTTTCTTCAGGTGAAACAAGAGGTGTTTGTTCACCAACACTTAGTGAAAGGTCACAGTAGATAAATGTGTCAGTTTGGCTCTTGTCCACTGTTTGCCATGGATGACTTGTGCAGACAGCCATAGAGACCACATCACACTTCTCCTGGTGCCAACTCCTACTCAAGGCCTGCCTACGCTTTTCACCTTCCTCATCCATCAAAGCAGAAATCACCCACTACAGGACTACAGTACAGCCTCAGGCCGATCCAAACTGCACACTCCACATTTCTCTTTGTTTCAGAACAGTTCCTATCCATCTCGGCCTAAGGCCCCAATTACACAATGGATCTCCATTATTCCTAAAAGACACATGGTCTATAAGATTGTCAGGTCTACATTCTTTGAGAGCAAAATTATGCTATGGTAGTTATTATGGTAATTATTAGTCTGCTCCTGTGTCCTGCAGCTAGCTGTGCAGTGCTCACACACCATGCAAAGAATGAGGAAGACCCACGTCCCTGAGCCTGTGGAAGAAAAGGTAACCTTTGTTTTTTTATTGTGAGTTAGCCATTGGTGACGCTGAACTAGTCAACTCTGAAGGCATTTGCATGATTATGCGTGTGATTCAAATCAACGGCCAATTCCTGATAGGTCTCTTGAACAGCTGTACTGTAGAAGGCCTCTTTTGTATTACATGTGATGTCACAAAGGGTCTGATACCAGAGCACTACTGAAACTACATATGGCCTCACTGCTGCCATCTACTGAGGAATGAGCCAAATAGCTGCACTAAAACCAGACATGTAAGGCCTCAGCTAAATCAAATCAAATCAATCAAATCAAATGTTATTTGTCACATACACATGGTTAGCAGACGTTAATGCGAGTGTAGCGAAATCCTTGTGCTTCTAGTTCCGACAATGCCGTAATAACCAACAAGTAATCTAGCTAACAATTCCAAAACTACTACCTTATAGACACAAGTGTAAGGGGATAAAGAATATGTACATAAAGATATATGAGTGAGTGATGGTACAGAGCGGCATAGGCAAGATACAGTAGATGGTATTGAGTGCAGTATATACATATGAGATGAGTATGTAAACAAAGTGGCATAGTTAAAGTGGCTAGTGATACATGTATTACATAAAGATGCAGTAGATGATATAGAGTACAGTATATACATATACATATGAGATGAATAATGTAGGGTATGTAAACATTATATTAGGTAGCATTGTTTAAAGTGGCTAGTGATATATTTTACATCATTTCCCATCAATTCCCATTATTAAAGTGGCTGGAGTTGAGTCAGTGTGTTGGCAGCAGCCACTCAATGTTAGTGGTGGCTGTTTAACAGTCTGATGGCCTTGAGATAGAAGCTGTTTTTCAGTCTCCCAGCTTTGATTCACCTGTACTGACCTCGCCTTCTGGATGATAGCGGGGTGAACAGGCAGTGGCTCGGGTGGTTGTTGTCCTTGATGATCTTTATGGCCTTCCTGTGACATCGGGTGGTGTAGGTGTCCTGGAGGGCAGGTAGTTTGCCCCCGGTGATGCGTTGTGCAGACCTCACTACCCTCTGGAGAGCCTTACGGTTGTGGGCGGAGCAGTTGCCGTACCAGGCGGTGATACAGCCCGACAGGATGCTCTCGATTGTGCATCTGTAGAAGTTTGTGAGTGCTTTTGGTGACAAGCCGAATTTCTTCAGCCTCCTGAGGTTGAAGAGGCACTGCTGCGCCTTCTTCACGATGCTGTCTGTGTGGGTGGACCAATTCAGTTTGTCTGTGATGTGTACGCCGAGGAACTTAAAACTTACTACCCTCTCCATTACTGTTCCATCAATGTGGATAGGGGGGTGTTCCCTCTGCTGTTTCCTGAAGTCCACAATCATCTCCTTAGTTTTGTTGACGTTGAGTGTGAGTTTATTTTCCTGACACTACACTCTGAGGGCCCTCACCTCCTCCCTGTAGGCCGTCTCGTCGTTGTTGGTAATCAAGCCTACCACTGTTGTGTCGTCCGCAAACTTGATGATTGAGTTGGAGGCGTGCGTGGCCACGCAGTCGTGGGTGAACAGGGAGTACAGGAGAGGGCTCAGAACGCACCCTTGTGGGGCCCCAGTGTTGAGGATCAGCGGGGTGAAAATGTTGTTGCCTATTCTCACCACCTGGGGGCGGCCCGTCAGGAAGTCCAGTACCCAGTTGCACAGGGCGGGGTCGAGACCCAGGGTCTCGAGCTTGATGACGAGCTTGGAGGGCACTATGGTGTTAAATGCCGAGCTGTAGTCGATGAACAGCATTCTCACATAGGTATTCCTCTTGTCCAGATGGGTTAGGGCAGTGTGCATTGTGGTTGAGATTGCATCGTCTGTGGACCTATTTGGGCGGTAAGCAAATTGGAGTGGGTCTAGGGTGTCAGGTAGGGTGGAGGTGATATGGTCCTTGACTAGTCTCTCAAAGCACTTCATGATGACGGAAGTGAGTGCTACGGGGCGGTAGTCGTTTAGCTCAGTTACCTTAGCTTTCTTGGGAACAGGAACAATGGTGGCCCTCTTGAAGCATGTGGGAACAACAGATTGGGATAGGGATTGATTGAATATGTCTGTAAACACACCAGCCAGCTGGTCTGCGCAAGCTCTGAGGGCGCGGCTGGGGATGCCGTCTGGGCCTGCAGCCTTGCGAGGGTTGACACGTTTAAATGTTTTCCTCAAGCCGGCTGCAGTGAAGGAGAGTCCGCATGTTTTAGTTGCGGGCCGTGTCAGTGGCACTGTATTGTCCTCAAAGCGGGCAAAAAAGTTATTTAGTCTGCCTGGGAGCAAGACATCCTGGTCCGTGACTGGGCAGGTTTTCTTTTTGTAATCCGTGATTAACTGTAGACCCTGCCACATACCTCTTGTGTCTGAGCCGTTGAATTGAGATTCTACTTTGTCTCTATACTGACCCTTAGCTTGTTTGATTGCCTTGCGGAGGGAATAGTTACACTGTTTGTATTCGGTCATGTTTCCGGTCACCTTGTCCTGATTAAAAGCAGTGGTTCGGGCTTTCAGTTTCACGCGAATGCTGCCATCAATCCACGGTTTCTGGTTTGGGAATGTTTTAATCGTTGCTATGGGAACGACATCTTCAACTCACGTTCTAATGAACTCGCTCACCGAATCAGCGTATTCGTCAATGTTGTTGTCTGACGCAATACGAAACATATCCCAGTCCACGTGATGGAAGCAGTCTTGGAGTGTGGAATCAGATTGGTCCGACCAGCGTTGAACAGACCTCAGCGCGGGAGCTTCTTGTTTTAGTTTCTGTCTGTAGGCAGGGATCAACAAAATGGAGTCCTGGTCAGCTTTTCCGAAAGGAGGGCGGGGCAGGGCCTTATATGCGTCGCGGAAGTTAGAATAGCAGTGATCCAAGATTTTTCCAGCCCTGGTTGCGCAATCGATATGCTGATACAATTTAGGGTGTCTTGTTTTCAGATTAGCCTTGTTAAAATCCCCAGCCACAATGAATGCAGCCTCTGGATAAATGGATTCCAGTTTGCAAAGTATCGCACAAGCAAATTCAAACCCTGAAAAGAAAAACAATCAATTTTCACTCTTTGTCTGTTTCACACACACACACACACACACACACACACACACACACACACACACACACACACACACACACACACACACACACACACACACACACACACACACACACACGTGAGTATGCACAAGGCACACACACACAAACGCACAAACACTCATAAATACATACAGTATCTCCATTGACCTCATTCAGATTAGACTGAAAGCAGAGTGTGCCAAGAAAAAGCTAGGTGTGGCGGTTGGTTGCTATAAATCTGCTGAGAGAAAACCGATGAAATTCTGACTTGACTTGTTAGATGAAAGGAATTCAAATCAGATACAATCCATTAGCTCCTGTTCTCAACGGTTAGGCATACATGACCTCAAATCCTGGAACAGCCTGTTACAAAATGTATAGCACGTTACAGTTTTTCCCAATTGCTAAAACACAATTTTGCAAACTAGGCTGGTTTTATCAAAATACTTAACACATCTCACAAAACCACACCCCCAAACTGCAAAATACCTCATATATCCTACAAAATGAAGCACTGCAACCAAAACTACATATAGCATTATCAAAATCAAACATTTGCACAAAATGGCACACACTTCATTCATATTACCAGATTTTTGTCTAACCAACTACACACTGTTGGGCATAATGAAAAGAACTCTCATCTTTCGTATGCTTTGCCATAATACTAAAATAGTTCAAATTGTAGAAAATTCTTCAGATGCACAGAAAGATTTGCAGATACACACACATGCTGTTGAAAAATGTATTTCTTTATTTTTCACCAAACAAGTCAGTGCAACATATACACAGCAGATATATTTACATTGGACTGAACAAAAATATGATCACAAAAAAACAGTAAACTGAAAAATAAAATTGCAGAAAAAATATATAGAAAGAAAGAGGCAAGAAAAATAATAAGGCAGCATCTTGCCGCACAGCTGGGTCTGGCCACAACGCCTCGTCCACATCACAGGCAATATCTTCCCTTGCCAGACATCGAGGGAAGAAGCGCCTTGAGTGCCTTATCCATCCCTGAATCACACCCACATCAATCTCATCACGTGCCTCTTCCATAGCCTGCACAAGAGGCCTGCGCACAATGGGCTGCCGGTCGTATACCTTCCACCGCCATGCCGAAAATAACTTTTCTATGGGGTTCAGAAATGGTGAGTATGGAGGGAGGTATTGCACAAGAAATGGTGGGTGGTCAGCAAACCAGTTTTGGACTGGGGCTGTACGATGAGAGCTCACGTTGTCCCATACTACAACGTACTGGGTTCTTTGATGGTCTACATCATTCAGCTCTGGTGGTATGAGAATGTTGTGGAGTCTGTCCAGAAATGTGAGAATATGGGCTGTGTTGTAAAATCAAATCAAATTTTATTTGTCACATACACATGGTTAGCAGATGTTAATGCGAGTGTAGCGAAATGCTTGTGCTTCTAGTTCCGACAATGCAGTGATAACCAACAAGTAATCTAACTAACAATTCCAAAACTACTGTCTTATACACAGTGTAAGGGGATAAAGAATATGTACATAAGGATATATGAATGAGTGATGGTACAGAGCAGCATACAGTAGATGGTATCGAGTACAGTATATACATATGAGATGAGAATGTAGACAAAGTAAACAAAGTGGCATAGTTAAAGTGGCTAGTGATACATGTATTACATAAGGATGCAGTCGATGATGTAGAGTACAGTATATACGTATGCATATGTGTAACGGCTTTCTAATGGTGAAGGAGAGTCGGACCAAACTGCAGCGTGTCGATTGCGATTCATGTTTATTCAAACAAACGTAAACACGACTAAACACGAACACTACAAAACAATAAACGAAACGAAAACCGAAAACAGCCTATACATGTGTCAACTAACATCAAACACGGACATCAAGACACTCAGGACAATCACCCACAATACAACCAAAGAATATGGCTGCCTAAATATGGTTCCCAATCAGAGACAACGATAACCACCTGCCTCTGATTGAGAACCACTCCAGACAGCCATAGACTTTCCTAGAACACCCTACTAAGCTACAATCCCACTAACATACACACCAAAACCCCCAGACAAAACACACCACAATAGAAAAACTCCATGCCACACCCTGGCCTGACCCAATACATGAAGAAAAACACAAAATACTTAGACCAGGGTGTGACAATATGAGATGAATAATGTAGGGTAAGTAACATTATATAAGGTAGCATTGTTTAAAGTGGCTAGTGATATATTTACAACATTTCCCATCAATTCCCATTATTAAAGTGGCTGGAGTTGGGTCAGTGTCAATGACAGTGTGTTGGCAGCAGCCACTCAATGTTAGTGGTGGCTGTTTAACAGTCTGATGGCCTTGAGATAGAAGCTGTTTTTCAGTCTCTCGGTCCCAGCTTTGATGCACCTGTACTGACCTCGCCTTCTGGATGAACACGGGGTTCAACACGGGGTGAACAGGCAGTGGTTCGGGTGGTTGATGTCCTTGATGATCTTTATGGCCTTCCTGTAACATCGGGTGGTGTAGGTGTCCTGGAGGGCAGGTAGTTTGCCCCCGGTGATGCGTTGTGCAGACCTCACTACCCTCTGGAGAGCCTTACGGTTGAGGGCGGAGCAGTTGCCGTACCAGGCGGTGATACAGCCCGCCAGGATGCTCTCGATTGTGCATCTGTAGAAGTTTGTGAGTGCTTTTGGTGACAAGCCACATTTCTTCAGCCTCCTGAGGTTGAAGAGGCGCTGCTGCGCCTTCTTCACGACGGTGTCAGTGTGAGTGGACCAATTCAGTTTGTCTGTGATGTGTATGCCGAGGAACTTAAAACTTGCTACCCTCTCCACTACTGTTCCATCGATGTGGATAGGGGGGTGTTCCCTCTGCTGTTTCCTGAAGTCCACAATCATCTCCTTAGTTTTGTTGACGTTGAGTGTGAGGTTATTTTCCTGACACCACACTCCGAGGGCCCTCACCTCCTCCCTGTAGGCCGTCTCGTCGTTGTTGGTAATCAAGACTACCACTGTTGTGTCGTCCGCAAACTTGATGATTGAGTTGGAGGCGTGCGTGGCCACGCACGCCTTGTATGGTCCAAGGTTGGCATGACGGTGGAGGACACCATGCGTATTGGAGATGGCAGTGCACATTGTGATGTTCCCACAACGTTGTCCAGGAACATCTATAATGGCTCTGTGGCCAATGACGTTTCTCCCCCTTCTTCTGGTCTTTGCTAGGTTGAACCCAGCCTCATCTATAAAGATGGACTCATGTGGAATTGCATGAGCATCAATTTCCAGTACTCCCTGAAAACAAAGAACAAAAGCAGTCAATATGGTGTTATCCAGTACACTGGGAAACAATGTTGCGTGTAGTGTACTGCAGTCAATATTGTACTTACATCCACATATGCTCGTCTGACCTCTTTGTTTCTTTGAGAGTTTCTCTCAAATGGCACCTTATGAAGTTGTTTCATTCTGATTTGGTTTCGCTTGAGAATGCGAGCCAATATGGACAGACTGACTCGTTGAATGTTGTTGAATATGGTGTTGTCTTGGATGATGTGGTTTTGAATTTCTCGTAATCTGATTCCATTATTTTCCAAAACCAAGTTTACAATGGCAGCTTCCTGTACCCCGGTGAACATGTGGCCCCTTCCTCCACCATGGTTGGCCCCTTCCTGTACCCCGGTGAACATTTGGCCCCTTCCTCCACCATGGTTGGCCCCTTCCTGTACCCCGGTGAACATGTGGCCCCTTCCTCCACCATGGTTGGCCCCTTCCTGTACCCCGGTGAACATTTGGCCCCTTCCTCCACCATGGTTGGCCCCTTCCTGTACCCCGGTGAACATTTGGCCCCTTCCTCCACCATGGTTGGCCCCTTCCTGTACCCCGGTGAACATGTGGCCCCTTCCTCCACCATGGTTGGCCCCTTCCTGTACCCCGGTGAACATGTGGCCCCTTCCTCCACCATGGTTGCCTCTCTCAGCCCTTTAGAAAAACAAAAAAACAAAAATATAGGGCTTGGACAATGCAGCCTAAAGATATTTCCCCCACAGTAGAGTAAATTCTACAGGACATTTGTGCAATTAGTATATGACATCAACCATTCATGAAGTAAACAGGTGTCACCCAACTGATACACTATGACATGGGGTGTACTACATAGTGTGAAAGAAATGTTGGTTACATACTTGTACTCCAGTCTAAATGTCAGGATGACACAGGCGACAGTAAAACGGCTCAAGTTGGGCTGCACTCTCTGTCCAGCCTCTCGCATTGTCAGCCCATGGTTGATGACATTATCAACTAAGGTTGCTCTGATTTCACTCTCTGTCCAGCCTCTCGCATTGTCAGCCCATGGTTGATGACATTATCAACTAAGGTTGCTCTGATTTCACTCTCTGTCCAGCCTCTCACATTGTCAGCCCCATGGTTGATGACATTATCAACTAAGGTTGCTCTGATTTCACTCTCTGTCCAGCCTCTCACATTGTCAGCCCCATGGTTGATGACATTATCAACTAAGGTTGCTCTGATTTCACTCTCTGTCCAGCCTCTCACATTGTGAGCCCATGGTTGATGACATTATCAACTAAGGTTGCTCTGATTTCACTCTCTGTCCAGCCTCTCACATTGTCAGCCCATGGTTGATGACATGATCAACTAAGGTTGTTCTGATTTCACTCTCTGTCCAGCCTCTCACATTGTCAGCCCATGGTTGATGACATGATCAACTAAGGTTGCTCTGATTTCACTCTCTGTCCAGCCTCTCACATTGTGAGCCCATGGTTGATGACATTATCAACTAAGGTTGCTCTGATTTCACTCTCTGTCCAGCCTCTCACATTGTCAGCCCATGGTTGATGACATGATCAACTAAGGTTGCTCTGATTTCACTCTCTGCCCAGCCTCTCACATTGTCAGCCCATGGTTGATGACATGATCAACTAAGGTTGCTCTGATTTCACTCTCTGTCCAGCCTCTCACATTGTCAGCCCCATGGTTGATGACATGATCAACTAAGGTTGCTCTGATTTCACTCTCTGTCCAGCCTCTCACATTGTCAGCCCCATGGCTGATGACATGGTCAACTAAGGTTGCTCTGATTTCACTCTCTGTCCAGCCTCTCACATTGTGAGCCCATGGTTGATGACATTATCAACTAAGGTTGCTCTGATTTCACTCTCTGTCCAGCCTCTCACATTGTCAGCCCATGGTTGATGACATGATCAACTAAGGTTGTTCTGATTTCACTCTCTGTCCAGCCTCTCACATTGTCAGCCCATGGTTGATGACATGATCAACTAAGGTTGCTCTGATTTCACTCTCTGTCCAGCCTCTCACATTGTGAGCCCATGGTTGATGACATTATCAACTAAGGTTGCTCTGATTTCACTCTCTGTCCAGCCTCTCACATTGTCAGCCCATGGTTGATGACATGATCAACTAAGGTTGCTCTGATTTCACTCTCTGCCCAGCCTCTCACATTGTCAGCCCATGGTTGATGACATGATCAACTAAGGTTGCTCTGATTTCACTCTCTGTCCAGCCTCTCACATTGTCAGCCCCATGGTTGATGACATGATCAACTAAGGTTGCTCTGATTTCACTCTCTGTCCAGCCTCTCACATTGTCAGCCCCATGGCTGATGACATGGTCAACTAAGGTTGCTCTGATTTCACTCTCTGTCCAGCCTCTCACATTGTCAGCCCCATGGTTGATGACATGATCAACTAAGGTTGCTCTGATTTCACTCTCTGTCCAGCCTCTCACATTGTCAGCCCCATGGTTGATGACATGATCAACTAAGGTTGCTCTGATTTCACTCTCTGTCCAGCCTCTCACATTGTCAGCCCCATGGTTGATGACATTATCAACTAAGGTTGCTCTGATTTCACTCTCTGTCCAGCCTCTCACATTGTCAGCCCCATGGTTGATGACATTATCAACTAAGGTTGCTCTGATTTCACTCTCTGTCCAGCCTCTCACATTGTCAGCCCCTCTGATTTCACTCTCTGTCCAGCCTCTCACATTGTCAGCCCCTCTGATTTCACTCTCTGTCCAGCCTCTCACATTGTCAGCCCCATGGTTGATGACATGATCAACTAAGGTTGCTCTGATTTCACTCTCTGTCCAGCCTCTCACATTGTCAGCCCCATGGTTAATGACATGATCAACTAAGGTTGCTCTGATTTCACTCTCTGTCCAGCCTCTCACATTGTCAGCACCCATGGTTAATGACATGATCAACTAAGGTTGCTCTGATTTCACTCTCTGTCCAGCCTCTCACATTGTCAGCCCCATGGTTAATGACATGATCAACTAAGGTTGCTCTGATTTCACTCTCTGTCCAGCCTCTCACATTGTCAGCCCCATGGCTGATGACATGGTCAACTAAGGTTGCTCTGATTTCACTCTCTGTCCAGCCTCTCACATTGTCAGCCCCATGGTTGATGACATGATCAACTAAGGTTGCTCTGATTTCACTCTCTGTCCAGCCTCTCACATTGTCAGCCCCATGGTTGATGACATGATCAACTAAGGTTGCTCTGATTTCACTCTCTGTCCAGCCTCTCACATTGTCAGCCCCATGGTTAATGACATGATCAACTAAGGTTGCTCTGATTTCACTCTCTGTCCAGCCTCTCACATTGTCAGCCCCATGGTTAATGACATGATCAACTAAGGTTGCTCTGATTTCACTCTCTGTCCAGCCTCTCACATTGTCAGCCCCATGGCTGATGACATGGTCAACTAAGGTTGCTCTGATTTCACTCTCTGTCCAGCCTCTCACATTGTCAGCCCCATGGTTAATGACATGATCAACTAAGGTTGCTCTGATTTCACTCTCTGTCCAGCCTCTCACATTGTCAGCCCCATGGTTAATGACATGATCAACTAAGGTTGCTCTGATTTCACTCTCTGTCCAGCCTCTCACATTGTCAGCCCCATGGCTGATGACATGGTCAACTAAGGTTGCTCTGATTTCACTCTCTGTCCAGCCTCTCACATTGTCAGCCCCATGGTTGATGACATGATCAACTAAGGTTGCTCTGATTTCACTCTCTGTCCAGCCTCTCACATTGTCAGCCCATGGTTAATGACATGATCAACTAAGGTTGCTCTGATTTCACTCTCTGTCCAGCCTCTCACATTGTCAGCCCCATGGTTGATGACATGATCAACTAAGGTTGCTCTGATTTCATTTGAAAGTTGTTGTCTTCTTTGGCCATGAACTCCTCTACCAGCTCTACCCCTACCTCTCACTCTTCCTCCCCCTCTCATTCTCACCCTCCCTCTTCATCTTCCTCTTCCTCTCTCTGCAACGGCTTCCATTGTTGTTGTAAAACAAAAGGTGCTCACCTGTGGTCTTTTCATAATGCTTACTTCCTGATTGAAGTGGTAACAATTAACCATTGAAGTTTTTGGCCAGGTAACACATGTATTGGCCAATTAGCTCATGTAGTGTCATTTTCAATGGCAGTGTTTTGAAATGGCAAACATGTGACTTTATGTCAGATTGTTGTGTCTTATGCAGAGAACCGTGTGCAGTGCATTTAAAAAGTGCCATTTTGAATTGCAAAATGTGTGTAAAGCAGAAAATGTGTTTAGACTTTTGAAGACTTGAGGAGAGGTTTTGCTCTCTGTGCGTCAGTTTAAATAATTGTGCTGTGCAGGTTATTTTAGTGTGTTAGCAATTGGAAAAAAACTGTAAAAGCCCTCTTTATTTAATGATACATTTAAAGTAGTTGCAGTGTTACGTTATAATCCATCCACTCCAAGTTGACACAATGGACACAAAGAAAATGGCAGATAAATGTTCCCGAAAATATATCTCATTGTGAAACTTGTGTAAAATCTATCTGGTTGATTGTTGAGACAGTTAAGTGAAAACCTTTCTTGCTTTCTTGAGAAATAGTCTCAGTAATCTTTATTCCAATGTAATCCAATTTCCTGTTGTTGTGGATTTGCATAATGCAATCAGAGGAAGAGGTGGGAGAGAGTGGAAGATAAATGGGACAAGGCAGAGTTTACTCTCCCAGAACTGATTCTAACAGGTGGATTTAATGAGGCAGAATCCTCCCTCATCTCCATGCATCACACACACACACACACACACACACACACACACACACACACACACACACACACACACACACACACACACACACACACACACACACACACACACACACACACACACACACGCACGCGCACACACACACACAGACACACTCACACTCTCATTGGTTGGTCGATGCCCGGGCTTGTTGGTCGATACCCGGGCTTGTTTCAGTGACCCACAATGCTCTTGACCAGAGCACTGATGCATGTTGGGGTGAGGTCTGGCTAGGAGTCAGGAGTGCATGTGATTTTGGCCACCCTCCTCCTCCTATGCTTCCCCTTCCCCCCTCTTTTCCCTCCCTCCCTCCCTCCCTCCCGCCCAATGTTTCCCTTTCTCCTCCTCCTCTCCACAATGAAAGATTCAGAGGTTATTAACTGCTTGGCTTCCTCTGCGATTAGAGCCGGGTTCACTGCCCCCTTATTAATGCAGAGGCACACACCACTGCCATTAGCAGCCATGAGAAGTGGAATGTTCTGACTGAGACCCTGCGGAGCAAACATCGGCACACAAACACACTCTGTGACACATGCACACACACACACACACACACACACACACACACACACACACACACACACACACACACACACACACACACACACACACACACACACACACACACACATAGACAAACACTCACACAGGCACACACATAGACAGACACACACACACATTGACTGCACACACTTAGCATATTTACCACAGAGGGCACATTCTTTGGCACATAGGAGTAAGAGAGACTTATTTCAGTAGGCTATCATTTAGACCATAAGAGGTCAACCACAAGGGGTAGACCATAAGGGGTAGACCACAAGAGGTAGACCATAAGGGGTAGACCATAAGGGGTAAACCACAAGAGGTAAACCACAAGGGGTAGACCACATGGGGTAGAGGGAAAAAGCACCTGAGTGAATACTGGTACTACTAGGTAGGCCACAGGTTGCATCCCAAATGGCACCCTATTCCCTAGCCTAGCCTATATAGTGCACAACTTTTGACCAGACCCAAATGGGCCCTAGTGCATTACTTTTCACGAGACCCCAATGGGCCCTAGTGCACTACTCAATATTTGGAAGGTGTTCCTAATGTTTGGTATACTCACCGTATAGGGAAATATGATGCATTTCAGAAGCAGCCACAGATTCACCATTCCCTAGAACAGCCAACATTTGCCTACAGTGGGGAGAACAAGTATTTGATACACTGCCGATTTTGCAGGTTTCCCTATTTACAAAGCATGTAGAGGTCTGTCATTTTTTATCATAGGTACACTTCAACTGTGAGAGTCGGAATCTAAAACAAAAATCCAGAAAATCACATTGTTTGATTTTTAAGTAATTAATTTGCATTTTATTGCATGCAATAGGTATTTGACCACCTACCAACCAGTAAGAATTCCGGCTCTCACAGACCTGTTAGTTTTTATTTAAGAATCCCTCCTGTTCTCCACTCATTACCTGTATTAACTGCACCTGTTTGAACTCGTTACCTGTATAAAAGACACCTGTCCACACACTCAATCAAACAGACTCCAACCTCTCCACAATGGCCAAGACCAGACAGCAGTGTAAGGACATCAGGGATAAAATTGTAGACCTACACAGGGCTGGGATGGGCTACAGGACAATAGGCAAGCAGCTTGGTGAGAAGGCAACAACTGTTGGCGCAATTATTCGAAAATGGAAGAAGTTCAAGATGACGGTCAATCATCCTCGGTCTGGGGCTCCATGCAAGATCTCACCTTGTGGGGCATCAATGATCATGAGGAAGGTGAGGGATCAGCCCAGAACTACACGGTGGGACCTGGTCAATGACCTGAAGAGAGCTGGGACCACAGTCTCAAAGAAAACCATTAGTAACACACAACGCCGTCATGGATTAAAATCTTGCAGCGCACGCAAGGTCCCCCTGCTCAAGCCAGCGCATGTCCAGGCCCGTCTGAAGTTTGCCAATGACCATCTGGATGATCCAGAGGAGGAATGGGAGAAGGTCGTGTGGTCTGATGAGACAAAAATAGAGCTTTTTGGTCTAAACTCCATTCGCCGTGTTTGGAGGAAGAAGAAGGATGAATACAACCACAAGAACACCATCCCAACCGTGAAGCATGGCGGTGGGATGCTTTTCTGCAAAGGGGACAGGAACGACTGCACCGTATTGAGGGGAGGATGGATGGGGCCATGTATCGCGAGATCTTGGCCAACAACCTCCTTCCCCCCGGTTAGAGCATTGAAGATGGGTCGTGGCTGGGTCTTTCAGCATGACAACGACCCGAAACACACAGCCAGGGCAACTAAGGAGTGGCTCCGTAAGAAGCATCTCAAGGTCCTGGAGTGACCTAGCCAGTCTCCAGACCTGAACCCAATAGAAAATCTTTGGAGGGAGCTGAAAGTCCATATTGCCCAGCGACAGCCCCAAAACCTGAAGGATCTGGAGGAGTGGGCCAAAATACCTGCTGCAGATCTTTGTAATTGCAAACAAAGGTTTCTATACCAAATATTCTGCTTTTCTGATGTATCAAATACTTATTGCATGCAATAAAATTCAAATTAATTACTTAAAAATCATACAATGTGATTTTCTGGATTTTTGTTTTAGATTCCGTCTCTCACAGTTGAAGTGTACCTATGATCAAAAATTACAGACCTCTACATGCTTTGTAAGTAGGAAAACCTGCAAAATCGGAAGTGTATCAAATACTTGTTCTCCCCACTGTATATGTTATAGGATAGAGGGTAGGTACTATTATACACTGAGTGTAAAAAACCCCCATCAAGAACACCTTCCTAATATTGAGTTGCAACCCCACTGGCAGAACGGGTGTTGTATGTGGAGGATGAGGGCTGCAGTAGGTTTCTCAGATAGGGGGGAGTGAGGCCTAAGAGGGTTTTATAAATAATCATCAACCAGTGGGTCTTGCGACAGGCATACAGAGATGACCAGTGTACAGAGGAGTATAGAGTGCAGTGATGTGTCCTATAAGGAGCATTGGTGGCAAAGCTGATGGCCGAATGGTAAAGAATATCTAGCCGCTCGAGAGCAGCCTTACCTGCTGATCTATAAATTACATCTCCGTAATCTATTAGGATGGTTATCTGAATCAGGGTTAGTTTGGCAGCTGGGGTGAAAGAGGAGTGATTACGATAGAGGAAACCAAGTCTAGATTTAACCTTAGCCTGCAGCTTTGATCTGTTCTGAGAGAAGGACAGTGTACTGTCTAGCCATACTCCCAAATACTTGTATGAGGTGACAACCTCAAGCTCTAAATCCTCAGAGGTAGTAATCACACAGGTGGGGAAAGGGGCATTCTCTTACCAAACCACATGACCTTTGTTTTGGAGGTGTTCAGAACAAGGTTAAGGGCAGAGAAAGCTTGTTGGACACTAAGAAAGCTTTGTTGTAGAGCATTTAACACAAAATCCGGGGAGGGGCCAGCTGAGTATATGACTGTATCATCTGCATATAAATGGATGAGAGAGCTTCCTACTACCTGAGCTATGTTGTTGAAACTCTACAGCCTTAAAAATGAGCTTTGTATTTTGGCTATAAACAGGGACAATATAAGCTGAAAACATGACAGTAGCGAGGATGACCTTTGGGTTCAAGTTCTTTTTCTGTCAGCAATGTATTTGTCTTGTCTGATAGCCACAGTAGCAGGTTATCTATCCCTGTCTATGAGCTCTTTTTATTTCGGCTCAATGTTAATAGATCACTAAATGTGTGAGGAATCAGCACATTTCCTTTTACCTCAGAAACCAATCAATGCTGGTGTGGCCCCACAGAGAGAGGAGGACTAAATGAGAGCATTGTTGAGCTCACTTACTGTACAGGTACCTAATCCTCATCCAGATATAGAAGACCACAATCACCTTCGGTGCTATAAAGACTTAAGAAAATGAATGCAAAAGATTGCATCTCACCTGAAGAAGAATGATTTACAGTTGAAGTCGGAGGTTTGCATTCACCTTAGCCAAATACTTTTAAACTCAGTTTTTCACAATTCCTGACATTTAATCTTAGTAAGAATGTCCTGTTTTAGGTCAGTTAGGATCACCACTTTATTTTAAGAATGTGAAATGTCAGAATAGAATAGAATAGAGAGAATTATTTATTTCAGCTTATATTTCTTTCATCACATCCCCAGTGGGTCATAAGTTTACGTACACTCAATTAGTATTTGGTAGCATTGCCTTTAAATTGTTTAACTTGGGTCAAATGTTTCAGGTAGCTTTCCACAAGCTTCCCACAATAAGTTGGGTGAATTTTGACCCATTCCTCCTGACAGAGCTGGTGTAACTGAGTCAGGTTTGTAGGCCTCCTTGCTCGCATAAGCTTTTTCAGTTCTGCCCACATATTTACTATAGGTTTGAGGTCAGGGCTTTGTGATGGCCACTCCAATACCTTGACTTTGTTGTCATTAGGCCATTTTACCACAACTTTGGAAGTATGCTTGGGGTCATTGTCCATTTGGAAGACCCATTTGCGACCAAGCTTTAACTTCCTGACTGATGTCTTGAGATGTTACTTCAATATATTCACATAATTTTCCTTCCTTTTGTGAAGTGCACCAGTCCCTCCTGCAGCAAAGCACCCCCACAACATGACGCTGCCACCCCTGTGCTTCACGGTTGGGATGATGTTCTTCGGGTTGCAAGCCTCCCCCTTTTTCCTCCAAACATAACAATTGTCATTATAGCCAAACAGTTCTATTTCTGTTTCATCAGAGCAGAGGACATTTCTCCAAAAAGTACGATCATTGTCCCCATGTGCAGTTGCAAACCGTAGTCTGTCTTTTTTATGGCGGTATTGGAGCAGGGGCTTCTTCCTTGCTGAGCGGTCTTTCAGGTTATGTCAATATGGGACTCTTTTGACTGTGCATATAGGTATTTTTGTACCTGTATCCTCCAGCACCTTCACAAGATCCTTTGCTGTTGTTCTGGGATTGATTTGCACTTTTCACACCAAAGTACGTTCATCTCTAGGAGACAGAATGCGTCTCCTTCTTGAACGGTATGATGGCTGCGTGGTCCCATGGTGTTTATACTTGAGTACTATTGTTTATACAGATGAACGTGGTACCTTCAGGCATTTGGAAATTGCTCCCAAGGATGAACCTTGAGATCTTCGCTGATTTCTTTTGATTTTCCCTTGATGTTAAGCAACGACGCACTGAGTTTGAAGGTAGGCCTTGAAATACATCAACAGGTACACCTCCAATTGACTCAAATTATGTCAATTAGCCTATCAGAAGCCATGACATCATTTTCTGGAATTTTTCAAGCTGTTTAAAGGCACAGTCATCTTAGTGTATGTAAACTTTTGACCCACTGGAATTGTGATACAGTGAATTATAAGTGAAATAATCTGTCTGTAAACAATTGTTGGAAAAATTACTTGTGTCATGCAGAAAGTAGATGTCCTAACTGACTTGCCAAAACTATAGTTTGTTAACAAGACATAGGTGGAGTGGTTGAAAAATGAGTTGTAATGACTCCAACCTAAGTATATGTAAACTTCCGACTTCAACTTTACATTTATATGTATTCATATGTATACAACAGTGGAGGCTGGTGAGAGGAGCTATAGGAGGACAGGGTCATTTAAATGGCTGGAATGGAATAAATGGAACGGTATCAAATACAACAAACCAATATAAACAACATTTGACTCCATTCCATTTACTGTTTCCTGCCTACCATCCAAGTGATAACTCCAGATGGAATAAGGACAGGTCTGATAAATGTGTTGTTCCAATCAGAAGATAAACAGAGGACCACATGGAACAGGTCTACTGTACACTACACCAGCAGACGTCGGCTATGTTATTATCTAAAGCCTACAGAACATATCCATAACCCCTCCTATGGAAATAATGGAAATGTGTAGCTACTGTTCTCTATAAATTTAGGATACTATAGGCCTACTACTTACAAAGCTCTAATGTTGATCACAAGTAACAAATACTTCAAGAGCCCCCATTGGGTCTACTCTGCTTGTTTAAATTGGTTTAGAACTTGAACAAATACTAGTCTGGCCCTTTGCCACCTAATGTGAAACCTAAGTTATCTATTATAATATGAGTAAAGAGAAGAGCTTCACACTCAATCAACCATGGCGTCTGTCTTGTCCCTCTCTGACAGCTTGAAGCAGCTACAGTCACCTTCCACTCTGAGTGTGTGTTGTCACCAGACATGACTCTTACCTCGTGACAAATGACGATGATCTTCACAAGAGGAAATCAAGGTTATTTCTTGATTTCAAATAAGACACACAATAATATCATTAAATATTGACTGAAGATTTGTTTGAATAATAGCAGTACTGAAGTATTTCCACAGTCACTTATGAAAACAACTGTTGTCACAACCGACAGTTGAACGTAACAAACACCTGATTAGGTCAACCGACAGTTGATTGTAACAAACACCAGATTAGGTCAACAGACCTAATTGTAACAAACACCAGATTAGGTCAACAGACAGTTGACAGTAACAAACACCAGATTAGGTCTACCGACAGTTGACAGTAACAAACACCAGATTAGGTCAACCGACAGTTGATTGTAACAAACACCAGATTAGGTCAACAGACCTAATTGTAACAAACACCAGATTAGGTCAACAGACAGTTGACAGTAACAAACACCAGATTAGGTCAACAGACAGTTGACAGTTACAAACACCAGATTAGGTCTACCGACAGTTGACAGTAACAAACACCAGACTAGGTCAACCGACAGTTGACAGTAACAAACACCAGATTAGGTCAACAGACAGTTGACAGTAACAAACACCAGATTAGGTCAACAGACAGTTGACAGTAACAAACACCAGATTAGGTCAACCGACAGTTGACAGTAACAAACACCAGATTAGGTCAACAGACAGTTGACAGTAACAAACATCAGATTAGGTCAACAGACAGTTGACAGTAACAAACACCAGATTTGGTCAACCGACAGTTGATTGTAACGATCACCAGATTAGGTCAACAGACAGTTGATTGTAACAAACACCAGATTAGGTCTACCGACAGTTGACAGTAACAAACACCAGATTAGGTCAACAGACAGTTGACAGTAACAAACACCAGATTAGGTCAACCGACAGTTGACAGTAACAAACACCAGATTAGGTCAACAGACAGTTGACAGTAACAAACACCAGATTAGGTCAACAGACAGTTGACAGTAACAAACACCAGATTAGGTCAACAGACAGTTGACTGTAACAAACACCAGATTTGGTCAACCGACAGTTGATTGTAACAAACACCAGATTAGGTCAACAGACAGTTGATTGTAACGATCACCAGATTAGGTCAACAGACAGTTGACTGTAACAAACACCAGATTTGGTCAACCGACAGTTGATTGTAACGATCACCAGATTAGGTCAACAGACAGTTGACTGTGACAAACACCAGATTTGGTCAACCGACAGTTGATTGTAACGATCACCAGATTAGGTCAACGACAGTCTCTATCAATGGGAAAGCATCTTAAAGGTCTTGGCCGGTGGTCCTTTGGCCTGGTAAAAACAGTTTATGATATTCTCTATCATGTAGGATAATGTGTACCCATCTCTGACACTTTTCTGTTGGTAACTGATTCATTTTAATGGGTATGTTTTTGTGTGTTATCGTTGGCATCACTATTGTACCAAGTGAAGCGTGTAGTGCCATGATGATCACTGGGGGTCAGGGAGCATGTAGGCAGATCCACCTGACAGTGATCAGGATGAGGATGAGTGCCAATGGAAGTGCCCAGATCAGCCCCCTCACATTACCACCCCCTAACCCCCCTCTGCTCCCCCCACCTCCATGGACTCTGCCCGCTCTGTCTCCACGCTCCTCTGCTCATCCCTTAAATTAATTCATCTGCACATCTCTGTCCCTTTAACACCACATTAACCCCGGCCACGGGAGGCATCCTGTCGGAAATAAATGTCCCTATGTGACTCAACAGTGCAACATCAGTTTGACCTTTCCAACTCTACCCCTGAGCACCCCCTGGCTTTAGGCATGTTTCATCTGAATTTCTACACAGGGCCAATGCGTAACATACCCACCCAACCGCCTGCTCATCTCTCCCTGCTCTCTAACATTTCACAGGGTCCAGGTGTATGGGGAATGGGGAACAGGGGTTTTGAGATGGGGGCTTTGTGTCACTGTGCACCATCATTTCAACCCCCCTAGTTCAAGAAAATACATTCACAAAACCTTGCTAAACATGTGCTGTTGTGTAATGATAAAATATCTCTATTATTTCCATGGAGAGGGATGTCATTGAGCTGGGTCATGCTACACTGGCTGCTATCTGGAGGACAGAGAGGGTGTATTAGCGATGACTCAGGACAAGTCATACAGTATAGATTGAGACTTGGTGACTGCACAGCTGCATCAGTACCCCCTACCTGTGTGACTCCCCAGCCCCCCTGGCTCCCCCGAACCCCCACATGATCCCCTCAGTCTCACATCACACACACAGACACACACCCATACACACACACATACACACACACACACACACACACACACACACACACACACACACACACACACACACACACACACACACACACATACTGTCATACAAACATTGAGAAAAATATGGGTAAGTAACAACTAAATGAGATAAAATATCACTTTTATAACACCTTTACAATTGTAGCAGAGCAATCTAGACCCCACACATTATCTCTGACACAACTTGGTCATTTATTGTAACTAAACATGCAGTATTTTACCTTTGTCAGTATTTCTGTCCAAGCACACTGTACCTCACCACTGTTTAAATGTTTTGAACCATTTCCCTCAAGAGGCATACAGTACATGTTAGATTCCAACGCTATAGGGAAATGTACTGTGTATTTGAGGATGTTTCCTATTCCGGAATCATTTACATAAATCTTCAATCTTGGAAACTTTTACCAGGAAAGAAAGGGCAGCCAAATGAGCTGAGGGTGAACAGCACTGACGGCTTGGCTGGCGGACTGTTTCAGTGCCTCTGCCTCCATTTCAGAGCAGTGCAGTGTAGGCCCTGCAGCCTGGGAGGCAGAGGCACTGATGACCTGGCTGGCGGACTGTTTCAGTGCCTCTGCCTCCACTTCAGAGCAGTGCAGTGTAGGCCCTGCAGCCTGGGAGGCAGAGGCACTGATGACCTGGCTGGCGGACTGCTTCAGTGCCTCTGCCTCCACTTCAGAGCAGTGCAGTGTAGGCCCTGCAGCCTGGGAGGCAGAGGCACTGATGACCTGGCTGGCGGACTGCTTCAGTGCCTCTGCCTCCACTTCAGAGCAGTGCAGTGTAGGCCCTGCAGCCTGGGAGGCAGAGGCACTGATGACCTGGCTGGCGGACTGCTTCAGTGCCTCTGCCTCCACTTCAGAGCAGTGCAGTGTAGGCCCTGCAGCCTGGGAGGCAGAGGCACTGATGACCTGGCTGGCGGACTGCTTCAGTGCCTCTGCCTCCACTTCAGAGCAGTGCAGTGTAGGCCCTGCAGCCTGGGAGGCAGAGGCACTGATGACCTGGCTGGCGGACTGCTTCAGTGCCTCTGCCTCCACTTCAGAGCAGTGCAGTGTAGGCCCTGCAGCCTGGGAGGCAGAGGCACTGATGACCTGGCTGGCGGACTGCTTCAGTGCCTCTGCCTCCACTTCAGAGCAGTGCAGTGTAGGCCCTGCAGCCTGGGAGGCAGAGGCACTGATGACCTGGCTGGTGGACTGCTTCAGTGCCTCTGCCTCCACTTCAGAGCAGTGCAGTGTAGGCCCTGCAGCCTGGGAGGCAGAGGCACTGATGACCTGGCTGGCGGACTGCTTCAGTGCCTCTGCCTCCACTGCAGAGCAGTGCAGTGTAGGCCCTGCAGCCTGGGAGGCAGAGGCACTGATGACCTGGCTGGCGGACTGCTTCAGTGCCTCTGCCTCCACTGCAGAGCAGTGCAGTGTAGGCCCTGCAGCCTGGGAGGCAGAGGCACTGATGACCTGGCTGGCGGACTGTTTCAGTGCCTCTGCCTCCACTTCAGAGCAGTGCAGTGTAGGCCCTGCAGCCTGGGAGGCAGAGGCACTGATGACCTGGCTGGCGGACTGCTTCAGTGCCTCTGCCTCCACTTCAGAGCAGTGCAGTGTAGGCCCTGCAGCCTGGGAGGCAGAGGCACTGATGACCTGGCTGGCGGACTGCTTCAGTGCCTCTGCCTCCACTTCAGAGCAGTGCAGTGTAGGCCCTGCAGCCTGGGAGGCAGAGGCACTGATGACCTGGCTGGCGGACTGCTTCAGTGCCTCTGCCTCCACTTCAGAGCAGTGCAGTGTAGGCCCTGCAGCCTGGGAGGCAGAGGCACTGATGACCTGGCTGGCGGACTGCTTCAGTGCCTCTGCCTCCACTTCAGAGCAGTGCAGTGTAGGCCCTGCAGCCTGGGAGGCAGAGGCACTGATGACCTGGCTGGCGGACTGCTTCAGTGCCTCTGCCTCCACTTCAGAGCAGTGCAGTGTAGGCCCTGCAGCCTGGGAGGCAGAGGCACTGATGACCTGGCTGGCGGACTGCTTCAGTGCCTCTGCCTCCACTTCAGAGCAGTGCAGTGTAGGCCCTGCAGCCTGGGAGGCAGAGGCACTGATGACCTGGCTGGTGGACTGCTTCAGTGCCTCTGCCTCCACTTCAGAGCAGTGCAGTGTAGGCCCTGCAGCCTGGGAGGCAGAGGCACTGATGACCTGGCTGGCGGACTGCTTCAGTGCCTCTGCCTCCACTGCAGAGCAGTGCAGTGTAGGCCCTGCAGCCTGGGAGGCAGAGGCACTGATGACCTGGCTGGCGGACTGCTTCAGTGCCTCTGCCTCCACTTCAGAGCAGTGCAGTGTAGGCCCTGCAGCCTGGGAGGCAGAGGCACTGATGACCTGGCTGGCGGACTGCTTCAGTGCCTCTGCCTCCACTGCAGAGCAGTGCAGTGTAGGCCCTGCAGCCTGGGAGGCAGAGGCACTGATGACCTGGCTGGCGGACTGTTTCAGTGCCTCTGCCTCCACTTCAGAGCAGTGCAGTGTAGGCCCTGCAGCCTGGGAGGCAGAGGCACTGATGACCTGGCTGGTGGACTGCTTCAGTGCCTCTGCCTCCACTGCAGAGCAGTGCAGTGTAGGCCCTGCAGCCTGGGAGGCAGAGGCACTGATGACCTGGCTGGCGGACTGCTTCAGTGCCTCTGCCTCCACTTCAGAGCAGTGCAGTGTAGGCCCTGCAGCCTGGGAGGCAGAGGCACTGATGACCTGGCTGGCGGACTGCTTCAGTGCCTCTGCCTCCACTGCAGAGCAGTGCAGTGTAGGCCCTGCAGCCTGGGAGGCAGAGGCACTGATGACCTGGCTGGCGGACTGCTTCAGTGCCTCTGCCTCCACTTCAGAGCAGTGCAGTGTAGGCCCTGCAGCCTGGGAGGCAGAGGCACTGATGACCTGGCTGGCGGACTGCTTCAGTGCCTCTGCCTCCACTGCAGAGCAGTGCAGTGTAGGCCCTGCAGCCTGGGAGGCAGAGGCACTGATGACCTGGCTGGCGGACTGTTTCAGTGCCTCTGCCTCCACTTCAGAGCAGTGCAGTGTAGGCCCTGCAGCCTGGGAGGCAGAGGCACTGATGACCTGGCTGGTGGACTGCTTCAGTGCCTCTGCCTCCACTGCAGAGCAGTGCAGTGTAGGCCCTGCAGCCTGGGAGGCAGAGGCACTGATGACCTGGCTGGCGGACTGCTTCAGTGCCTCTGCCTCCACTTCAGAGCAGTGCAGTGTAGGCCCTGCAGCCTGGGAGGCAGAGGCACTGATGACCTGGCTGGCGGACTGCTTCAGTGCCTCTGCCTCCACTTCAGAGCAGTGCAGTGTAGGCCCTGCAGCCTGGGAGGCAGAGGACATCGAGCGGAGCCACACTTTAACAGTCTGTCCCACTCATAAAGAGTTGCATGGTTTTATGACCCCGTTGCTCAACATCATGTGTCTCCACTGCCTGGATGTAGCCTAAGATAAGGCTGAGGAGAGAATGAGCCATGTGCTGAGCTCTCTGGCTACTCTTAGACTACTCACAGTTACACTACTCACAGTCACACTGCTCACAGTCATACAACAGTGGAGGCTGGTGAGAGGAGCTATAGGAGGACAGGGTCATTTAAATGGCTGGAATGGAATAAATGGAACGGTATCAAATACAACAAACCAATATAAACAACATTTGACTCCATTCCATTTACTGTTTCCTGCCTACCATCCAAGTGATAACTCCAGATGGAATAAGGACAGGTCTGATAAATGTGTTGTTCCAATCAGAAGATAAACAGAGGACCACATGGAACAGGTCTACTGTACACTACACCAGCAGACGTCGGCTATGTAATTATCTAAAGCCTAAAGTACATATCCATAACCCCTCCTATGGAAATAATGGAAATGTGTAGCTACTGTTCTCTATAAATTTAGGATACTATAGGCCTACTACTTACAAAGCTCTAATGTTGATCACAAGTAACAAATCTTCAAGAGCCCCCATTGGGTCTACTTTGCTTGTTTAAATTGGTTTAGAACTTGAACAAATACTAGTCTGGCCCTTTGCCACCTAATGTGAAACCTAAGTTATCTATTATAATATGAGTAAAGAGAAGAGCTTCACACTCAATCAACCATGGCGTCTGTCTTGTCCCTCTCTGACAGCTTGAAGCAGCTACAGTCACCTTCCACTCTGAGTGTGTGTTGTCACCAGACATGACTCTTACCTCGTGACAAATGACGATGATCTTCAATTCAATCAGAGAGAGGAGAGAGGAAATTCAAGATACAACGACAGCCCAGTATTGGAAATTGCTACTGCCAACTACACCAACAAAAAAGCCCACTGAATGAGACTTGTCTGATCCTGGCTCATAACAACAGCAGTCTATTTCATACCATGGCCTACTTATATTTCTTTATCAGAGGACAGGTCAACCAATAGCCCACCATACTGACCCTTTGCCATTTAGAACATTTCACTTCAATGAAAGGGGGACGGTAAAACCACTGAAATGCCCTTGTTGCTTGCAGATTCTATAAATCATGTCTTTATGATAAGCTAATTGCCTTCTCCTTGACAGCAGCTTGCAGTGAGGGCAGTTAAAGGGGCAGGATTACAAGACGATGGCCTATAAAGAGTTTAGCTCAGATTGTAAGTGGGTGTGTGGGAGGGAGAGGGAGGGAGGACTGGTGACTGGCTTTAGGTCAATAACAACTATTTTTTCTTCTGGATAATCTGAGACAGATAGCTACTTACTGTATCCCTGTGAACTATTCAAATATTCACTGTCACCACATTGATAATCATAATTTATCAAGGAAAAGTTAAAAAAAATATCCCTGTTTCTGCCTGTCTGTCTCTCTCTCGCTCTGAGTGTGTGTGGACAAGGTAATAAAAGTGCAGCTATCTATCAAATACAAGTATTGCGGCCCCATGAAAGACAGCCTTTTCAACCTTTAACCTGTTTCCCACCTCGTCATGCAACTCCATGTTGGCTAATCCCATCAAGACAGAAATCAGATTGGAGCTTCTATTCACAAGTGTTTTAAAGTTGTTTGCTTTCTCCTTTATAGATTCATTTTATGATCACCTTTGCACTATAAAAACCATATCAGTGGGAGAACTGCTTGGATCCAGGGGTAAGTAAAACTGCTGAAACTGCTAAAGACAATACATGGGAATATATCGAACTGAACAACCACAGACTGTTCCAGTGATGTGATGGACAACATGTGAATGTTGTTTTGAAATTCCTCTCACCCTCTCATACACCATGACCAGTAATTCCCCCAGAGATGCCTAACTTGTGTCTTTTCATTAGTCTGAATGGGTTTATTAATGAGTTCATAACACATGAGTGATACTGGACCAGAGAGAAACTGCATAGCGTGACTGCCTCAGACTACTTCCTGCATTGCTTTGCAAAGAGCCTCATGGCTGTTGGCTGCCCAATCCATTCAGAGGAAGCCATTAGAACAAACGACTCTCGGGGGCAGCAAAGCAGACCGGGCATGACATTTAGAAACATAATCACCTCCCAGTCCCCTATGCAAGGACAAACCACAGACTGTCTGCATACAAACACAATGAAGACAAGGTGAGGTGAGGGACTTCTACTGATATCCCCATGCAAGGTCCTTGTTTAATCCACAAGGCTTCTGGACAGGTCTAGAATGAGAGATTAGACAATGAGGAAACTCTTGAGGAAGAAAGACAACATTAGTTTTGAAACAGAGACTATCCCGATTCCCTTTACATACACTACCTGTTTCTTCCTGCCTCTCGACCAAACGCATCCACTCTGTTCTCCCTCACTCTCTCTTGCGCTCTTTGTCTTTCCCACTGGTGGCATCAGAAACTGTTAATGATTATTACCTTGTTCTGCTTCAGAGCCACCAGGCCGCCAGCTGACACCTGAGGGTGTGGAAAGGGGCTATTCCTCTTCATCCCAGGGTAACCCAGTGAGCCTAGAGAAGAATGATGTCACCTCTCTCATGGCTATGTTACGTCCATTGTCCGGAGAGGACATAATCCCAGTAGCTGAATACCTGATGTTAAATAGGATCCTTGTGTTTTTGTGGTCAGTCTACTAACCAAGGAATTGTATTGTTTGTGTATTCCAGAAAAAAGGTACATACACTACTGATCAAGTTTTAGAACACCTACTCATTTAAAGGTTTTTCTTTATTTTTACTATTCACTACATAGTAGAATAATAGTGAAGGGCCTCTCGGGTGGCGCAGTGGTTAAGGGTGCTGTACTGCAGCGCCAGCTGTGCCATCAGAGTCCCTGGGTTCGCGCTAGGCCGTCCGGGTTAGGGAGAGCTTGGTCGGTAGGGATGTCCTTGTCTCATCGCGTACCAGCGACTCCTGTGGTGGGCCAGGTGCACGCTGTACCCTCAGACGCATTGGTGCGGCTGGCTTCCGGGTTGGATGCGCGTTGGGTTGTGTATCGGAGGACGCATGACTTTCAACCTTCGTCACTCCCAAGCCCGTACGGGAGTTGTAGCGATGAGACAAGATAGTAGCTACTACAACAATTGGATACCACGAAATTGGGGAGAAAAAAATTAATAATAATAATAGAATAATAGTGAAGACATCAACACTATGAAATAACACATATGGAATCATGTAGCAACCAATATCTTATATTTGAGATTCTTCAAACTCTTTACCTTGTTGACAGCTTTTAAGAATCTCAAAAATAAAATATATTTTGTTTAACACTTTTTGGTTTACATGATTCCATGTGTTATTTCATAGTTTTGATGTCTTCACTATTATTCTACTATGTAGTGAATTGTAAAAAAGAAAGAAAACCCTTGAATGAGTCAGTGTTCAGTGACCGGTAGTGTATATTTTTCCCTTGTACACTGTCTGTCATCTTGACAAAACCATATTTTGATATCAAACTACTTAGAAAGGATGTCACTTATGTTGTTGCTTTACATTTCTCTTCCTAAGAACATGACCATAGACGACCTGCAGGAACGGTCAGTGAAGGCGATTGACTGGGTGGTCAGTGTAGTCAATTAAGTGGTTCTACCTGCTATAGCCTTGTACCAGAGATGACATCAGCACTGGGCAAGATGGATGACCTCTATAACCAGAGAAGTGCAGGTAAGGCGGTTTGTTAGTGGCACTATAGCCCTGCAAAGCTTCACGGTTGTTTCTTCGTTTGTTGTTTTTGTTGGCAACATTTTAAATAAAAAGGAAAATGTACGCTCACCACGCTGCACTTTGGTCCACTTCTTTTGATGGCCGTGAAACCAGGAGACAATTTCTGTGACGGTAATGGACCATGCCCTCTTCACATCTGGATTGGAGAGCCAAAGTGAGTTCCTCTCCACAGAGGAGAAATTTGAGCTGGTCAAGGTGGTCATTGGAATTATCGTTGACTAGCCTGGTTGCCTCTGCCCGGATGAGAACAGCGTCTCTGCAGAGTCATTGGTTGACAAAGTGATAGTGGCTTGTAACATTATCATGGTACTTAGAAATTATTATACAGTGCAGAAAACAATTATTGAGGAGGAAGAGGAGGGCATGGAGACTACCCCCTGCTGGTATGTTGCCTGAACCACACTTTGGTAAAGGATGCTGCCAGTTAGCTTGAGGTCATGAGAGCTCATCCTCAGGTCACCTCAATCCAGTCCACCATTGGTGAGGCAGTGCTGGGGAGAACTAAGGTACGGGATGCCCATAAAGCCTTCTGTCCTATTTCAGCCCAGTCTGATACATTGGCTGCTGTATGTATCACACACACACACCAACCCGTACTTCTCCTGAGTCGTTAATAATGTGCTGATGACAATATTGAGGTTAGTGACCCATAGCAACACCATTAATCACACAATACACCCATCATATGATTGTAATAAATATGCTATAGATTATGTCTCAGTCATGTGCACATCCTTTATTTTGTGTTGTGTAAAAAAAAGGACACATTTGATACAGGAAGGATACATACTCCATATTGTTTGCTCCTAAATCAGCATGGTGAACAGAGCTGGAGCAGAGATCAGTCTCCCTCCCACTCTCCCAGTCCATGACAGACTAATCTTTTCCTGCAGAGCCTATGATTTATCTTCTTCTACCACCATCTAGTGGCTATTTAGTGTATGACGTTTCTAGAGTAGAGCCTGAATTATTAGATCAAATCAACAACAAAAATGTCAGATGTGCCGAATACAACAGGTCTTCCCGTGAAATGCTTACTTACAAGCCCTTAACCAACAATAGGTTAAGGGCAGTAATAATCTAAGTATTAAAAAATGTATCATGATCAACATAAACGTGTGGCTAACCGGTTAAGACAGGGAACGTGCACAGGACAGTTGGGCCTGAATGGACATTGGGCCTAAAATGCATCGCTTATGGAGAGAAATGTCCATACTGTAATCATTTTAGCTATTAAGCCAGCTAGTTGAGTAGACTGAGTCGGTATAGGCTACCTTGACCTTGATGTGCAAGACAAGCCATTGCGATGATGATATTTTGCAAGTGTATATACACCATGCATACAAAAGTATGTGGACATTAGTGGTTTCAGCTATTTCAGCCACACCCGTTGCTGACAGGTGTAAAAAAATCGAGCACACAGCAATACAATCTCCATAGACAGACATTGGCAGTAGAATGGCCTTACTGAAGAGCACAGTGACTTTCAACGTGTCACCGTCATATGATGCCACCTTTCCAACAAGTCAGTTCATCAAATTTCTGCCCTGCTAGAGATGCCCCTGTATGTGGTGTTATTGTGACGTGGAAACATCTAGAAGCAACAACGGCTCAGCTGCGAAGTGGTAGGGAACACAAGCTCACAGAACGGGACAGCCGAGTGCTGAAGAGAGCAGAGTGTAAAAATCGTCTTTCCTCGGTTGCAACGCTCACTACCGAGTTCCAAACTGCCTCTGGAAGCAACATCAGCATAAGAACTATTCGTCAGGAGCTTCATGAAAGGGGTATCCATGGCCGAGCAGTCGCACACAAACCTAAGATCACAATGCGCAATGCCAAGCGTCAGCTGGAGTGGTGTAAAGCTTGCTGCCATTGGACTCTGGAGCAGTGGAAACGTGTTCTCTGGAGGGAGGAATCACGCTTCACCATTTGGCAGTCCAGCGGGCGATTCTGGGTTTGGCGGATGCTAGAAGATTGCTACCTGCCCCAATGCATAGTGCCAACTGTAAAGTTTGGTGGAGGAGGAATAATGGTCTGGGGCTGTTTTTCATGGTTCTTAACGCTACAGCATAAAATGACATTCTAGACGATTCTGTGCTTCCAACTTTTTGGCAACAGTTGTGGAAAGGCCATTTTTCTGTTTTAGCTTGACAATGCCCACGTGCACAAAGCGAGATCCATGCAGAAATGGTTTGTCGAGATCGGTGTGGGAAGAACTTGACTGGCCTGCACAGAGCCCTGACCTCAACCCCAACGAATGACTTTGGAATGAATTGGAACAACGACTGCGAGTCAGGCCTAATCGCCCAACATCAGTGCCTCACTAATGCTCTTATGGCTGAATGGAAGCAAGTCCCCGCAGCAAAGGGGGGGAACAACTCTTTAATGCCCATGATTTTGGAATGAGATATACAATGAGCAGGTGTCCACATACCTCTGATCATGTTGTGAATGAACACAGCTGCCACTTCATTAAAGCCGGTAGATGCAGTTTATCATAGCAAACTAATCTTTATTACAGGCAATAGGTTCACTCATCACTGCATTCTCTACCAGAAACTTGGTTGGCCCTTTTGTGTCACATCGGTCAATACATCGCTATGTTCCAATTTATAATGCCCTTTTACAAAAACTCCCACTGTACCTAACATCATTAGGCCTAATAACCTTAGACATATGAGTTACCCAGTGGCGGCCCGTCATTCAGGGTAGGAGGGGCAGAGCCTGTTTTGAGCCCCACCTGTTTAGCAAAAACAAACACTTAAAAAAATAAATTACTATTATTTATTTTTTACAAATGTGTTGCCTGTTTTGCATGTTATTTTGGCACTAATGTGTCACATGTCAGTTTGCAAACAATGCAAAAATATATATTTGAGTTAATTATATAAAGCGGCATACAAACATGGTCTCTTTTTTGCTTTCTTGAGTACGGCAGCTCCCAAATGTAGGTGTTTCAGCCATGCTCAGTGCTTTCTGTGATGGTGGGGCAGCCAGTGGAAAATCCAGAGCGTAGGGGTTGGTAATGTTCTCTAATTGCACGGTGATTGGCTCAGTGTTATGTCACTCATGGGGAAACTATGCCACCGCAAAATCTACAGGGGAGAGCTCAAAAATTAAATCCCTTTGGGTGCTGCCATATATTTACATTAGAAGTGCCCATCCAAGAACGCTCAAGGTCATTTGCCACAGATAAAATGAAGTCAAATCACATATCTACCGTAGCTTTGATTGGACTGATGTCAACATCATCCTTTCAAAATCTTAGCTAGTAAACTAGACAAGCAGTCATCATCATAAATCAAGTTGACAATCTACTTGCAAATCCTTTTAAATCCTTGTCATATGAAGACAAATTATAGATAAAACATCGGTGCTCATCGGCCATTGGACATAAACATTACACAACAAGTTTGAAATCTCAAATTCAATAATGAGGGGTTTGAAAGGAGTGGCTAACTGCAAGCGTTGCAAAGCAATCACTAGCCTGGTATTCAGTGGAGAGTGTGTGTGGTCCAAGTGTGGATTTAATGGTCTCTTTTCCAAGCTTAAAAGGATAAACATTCACATGCAACACCATGGGCCAAAAAAGGTTGAAAACATTGGCCATGCTGTCAATCCAGCATGACTTCTGGACAACTGGAAACTGGGAAATCTCAGAGTTCAGTGAGTTCAAGACAACTAGGAACTCTGACAACAAGCTCCGACTGGGAAATACGTTTTGAACGGTCATCCAACTGGGAATTCCAAGTCGAGAACTCAGGCCTCTTTCTAGAGCTCAGACCTGAAGATCACTGACGTCATGATTCAACCTTGTTTTTTCAAAGTTCCCAGCTGTTTTGAAAGCACCATAAATCCAGAGAATGACAAATTTTGATGACATTTGCCGACAAGAAGGACCGCCGCGCCACCTTCCTGTTAAAGTGAGTACAGCACAACAAGTTGAGTCCAAAAATGTATTGTATGCTGCTGCATAAATGATGTAATATGCCAGGGAGATATGTATACTGTAGCTAAGAAAGTAATACAGTGTATGCTGTGTAGTAAGCTGTTAGTAGCTCATGTGCCTCACCCCAATAATTTGGTATATTCCCACCTCATAACTTAGCCTACTGTTCTGACTTGGTGGTGCATATGTAGCCTATAGACTGTTTTAGAGAAATGTCATCATAGAATATCGTAAGAGCTTTCATTGTCTGCTTATATGCCCCCTTTATTTACGGTTCTGACTTGGTGTACAGGGAGAATACTGTAAGAACGGCCCATGTTCCGAATTACGTCACTGTACATTTCAAAAGTGCGTAAATTCGAATCTGGTATCAGGATAAATATAACAATGAGTCACCGATTTTATACTTTGTAATTTTTATTAGCTAAGTAATAAATGGCAAATGCAACTTTCGTATATAGGGGCTCTCTGTAATACCACGCAGGGCAGAACAGAAAACTGACAGGATGTACTTAAACAGTTGTTCTTATACTGTGATAGACATAGTTCCAACCCGTCTGTTGGCCTATCACAGTAGAGACTGGGCGTGGTTTAAATTTCCCGGCCTATCGCAGGCGCTCAGGCGGGTCCCCGCCTCTTGGCGCTTCTTGGAGTCCTCCCTCCGTCGATGTATAGATCCTTACTGTTCTGGTATCGCAGCCTAGTTATAACAGTGGCTCAGTTCCTGCTATTGTGTTGTTCAGTATTTTTCCATCTCAGTTAAACCTCGTGATGACCACCCCTCCCTATCACAACTTTGCAAGTCACACCATGTGCTCAATATTGTTACATACAAACACAAGGACAAAGCATCTGCTGGGCTGTTATCTACAGTTTTGCAACATGCAGGTCACACCATGTTACTCAGTTCTTGTCACACACAAACAGGCAAGTAGCAAGCAGTTGTTTAATCTCATAATGATGCTCCAGTGCACAAATGCAGACACCTCACACAACCAACATCAGATAATATTTAATCATATATATGCTAATGGCTATTTACATTTACATTTAAGTCATTTAGCAGACGCTCTTATCCAGAGCGACTTACAAATTGGTGCTTTCACCTTATGACATCCAGTGGAACAGCCACTTTACAATAGTGCATCTAGGTCTTTTAAGGGGGGGGGGGGGTGAGAAGGATTACTTTATCCTATCCTAGGTATTCCTTAAAGAGGTGGGGTTTCAGGACCATTATAATGTATAATGTATAATGTCAAATACAGAATCCAACAGGCCTTAGCTCGCTCATGCAATATAACTACGTGCGACGCAGATGCGACGCAGAACTAGAAATAGCCGTACCGGTAATAAAGCTGTAGGTCGAGTGTGAAATCTTGGACTGAGCTCAAATTCAAATAATATTTTCCAGTGAGGGAGCTTTTCTTGTGGGGTCATTCACGAAATACTGTAGGCTGGCAGAACAAGCATGTGTCAGCACTATGGAGATCAGCGCTATGACTGGGCATTTAAAAAATAACCTCATCATCAACGCTGCTACCATTGTGCTGAATGGTACCTGATCGATTTGTAAAGCGATCTGAAATGGTCTACACGTCACTTTAAATTATTTTACAACGTTTTAGACATGGAACATAACTTCCATTTATTTCTTAGGGTTTTGAAAATATAGAGCTATTTCTGTGGATAATAATATGGTTAATAGATTTAATATGTGATTAAAAAGGCATTAATTTCTTTGGTGGGTAGGTGGATGAGGGGCGTGGTCTTGATGCGGAGTTGTACGTGACACAATAATGTCAGACATCAAACGTCATAATGCAACCGATAGAGATCTTATTCATTTGTATTATAATTCCTAATTCTATGAAGCAACCTTCATGTAATGCCAGTTGTAGTTGAATTTTGTAGACATGGCAGGCAAAAACTGAATAGCTTTTTCTGTGCTTTGGAAAGGACCAAGGTTGATGCACTTCTGTGTAAGTAATACAAAATGTGGCGCCCATTCAAACCCCTGCTTTGTGTTTTGTTGATTCCTCTATATCATTTCCCTGGGTTTGTTTTACAGGTCTTGTTTGGATAAACTGCTGCAGAAATGGAGGAAAACTGTAAATCTAAGAAATTACAGAGTTCCAAGCTCAAAGTAAGTCTCACTAACTTGTTAATTAACTGTCAAAAGTTGCTTCATGTGCTGTAATGTATATTTCTCTGTTGTGGGACAATTACACTGTTATAAGCACTCATGTAACTTCATATGGATGGAAGTTGTAAAAATAAAAGCCAACTCTATAGACAGCAAAATACAGGTTGGGAGACTTGAAAGTGGCTGTGAAATGATTTATTACTCACAAGTTAATTGTCCATTGTCACACTGATCAAGGTGGGTAAATGGTCAAATAAAGCATTGTAATCCAGATGAGGTTATGCTATTCTAACAGGTGAACCAACAACAAGCCACACTAGATGTCATAATAAAACATAAAAAGATATCCATATACATACAGGTAACTGCCAAAATTATGCAAACACTTGAGTAAATGAAGGATATAATGTGTATTGAAAGCTGATGTTTCCACACACTTATGGCTCCTGAGTTAATTAAACAATTAACATCCCATCATGCTTGTATAAAACGCTGGGCAGGCCATTATTTTGGCTACCATGAGTATGCCCACATAGAATGACAATTCCTCCATCCACAGGGCACGATGGGTCACTAAATGGTTTGATGAGCATGAAAATGATGTAAACCATATGCCATGGCTGTCTCAGTCACCAGATCTCAACCCAGTTTAACACTTAAGGGAGATTCTGGATTGGCGCCTGAGACAGCGTTTTCCACAATCAACAAAACATCCAATGATGGAATTTATTGTGGAAGAATGTTGTCGCATCCCTCCAATAGAGTTACACACATTTGTAGAATCTATGCCAAGGTGCATTGAAGCTGTAGTGGCTCATTGTGGCCCAATGCCCTATAAAGACACTTCACACTTGTTAGTGTTTCCATTATTTTGGCAGATACCTGTATTCACCATAATAAGACAGTTTCCATACAATTCTATACACAATAAGTACTTCTATATTAATTATGTAGTTCTATCCAATCCTCAGTCAACCAAACAATTCCCATACATTTGATTTTCTATACACAAAATGGCTCTTACATACCAGACCCATTATTATTACGGCATGAGGCAAAACAATAAACAACGTCATTTCAATAGAGCCAAAAAGAAAATGACATCATAAACATAATACACAAAACTTGAAAAAAGTGAAGTGTCTCTTCGTGTGTGTGCATGTGTTGATCTGCAAGTCACAGGAGGCTGCTGAAGGGAGGACTGCTCATAATAATGGCTGGAATGCAGTCAATGGAATCGTATCAAACCATGTGTTTGATATGTTCAATACAATTCCATTTATTCCATTCCAGCCATTACTATGAACCAGTCCTCCCCAATGAAGGAGCCACTGGCCGCCTGTGGTGCAAGCATATGTGTGTTCTTGAGCTGAATGGTTAAGATTGGAACTGGTTTGTCAGGTCAGTAAGTCGTTGTTGTTGGTTAGTCTTAACAGGGTTTTTTTCAGTCAAGTGATTCAAAGTTGTAGTAAGTCTAGTAGTGTTCTTTGGTAACATAATGGGTTAACTCTAGGATTTCCATCTTGTTCCATCTTTCATTGTTCTTCATCCTATTCTAAGTAGTCCCTTGTTTTACTTTAGGCTTTGTTTTGTTCCTTGTGCTGTCCCTTCTGACAGTCACATTTTCTTCTCTTTACTGTAGAGGTGCCACTGTCTCCACTGTCAGTGTGTGTGCTTTGGTGTACTGATTGTCCTGGGGCCAGTTCCCCAAAAGCATCTTAAGGCTAAGTTCATCATTAGAACCATAGGATCCTATGGTTCTAAAATGAATTTAGTCTAAAGATGCTTTTGGGAAACCGGCCCTGGTTTGTTTCTTGAGTTGAACTGTGTTCAGTCTTTCTTTCAATCCCTTATCCAGCTGTAGAGGTGGGTTCTTGTTGATTTCAGTGTTGTCTGTGTTGAGTGAGGTGAGTTTAACTGGAGGATTCAGAAAAGTCTCTTCAACCTCCTTGAGGGAGACTGAACCACTACTCCAACCTTTACATTTCAAGAAGACCTCTTCTGTAAAACCTAAATCAGTAGGATTGATCACTTCAAGGCTACCTTGTCTCTGCAGCTTGACCACGGATGGTTCTCTGATTTCACTCACACTGTCACTGTTTGCAGCAAACATTGAATTTACAGGTAGAGGCTGTGACTCTGTTTTCTGCATCTTTTCCATGCACCTTTGAAGTCCCGGGGCGCTGTCAGTGGGAGAGTGCTCTTTGTCCAAGGATATGTCCTTGGTTTCTTCTGCCTCAGTAATGGAGGTCAATACAGCTTGGATGCTGCACTTTGTCTCCACTACGATATTATATATTTTATTGTCCATTTACAAGGAAATTCATTTTGTGATGTCAGCATAAAAATACACAAACACAACACACTTTAGTACGGAAACCTGTAAAGTTAGTACACAAGTCACAAAAATTCAAAGTCTATGCTGCCTACAGCCCAACCGTGTATTGGGCCTGCATCTGTCCTATGTCCCATTGTTCAGCAGTCTGATGGCTGCCAGAGTGAAACTTGCCAAATCAAATCAAATCGAATGTTATTTGTCACATACACATGGTTAGCAGATGTTAATGCGAGTGTAGCGAAATGCTTGTGCTTCTAGTTCCGACAATGCAGTAATAACCAACAAGTAATCTAGCTAACAATTCCAAAACTACTACCTTATAGACACAAGTGTAAGGGGATAAAGAATATGTACATAAAGATATATGAATGAGTGATGGTACAGAGCGGCATAGGCAAGATGCCTACAGGATGCTCTCGATTGTGACTTGTCACCAAAAACACTCACAAACTTTTACAGTGGCACAATCGAGAGCATCCTGTCGGGCTGTATCACCGCCTGGTACGGCAACTGCTCCGCCCACAACCGTAAGGCTCTCCAGAGGGTAGTGAGGTCTGCACAACGCATCACCGGGGGCAAACTACCTGCCCTCCAGGACACCTACACCACCCGATGTCACAGGAAGGCCATAAAGATCATCAAGGACAACAACCACCCGAGCCACTGCCTGTTCACCCCACTATCATCCAGAAGGCGAGGTCAGTACAGGTGCATCAAAGCAGGGACTGAGAGACTGAAAAACAGCTTCTATCTCAAGGCCTTCAGACTGTTAAACAGCCATCACTAACATTGAGTGGCTGCTGCCAACATACTGACTCAACTCTAGCCACTTTAATAATGGAAATTTGATGTAATAAATGTATGACTAGCCACTTTAAACAATGCCACTTTATATAATTTTTTACATACCCTACATTACTCATCTCATATGTATATAGTGTACTCTATACCATCTACTGCATCTTGCCTATGCCGTTCGGCCATCACTCATTCATATACAGTGTGAATGTCAGGACTGTCACCGGCCCCAGTATGACCAGGTAGTGTCTCCAATGAAACCAGAGCACTGCTCAGTCGCCGATGTTTCTTTTGTCTCTGTATCGTCTCCATCCCCTTTCTTGTAGTCTTTACTTTCAATGTGCATCTCTGGGCATGACTTGGTTCCATGATCTTCTAAGCAGAGAAAACAGGAAATGTGGATTTTGGATGTGTTGTGGAAAAGTTTGGTCAGGTTAGCTTGTGAGCTGATGTTTCTGGCATCTTTGTTTCCTTTATATATTTCATGATCCCTTTCCTTGTCTCATTTCCTTGGTTTCTCCAATACCTTGATTTTTGCTGCTCTGGCTGCAATTTTGGTTTCCAATGCCAACTTGTTTTTTTCTAGCTAGCAATTCATCTGGCTCCTTTCCCAGTGCATTTTTTTTCTTTATGTTAGTGGCACATTTCACGAGAGATGCGCGTTCAGCTTCAGCTTGAGGTTTTAGGTGAGAGATAGAAGTAGCCGATGACATTTTACTGATAAAACTCCTTCCGCTTGACTAAGTAAAGCTAGGCAGATACCACTTGGAATGACCATCATGCTCCTTGTTCTCCTTACACAGTAGTTGATGTATTGATGATGCTTCGTCAGTTTTGCCCTCCTTACAACCCTTTGCATTGCAATCTCTTTGTTACATATTTGCCATTCAGTTTCAATGATGCAATTTCAAAGTTTAAGTTTGCACACAAACAATGTGCATAAAAAATGTTGCTAACAATTTCCACATTTCAACTTCATGATCAACCTGTCGGCAATCGTGACATGAATTCAAGTTTCATTTCATGCAGAGCTTGTCCATCCCATAGAATTAGGAATTAAAATGGACATGAACAACCATGTTGGTCAGGGAGTTAGTCTACCATGGTTTGTTAGTGCTGTGATATTGTGTAAAATAATTCATTTAAAGAATTTATCTGCACTGTACATTTGTTAGCTAGCTAGCCAGTCAGTTTTAGAGGGAAGATTCCATAAATCTTTCAAATTAACTGCCAATATGCCAACATTCCATTTACAAAAATGCAGTCAACCCCCAGTCATACACTGGCTGAAATCAGTTGATGATAGGACGTAGACAAGTTGTAAATGCAACAAGTACTGATATTGTATCCTAATAGCACTCACAGCTTTCCAAGAAAACAAAATCTGAGACATTTATCATCTGTTTACATATATTTTAGAGGCTATTTATACAGGAAATGTGTATAATACCTGTATAAACTGTATTTGTAATTATATGACTATTTTAGGTTGACTGTAATACCATTACAACATTTCTGATACATCACATGCCTTACTTGTATTTTCCTGCATAGGTAAAAGCAGGAAACGCCTCACCTATGCCTCTACTGCCATTCATTCCAAATATACCAGTTTTTGATTTCTCCCTGACCGAGATGGCTGCCATTTTCGCCCCATTATATGACTTTGAGGGTGTATGGCATATGCCACTCTAGTAATTTAATAGGATCTCCATGGTCCTTCCATTCATTTCGCGCATGGGACTTCCAACATTCAATTTTCACATGATCCGACAGACTGACATGAAGACACATTCCACAGCACTCCTAGCACAATCCACTCCACAACCAATTCCACCATGTCCACAATTCAAAGTTCCAATATGCAATATTGCACATTCAAAATGAAGCCACAATATTCACTGCATGATTCAACAAAGTTCCAATATGCAACTCATTCAGGATTGCCACTACTTCATGGCAATTCCATAGTTCAGCAATTCGACAATATGCAATGCATCCAAATATTATGCATTAAACCACTTCATGGCAATTTCACAAAGTTCTAAGTATATTCGCATCATTCAATAGGCTATTGCACACGAGGCCTATCTTCAATAGGCTATTGCACACGAGGCCTATCTTCAATAGGCTATTGCACACGAGGCCTATCTTCAATAGGCTATTGCACACGAGGCCTATCTTCAATAGGCTATTGCACACGAGGCCTATCTTCAATAGGCTATTGCACACGAGGCCTATCTTCAATAGGCTATTGCACACGAGGCCTATCTTCAATAGGCTATTGCACACGAGGCCTATCTTCAATAGGCTATTGCACACGAGGCCTATCTTCAATAGGCTATTGCACACGAGGCCTGTCTTCAATAGGCTATTGCACACGAGGCCTATCTTCAATAGGCTATTGCACACGAGGCCTATCTTCAATAGGCTATTGCACACGAGGCCTATCTTCAATAGGCTATTGCACACGAGGCCTATCTTCAATAGGCTATTGCACACGAGGCCTGTCTTCAATAGGCTATTGCACACGAGGCCTATCTTCAATAGGCTATTGCACACGAGGCCTATCTTCAATAGGCTATTGCACACGAGGCCTGTCTTCAATAGGCTATTGCACACAAGGCCTATCTTCAATAGGCTATTGCACACGAGGCCTATCTTCAATAGGCTATTGCACACGAGGCCTATCTTCAATAGGCTATTGCACACGAGGCCTATCTTCAATAGGCTATTGCACACGAGGCCTGTCTTCAATAGGCTATTGCACACGAGGCCTATCTTCAATAGGCTATTGCACACGAGGCCTATCTTCAATAGGCTATTGCACACGAGGCCTATCTTCAATAGGCTATTGCACACGAGGCCTGTCTTCAATAGGCTATTGCACACGAGGCCTATCTTCAATAGGCTATTGCACACGAGGCCTATCTTCAATAGGCTATTGCACACGAGGCCTGTCTTCACAGCATTTCCCCTTTTTCAATATTCCACTGTTTCAAAATGCAATGCGTTAAATAGGCTGGGCCTACTTGCCGCAATTTCTCTCACCATATTCCAAGCACATTGCATTCCAACGTTCCAGTTCTATTTTCATCCAATGCAGTCCTAACATTAGCAGGGGAATATTTTTATTCACTTCAATCGAAACAGAGCGTTGCATTGTCCAATTCCATTTGATACAAGACAGTTTTCTACTAATGCAGTGGCGGTTCCAAAAATGTAAAAAGCCACTTCTATAGACGCCAAAATACATGTTGGTTGCGTACGTGTTTCCATTGAGAGACGTGAGAGTAGGTCTAACTGTTGCAGTTAAATTATATTTATTACTCACAAATTAATTGTCCATCATTTGTCACACAGATTTCAGGTTGGTATCTGGTCAAAAAAAACTTTGCAATCCAGATTCAGGTTCGACAGGTTGCAAGTGATATGAGTGGCGAAAAAGTAATATCCCAAAAGGTTAAAAAAAAATGATAAAGTAGCAGGTAAATAAAATCAGAATGAAACTGTAGAAAACTGGTTTGTAATCATTAGTCCAAACAATTGCGTTATGCAACAAAAACTAGAGTTTCTATTGGATACATTCAGGTAGGTTCCTCCCTGTTTCATTCCGTTTGCTTCCGTTTAAGAAACGTTTTGCAACAGAATCAGCATAATGAATATGCCCATGTTGCTCTACATGGCATCTTCCAGGTCCTATCAGGCTGCAAATACCTGTCCTAATTAGCTCAACTGATGCCTTCTTTACCCATAACCCTTTAAGTTGTTCTAAAAGATGAACCAACAGCAGGTCCCTAGGTGTCATAATAAAAAATATAATATATAATAAGACAGTTACCATAATAGGTTTCTATACAATTATATGCTAATGATATATATGGGCCTAAGCCCCACCCACATACAGTTTTGTTTCAAATAGTAGCCCAGGGCAAAGTGAGAACCCATGACAAAATGTGAGTTCTAATTCTATGGTTAGAGCCTCTTGTCACTTGGTATTATCATGTCTTTGGTGAAAGTGTTGGTATCTATGGTGATGTGATTTTCTTACTATTGTTGTTAATCTCAGGGCTTTGTGCTAAAGCCTCCATGTGGCCCCAGACCGAGCTGCAAGGCAAAGGCAGGGAGGGAGTTGAGGGGAACAGCTGAGGCAACCAAGGTTAGAGGACAGAGGACTGCTGGAGTCTGCTCAACGCTACCCCCTCTGTCAGCCAACTCTAGTTACAGTGAGTACTGATCAGGAATTCAAGTCTTCCAAATGGTTACATTTTGAAAGAGAACAATCCGGCTCATAAGTATTTTACTGGTTTGTGACCCACTGACACCGCCCCGGGTAGACGGAATAAGGCAGTACAAGAGTTAACACACACAGGGAACTTAATTCCCACACAGGAAAAATGTGAACATGGGGATAGTCTGATTGGCTGAAGCCACGAGCTGGAGGTGGTGATATCTCTCACACAAGGGGGAGAGCTAGACAACATGGGGCCAGCCAGACATAAACAAACAACACACACACTGAAAATTTGTCCCACAGCGCCCTTGGCAGGGGGATTCTTTTTATTATTTTTATTTTACCCCCTTTTTCTCCCCAATTTCATGGTATCCAATTGTTAGGAACTACTATCTTGTCTCATCCCTACAACTCCCTTACGGGCTCGGGAGAGACGAAGGTCGAAAGTCATGCGTCCTCCAAAACACAACCCAACCAAGCCGCACTGCTTCTTAACACAGCGCGCATCCAACCCGGAAGCCAGGGGAGGAAACACCGTGCACCTGGCGACCTTGGTTAGCGTGCACTGCGCCCGGCCCGCCACAGGAGTCGCTGGTGCGCGATGAGACAAGGATATCCCTACCGGCCAAACCCTCCCTAACCCAGACGTGGATCGCCCCACAGACCTCCCGGTCGCGGCCGGTTATGACAGAGCCTGGGCACGAACCCAGAGTCTCTGGTGGCACAGCTGGTGCTGCAGTACAGTGCCCTTAACCACTACGCTCCCTAACCCGGACGATGCTAGGACAATTGTGCGTCGCCCCATGGACCTCCCAGTCGCGGCCGGCTGCGACAGAGCCTGGGCGCGAACCCAGAGTCTCTGGTAGCACAGCTAGTGCTGCGAGGCGGCAGGGGGATTCTTTAACACATTTTGTTGGTAGAATTCTTAAAGATTCTATCCTGGAAGGATCCACCATTCACATCTCTTTTCCTCTCTTTCTGTAGACGTTCTTCCACCTATCAAACGCACAGTAACAGTCACAACACTAAAGACTACCGGTGGGTGACACAGTAGATAGATCAACATTCTTTCCTATGGGATAGCCTGATTTGCTGGTATTTTTATGAATATGACCACGTTCTGCTTCAGAGCCACCAGGCCGCCGGCTGACACCTGAGGGTGGGGAAAGGGGCTATTCCTCTTCATCCCAGGGTAACCCAGCGAGCCTAGAGAAGAATGATGTCAACTCTCTCATGGCTATGTCACGTCCATTGTCCGGAGAGGACATAATTCCAGTAGCTGAATCCCTGATGTTACACCCGTGAGTCTTGCTCTTGCTATGAACCATTTATTGTCCAATAGAATAAATAGGATCCTTGTGTTTTTGTGGTCAGTCTACTAACCAAGGAATTGTATTGTTTGTGTATTCCAGTCAGCAGAGGTTGGTTAAGAAAGTGCTTAGAAAAAGGGTAAATATATTTGTTTTCTTGTACACTGTCTATCATCTTGCCAAAACATATTTTGACACCCAACTACTTAGAAATGATGTAATTTGCATTTTTTTCACCTCCCTACAACAGGACCACCAGGAGGCAGTAGGGGCCATCTGCCAGGTCTTGATTACCAGGGTGCAAGACATCCTCCATGAGACCTGCTATAACCCTAAAAATGCCAGGGACATCATCCAGAAAGGCAGGCTATATTCATAAGCTGTTTCACATATTACATGTCCCAATTCTGAACTGTAACACTAAGTTGTAACTTTGGAGACGTAGGCCAGATTTGGGCCATAATATATTTACTGTCTGAGAAGATACTCCATAGTGCTGATCAAAAACAAAGAAAATTTTAGCTTCAAAACAGTTTTAAGTGTGACTATGTTTTTCTTAGGATTGGATTCTGGGGCTAGGGCCAAGGTTCCGGAGGTCACCAATGAGGAGGGCTATGTAGGGAGTCCCACTCTGGTGGTGGACCAACCATCATGTCAGTTGGAGAGGATCTTCAGCCACTCCCTACTAGCTGGGCCCTCCACCTCAGCCAAGGCAGCATTGGGAGCCCCTGCATATAAGGTGGAGGAGGTGAGAATTGCATTTCCATATGGCCCAGAGGCCAGACAGGACTTGCTGGAGAAGACTCCCTCCATCCTGCAGGGAGATATCCTGGCTAAGGAGCACATTCTGCCACGCAGCCCACAGGGTGACTGTAATCAACTCAGATAAAATGGAGGAAAACTCTAAATCTAAGAATTTACAGAGAACCAAGCTCAAGTCTCACTAACTTGTTTATTAACTGTAACATGTTGTTAATGTGCAGTAATGTCTCTTGGCCTGTTGTGGGACAATTAGGATCATTATAAGCACTCATGTACTGTAGCTTCATATGGGTTGATTCTAAGTTATTTTCTCTACTCAAGACTGAGACCCGTTTGAACACCCAGGCGCTCCAGCGCACTCCCTCCCCAGACCCTGGACTCAGTGAACTGAAACTTTCAGTTGTGGTTCCAGATGTGGTGTGTGAGAGGCAGCTGCCCACAAAGAACAACCCCTTGCAGGTAAGAACCAGAACCCATGACAAAATGTGAATTCTGATTCTAATTCTATGGTTAGAGCCTCTTGTCACTTGGTATTATCATGTCTTTGGTGAAAGTGTTGGTAACTATGGTGATGTGATTTTCTTACTATTGTTGTTAATCTCAGGGCTTTGTGCCAAAGCCTCCATGTGGCCCCAGACCGAGCTGCAAGGCAAAGGCAGGGAGGGAGTTGAGGGGAACAGCTGAGGCAACCAAGGTTAGAGGGCAGAGGACTGCTGGAGTCTGCTCAACGCTACCCCCTCTGTCAGCCAACTCTAGTTACAGTGAGTACTGATCAGGAATTCAAGTCTTCCAAATGGTTACATTTTGAAAGAGAACAATCCGGCTCATAAGTATTTTACTGGTTTGTGACCCACTGACACCGCCCCGGGTAGACGGAATAAGGCAGTACAAGAGTTAACACACACAGGGAACTTAATTCCCACACAGAAAAAAATGTGAACATGGGGATAGTCTGATTGGCTGAAGCCACGAGCTGGAGGTGGTGATATCTCTCACACAAGGGGGAGAGCTAGACAACATGGGGCCAGCCAGACATAAACAAACAACACACACGCTGAAAATTAGTCCCACTGTCACAGCCGTCGAAAGAAGTGGACCAAAGTGCAGCGTGGTGAGCGTACATTTTCCTTTATTATGGAATGACACCAACAAAACAATAAACAAAATGCACAACCGTGACACTTACAGGGCTATAGTGCCAATAACAAAGATAACATCCCACAAACACAACAGGGATAAAGGCTGCCTAAGTATGATTCCCAATTAGAGACAACGATAGACAGCTGTCCCTGATTGAGAACCATACTCTGCCAAAACATAGAAATACCAAAACATAGAAAACAGAACATAGACTGCCCACCCAAATCACACCCTGACCAACCCAAAATAGAGACATAAAAAGGCTCTACGGTCAGGGCGTGACACCCACAGCGCCCTTGGCAGGGGGATTCTTTAACACATTTTGTTGGTAGAATTCTTAAAGATTCTATCCTGGAAGGATCCACCATTCACATCTCTTTTCCTCTCTTTCTGTAGATGTTCTTCCACCTATCAAACACACAGTAACAGTCACAACACTAAAGACTACCGGTGGGTGACACAGTAGATAGATCAACATTCTTTCCTATGGGATAGCCTGATTTGCTGGTATTTTTATGAATATGACCACGTTCTGCTTCAGAGCCACCAGGCCGCCAGCTGACACCTGAGGGTGGGGAAAGGGGCTATTCCTCTTCATCCCAGGGTAACCCAGTGAGCCTAGAGAAGAATGATGTCAACTCTCTCATGGCTATGTCACGTCCATTGTCCGGAGAGGACATCATTTCAGTAGCTGAATACCTGATGTTACACCCGTGAGTCCTGCTCTTGCTATGAACCATTTATTGTCCAATAGAATAAATAGGATCCTTGTATTTTTGTGGTCAGTCTACTAACCAAGGAATTGTATTGTTTGTGTATTACAGGCAGCAGAGGTTGATTAAGAAACTGCTTAGAAAAAGGGTATATATATTTTTTCCTTGTACACTGTCTGTCATCTTCACAAAACATATTTTGATATCAAACTTCTTAGAAATGATGTCACTTATGTTGTTTCTTTACTTTTCTCTTCCTAAGAACATGACCATAGATGACCTGCAGGAACGGTCATTGGAGTCCATTGACTGGGTGGTCATTGTAGTTAATGAGGTGGTTGTCCCGGCCATAGCCTTGTACCAGAAGTCCATAGACGACTTCTGCATTGGGCAAGATGAACGACCTCTCTCATCAGTGTCCCTTGGGGAATCTGTTACCTCTGGTAACACCAGCACTAGCCAGGGATGTGCAGATACGGATATTGTATGTTTCACTCCTAGGTTCAGGAGGGGAAGCCCAGGGTTGCCTCCCCCCTCCTCCCAGGGGTCAGGTAAAAAACGGATCCGGGGGGTTCTTAGGATAATTGCTAAAAAGTTCCACCTGCTGCTGAAGCTTAACTTGGAGCCTAGGTGTAGGCTTATGGGCCGGCATCTCCCAACGCTCCCCTCAGACATGGAGGATGAGCTCCAGAATAGGGCAGCTATGACTGTGGCTGTGATTCTGCACAATGTCCAGCTCTTCATGGAGAGTGATGAAGCTGGACCATCCTCCCCTGGGGCTTTGTCCCTTCAAGGCCTTTACACCTCTGTCACTGATTACTTGGTGTCCAGAATGTCTATGATATCCTCCATGATGTTCTGGAGCGCATGTAGGAAAGCCAAGGAGAAGCTCCATGTTCTAACATCAGGCAGTGACTGCAGAATTTCTGGAGCATCAAGGTTCAACATATCAGAGTTGGCAGTCGACGTTTGTCGGGAGATAAAGGATGCAGCAAGCAAGGATCTTCCCTTCTCTGGTGCTGTAAATAGCTTCCCAGAGGAGAGAATGGCAACCATGAAGATGGGAGGTCTCATATTTGAGAGAGTTGAAGTCCCTGATGCTCTTCCAAGCTTCACGCCATCTCAAGGACGGACAGAGCAGGGATGGATGGTTGAGCACATTGGCTCAGCCCTAAGTGAGGACACCTTGGACAACATCACAAGCACTCCATTGTTCCAGAACATGGACTACAGCCCGGCTACCACGCCCACAGAGGGAAGGGCCTCAACCCTGCACACTCTACAGGACACCATAACTCAGACAGTTATGGACCATGCCCTCTTCACATCTGGATTGGCGAGCCAAAGTGAGTTCCTCTCCAAAGAGAAGAAACTGGAGCTGGTCAGGGTGGTCATTGAAATTCTCATTGACCAGACTGGTGCCCTTCACTGGGATAAGACCTGCATCTCTGCTGAGTCATTGGTTGACAAAGTGATAGTGGCCTGTAACATTGTCATGGTTATCCTAAGAAATTACTATACAGCCCACGACACAATTATTAAAGAGGATGAGGGCATGCAGGAGCTCCTGGACCCCAACATCGATGGCTACCCCCTGCTGGTACAGTGCCTGAGCCACACCTTAGTGGGAGATGTGGCCTGTGAGCTGGAGGTCATGAGGGCTCAGCCTCAGGTCATCCCAATCTGGTCCACTATTATTGAAGCAGAGCTGGGGAGGGCTAAGGGAAGGGACTCCCATGAAGCCTTCAGTGAGGAGTCCCTCCCTATCATCACGCAGAGGCCTGTGGAGGTGCAGCAGGCAAGCAGCCCTGCTAAGAAAATGGACGATACCCAGCCTCCCATCAGTCCCATTTTGGCCAGGTCTGAGCTTGACAGTAACAGCAGTGGCAGAAGAAGACAGAACTTAGACAGAGATGCAGGCGTTACAGCCGATAACATCTTTGATGTCATTGTCAGGCTGGTCTATGCTGACAGTATCAGTGCAGATGATTGTGGGTTGTACAATCCTGCAGCTATGCTCCTGGGACAGATCCTGGCCTCAAGTAGGCTTTGTAACAGGATATTACGGGGTAAGATCCATTTATTTTCTAAAGAGATGATCTGCCGGGTGTACCAGTTGCTCCTGGACACCAAGATGGGCCGGGAGACAGCATGCCGAAAAAGCGGGTCGGAGCCTGTTCTCAAAGAAATGGCGGCCAATCCCAGGCTCTCCAAAAAGTTCTTCACGGACCTGATCTATTTTATCGTAGAGCGGGCAATGAAGAATCTGGTGGAAAACTTATTGGGCTTGCCACACACCCCACCAGAAGAAGCACTACGGTTGAATGACAACTTGGCAACCTCATCCAGTGATGAGTCACTGCATAGCGACAACACCTGGTCGTGTGGGGTGTGGGGCACTCTGGTGAGGGAGAGCTCCCTGGACATGGACTCCTCCAGCTCTTTAAACCAGGACCACTGGGAGGCAGTAGGGACCATCTGCCAGGTCCTGAGCACCAGGGTGGAAGACATCCTCCAGGAGACCTGCGACAACCCTAAAAAATCCAGGGACAGCATCCAGAAAGGTAAACTACATTTATAAGCTGTTTCACATATTACATGTCCCAAATCTGGACTGTAATACTAAGTTGTAACTTTGGAGACGTAGGCCAGATTTTCTGTCTGGGCATATACTTCATAGTGCTAAACATTAAAAAATCACTTTTTTAGCTTTAAACCCTGTTTTCTTAGGATTGGATTCTGGGGCTAAGGCCAAGGTCCCTGACGTGACCAATGAGGAGGGCTGTGTAGGGAGTCCCACTCCAGTGGTGGACCAACCCTCACATCAGCTAGAGAGGATCTTCAGCCACTCCCTACTGTCTGGGCCCTCCAGCTCAGCCAAGGCAGCATTGGGAGCCCCTGCCCAAAAGGTGGAGGAAGTGAGAATTGCTTCTCCATATATCCGAGAGGCCAGGCAGGACTTGCTGGAGAAAGCTCCCTCCATCCTGCAGGAAGAGAGCCTGGCTAAGGAGGACATTCAGCTACGCTTGGCCCACGGGGTGACTTTCATCAACTCAGAGACCCTCAGAGACATTGTGCAGGGGATCATGGGTCACCTGACATTCATGGAATCACTCCCAGCTGGGAGTGTGAAGGCTCCTTTCCAGCTCCAGTCGATGCTCTTCGACAACATACGGCATGTTCTGAAGTATATGGCCGGCATTGTCGTTGTATTCAGCCAACAGGAGAGCATTCAGTTTAGGGGTGATGATGCAGTGGCCGCCATTGTGGAGGCTTCTGCTGATAGACTATCACTAGAGGCAGAGGCAAACAGTGCCCAAATGCACAAAAGTTGTGAGATTGCCATTCAATGCATGGCTGAGACCATCGCATGCAGCATTTGTGATCACGCTGAGCTCTGGAAGTGGGAGGCCAGGAGCTCTGGAAGTGGGAGGTATACCCCCAGCCTCGAGGGAAGTGACAGCACTGTCTCTGAGGAGCTCCTAGACAATAGGGAAGACCTGGAGGCTCCAGCAGAGATAGCTGAAGATGACACTGGCTCAGAGAAGATCAGTGTCAGATCAGAGATCTTTGAAGACGATGCTTGCTCAGAGAAAACCAGTGTCAGATCAGAGGTCTTTAAAGACTACTGTGGTTTGGAGACAGACCACCACATGGCCGACCAGTCACTGGAGACCAACCAGTGTCTACTCAGGGCTGGACAGAGTGCCTTCTCACAGGTAAGGAGAGAGTCAGATACCTGAACTAAGAATCAGTAGGTAATTTAGTTATTGGGAGTTTGATTGTGATGCATTGACTCATATCTGTTTCTTGCTGCTTTCATTCTCAAACCAAGAAGGTGAATGAAGAGGCTGTGGAGACAGGACCCGAGACAACAGGAAAGGGGAAAAACGAAAAGAAGGTGAAGGGCTTTATTTGACTCTTATTTTCTTGGGGAATATTAAGCCCACATGTAAATGTAACAGGCGAGTGTCATTTACATTATTTGGTTTGTTTTATTCACAGAAATCCTCTAAGAACAAAGGAGAAATAGAGAGAAAGAAACCATGTAAGAGCAAAGTGGCTCCCCTTGGCTCTGATGGTAAGAGTCGTAATATTGTTTTCTGTCAAAATATCCATCTGAAGGGCCTCCCGGGTAGCGTAGTGGTTAAGGGCACTGTACTGCAGCACCAGCTGTGCCACCAGAGACTCTGGGTTCGTGCCCAGGCTCTGTCATAACCGGCCGCGACCGGGAGGTCTGTGGTGCGATCCACGTCTGAGGGTTTGGCCGGTAGGGATATCCTTGTCTCATCGCACACCAGCGACTCCTGTGGCGGGCCGGGCGCAGTGCGTGCTAACCTAGGTTGCCAGGTGCACGGTGTTTCCTCCAACACATTGGTGTGGCTGGCTTCCGGGTTGGATGTGTGCTGTGTTAAGAAGCAGTGCGGCTTGGTTGGGTTGTGTATCGGAGGAAGCATGACTTTCAACCTTCGTCTCTCCCGAGCCCGTACGGGAGTTGTAGCGATGAGACAAGATAGTAGCTACTAAAAACACTATTGGATACCACAAAATTGGGGAGAAAAAAAACTATCCATGAGGCTATACTATTGTAATGTGGTGATTAGGTCATGTAATCTGTTCAGGTGCAGTGGCTGCAGATGAGAAAAGGAAGAAACCATCTCTCCTCCAGCACATCTGCAGTGCCTTTGCAAGGGTCTTTTGCTTCTCCCACAAGAAAAATAGTAGATTATTTCCCTCTAATGGAGTGAGAGCTGTGCCTGCACGACTTTTTAAGGCAGCACCTCAACACCTGTTACCAGTCCCTCTGCTTACAGTCCTACAATAAAACATATTTTTGCAATCATCTTGTGTTGTTTTTAGCTCCTTATCTAAAGATATCACAGCCTTATCAACTGTTCATTTAAGTGTAGTTCAACTCTTTTACTATTCCCGTGGTAATGAAACAACACATTTCAACACTGTAAAACAACACATTTCACAGCATCTTTACAGTTTGTGATAATAACATATATATAACATATATTATTTTTGTTATCCTTGTTTATGTAATTTGAGTGGAAATCAATAGTTGTGTTGTGTTGCTGTGAGCCTGTGAAGGCAAACTGTGAATGACAGGTAGGCAGAGTGGATGTTGGTGTTACATCAGGGAAAGAAACATTGGCTCAGCTGACACATGGAACACAGCCTCAGCCTCCAGGCCCTGTTGCCTTGCCAACCCCATCCAGTACTGATACAGAGGGGGTTATGTATAAAACATGGCTGTGCCAACGGAAATATAGGTTAGAGGAGAGTGGGGTAAATTGAGCCAAAGGGTTAGTTGAGCTACCCCTAGATGAGCTGTGGGGGCTAATATAGTATACATGTTTGTCTTGGGGTAAGCTGAGCCAATGGCCACCATATCCCATACAAATGATTACATTTTGTCAGTTTTATTTATAATATGCAAAGTATTTTTGCAATGCATCACGCATATGAACTCAAGATTTATATTGTTTCAGAGCAGACATCATTCCCTGTGGTTACAAATATAAAACAAGCAGGGGTCTAGCCCCCTTGAGGTTCTTGAGAGAGCAGCCAAGGAGTGAGAGAGGGAAAGAAGCCCATTTGAGCAGCAGCGAGGGATGGAAAATAAACTGAAGAGATACATTGTCAAAACAAAAAACATGTATCTGTGCATAAGAGCACTATAAAGTAGCAGAGGCACACAAGGTCTCATCTCATGACATGGAGTCTGAGCTTGCTAAACATATCAACTCACTGGGCACACACTGGGTGCGTTGAACCAACGTGGAATAGGTGTTGAATTAATGTCTGTGCCCAGTGGGAAGAATCACACGGACCAGTTTCATGGGCTTAATAGCCACAAATGCAGAGAACTTGTCTACGAATTGGCATATCGAAACAACTTCCCTGATATTGAACAGAGACAAAAAATTAGGAACACCTGCCTAATTAATTAAAAAAATATATTTTAGGCAAGTCAGTTAAAAACAAATTCTTATTTACAATGACGGCCTACACCGGCCAAACCCGGGCGATGGTGGACCAATTGTGCGCCGCCCTGTGCGACTCCCAATCATGGCCGGTTGTGATACAGCCTGGATTCAAACTAGGGTGTCTGTAGTGATGCCTCAAGCACTGAGTTGCACCCCCTTTTGCAATCAGAACAGCCTCAATTCATTGGCGCATGGACTCACAAGGTGTCGAAATTGTTCCACAGGGATGCTGGCCCATGTTTAGAAACACCTGCTTTTCCTTTAGGAATACATGCTCTTTCCATGACAGACTGACCAGGTGAATCCAAGTGAAAGCTATGATCCTATTGATGTCACTTGTTAAATCCACTTCAATCAGTGTAGATTAAGTATTCTCAATCTGTGGTACGCTCAATGCCATCGGGGGTACGCCAAATAAAACTGTGATTCACATTTTCACATTTTCAAACACGACATTTATATTTTCCAACAGGGTTATACATTTGGGTGATGCTTTTTTCTCGCCTGAGTAGCCTTGTTTCACTGCCAAAAATAAAATGACACCATCTAGTGTTCAGCGATATTAACAACACAATGTTAATTACAGGTAGCCTAGTCAAATAATGAACATCCAATCACATTAACCGTTACTCTCTCGCGGGAACCTTCCCTCTTGCGCAGACATTTAGAAACGAAACGTGACAATTTCAAAAATAAGCCAGAGGATTTTTTTGAGCGAGAATAAGATGACTTTTGAGTAGTTACACATGTTTAAAAGCAACAGATACCATTAATAAGAAGGGTCTGGAAGCATTTTATATGGTGAACTACCGAGTGGCTAGGACAGGCAAGCCCCATACTGTTGTGGAGGACTTAATTGTTTCTGCTGCCGTGGATATGGCTGGGACAATGCTGGGGGGAAAAGATCAAGAAAACTATACAGACAATGCCTTCATCAAACAACACTGTTTCACGACGCATCAGTCACATGGCAGGAGATGTTTTGAAACAGCATTACAGCTGGATGAGTCAACAAACGTGGCTGGCCTAGCACAGCTCCTGGTATATGTCCGTTACATTTATGGCAGATCAATTAAGGAAGACATCCTCTTCTGCAAATGACTGGAAACCAGGACAACATGAGAGGATATTTTCAAAGTACTGGACAGCTTTGTGACGTCAAATGGACTTTGGTGGTCAAGATGTGTTGGTACCTGTACTGATGGCGCAAAGCCATGACAGGGAGACATAGTGGAGTGGTAAGGTGCGTGCAAGCAGTTCCTCCCGATGCCACTTGGGTACACTGCAGCATCCACCGAGAGGCTCTTGCTGCCAAGGGAATGCCTGACAACTTGAAAGACGTTTTGGAGACTACAGGGAAATGGTTAACTTTGTTAAAGCAAGGCCTCTGAAATCTTGTGTATTTTCTGCATTGTGAAATGATATGGGCAGCGACCATGTAATGATTTTACAACATACAGAAGTGCGCTGGTTATCAAGGGGCAAAGTATTGACACGTTTTTTTTAAATTGAGAGACAAGCTTAAAGTTTTCTTTACTGACCATAATTTTCACTTGTCTGACCACTTGCATGATGATGAGTTTCTCACACACCTGGCCTATCCTATTATCTCGGCTGAATGATCTGAATCTAGGATTACAGGGACTCTGCAATTATATTCAATGTGCAGGACAAAATTGAGGCTATGATTAAGAAGTTGGAGCTCTTTTCTATCTGCATTAACAAGGACAACAGACAGGTTTTTACATCATTATATGATTTTTTTGTGTGCAAATGAACTCAAACTTACGGACAATGTCAAATGTGGTACAGCGAAACACCTGGGTGTGCTATTACGCAGGTACTTTCCCAAAACGGACGACACAAACAACTGGATTCGTTATCCCTTTCATGCCCTGCCTCCAGTCCACTTACCGATATCTGAACAAGAGAGCTTCATCAAAATTGCAACAAGTGGTTCTGTGAAAATTGAATTTAATCAGAAGCCACTGCCAGATTTCTGGATAGGGCTGCGCTCAGAGTTTCTTCCCTTGACAAATCAATGCCTTTTGCAACTAGGTACCTATGTGAGAATGGATTCTCGGCCCTCACTAGCTTCACCTGGAATGCTTTCCAACAGTCTTGAAGGAGTTCCCACATATGCTGAGCACTTGTTGGCTGCTTTTCCTTCACTCTGCAGTCCAACTCATCCCAAACCATCTCAATTTGGTTGACGTCAGGTGATTGTGGAGGCCAGATCATCTGATGCAGCACTCCATCACTCTCCTTCTTGGTTAAATAGCCCTTACACAGCCTGGAGGTGTGTTTGGGGACATTGTCCTGTTGAAAAACAAATGACAGTGCCACTAAGCGCAAAACAGATGGAATGGCGTATCGCTGCAGAATGCTGCGCAACACCATGCTGGTAAAGTGTGCATTGAATTCTAAATAAATCACTGACACTGTCACCAACAAAGCACCATCCCATATCATAGCATTCCTCATGAGAGCCTGTTTCATCATAGCGCTTGATGGTTTTTGCAACTGCACTTGAAGAAACTTTCAAAGTTCTTGACATTTTCTGGATTGACTGATCTTCATGTTTTAAAGTAATGATGGACTGTAGTTTCTCTTTGCTTATTTGAGCAGTTCTTGCCATGATATGGACTTGGATGTTTACCAAACAGGGCTATCTTCTGTATTTTGTAATTCTATGTATTCATTATTTAACTAGGCAAGTCAGTTAAGAACAAATTCTTATTTACAATGACAGCCTACCCCGGCCAAACCCTAAGCTGGATGACCCTGGGCCAATTGTGCGCCTCCCTATGAGACTCCCAATCACGGCCGGTTGTGATACAGTCTGGGATAAAACCAGGGTCTGTAGTGACGCCTCTAGAACTGAGATGCAGTGCCTTAGACCGCTGCATACCACCCCTACCTTGTCACAACACAAATGATTGGCTCAAATGTATTAAGAAGGAAAGAAATTCCACAAATTAACAGGCACACCTGTTAATTGAAATGCATTCCAGGTGATTGCCTCATGAAGCTGATTGAGAGAATGCCAAGTGTGTGCAAATCTGATTTGTTTAACACTTTTTTGATGACTACATGATTCCATATGTGTTATTTCATAGTTTTGTTGCCTTCACTAGTTTTCTACAATGTAGAAAATAGTAAAAATAAAGAAAAACCCTGGAATAAGTAGGTATGTCCAAATTATTTTATTTCTTATTATTACTTTTATTGTCCTGCAATGTTGCGGGGTACAGATTTTTACTGTACCCCGCATTTACATCTGCAACCCTGTGACTATTAATCTTCTAATCTACCAGTATTAATGGCCAGCAGGCTCAGACAATATCAATAATGACTATAGCGAAAGGGGAGGGTCGGTGACTTGTGGGGGAGAAAGAACCAGTGGAGGCAGCAACAGACAGGTAGAAAGTAGCAGGGGCCAGGTAGGATTGGGCCAGGTGTCAGGCTAGGGTGTCCTCAGTCACGGTCCTGGAGCATCAGGAAGGAGAGACAGAGAAAGAGAAAGATGAGGATTAGTGAGAGCATGCCTAAAACCATAGTACACCACATACACTAGGGGTAGAGAATAATCAGTAGTGTTGCTGTGGACACTGGATAATCTGACTGACACACACCTGTTTGACCTCGCTGTGATACTGTCGGCCTACAGTGGGGCAAAAAAGTATTTAGTCAGCCACCAATTGTGCAAGTTCTCCCACTTAAAAAGATGAGAGAGGCCTGTAATTTTCATCATAGGTACACTTCAACTATGACAGACAAAATGAGAAAAAAAATCCAGAAAATCACATTGTAGGATTTTTAATGAATTTATTTGCAAATTATGGTGGAAAATAAGTATTTCATCACCTACAATCAAGCAAGATTTCTGGCTCTCACAGACCAGTAACTTCTTCTTTAAGAGGCTTCTCTGTCCTCCACTCGTTACCTGTATTAATGGCACCTGTTTGAACTTGTTATCAGTATAAAAGACACCTGTCCACAACCTCAAACAGTCACACTCCAAACTCCACTATGGCCAAGACCAAAGAGCTGTCAAAGGACACCAGAAACAAAATTGTAGACCTGCACCAGGCTGGGAAGACTGAATCTGCAATAGGTAAGCAGCTTGGTTTGAAGAAATCAACTGTGGGAGCAATTATTAGGAAATGGAAGACATACAAGACCACTGATAATCTCCCTCGATCTGGGGCTCCACGCAAGATCTCACCCCGTGGGGTCAAAATAATCACAAGAACGGTGAGCAAAAATCCCAGAACCACACGAGGGGGACCTAGTGAATGACCTGCAGAGAGCTGGGACCAAAGTAACAAAGCCTACCATCAGCAAGGGCATTGAAGATGAAACGTGGCTGGGTCTTTCAGCATGACAATGATCCCAAACACACTGCCCGGGCAACGAAGGAGTGGCTTCGTAAGAAGCATTTCAAGGTCCTGGAGTAGCCTAGCCAGTCTCCAGATCTCAACCCCATAGAACATCTTTGGAAGGAGTTGAAAGTCTGTGTTGCCCAGCAACAGCCCCAAAACATCACTGCTCTAGAGGAGATCTGCATGGAGGAATGGGCCAAAATACCAGCAACGGTGTGTGAAAACCTTGTGAAGACTTACAGAAAACATTTGACCTCTGTCATTGCCAACAAAGGGTATATAACAAAGTATTGAGATAAACTTTTGTTATTGACCAAATACTTATTTTCCACCATAATTTGCAAATAAATTCATTAAAAATCCTACAATGTGATTTTCTGGATTTTTTTCCCTCATTTTGTCTGTCATAGTTGAAGTGTACCTATGATGACAATTACAGGCCTCTCTCATCTTTTTAAGTGGGAGAACTTGCACAATTGGTGGCTGACTAAATACTTTTTGCCCCACTGTATGTTAATTTTCTGAGTCAATTCAGGTAGCATTCAATGTTCTGCGTTTGTGTTAACAATGGCAGCCAGCATTGAAAATAAAGAGATATGTAGAAAGATAATCAGCCTCTGTGTCCGTGGATCCTTTCTCTTAATGTATTTTTCATGTCAGTCCCTTCTTGTCATGTATTGTCATGTTATGTCTTGTTCCTGTTCTTTCTCTTCACTTCGTTTCCCCCTGCTGGTCGTATTAGGTTACCTTCTCTCCCTTTCCTTCCCCCAGCTGTTCCTCATCTCCTCTAACTACCTTGTTTACTCTCTCCCACCTGTTCCCTTTTTTCCCTCTGATTAGGTCTCTATTTCTCTCTCTGTTTCTGCTTCTGTCTTTGTCAGATTCTCGTTTGCTTCACCCTTGTCCCGTCCTGTCGTAATCTGCCTCTTCATCAGATGCTACGTGTGATCAGGTACCTCTGTCCTCTACAACCCGCGCCTACGCGGAGAGACCAGCAGTCTGTTGCCGCTAACCCTGCTATTCTCCTCTGCTGCTAGAAGGGGACTCTCCTGTAAAGATCAGAGGACTTTATGATTTATTTGTCGCCCTCTCTGCGGGTTGTCTATTTTGTCAACCGATACATCTGAAGAGGATTTATGTCTTCCTGTGTTTGGACATTAAAAGACTGTTTCTGTTAAACCGCTTTTGGGTCCTCACTCACCTGCATAACAGAAGAATCTGACCAAGAATGGACCCAGCGACTTCGGATCCTCTCCACTCAGCCGTCGAGATCCAGGGAGCGATGCTAGGCAGACACGAGCAGGAATTGTCTGCTGCTCGACATGCCGTTGAGACCCTGGCCGCCCAAGTCTCCGACCTCTCGAAACATATTCACCATCTCCGCCTCGATCCACCGGCTACTTCCAGGGCTTCCGAGTCTCCGGAGCCCAGAATTAATAACCCGCCGTGTTACTCTGGGGAGCCCACTGAATGCCGCTCGTTCCTCACCCAGTGTGATATTGTGTTTTCTCTCCAGCCCAACACGTACTCCAGGGGCACAGCTCGTATCGCCTACGTCATATCTCTCCTTACTGGACGGGCTCGTGAGTGGGGCACGGCAATCTGGGAGGCGAGGGCTGAGTGTACTAACCAGTATCAGAACTTTAAGGAGGAGATGATACGGGTTTTTGATCGTTCTGTTTTTGGGGAAGAAGCTTCCAGGGCCCTGTCTTCCCTATGTCAAGGTAATCGATCCATAACTGATTACTCTATAGAGTTTCGCACTCTTGCTGCCTCCAGTGACTGGAACGAGCCGGCTTTGCTCGCTCGTTTTCTGGAGGGTCTCCGCGCGGAGGTAAAGGATGAGATTCTCTCCCGGGAGGTTCCTTCCAGCTTGGATTCCTTGATTGAACTCGCTATTCACATAGAACGACGGGTTGATCTTCGTCACCGAGCTCGTGGAAGGGAGCTCGCGTTATCCGTTGCCCCCCTCTCCGCATCACTACCATCTTCCTCCACTGGCTCAGGTGCTGAGCCTATGCAGCTGGGGGGTATTCGCATCTCGACTAAGGAGAGGGAACGGAGAATCACCAACCGCCTCTGTCTCTATTGCGGTTCCGCTGGTCATTTTGTCATTTCATGTCCAGTAAAAGCCAGAGCTCATCAGTAAGCGGAGGGCTACTGGTGAGCGCTACTACTCAGGTCTCTCCTTCAAGATCCTGTACTACCTTGTCGGTCCATCTACGCTGGACCGGTTCGGCAGCTTCCTGCAGTGCCTTGATAGACTCTGGGGCGGAGGGCTGTTTTATGGACGAAGCCTGGGCTCGGGAACATGACATTCCTCTCAGACAGTTAGGGGAGCCCACGGCCTTGTTCGCCTTGGATGGTAGTCCTCTCCCCAGGATTCAGCGTGAAACGCTACCTTTAACCCTCACTGTCTCTGGTAATCATAGCGAAACCATTTCTTTTTTAATTTTTCGTTCACCTTTTACACCTGTTGTTTTGGGCCATCCCTGGCTAGTGTGTCATAATCCTTCTATTAATTGGTCTAGTAATTCTATCCTCTCCTGGAACGTCTCTTGTCATGTGAAGTGTTTGATGTCTGCTATCCCTCCTGTTTCCTCTGTCTCTTCTTCACAGGAGGAGCCTGGTGATTTGACAGGGGTGCCGGACGAATATCACGATCTGCGCACGGTGTTCAGTCGGTCCAGGGCCACCTCCCTTCCTCCGCACCGGTCGTATGATTGTAGTATTGATCTCCTTCCGGGAACCACTCCCCCCGGGGTAGACTATACTCTCTGTCGGCTCCCGAACGTAAGGCTCTCGAAGATTATTTGTCTGTAGCTCTCGACGCCGGTACCGTAGTCCCTTCCTCCTCTCCCCGCCGGAGCGGGGTTTTTTTTTTTTTTTTGTTAAGAAAAAGGACGGGTCCCTGCGCCCCTGCGTGGATTATCGAGGGCTGAATGACATAACGGTTAAGAATCGTTATCCGCTTCCCCTTATGTCTTCAGCCTTCGAGATCCTGCAGGGAGCCAGGTTTTTCACTAAGTTGGACCTTCGTAACGCTTACCATCTCGTGCGCATCAGGGAGGGGGACGAGTGGAAAACGGCGTTTAACACTCCGTTAGGGCACTTTGAATACCGGGTTCTGCCGTTCGGCCTCGCTAACGCTCCAGCTGTCTTTCAGGCATTAGTGAATGATGTACTGAGAGACATGCTGAACATCTTTGTTTTCGTTTACCTTGACGATATCCTGATTTTTTCACCGTCACTCCAAATTCATGTTCAGCACGTTCGACGTGTCCTCCAGCGCCTTTTAGAGAATTGTCTTTATGTGAAGGCTGAGAAGTGCTCTTTTCATGCCTCCTCCGTCACATTTCTCGGTTCTGTTATTTCCGCTGAAGGCATTAAGATGGATCCCGCTAAGGTCCAAGCTGTCAGCGATTGGCCCGTCCCTAAGTCACGTGTCGAGCTGCAGCGCTTTCTTGGCTTCGCGAATTTCTATCGTCGTTTCATCCGTAATTTCGGTCAGGTGGCAGCTCCTCTCACAGCCCTTACTTCTGTCAAGACGTGCTTTAACCTCTTGCCTCTACTTGGGACGCTTGCGTCCCAACTAGAGCTCTGGAAATGCAAATGCACTACGCTAAATGCTAATAGTATTAGTTAAAACTCAAAAGTTCATTAAAATACACATGCAGGGTATCAAATTAAAGCTACACTCGTTGTGAATCCAGGCAACAAGTCAGATTTTTAAAATGCTTTTCGGCGACAGCATGAGAAGCTATTATCTGATAGCATGCACCAATACACTACAACAGAAAAGCACAGCAGGGGACGTAAACAAAATAATTAGCATTTCGGCGTTACACAAACCGCACAATAAAATAGAAAACAGTCATTACCTTTCACCATCTTCTTTGTTGGCACTCCTAGATGTCCCATAAACACTATTGGGTCTTTATTTCGATTAAATCGGGCCATATAAAGCCAAGATATCGTTATATGTAGACTGTGTGATAAACGAAAAAAACAGCGATTTCACAACGTAACGTCATTTTTTAAAATTCAAAAAGTAGACGATAAACTTTCACAAAACACTTCGAAATACGTTTGTAATGCTACTTTAGGTATTAGTAAACGTTAATAAGCGATAAAAATCATCCATAGGCGATGTAGAAATCATTAGCTGTCGTCTTGGAAAAATTTCAGGAGAGAGCTCTTCCGGAATGATCTGGGCGGAGACCGGAGGTAAGTCGTGCCCCTCTTTCGGTTCAACCAAGAATCAAAGATGATTCAATTCACAAGACTCTAGACAACATGGGGATGCTGTGGGAGTTGAATGCTCGGTCTTATCTAATTCGGCTCACTGTTAACAATTGCTGGAAGTGGCGCAAGGATATTTATTTCCATTTTCTGTGATCAGGTTTTCCTGCGCTTTCCGATGTAACGCACGTTATGTAATAGCCACAGTCGTGATTTAACCAGTTTTAAAAACGTCCGAGGGTTTCCTATCCACACATTCTAACCATATGAACGTACTATATTCCTGGCATGAGTAGCAGGGCGCTGAAATGTTGCGCGATTTTTAACAAAATGTTCAAAAAAGTAGAGGGTCGACTGAAGAGGTTAAGTGGTCCGTTTCTGCCCAGGGAGCTTTTGATCTCCTCAAGAAGCGTTTTACATCCGCACCTATCCTTGTTACACCTGACGTCTCTAGACAGTTCATTGTCGAGGTTGACGCGTCAGAGGTGGGCGTGGGAGCCATTCTTTCCCAGCACTCCCATTCTGACGACAAGGTCCACCCTTGCGCGTATTTTTCTCATCGCCTGTCGCCGTCGGAACGTAACTATGATGTGGGAAACCGCGAACTGCTCGCCATCCGCTTAGCCCTAGGCGAATGGCGACAGTGGTTGGAGGGGGCGACCGTTCCTTTTGTCGTTTGGACTGACCATAGGAACCTTGAGTACATCCGTTCTGCCAAACGACTTAATGCGCGTCAGGCTCGTTGGGCGCTGTTTTTCGCTCGTTTCGAGTTCGTTATTTCTTATCGTCCGGGCTCTAAGAACACCAAGCCTGATGCTTTATCCCGTCTCTTCAGTTCTTCAGTAGCCTCCACCGACCCCGAGGGGATTCTCCCTGAGGGGCGTGTTGTCGGGTTGACTGTCTGGGGAATTGAGAGGCAGGTAAAGCAAGCACTCACTCACACTCCGTCGCCGCGCTTGTCCTAGGAACCTTCTTTTTGTTCCCGTTCCTACTCGTCTGGCCGTTCTTCAGTGGGCTCACTCTGCCAAGTTAGCCGGCCACCCCGGGCGTTCGGGGTACGCTTGCTTCTATTCGCCAGCGTTTTTGGTGGCCCACTCAGGAGCGTGACACGCGTCGTTTCGTGGCTGCTTGTTCGGACTGCGCGCAGACTAAGTCCGGTAACTCCCCTCCTGCCGGCCGTCTCAGACCGCTTTCCATTCCCTCTCGACCGTGGTCTCACATCGCCTTAGACTTTATTACCGGACTGCCTTCGTCAGGGGAAGACTGTTATTCTAACGGTTGTCGATAGGTTCTCTAAGGCGGCTCATTTTATTCCCCTCGCTAAGCTTCCTTCTGCTAAAGAGACGGCACAAATCATCATTGAGAATGTTTTCAGAATTCATGGCCTTCCGTCAGACGCCGTTTCGGACAGGGGTCCGCAATTCACGTCTCAATTTTGGAGGGAGTTTTGCCGTTTGATTGGGGCTTCCGTCAGTCTCTCTTCCGGTTTTCACCCCCCAGTCTAACGGTCAAGCAGAACGGGCCAATCAGACTATTGGTCGCATCTTACGCAGTCTTTCTTTTCGTAACCCTGCGTCTTGGGCAGAACAGCTCCCCTGGGCAGAATACGCTCACAACTCGCTTCCTTCGTCTGCGACCGGGCTATCTCCTTTTCAGAGTAGCCTCGGGTACCAGCCTCCTCTGTTCTCGTCCCAGCTCGCCGAGTCCAGCGTCCCCTCCGCTCAGGCTTTTGTCCAACGTTGTGAACGCACCTGGAAGAGGGTCAGGTCTGCACTTTGCCGTTATAGGGCGCAGACTGTGAGAGCCGCTAATAAGCGTAGGACTAAGAGTCCTAGATATTGTCGCGGTCAGAGAGTATGGCTCTCCACTCAAAACCTTCCCCTTAAGACAGCTTCTCGCAAGTTGACCCCATGGTTCATTGGTCCGTTCCGTATTTCTCAGGTCATTAATCCTGTCGCAGTGCGACTTCTTCTTCCGCGACATCTTCGTCGCGTCCACCCGGTCTTCCATGTCTCCTGTGTTAAGCCCTTTCTTCGCGCCCCGTTCGTCTTCCCCCCATCCTTGTCGAGGGCGCACCTATCTACAGGGTCCGTAAGATTTTGGACATGCGTCCTCGGGGCCGTGGTCATCAGTACCTAGTGGATTGGGAGGGGTACGGTCCTGAGGAAAGGAGTTGGGTTCCATCTCGGGACGTGCTAGACCGTTCGCTGATCGATGATTTCCTCCGTTGCCGCCAGGTTTCCTCCTCGAGTGCACCAGGAGGCGCTCGGTGAGTGGGGGGGTACTGTCATGTATTGTCATGTTATGTCTTGTTCCTGTTCTTTCTCTTCACTTCGTTTCCCCCTGCTGGTCGTATTAGGTTACCTTCTCTCCCTTTCCTTCCCCCAGCTGTTCCTCATCTCCTCTAACTACCTCGTTTACTCTCTCCCACCTGTTCCCTTTTTTCCCTCTGATTAGGTCTCTATTTCTCTCTCTGTTTCTGCTTCTGTCTTTGTCAGATTCTCGTTTGCTTCACCCTTGTCCCGTCCTGTCGTAATCTGCCTCTTCATCAGATGCTACGTGTGATCAGGTACCTCTGTCCTCTACAACCCGCGCCTACCCGGAGAGACCAGCAGTTTGTTGCCGCTAACCCTGCTATTCTCTTCTGCTGCTAGAAGGGGACTCTCCTGTAAAGATCAGAGGACTTTATGATTTATTTGTCGCCCTCTCTGCGGGTTGTCTATTTTGTCAACCGATACATCTGAAGAGGATTTATGTCTTCCCTGTGTTTGGACATTAAAAGACTCTGTTTCTGTTAAACCGCTTTTGGGTCCTCACTCACCTGCATAACACTTATTTTCAAAGAACCCTTACAAAGAAAGATTGCAGTCAGAGTAAAATATATTGACTCAGTACACTGTCCAAAATATCACAGTCGACTGCAGTTACTCCACTTTTACTGCAGTTTCAAAACTGCAACCAATTTTTATAATCTGTAATTGAGTAAAATAAGTAGTTTTGGTCTGGTCACAAGATAATCCAGAAAATTGCGGTAAACAGCATCACACTCAGGCAGAAACTGAATGTTCTATTCTCAGCCAGGCCCATCTTTTAAAAGAAAACACAATATAAACAGAATCTCTATTTGAAAAAAAAAAACGTTTTGTTGTGATGACAAGAAAATTCTAACAGAATCAGGTAATGATGTCAGACAGTCAGGCATAAAAATCTGAATGTTCTATCATAAAGTGAAAACAATTATTTTCCCTGGCTGTTTTGTCACTACACACCAGACGTGATCAGCACTCGCAGGTTGAAATATCAAAACAAACTCTGAACCAACTATATTAATAATTTGGGGACAGGTCGAAAAGCATTAAACATTTATGGCAATTTAAATAGCTAGCTTGCTGTTTCTAGCTAATTTGTCCTGGGACAGAGTCCTCTACTCTGTCAATTAATATCCACAGATAAAAGGGTAAAAGTTTATTTTCAAGTTATCTCTCCTCCTTCAGGCTGCTGCTTCTTCTTCAGACTGCTGCTGCTTCTTCAGGCTGCTGCTTCTTCTTCAGGCTGCTGCTGCTTCTTCTTCTTTAGGCTGCTGCTTCTTCTTTTTCTTCTTCGGGCTGCTGTTTCTTTTTCAGGCTGCTGCTTCTTCTTCTTCAGGCTGCTGCTGCTTCCTCTTCAGGCAGCTGCATCCTCTGCTTCCTCTTCAGGCTGCTGCTTCTTATTTTTCTTCTTCGGGCTGCTGCTTCTTCTTCTTCAGGCTGCTGCTTCTTCTTCTTCAGGCTGCTGCTGCTTCTTCTTCAGGCTGCTTCTACTTCTTCTTCAGGCTGCTGCTTCTTCTTTTTATTCTTCAGGCTGCTTCTACTTCTTCTTCAGGCTGCTGCTTCTTCTTCTTTTTATTCTTCAGGCTGCTTCTGCTTCTTCTTCAGGCTGCTTCTGCTTCTTCTTTAGGCTGCTGCTTCTTCTTTTTATTCTTCAGGCTGCTTCTATTTCTTCTTCAGGCTGCTTCTACTTCTTCTTCAGGCTGCTGCTTCTTCTTCTTTTTATTCTTCAGGCTGCTTCTACTTCTTCTTCAGGCTGCTGCTTCTTCTTCTTTTTATTCTTCAGGCTGCTGCTTCTTCTTTTTATTCTTCGGGCTGCTTCTACTTCTTCTTCAGGCTGCTGCTTCTTCTTTTTATTCTTCAGGCTGCTTCTACTTCTTCTTCAGGCTGCTGCTTCTTCTTTTTATTCTTTAGGCTGCTGCTTCTTCTTCTTCTTTTTATTCTTCAGGCTGCTTCTACTTCTTTTTATTCTTCAGGCTGCTTCTACTTATTCTTCAGGCTGCTGCTTCTTCTTTTTATTCTTCAGGCTGCTGCTTCTTCTTTTTATTCTTCAGGCTGCTTCTGCTTCTTCTTCAGGCTGCTGCTTCTTCTTTTTATTCTTCAGGCTGCTGCTTCTTCTTTTTATTCTTCAGGCTGCTTCTGCTTCTTCTTCAGGCTGCTGCTTCTTCTTTTTATTCTTCAGGCTGCTTCTACTTCTTCTTCAGGCTGCTGCTTCTTCTTTTTATTCTTCAGGCTGCTGCTTCTTCTTTTTATTCTTCAGGCTGCTTCTACTTCTTCTTCAGGCTGCTGCTTCTTCTTTTTATTCTTCAGGCTGCTTCTGCTTCTTCTTCAGGCTGCTGCTTCTTCTTCTTCTTTTTATTCTTCGGGCTGCTTCTACTTCTTCTTCAGGCTGCTGCTTCTTCTTTTTATTCTTCAGGCTGCTGCTTCTTCTTTTTATTCTTCAGGCTGCTGCTTCTTCTTTTTATTCTTCAGGCTGCTTCTGCTTCTTCTTCAGGCTGCTGCTTCTTCTTCTTCTTTTTATTCTTCGGGCTGCTTCTGCTTCTTCTTCAGGCTGCTGCTTCTTCTTTTTATTCTTTAGGCTGCTGCTTCTTCTTCTTCTTTTTATTCTTCAGGCTGCTGCTTCTTCTTTTTATTCTTCAGGCTGCTTCTACTTCTTTTTATTCTTCAGGCTGCTTCTACTTATTCTTCAGGCTGCTGCTTCTTCTTTTTATTCTTCAGGCTGCTGCTTCTTCTTTTTATTCTTCAGGCTGCTGCTTCTTCTTTTTATTCTTCAGGCTGCTTCTGCTTCTTCTTCAGGCTGCTGCTTCTTCTTTTTATTCTTTAGGCTGCTGCTTCTTCTTCTTCTTTTTATTCTTCGGGCTGCTTCTACTTCTTCTTCAGGCTGCTGCTTTTTCTTTTTATTCTTCAGGCTGCTGCTTCTTCTTTTTATTCTTCAGGCTGCTGCTTCTTCTTTTTATTCTTCAGGCTGCTTCTACTTCTTCTTCAGGCTGCTGCTTCTTCTTTTTATTCTTCAGGCTGCTTCTGCTTCTTCTTCAGGCTGCTGCTTCTTCTTCTTCTTTTTATTCTTCGGGCTGCTTCTACTTCTTCTTCAGGCTGCTGCTTCTTCTTTTTATTCTTCAGGCTGCTGCTTCTTCTTTTTATTCTTCAGGCTGCTGCTTCTTCTTTTTATTCTTCAGGCTGCTTCTGCTTCTTCTTCAGGCTGCTGCTTCTTCTTCTTCTTTTTATTCTTCGGGCTGCTTCTGCTTCTTCTTCAGGCTGCTGCTTCTTCTTTTTATTCTTTAGGCTGCTGCTTCTTCTTCTTCTTTTTATTCTTCAGGCTGCTGCTTCTTCTTTTTATTCTTCAGGCTGCTTCTACTTATTCTTCAGGCTGCTGCTTCTTCTTTTTATTCTTCAGGCTGCTGCTTCTTCTTTTTATTCTTCAGGCTGCTGCTTCTTCTTTTTATTCTTCAGGCTGCTTCTGCTTCTTCTTCAGGCTGCTGCTTCTTCTTTTTATTCTTTAGGCTGCTGCTTCTTCTTCTTCTTTTTATTCTTCGGGCTGCTTCTACTTCTTCTTCAGGCTGCTGCTTCTTCTTTTTATTCTTCAGGCTGCTGCTTCTTCTTTTTATTCTTCAGGCTGCTGCTTCTTCTTTTTATTCTTCAGGCTGCTTCTGCTTCTTCTTCAGGCTGCTGCTTCTTCTTCTTCTTTTTATTCTTCGGGCTGCTTCTGCTTCTTCTTCAGGCTGCTGCTTCTTCTTTTTATTCTTTAGGCTGCTGCTTCTTCTTCTTCTTTTTATTCTTCAGGCTGCTGCTTCTTCTTTTTATTCTTCAGGCTGCTTCTACTTCTTTTTATTCTTCAGGCTGCTTCTACTTATTCTTCAGGCTGCTGCTTCTTCTTTTTATTCTTCAGGCTGCTTCTACTTCTTCTTCAGGCTGCTGCTTCTTCTTTTTATTCTTTAGGCTGCTGCTTCTTCTTCTTCTTTTTATTCTTCGGGCTGCTTCTACTTCTTCTTCAGGCTGCTGCTTTTTCTTTTTATTCTTCAGGCTGCTTCTGCTTCTTCTTCAGGCTGCTGCTTCTTCTTTTTCTTTTTCTTCTGGTGGTTGGCAACCAACTTCAAGATGCGTTACCACTACAGACTGGACTGGAGCATAGACCTCAGTTCATCTTTCAATCACCAACGTGGGTATATGCTCCTAAAAACCAATGAGGAGATGGGAAAGGTGTTAAGCGTTAAGCGTCACAAATAGAACCACAGAACCATAGACCTTGATGCTCCTTTCCAATAAATATTTCAGGTCTTATTATGGTGACAAGATGATCAATGCTAGACCGCTGTTTAATTAAATAAAATGATCGCTCTTATCCATAACCTCATCATGTAGACTATCCTACCTGCACAGTATACGCCTTCCTATATTGATGGACATCCTTTTGGTGATGGACATTTGTTGATACACATGGGAAACTGTTGAGCGTGAAAAACCCATCAGAGTCGTAGTTTTTGACACAAACCGGTGTGCCTGGCACCTACTACCATACCCTGTTCAAACGCACTTAAATATTTTGTCTTGCCCAACAAGTAACATCAACAAGTAACATCAATAAGGGATCATAGATTTCACCTGGATTCGCCTGGTCTGTCTATGTCATGAAAAGAGCAGGTGTTCTTAATGTTTTGTATACTCAGTGTACATGCCTACCTTGATGTGAATTACATGCATGTCACTGGCTTTTTATCTATTTGACCACAAGAGGGACACCTCCTCCTATACTGTAGACAAACCACTGACAAAGTCACTGTTACTCACTGTTCGAAATACTCAACACCCACACATACTCTCAAAGGGACACTTATGCTTTCACTCTTATGCCCTCGTTCTTTTCTGAGCCCTCCAGATGACCCTAATCATTGAGCTCAAATCTCTCCACTAAAAATCCCTATAGTCACTGGAAACAGTGCACAATTACTCTGCTGAGTTTAAATGATTATTTGCAACCTTTTAACATCCTCATTTCACTGAAGGGCCAGATGGGAGGAAGAACATCAACATCCTCTGAGGTAGACCAGTTCTGGAGGAACACATTTACTAACATCAGAGGCATACTCTGTGTGAGTGTCAGGTCTGTGTGTGAGCGTCAGGTTTGTGTGTGAGCGTCAGGTCTGTGTGTGAGCGGCAGGTCTGTGTGTGAGCGGCAGGTCTGTGTGTGAGCGGCAGGTCTGTGTGTGAGCGTCACGTCTGTGTGTGAGCGTCAGGTCGGTGTGTACGCGTCAGGTCTGTGTGTGAGCGTCAGGTCTGTGTGTGAGCGTCAGGTCTGTGTGTGAGCGTCAGGTCTGTGTGTGAGCGTCAGGTCTGTGTGCACATGCCTATGAGGGGCCAAGAGTTTGTTAAAAGAGATGCGATTTTGTATGAAATGTTTCCATGTACACTGTGGCCAGTTTATTGGGTACACCCATCTAGTACCAGGGGGGACCCCCTTTGCCTCCATAACAAGATGAATTCTTTGGGGCATGGAAACATGCCCCAAAGACCTCCCCTGCTGAGGGGAGGCCGGCTCATGAAAATGTTTGGAATGAAGTGAATAGTTTCAAGCACATGAAAACCGTGTGTTTGATACCGTTCCATTTATTCGGTTCCAACCATTACTATGAGCCCCTCCTCCTCAATGAAGGTGCCACTGGCCACCAATGGTGATCGCATGCCCACTGGAGCCGTTCCTTGTTGTTTTTAACTGATAGGAGTGGAACCCAGTAAGGTCACCTGCTACAATAGCCCATCCATGACAAGGATCAACAAGTTGTGTGTTCCAGGATGCCGTTCTGCACACTACTGTTGTACCGTTATATGCCTGTTTGTGGCCCGCCTTTTAGCTTGCACAATTTTTGCCATTCTCCTTCAATACTCATCGACAAGCTGTTTTCTCCCACAGGACTGCTGCTGACTGGATGTTTTTTGTTTGCTGCACCATTCTCTGTAAACCCTCAACTGAAGCTAGCCAGCTAACCACCAGCCATGCTAGCGGTCTTCAGCTAACCGGTCATCAGCTAACCTTCAGCCCGGAAAGCTCTCGCCAGTTCGAACAACGCGACTCTAACCAGAGCATAACGGACCTATTTATTTTTCCTCCCCGGATTCATCCCCGGATTCCCACCGCAAACGGAACATTTTTCAGCTGGATCTTCACAACTAGCTATCTACGAACTGTTAGCTTTCTAGCACAGGCCTGCTAACCGTCTGAATCGCCTCGTCCCAAACACCCATCTCTTTTTGATTTTTAATTTGTTTATACCTTCCGGAAACTTGCCTCACCCAATGTGATACGGAATCGCTATTATTTTAAAAAAAAATTTAGAACACACTCAAGAACCTCCAGAAGCTAACCAGCTAACTAGATACAAGCTATTTAGTCATTGTTAGTTAAAAAAAAAAAACTGGATAACACTCGCCAGTCCAGCTTCCCTGCCCCATCCACCGCTGCCCCCTGGACACTGATCTCTTGGCCACATAGCTGATGCACGCTGGACTGTCCATTAATCACGGTACTCCATTCTGCTTGTTTGTTTTATCTGTTGGCCCCGTTGCCTAGTCAACGCCATTTTACCTGCTGTTGTCGTGCTAGCTGATTAGCTGTTGTTGTCTCACCTACTGTTTTAGCTAGCTTTCCCAATTCAACACCTGTGATTACTGTATGCCTCGCTGTATGTCTCTCTCAAATGTCAAAATGCCTTGTATACTGTTGTTCAGGTTAGTTATCATTGTTTTAGTTCACAATGGAGCCCCTAGTTCCACTCTTCATACCCCTGATAACTCCTTTCTCCCACCTCCCACACATGCGGTGACCTCACCCATTACAACCAGCATGTCCAGAGATACAACCTCTCTCATCATCACCCAGGGCCTGGGCTTACCTCCGCTGTACCCGCACCCCACCACACCCCTGTCTGCGCATTATGCCCTGAATATATTCTACCATGCCCAGAAACCTGCTCCTCTTATTCTCTGTCCCCAACGCTCTAGGCGACCAGTTTTGATAGCCTTTAGCCGCACCCTCATACTACTCCTTCTCTGTTCCGCGGGTGATGTGGAGGTAAACCCAGGCCCTGCATGTCCCCAGGCACCCTCATTTGTTGACTTCTGTGATCGAAAAAGCCTTGGTTTCATGCATGTCAACATCAGAAGCCTCCTCCCTAAGTTTGTTTTACTCACTGCTTTAGCACACTCTGCTAACCCTGATGTCCTTGCTGTGTCTGAATCCTGGCTCAGGAAGGCCACCAAAAATTCAGAGATTTCCATACCCAACTATTAAATCTTCCGTCAAGATAGAACTGCCAAAGGGGGAGGAGTTGCAGTCTACTGCAGAGATAGCCTGCAAAGTAATGTCATACTTTCCAGGTCCATACCCAAACAGTTCGAACTACTAATTTTGAAAATTACTCTCTCCAGAAATAAGTCTCTCACTGTTGCCGCCTGCTACCGACCCCCCTCGGCTCCCAGCTGTGCCCTGGACACCATTTGTGAATTGATCGCCCCCCATCTAGCTTCAGAGTTTGTTCTGTTAGGTGACCTAAACTGGGATATGCTTAACACCCTGGCAGTCCTACAATCTAAGCTAGATGCCCTCAATCTCACACAAATCATCAAGGAACCCACCAGGTACAACCCTAACTCTGTAAACAAGGGCACCCTCATAGACGTCATCCTGACCAACTGGCCCTCCAAATACACCTCCGCTGTCTTCAACCAGGATCTCAGCGATCACTGCCTCATTGCCTGTATCCGCTACGGAGCCGCAGTCAAACGACCACCCCTCATCACTGTCAAACGCTCCCTAAAACACTTCTGTGAGCAGGCATTCCTAATCGACCTGGCCCGGGTATCCTGGAAGGACATTGACCTCATCTCGTCAGTTGAGGATGCCTGGTCATTCTTTAAAAGTAACTTCCTCTCCATTTTAGATAAGCATGCTCCGTTCAAAAAATGCAGAACTAAGAACAGATACAGCCCTTGGTTCACTCCAGACTTGACTGCCCTCGACCAGCACAAAAACATCCTGTGGCGGACTGCAATAGCATCGAATAGTCCCCGTGATATGCAACTGTTCAGGGAAGTCAGGAACCAATACACGCAGTCAGTCAGGAAAGCTAAGGCCAGCTTCTTCAGGCAGAAGTTTGCATCCTGTAGCTCCAACTCCAAAAAGTTCTGGGACACTGTGAAGTCCATGGAGAACAAGAGCACCTCCTCCCAGCTGCCCACTGCACTGAGGCTAGGTAACACGGTCACCACCGATAAATCCACGATTATCGAAAACTTCAATAAGCATTTCTCAACGGCTGGCCATGCCTTCCGCCTGGCTACTCCAACCTCGGCCAACAGCTCCGCCCCCCCCGCAGCTCCTCGCCCAAGCCTCTCCAGGTTCTCCTTTACCCAAATCCAGATAGCAGATGTTCTGAAAGAGCTCCAAAACCTGGACCCGTACAAATCAGCTGGGCTTGACAATCTGGACCCTCTATTTCTGAAACTATCCGCCGCCATTGTCGTAACCCCTATTACCAGCCTGTTCAACCTCTCTTTCATATCGTCCGAGATCCCCAAGGATTGGAAAGCTGCCGCAGTCATCCCCCTCTTCAAAGGGGGAGACACCCTGGACCGAAACTAATACAGACCTATATCCATCCTGCCCTGCCTATCTAAGGTCTTCGAAAGCCAAGTCAACAAACAGGTCACTGACCATCTCGAATCCCACCGTACCTTCTCCGCTGTGCAATCTGGTTTCCGAGCCGGTCACGGGTGCACCTCAGCCACACTCAAGGTACTAAACGATATTATAACCGCCATCGATAAAAGACAGTACTGTGCAGCCGTCTTCATCGACCTTGCCAAGGCCTTCGACTCTGTCAATCACCATATTCTTATCGGCAGACTCAGTAGCCTCGGTTTTTCGGGTGACTGCCTTGCCTGGTTCACCAATTACTTTGCAGACAGAGTTCAGTGTGTCAAATCG